>NC_083628.1:12532811-13132811 GCF_963584025.1 Labrus mixtus | reverse complement strand
CATAACAAGTGTTATCTCGAGACACTTTACAAGAAGCAGGTAAAATACCTTACTCATTGTTATGTTACAAAAAGCAGGTAAAAGACCTTACTTATTGCTATGTTACAAAGATCCGGCCTATCCATCATGAGCACTTTAGCAAAGCAGCAAAAGTTACAGTGGTAAGAAAAAAACGGCAGAAATCTTCGGCCGGATCCCCGGCTCATGACAAAACAGTCTTCACAGGCCAAGACTGCGCCGGGCTTGGAAAGGGATAGGGGGAGAGATTTATCAAATCAGTTTCTCATTTGCAGGATAAAATGTCACTTAAATTAAACAAAAAATTGATGAAAATAACGTCGTCATATGATACAAAACTCTATGAAAGAGCACCTCTTAGTAGACACATAGTAATGCAGCGCATGTTCTAACAGTGCTGTTCATGTAAGGTGAAAAGAATTGATTTGTCCATGAAGAAGTCATGGAGGGTGCCTGAGTTCAACAAAAGGTAACGTCCCTGCAGCTAAATGATGTTGGTTGTGTCATACTTCCTCGATTGGGAAACAATATGATACTGTAGATCATATTCTCCATTTCTTAATGTACTGTTGTTTTTTTATTTAAAATACATGTGAAATCATCGATTCCAGTATCCTGTACCCCACATGTGTTTGTAATAACATGATGCTTTTCATTAAACATCTAGCCTTTAGATCGGTCCAAAGCCCCCTTCCACTGACCTCACTCCCCCATCCAAATGATTCAATATCTGGAAACACTGGATCCTATATACAGTATAGGTGTACGATAGGTCAGGTCATGGACTCAAAATGAGTAACAGCTGTTTTAAGGGGGAACCATGGTGGGGACGCTGTTGCAAGTGGAAATCTTTACATGTATATATTTTAACAGAAGAACTCAAACATTAGACTAATTCAAAAACTACAGGTAGTATTAGCACAAACAATAAAGTGTTTACTAGTGAACAATTTTGGTAAAGAAAATTAAATACAAAATAAGGTATTTAACATTTCACATATTTAATTAAAATTATATATTTACAAATGTAACAGTTGTCACTATACAACATCCATTTCATAAGACAGGTGCGTAGGAGAGCAATGTGTCCATCAAAAACTTAAAGGTAAACTCCCGCACACTGTCTAACTTGCAAACAAACATTTATTGGCATTGTTTCAGTTTCAGTGTGCCTGGTACAAAAAAGAGCCTATTCCACATCGAGTGCTCAGGAAGCAAGTTTAACATGATCATTATCATGGCAGAGGGGAAGTGTCTTTTCTGGAAGAAAAAAAACTTGGTTTAAATGACAGACAGACATTTTATCTTGTGGATTTTGTACATTTTGTGTTTTTTACACTTTGCATTTTTAAATTAGGCTACATTTTATAGATGTGTAATTGCTTCTTATGTTTTCTTTTTTGAGCTCTTGCTATTATTTTTTTTTTGCTTTATTTCCTTTGTTAACTGTTTCAAACCAATACACCAAGACAAATTCCTTGTGTGTGTAAATGTACTGTACTTGGTGACTCTGACTCTGATATAAAGATGGTTTAACAGCGCCCCTCAGTGGAAATCTATAGAGTTGCATCTTCTGTTCATCCTCAGTTTTGAGACGCCATTTCCAAAATTATAGTAGACACGTAAACATACACTTATCAATCTGTCATTTTCATTGCATATTAATATTTTGTAGTTTTGGTTTGTACTCATAGAAAAGTGTTCTTGTGCAAGCAATGCTTCAAATAAAATAAAATAAAGTATTTTTATATATATGTTCTTAAAATCAGCCTTAACTTTGTAAAAAAAAATGTCAATATAACAAAATATGGACATTAATGCCATGGTCAGTTTATTCAAAGTTGTGGTAACTGTCACAAACATATAAAACACTTGTGATGACTCGTCGGTGACAGCTGATCAGAAGACGTCGGACAGCCTGCGTGTCATATGATCTAAATATTCCTGTGCCGGCCGTTTCTCGCGACACCTTCCGGGTTACCCGACAGTTCGCCTGTGCTGCACTGTAGAGCCAGGACTATTTGCAAAGGTCAGTCGAGTTATCTGCCACTTACCCTTCTACTCTCACTTTTCAATGTGCAATTGTTTGGTTTTTGCAGTGAAACGCTTGTGCTGCGTGCTTTACTAAATCATACGCCGCAAAACACGCACGAAAGCAGATGTGTGTATTTTACCCGCTAGCACGCTGAGCTATCTCATTGTAGCTTCACCTCCTGCTAGTTTGTGCAGCGAGCAGAGACAGAAACAGACAAGTGTTGCCCGCTTTGTTATTAGTCCCTTTGCTGTCAGACCTTAAGAGGAGCTACGCTGAGCACTAGCTGAGTTAAAACACGCCTAATCCATAAGGATTTATGCTTCGCTTTCGTTGGATGACACAAGTGAAAATAAAGCCGCCCTAAGGAAGTCATTGATTCAAATGTTGTTGTTTTATTGGGTCATAACAAAGCCGTCAGTCAGAGGTTTATGAGAGACCTTCAAATCCTGACCCGGGTTTAGTCTGGGACATCCAGGACAAATCAACAAACTAATTATAAGAGTTAGTTTTTGCATGTTTTAAATGTATGTAGTTAACAAAATGTAGACTGAATCATTTTTTTTTTTGAGACCGCCACTTTATTTGGTGACGTGGTAGTTTCAGTTTTTCTGTGAGAGACTTGAACTCACCACCGCGAGGCTGCAGAGATAAGTGTTTATATCACGGATTGTAACGGTGTCAAAAGTCTTTCTCATAGTTTGTGTCGGTCAACAGGAAATACAACTATAATTTGAAAATGAGAAAAAAAAAATAAAAGAAGCTATTCTTAGTTTTTAGCTCTTCTAATGTAAACATTTTGCTGCATGTAGGTTTTCTTATAAATGGACTATTGTAATTTATAATGCACGTCAGCTTGGTCACGTCCTATTTAACAATTTTCTGTCAATCTAATAAATGCTGAATTCACAAATCAAAGCTATTACTGACATAACATAATACATTGTTAACCTACTGAATGCTTACACACCTGACCTTCTCTTTGTTTCTGTGTACTGATGTTTTGTACTCAGATTGTTGTCGTTGTTTAGATGCAACAATATACTGTATGTCGATGCTTTTTCTGTACTATGTTAAAGTCTACACAGAGGTCAGCTCAACATAAATGGTGTAACTGCACAAGATGTAACAGGAAGGGGCAACAGTTCATTTATAGTGACGGCAACTTAACACTTTGGACATTAATAGTAAACTGGACTATTTTCATTTTCTATGTATTTGTTAAGTCTTAAAATGTGGGTAAAAAACAAAAACATTCCCAGTTTCCCACATGTCAGTCCTGAGATTCCCATTAAAACTGAGATATGTTGTATTTCCCTTCATGTAAATAAAAAAAGAAAAGAGAAAACCATCTGAGGACTTTCCTGATTAATTGATAATCAAAATTATCATCACATTTTTTTTTTTGTAATTTGCTCATGAATTAATTGGCTCATCATTTCAGCTCTTGTTTCAGCAGAAATGGGTTGCAGGGAAGTTTAGTGAATATTAGTTAGTGTGACGAAACTGCCTCTGTGTGCGTACAGATTATCAGATTGTATTTTACTGCCAGAGATTTCTAGTTCAAACCCTACCACACCAGTCTTGCGACCGCAGCCTGTCCCAGTTTCTTTATCTCTTCTAAGTAAACCCATTTTCAGGATAGATGAAGTGGACCTCTGACAGGTAAAGCATGTGTAGTATTTTGGTACAAATAAATGTCGGGAAGTTTTTCTCAGAGAAGGTGACCTGTAGTATAAACAGAGGTCATATATATGTGTGTGTGTGTGTGTGTGTGTGTGTGCTCTATAAAGGAAAAGTGAAGGACAGGTTCGTTCATGTTATTCAAGTATAATTCAAAGCTGATAAGTATTTTTTGATATATTAACAATCTTAACTCCCTCTCAATATTTCCCTTGATATTCTTCCTTTTTCCTTTATTGGTGACATTACATGACACAATCGTTAACTAGTAACATTAAGGACAAACGTTACGAAACATAAGAAAATCTTTAAAGTGAGTCAGTAGAGAAGGGTAGCCAAGAAAAAAGAGCAAAAAATAATGAATGGATCCTATTAGATACATTGAAGAGGAAAACATCTAAATTAATTCCTGTAATAACAAGTCAAAGAAACTTAATACAGCATACTGTGTGTTGTTGGTAACGTGTGTTGTTGGTAACGTGTGTTGTGTACATGTCTGGATGCGTTTCTTTAAGGCAGAGATATCTTTTTTTGTTTGTTCTGTGATTTGGACAACTTTGTGCTCTATTCTTCTTTGCCCATAACCCCCCCTCTGTCTTCTCTCTCTCTCTGTATTCTCTCCCGCCTCTCCCTCAGGAGGGGTGTTCTCTGTCCTGTCGAGCTCCTCCTGGTGTGAGAGTGTCGGGTGTGTGTGCACCATGGCGAGTCTCCTCCGTGTTGTGGCAGCTAGCTGCTCGTCCCCGGTGTTCAGCGCAGTCTCCTGCGCGAAGCTGCAGAGCGGCCGTTCAGTCAAAGCGTCATGCGTTCGCTTCTTCAGGACCCATCAAGCTCTGGGACGATGTGCTAGTCCAGGTAAGACACGGGACATTTAAATCTGGTTTGAACATGGGCGATAGATAAACATCATTACAATGCACACTTTATATGACAGCTGAGTCGTTCTCCTCTGAAGGAGGCAAAAACCAACACAATGATGTAACAATATAGTATGACCGAAAGGTTTGAATGAAGGACTTCCACTGAGGTCACATGATCTTCAAACTGCACCGTGACAGAACACCACTAAGGACTTTCTTGGGATGTGTGCAGCATAGACGGCAGAGCGGTTGTTATGGTACCAGTGTGTTACAAGGACATTTCAACTTTTCTCAACTGTTCTAACATTTCCACCAGTCGCCTACTCTTCTCTGATCACACTTTGTATTCTGCGGTTATATTTTGAAATAAAACAAAATATCTGATACTCCATTGACTTATGTGAAAACAGCTGACACAAGTGTTAAAATAATTCCTGGCTAACATTGCATGCTTGATAGTTTTACATGATACGATAGGAAAGGCTTACATTGTTGGCTAAAGGTAAACTTGGCTAGCTAACGGTAATGTTAGCAAATGTAGCCATTCCTAGCTTACATTTATAGTATGTTAGCAAGGATTAGGTTGAAAGGTTAAACGCTAATGTTAGCTGTTATGACTTGACTTGATTTCTCAGCAATTATCAAATATGTTATTTGACCTAAAAAATCTGGCCCTATTTTTCTCCTTTTCATTTTCCTTCTCAGTCACATATCATTAAGAAGTGTTGATGTGATCAAACAATGTCAGACTTCTTAGTAATTGGCAAACCTGAAATACAACAGCACGTTATTGTAACAGGATTGAAAACTCCCTTCTTGAGCAGCATGACTCATGCTCAGAGAAAAAGAGCCTCTGTGTCGATGTGGTGAAACCTCGATCAAACCAGACTGACAAGTGTCGGTTCCACTTACGAGCTGCTGCCATTTATATTGTGCTCATTAGTCGACCGATTCACATGTGACCTGAACAGGAAAGATCAAACATAATAAACTGATTATTTAACTCATTCAATTCTCTTTAGGAACTACAGATGGAAACTAGCATTTTGGCTAACTCCTGCATTTTTTTACAGAAATGTTTATTTAAATGCACTATCCCTGTAAAATAACGTAAAAATAATAATGAAAAAATATTTTTTAAATGAGTTAAAATGATTTTGAAAGTGCTTTTTTTCAGGTTTCACCACTGATAGCAACATGAAAGCAGCACCACCTGTGGGCTCTGTTTGCCTTCTCATGTGCATGTGTATCAGGTGCGCTGTGACAGGTGGCAACATACCCATTACTTAAAAAACTCCCAGCAGAGGTTTTCAGAATAGCAGTGCTATTAGAGAGGCTAAACCGGTATTTTATTCATAATGCTGTCCTTGGTTAGCCGTGGGAACTGGTGAGACATATCTGTCTTTTGGATACAGTTTATGTTGTCATGAGGGTCAGACACATTCATTCATTTTGGTGCATCTTTAGTCACTTTTTAAGGTCATTTTAAGGTTATTCTTACAAAAAGGGATAATCCCATGTTTAGCCAAAATGTAGCTAAATAAAGAAGTAATTCAAAGTTTGTATTGAGTGTCAGTGCTGCTCCCTGCAGCTACACTCGGTCTCAAGGTCACCTGCTGCTGCCCTCAGAAAGTGTTCTCTGTTTTCCATTCTCGAACTCTGTCTCCACTAAGCAGGCAGAAAGTGTGTGTGTGTGTGTGTTTGTTGTGTGAGTGTACTGTAAAAGCCAGTACCAGCTGGATGCAGGTGCCTCACGTCACTGTGTGCTCTGTTCTGAGTTGTGCTGCAGTCTCTCTCTGTGTGTATGTGTAGGCGGGTGTTTAAGGGGTCTGTGTGACCCTGGTTCACGGTGCAGTTCAGTTAGCTCCAGAAACAGCTGGCAGCGTCTATTCTGGACACACAAGTATCAGCTGACAGGGTCACAGACGAGTAGAGGAGAGGAAGAGTTATGTTGGGACCTGTAGAGGGCCTATAGAGGGACAGTATAGACGGTTGATGCTTAGAGACTGGATCTGTGAACGATAACATGGACAGAATGACTCCCTCCTTTATGAACTGACTATGTTTGGCATTCTCATGCTTTGAGCGTTGGTGTATGTTTGTTTGTTGAATGTGTTTGACGATGTAAAATTATGCATTTCCTGCATCATCAAACGTTAACATCATTTAAATCAAACGTTGTTTACATCCATGTTTGCGTGCTAGCAGTGTCCGTCAGCCATGGCATCATATGAAACAGCAGTTTTCCCCCATCTTTACGGGTATCAAGAGTCAAACAAGCAAAACAAAATGTTTATTTATAAGGAGATATAGGAGCCTTTCACACTCTCGCTCTTTGAATATTGCAGGGTTTTTATGTAAATGGTTGCTGATTGGGTCACAAGAGAACAATCCTCAAAGCTCATCGCCCAATGTTTAACAACCTTTCAGGGAAACTTGACATTTAACCAGGAAACCAAATGAAAACACATCTAAACATTTAAATGATTAAATGTGCTCATATTGTGACTTGGAATGCCTGGACAGTAGAAAGAGCCCATTGGTGAACATTAATGGATTCTTAGCTCAGGGTTTGCCTGTTTCTGTTGGTGACTATTCCCTCTGCCAGCCATCAGGGGATGAACTCTTAGGAAGCCCAGTATGCAAGGGCTCTATTTGTGGCTCTGGTGTGGACTAGTAGCAAATCTCAGCTGATCTAAATCCATGACAAATTAAATTAATGAAATTGAACGGTTCACACGAAGCCTTGAAAGTTGTGTTCTGCAAACCAATGTTAACACTCTCCATCTTGAATCTAGATACTGAGATGTATGCGCTTATCCCGTTGTTATCTCTTCAGTGACATGTTCAGATAAGCAGGATCAGCCTAGTCACTGCTTCATTTGTATTTTTAGGATTAAGGTGGTTGGTCGTCTGTGCATGCTATACTTTCTCTGCTTCTCTGTAATATGATACCCATAGAACAGACTGCAGCCTGACTGATCTATTAAGCTGATTGGGGGACCTGAGTGCTAAATGTGTTGGCAGAAATGAATAAGAGATAATTAACATACAGTGGAATGTTGGGACTCTGAGCTTTGATTTTATGATATTGAGCCCTTAATAAAACTATTAGATGGGTCACAGGGTGCGAGGAGAAGCAGCCTGTCAGAGAAAGAGCTGCAGTGGAATTTTCCATAAGAGCCGACTCAACATGTGACCCGCCTGCTGCTCGGACACAGACCTGAAGAAGAGTGCTAAAAAACCAGGCTGAACAAACTGGCTAAAAATAATATATCCATGCTTTAGTCATACTAATACTATTGTTTTTATTAGCTTGAGTCTGTTTTTCTTTCTTTTTCAACTGCAACAACTATACATACACTCACATTACAAGCTTTCCTCTTTGTTCTCACTTTCTGCTTTGAAAGCAACACTTTGCATCTTACCGTCTGATTTCTTAGACTTGTTTGAGACTACATTACAATGTTTTGTTGCAGCCTGTGTTTATACTTGTGCCAAGTTAGCTGTGAAACTTTAAGGCCTAAGTATACTTGCTTTTAACTACGTGTACTCGAATGCATGACATCAACCTTGCATATACTGCTGTGGTTTGGAGCTTTGATTGTGCACATCCTCAGAAATAAACACACACGCGTCTGCGAGATAAGATAAGATAATCCTTTATTTATCCCACAATGGGGAAATTTACAGTGTTACAGCAGCAAAGAGCAAAGATTGCAAACAGAAAGTGAACACAGTACAATTTAAATAAAAAATAAAAATTAAGGGTAAAAAAATTGATACTAAAAAATAGATATACAAAATAAAAAATAGATCAGCTATTTGACAAAAGTGTAGTCTGTAATATTCAGTGTAACACAGACATGCACACAGTGCACATAAAGTGTAACACGTTATTGCACAAAGTGGTTTGATAAACATTAATATAACATTAATATAACATTATTATTGCACAGAGTCAGAGTGAATTGTCCAGTTGTGTGTGTGTGTTTTGTGATCTACTGGGAGCAGGCTTGGTTAAACAGTCTGACTGCAGCAGGAAGGAAGGACCTGCGGTATCTCTCCTTCTGACACTTGCGGGTGGCAAAGCCTGCCGCTGAAGGAGCTGCCCAGAGCTGTTACAGTTCCATGCAGGGGGTGGGAAATATGCAATATGCAAATCACCGCTAGAGGCAGTGTAGAGTTGTATGGTGATGAGACCGGGAATTACAACATCGGAGAAACCAGTGAGTCACTACAACAATGGCGGAAAGTTATGAAAAAATGTTAAGAGCTCAAGTCTGCAACTACCCGCACTATGATATGTAATAGCTGTTGCATAGCAACAAACATACATGCTAAAATAGCTTGCAACAGCTCATCTCTACTTCTGGATTTGACGTTGGATTTATGTGGTGCTTCCTCAAGAGGACTCCTCCTGTAACACACGTTCTACATCGGCAAATATATGAACATTTACGTTCACGACGCAGCAGCTTGTCTATGAGTACTAGTAATAAAACTATACCAAACTATAGTCTCAACTGAGCCGGCTGAAGATTGTTTTTGCTCTTAAAGGGTCATGACCTCTTCAGTCTGCATAAAGGCCATTCCATGTACAGAACAATATTTATAGTAAACACAGTTTAAAGAAAGCTCACGGTCATCTCCTTGAAAATGAAAGGGTGTCTGCATGGAACAGTATTGTACTGTGCTGATTTGATCTTATAAAAAACCCATCCTAAATGATGTTGTCTATCCTTAACTGTGTGATCCAGCTTTAAAAAAGAAAGCTGAAATAGTTGTAATGTTCCATTCAATCAACCACACAGCTGTCAGGCTATCTGTGTCTTGTTTTCTTATTGTTCTTTATGAGTTGAAATAAGCTCAGCTGGTCACGAGTCTGTCATGAATTCATTTTCATTCATTTAACTTTGAAACTTTAATGAATGAATAGAAGGGCAATCATAAATCTATCGTGTATTCTTTCTCTTCCTCTCTGCAGGTATTCCATACAAACAACTCACAGTCGGTGTACCCAAAGAAATTTTCCAGAATGAACGCCGTGTTGCGATTTCCCCCGCTGGAGTCCAGGCGCTCATCAAGCAGGGCTTCAATGTTGTGGTGGAGTCGGGAGCTGGAGAGCCTTCAAAGTTCCCTGATGAACAGTACACCGAGGCTGGAGCATCAATCAAGGACATTAAAGATGTCCTGGCATCAGATGTGCTGGTCAAGGTACAGTGGAAAAGTAAAGGTTGTGGGGAATTAAGAAGATCATTCTCTAGAGGTTCATCAAGGCCATTGAGAAGCAGGAGGAATCTCGTAATTTT
This sequence comes from Labrus mixtus, assembly GCF_963584025.1. Taxonomy (NCBI): domain Eukaryota; kingdom Metazoa; phylum Chordata; class Actinopteri; order Labriformes; family Labridae; genus Labrus; species Labrus mixtus. Next base: position 13,122,909 of record NC_083628.1, on the reverse strand, counting down.
GAACGATGTTAAGATTGCCATACGTGTTTTCCTGTGTTTTTCTGTCAACATGGACTGTTTTAGCAACTAAAGTAGACCTGTATGAACACTACTCCTCTCAGACACCAAGACTTTACTACTGCTGAATTAAATTTCTAAATAATGATTTCCTATTTTCCACATCAGAAACCCAGTGGACTAAAAAAATCAAGTTTTTATTTATTATAGCATGAAAAAGAATCATTTTATGAGAATTATTAGTGCAGTCGTTTTCTGGTGCCTGTATATATCGATGTAATATTGCCATAGGTCGTAGAAGGATACTATGCTTAATAAAAAGTGTTTTATCCCCACCTCTCCTTGCTTTGTGCAGAAGGAATGGAGAGTATGAATTTGACTCAAAATTAAAACAAATGATGGTCAGATAGAGGAAAAGTACTGAATGTTTTTTCTCACTGTCTTAGTCCCAGATTGAAGAGATTTAATAGAACAGAATACCTTTAGGCCACAGCATTAAGATGATATTTAGTTTTCCTTTTATTGGCTGGCTCCTTACCCAATTTCCCTTCTCTCAGGTCCGTGCTCCCATTTTCAACCCTGATTTGGGCGTCCACGAGGTGGAGTTGATGAAGGACGCCGCCACTTTGTTCAGCTTCATCTACCCAGCTCAGAACCCCGAGCTGATGGACTTGCTGTCCCAGAAGAAGGCCACCGTCGTGGCTATGGACCAGGTGCCCCGAGTCACTATCGCCCAGGGTTACGACGCTCTGAGCTCAATGGCAAACATCGCTGGGTATGTACACTCCGTTGTTTGTTCTTACGTGATCCATTTATGAGAGGCGGATAGAAACATAGCTTAGATCTCAAACCCATGAAAAGAAAAGAGGCGATAATGAATTTTCCATTTGGGTTCAATCATAACAAGATAATGTGTGTTCAAATGTATTCTTATCAATGATTTTTAATTTCCTGTTATGTGTCTCTGTCATTTCAGCTACAAGGCTGTTGTGTTGGCGGCTAACAACTTTGGTCGCTTTTTCACCGGACAGATCACAGCAGCAGGGAAAGTACCACCTGCAAAGGTGTGTAGTGTGTGTGTGTAGTGTGTGTGTGTGTGTGTGTGTGTGTGTGTTGGTGTGTGGTGTGTGGTGTGTGTGTGTGACAACAAAAGTGATGTCATCAGTGCAAATGGTTCAATGCAAAATATCTCTTTTGGTAATTCTACATTCCTTTTCATTGTTGTTTATGTGATTAGGTTCTGATCATTGGAGGAGGTGTGGCTGGATTGGCAGCAGCTGGTTCTGCCAGAGCCATGGGAGCCATTGTCAGAGGATTTGATACCAGGTTTGTGTTTATTATGATACTCTATGAAATACATTCAGGCCGAAAGATTGCATTCAAATAAAAGTGCTGAATAAAATTTGTCATAAAGGTGCATTTATTTATAAGAGGATGAAGAAAAACAGTTGTTAGACAATGAGATAAATCTGATTCCCCCCAGTGGCTTTAATCTTAATAAACAGTTTGAGAATAAAATGTAATATTTACTAGTGGTTTCTCCAAATTCAACACAAAAGGCTATTTTTAAATAGTAATTAAACCCCCAGACCATCTTTTCCAGCTGAAAACATCTGTATATTGGTATTAAGTAGTGTTGTTGATCAATTCTGGTCCAAACATTGAAGTACAAAGTATTTAAATCCTACATACATGTGAGAAATATGCATATACTGCCCCCTACAGACTGAACCACGGCTTCTTCCAACAAACAGAATTTCAGTTGTGTTGAGCTTTTTGAATTGTTCTTGTTTGATTTGTTTATTAAAAACAGCTGAACATTAATGTTGCCTATGAACCTGGTTTGCAATGGAGTTTGAATCATTTTGATTGCCACAATAAAGTAGCAACATTAAGTATAAATAGTTCAATAAAGTGACTATTAAAATGTGGTCTTGCCACTCAGTAGACTTTTAATGTGAAGGGATTAAGACTTCTTTTCTTTGTTTGTATATTTCTATTAAAGTGCTATAAAACATTTACAACAGTGTAAACACACAACAACTCTGTGACTTCTTGAAATAAAAGGCGTCGCGTGTTTTCAACTGTTTGATGGAATGCAGCAGTAGAACATTTCAGTTCAGCAGGAGCTAAATATGGTGAAAATAAAGTAAGCAGTGAACCCTGAAGCTGTTAAGAATAATATTAAAATGATCTGGATTACATCCTTGCATCTTAGGAGAAAGAAAAACCCTGATGTAATGTACTTAGAGTGCTTTAATGTCTTATTACTGTTCTTTTACTTTTAGTTATGAACGTTATGTTTTCTGGGGGCAGCATTATCTCAGTCTGTAGGGTTGTGAACCGCAGCGTCGCCGGTTTAAGTCCCGGTGCAGACCAAAATATGGAAGTTGGTCTGGTAGCTGTAGAGGTGCCAGGTCACTTCCCGAGTTCCGCCGAGATACCCTTGAGCAAGGCACTGAACAACAGCTCTGGCACGCTCCCTGTGTAGAAGCCTCACTCTGACATCTCTCCATTACTGCACATCCACAGGTCCTGTTTGTGCATGTGTGTGTATTTTGGGCCGATGTGTGTGAGAAGCAAGTCTCTCAGGAACAGAATTTCCCTCAGGGATTAATAAAGTATGTCAAAAAAAATAAAGATTTGCAACTGTACGGTACAGTTTTATGCTTTGTATCAGTTTAAAAGAAAATCAAAAATGACACTCGAATGTAAAATGTATCAATACCATGCAGCATGTGTTCCCTGTAGCAGCCTGTTCTAACAGGGACATGTTACGATTCATGAGTCACCTCTTTCTCTCTCCTGCAGAGCTGCAGCTTTGGAGCAGTTCAAATCTCTGGGTGCAGAGCCGCTGGAGGTGAACATGAAGGAGTCAGGAGAGGGCCAGGGAGGCTACGCCAAGGAAATGTCAAAGGAATTCATAGAAGAAGAAATGAAGCTGTTTGCCAGACAGTGTCGGGAAGTGGACATCGTTATCAGCACTGCTCTTATCCCTGGTATGCACAGAAGCACAGACTCATGCACAATGTATGCAGTACATAGATTTAAGATGGAAGTACTCAGGGCAGGTAGTATTGTTATGAGCTAGCACCGGCTACACATATAAATACAACAAATCGCTAGCCCTAACCTAAAGTGTGACACAGTGGTCAAGAGATGACGGGACAGAAAGGACTGGTTCTCAAGACAGGAAAACATAAGGTTAGGTCAGCTCACCTATACGCATACCTGATCGCACCGGACGGCTTTGTGATGAGCGACGAGCCCAAGCTTCGACTATGAGTTCAGTTTTGTTTGTTGTAGTTGGATCACATAAGATACGGCTGGTTTCTAAAACAGGTTCACGGGAGTGGGTCAGCTGTCAATTCACCTGAGTCCTACGTCATTTAAAGCAACACAGCACCGCTCTGTGCCTATGCTCTGTGCGCACCTCAGGAATGGTGCGTTCAAGACTATCGGACAATCCAGTAAACACAGCTTAAACCCATTCTCTATTCTCCCCATGAAAACCAGTCCAAAGTAATTTACGAAACAGACAGATGAGGAAGAAGAAGAAGAACCTTACTGTTTCCTAACAGTATAAACAACAAGGACAAATAATGGAATATTGAAGTTTTCCACAAGAAGATTTCCAAGAATATTTGTCCATTATCCTGCTTTTGAAAGATTTAGTACTTTTAATGGCCCTGAACCCATTGCATCTGTGAAGTTTCCATTTCCATTGTACCATTACAGGTAGGAGGGCGCCCATCCTGATCACCACACCCATGGTGGAGAGCATGAAAGATGGGTCTGTGGTGGTGGACTTGGCTGCTGAGGCTGGAGGAAACATTGAGACCACAGTACCTGGAGAGCTGTCAGTATACAAGGTCAGAGCAAACATTACAAACACAAAACTGTTATGTTGATTGTCTTTGAGTGTCTTTCATCTCTTCTGTCCTTTCAAACTTGTGTTTCTGTCCATATGTCTTACAGGGAGTGACCCACATCGGCTACACAGACCTGCCCAGCCGTTTGCCGACTCAGTCCAGCACTCTGTACTCCAACAACATCACTAAGTTGATGCGAGCCCTCAGCCCCGGCACGGATAACTTTTTCCTCGACGTGAAGGAAGTGTTTGACTACGGCACCATGGATCACGTGGTCAGAGGGTCTGTTGTCATGCAGGTATGATGTGTCATATGGGCAGCAGCCTAGCAAATATGCATGTCTATGCACTAAAGATATTTTGCCTAAATGTCTCTGTTAATACACAGAAAAACTGAGGATCCTTAGGAGCATTTAGAAAATGACTGCAGGTCCATTCATGGTCACTAGATGTCACCCTTATGACACGTTTCTTCTTCTTGGCCTCCTTTAAAAACATCTTCATTGTTTGTGTTGAGTATCTTCTCATTAATCACAAAACATCATCATCCATGTTTAAGTATTAACAGTGTTAAAACGCATCAACATAACAATTCTAGTAATAATAATAATTCTTATACTAAATTCCATAGTGTGTATTATGCTCTACAAGCTGCCACTCACTAACTCATTGTTCAGAAAGGAATCTGTTCCTTCTTCCTTGTTCCTTATTCCTTCTGTATAACGGGACATAAATGTTCCTGTAAATCAAATGAAGGAGTAAAAAACAACAACGTGACCGGTCAATCAATCGATCTTTATTTGTATAGCGCCAATTTATACCCAATGTTATCTCAAGACTCTTTCCAAAAAGAGCAGGTAAAAGACCTTACTCTCTCTTATACTTTTTACAAACTCACAACATGAATTCACAATGAGCACTAAGAAAGTGGCAAGAAAAAACCAAGACAGAACCAGAAAGAACCAGACTCATGTTGTGTCAATCTGATAGAGGGAGATATAGAAAGAGAGAGAGACGGATAGAGACAAACAGAGCAACAACTGCAGCAATGAATACAATAGATTAATAGCTACAATGTCAGTAATCATGATTAAAGTATGTGTGTTATTAGCAGTGACAGGTAAAAGTGATAATAGACTGATCAATCTAATATAAACATTACTAACTGTTAAGATGATGAAACGTGGAGGACTGATTGTATTAATTATAGAGGTTGAAGTTGAGCAGCTGAAAGATTTACTTTCATATTTATAATTATGATTTTAGATGTTCTGATATTAATAGTTGTAGCCCTTAAATGATTTATAAAAATAACAAACGAGAAGCACTCTCGACAGTTAAACACAGTAAAAGGTGCACGACCGCAACAAGACTAGAAAGAGACGAAAAGTCAGCACACAAATGTCCTTCAGGTTTCTTTTATCCGGGTAAGGCAGCAACAACAACAGCAATGGACGCCTTCAGTCCTTTGCGTCCGTTGCGTCCGTTGCTGCTGACGTTTGTGTGCTGACTTTTTGTCTCTTTTTAAATTATTTATCAAATATTCATCACTCAGTTAGTAATGCTTGTATAGTTTCATGATTAATAAAGCTTTTCTTAAGTAGTTCATCCAAATGTAAAACAAGTGAACAGAAAAATGGAAATGTTTTTGAACGTGTGTTGGTTTTGACTCATTTGAGGTTTGTACTTTTGTAAAAGAGAGATTATTTTAGTTCTGGAAGAGCCTTTAAAAAATGTGCAAAGCTTTGACCAGCTAAGGTGGCTACTAGTGGTCACACACTCACACACACACACATGTACGGGTGAACATTGTTAAAATAAGGAGTCTGATGTTGTCTGAGAAATAACACAGTGCAACCAGGAGCAGCTGCCAGTCCAGCTCCTTTCTGTTCCTTTTGCCTTAAGCACCTGCATTTGTGCCAATATTTAGCATATTAAGTTCCTCATGTTTGGCATCGAAAGGCTCTTTCGAATTTAGAAGCAGCGTAGCGAAAGGCTTTACAACTACTAAACTGTAGGAACACTAATATAAATATTTGTTTTCCTTTCATGTATTCATGTTAACAAACATTATATTAAGTACAGACTGTAAAAGTTTCACACTGCAGCGAGCCACTGTAGATTTGGCTGTAGTCATTCGTCCTCCATGTGTTTCTTAGTAAGGTGAACCAATAAGATTGATATCGATACGAAGCCTAAACCATTACTTTTATCTTGTTAGACTTATAAATGATGCTGAAATGCAGATACTTCTTACTGTACCTGCTGGTCATTAGTTTGCTTACTTTCATCTTGACATCAGGGTCTAATGTTTCACATATTTAGCAAGGTAACAGAGTTCATTGTGCAGCAGCAGGTAATAAGATCAGAGAATAAAGCAGACATCAAATCAGCTCTTAACAACTGTCATTTGATATTGTTAACTTTCACAATTACTCTCATTTCCACCATGTTTTTTTTTGCTGTTGTTCCTTTCCTGGGAAGTGTAGATAACTACAAGTTGTGTAATGAATACAGCTGTTAGGGAAGATTGATTCAACTCTCTGATTGTCTTTTTCTGCGATATTATTCTCTGTCGTCTACAGAATGGAAAGAATCTGTTCCCCGCTCCTCAGCCCAACAACGTGCCAGTCGCAGCTCCTCCTAAACCCAAGAGCATCCAGGAGCTGGAGAAGGAGAAGGCTGCACAAGTCTCCCCCTTTAAGGCCACACTTACCACCGCTGGCATTTACACAGGAGGTCAGTGGATGTTAAATTGTGATCTTCCAGCTAAGAAGAGAAATCTGAACGATGCTATTCCACATCATATAGCAAATATAGCAAATCATATCATCATTTCCAACATTTACTCTTTTTCCATCGCCCCCTAAGGGGTCTGAAGGCAGGTCGAGGTCTGCCCTGAGGTGAAGGGAGGGTTAATAATCCGCCTTAAAGGTCACCGCTGGAATGTGCACAGGAGGCGTGAAGCGACACACACACAGACACCCTGTTAGTGTCAGGAAGTGTGCATTGTAAAAACAGCGTCCCACTGAGAGTGTGTTTGATGTATCGCTTAGAGCGGGTGTTTCCCATGGTGTCACACAGCACCCAGTGTAGGTGCACCTCATGCAGTTAATGTGGTTTCACACATTGTTTAGGGGCTGGAGTAGTTTCCTACTTAACACCACCACACAGCTGCTGATTTGAGCCACTCTTTTCATTCAAGAGTGAGACGCTGCTTTATGCTGGTGACATGCTGATTATTAGTGTGGAACATAAAGTAGACGTTTTCATGCTTACTTAGTTTTATCACAGCTTCGTGAGCTCACCTGAAAGAGAGAGAGTTTGGCAAATGTTGCCACACCTGCAAAGTTAACCAACAGCTCTCTGACTGAACAGTTCACCTTGTCTGTTGAAGTAGCAGGAAGTAAGGACACGTGGGTGGTCAATGACCGACCACATCTCACAGCTGACCAAAAGAGCAACAAGCTTGGAGGGATTTAATGAATCCACACTTTAAGTATACTGTTTAAACTGCTATCTAGATAACTGGATTGGGAAGTGGATCAAACATTTTGCCCGACTCACCTCCTTTTCTTTTCTTATGTGGGAAAAAAAAGTTAAAATACTCAGAGCAATTTCGCTTATATAATATAATCTGTTACTTTAATTTACACTTAATTCACTTAGTTCACTTCATTTGGCTGTCTACTCGCCGTTATATTGTATAGTTTCTGCTGATAATATGTCTACACTCATGCACTTTAACTTATGTCAATACTGTCCATTTACAACTCTGTTTTTGCACATTTACATTTAATCTTCCTATTTAAGACTAGTAATGCTTAGTTAAATCCTGGTTGTATATATTCACATTCTTAGTTTTGATATCTTTTAGTACTTATTTACTTTGTATTTAATATTATATTGTGTTTAGATTTGCTAACATTGTGTTTTTTACTCATATTGTGTGTTGGATAACCTGCTGCTGTAACGCCACAATTTCCCAGTTTGGGATCAATAAAGTAATTCTATTCTATTCTATTGATGATATCTTCTCGATTCTGTGGTGATGACTCAATCCGAAATGTCCCTTGATGGTCTATTAAAGCCGTCTCTAGTTGTAATCCAAGCCCCTCTCTGTTTTTTTTTAAACTTTGTGTGCTCCAGGCGCTGCCACCCTGCTGAGTCTGGGTCTGTCGGCTCCCAACGCCGCCTTCACTCAGATCGTCACAACCTTCGGTCTGGCCGGCATCGTGGGATACCACACCGTGTGGGGAGTCACTCCCGCTCTGCACTCTCCTCTTATGTCCGTCACCAACGCCATCTCAGGTTGGTTGTGTTCAGTGTGTCCTAGTTGTCAGAGACAGACTTCCAGTTAGTGAAGACATTTTTTTTCCCAGTGCATAAGAATGCTGTTACATTCACCCTTTGAGTAAAATGGTTAAAAAAAAGAAAGAAAAATATACCATAGCAGTTAGTCCCAGGCCCAAAAATAACACTATGATCTGAATCAAGACAAAGGATGACATTAATTTTCAAGATTCAATGTGTTGGTATATATTTAATTACATCAGCACTTACTTTAATGCTTACTTTAAATATTTATCTGGATTCATTATAATCTGATCATTTTACATTTCTGGACATACAGTATGAACTGACCTTTGACACCCATGACCATCACATGTGTGAAAAAAGTAGATGTAGATGATAAGATTTCTAATATTGGTTGCTCCCTAAATATGATTCATCATTCAGCTAACTACAGTTAATATTCTTAAGGGAGAAATATTTCATTTATTATACTGGAACGACTCAAAGTAACATTACATGAGTAACAGTTAAACGAGCCTGGCTCAGTTCAAACTGGTTTACAGCAGGTTCCTGTTCTGCAGCACAAAACAAAGATCACATCAGACAAATGACACAAGCAACAATCAGACTAAACGGGGGAATAACTGAAATCAACACATATTAGTTCAATCAATGGTTGCAAGTTTGTCCATTCATCAGGAGATGTTTATGTGCCTGCTTGAAATGCCGAACTGAGGTCGTTGTTGTCCTGATTTAATGTGGGACCTCATTCCAGACTTAAGTGTACGTATGAAAGAAAGACCTCTGACCAAAGCTGTTTTTGTGAGCTGGTACAGGGATCAATGCTTGTGAGAGTGATCTAGTGATGCGTTCCTGACTCGTGTTGGATCTTGGACTGGTCTTGCACTTAGCAAGATGTAATAAGGAGAATGCAACTTTCTCTTCCAGCAGTAGCAAGTAGACAAGTCGCAAATAGAAAAGAAACGAGGAAAAAAAAAAAAGGCTTAACATAAAGAGTGAGCTAGCGAATCAAAGCGATCATGTTCTCGGTCGATTAGCTCCCTGCAGCTACGCTGTTTCTGCACTCAGTCCAAATAAAAACCTTACAGATTGTGTCCTCATTGTCTGCTGCTGCTTAACACAGAGGGGTTAAAGGGTTAGAGAGGTAAGTGCATGTGTGTGTTCTCACCGCTTTGATCACTCTTGAGACCCTCACCGTGGTAGGAAGTAACACTCCCTCTGTGATCTTTGAGGGTCACGGGAGGCCTCTGATCCTTTAGTGTTGCACCCAGACGGACTTTAGAGCTCGACTTCCGAGCTCAGCAATTCAGTAAGTTAAGATAGAAAGTTTGAACTTCCTTTTGAAACTTTATAAGTTACCATCTTCACAGTGTCTTTGTTCCTGTCTTTCACTATAACAGTGTTACAGTGAGTCAAATACTTCTATTGAATTCAAGTATTTGAACATTTCCTCCTAAATCTGTTCTTATTCAGGATCAGTCCAAAAGGCACAAGTTTACAGGATTATCAGTAAATATCTGGAGAATTTAAAAACCACAAAAGAAATTTGTTCCTGAAAAAGTTTCTCCTTTCCTCGGTCTGTCCCTATCCTCCCTGTCCAGGTATTTTCCCTTCAAGCCTGGCGTAGCCTTTATAACCTTTTTTTTTTTTAAATATCTGTCAATGACGGTCTGTAGCTATGGAAACAGTGAGAGCATAATTCTGTTGTTGTTTCGCCAGGTATCGTAAAGACACACTCACAGACACACACACAATCAGTCACAGACATTAGGGAATCATGATGGAATTTAGGGTCAGTTGTATTCTTCACGAGCAGATTATAGAGTTACAGGGAGCATTGACTCTGACTGGTGAGAGATTTTCAATTCTTCAGACGCTGCTCTTATATCAAGTGTCTTTATATATCTGGTGTCTATTAGCAATGCTTTAATCTACCTGAGAGCTCGCTGCCTGTAGCCTGGCGACTACTGTTTGTCACAGAGACGCACCTACAGGACGCCGGCCCACCCACTAAATAGTTGTGTGTGTGTGTGTGAGTGTGTGTGTCTGTGTGTGTGTGTGTCTGTGTCCACTAACACCTGTTGGCTTTCTTTCTGGATAATCTATTAGCTGTGATAGTGAGCGTCCTTTGATCTCCACTTAATGGTGTATCAGCATACTTTTTCATTTAGTTCATGAAAAGAAAGTGTGCCAGATTTGTAAGGTCTCCTCTTAATGTCTGTGTCTCAGATTTATATTTAAGTAAAAAAACAAGCAGATCAGACCTGAGTCATGTGTATCTTGAATTATCTGTAGTTTGTTTTATCTGTGCTCGAGCTTCAGTGATCAGTTATTCAGTCAAATTATTAACTGACTATTTAAACAATCAGATGTTGGCTTATTGAATTTTTCTGGCATAAGTAAAGGTATTGTCCGCTTTTTGTGACATTTAAGGCAGTAAATGAGGAGTTTTTTTCGTTTGAAACTGTTGTTTGGACAAAATCAATTTTGTGAAATTGTGATGATATACAGTTTATTCAGGTGTGAATGAAATAAAAGCATGGGTGGCGCCGGTAGCCAAGTGGTTAGTGCGCATGCCGCCATGTACAGAGGCTGAAGTCCTTAAAAGCGTACGGCCCGGGTTCGAATCTGACTTTTGGCTCCTTTCCCTCATGTCCTTCCTTTTGATTTCTAACTCTATCCACTCTCCTGACTCTGAATAAAACTCTAAAAAAAAAATCTTGGAGAAAAAAAAAGAAATGAAGGGTTGCCTAGTATAGATGAAGCAAGCACACAAGCAGCTACCAGAGAGGCAATACATTCAGGCAGCTCCTAACACAAAAACATGACAACACTAATCCACAAGCCCCTTAAAAAGTTTTTCCAAAGGCAACGACAGGTTCTGTGTAAAGTTAGTCATTAAATTAGTTCAGACATATCTACAGTATAAATCCAACAGAGAGAAACTTTTCCAAAAGTTCAGCTTCATCATGAATATAGAGATTGAATTGCTAACAAACAGGCTAACCTGATGTATCTGTATCATTAAGGCTTTGTCCTTATTGTTGCAGCTTGGGCTGTCTGTAAATCATTCCCTCTCTCTCTCTCTCTCTCTCTCTCTCTCTTTCTCCAACATGTTTTCTGAGTCACTTCAACTTGCACTGTTAAACAATTGCAAAATTCCCACAGGAAAACTATCTAAAACAGAAACCAACACTAGTGTCATTGCAAAGAAACATCAGCTAAGGCTTATGACACTGGCAAAGGATTAACAAGGATTTGTCCATGTTTTTTTTTACATTTTGAAATATTTTCTAAGCATGTAGAAAGGTCTAGGATTTGATTTTAAACACAGTGTGAAGTAAATATTGTGTGAAGCTATTTTCTAGAAATGGGGGGAACAAAAGGAAAGTTACAGAGGTTGTTCTTTGCCTCCTTGAAAAAAAACTTTTTCCTTCACACATACATCCAAACTGTATACCTGTTAGTTCTCCTTTAAGAACACAGCTCTGTGTGAATGAAGGTGACTGGGATGCTGTAAGACATTACATGGCTGATGTTATCAAGGTTTCCTGATCCTCTTTTGATACACCAAATCTCTCTCTTTCACTCTGCTTCCATTTTATCCCTAAAATCTTATTTACAGTCTCGGAAGGAAACAATGTTTTCTGAATTTAAGAAGAGACTTTAAAATGTATGTAGTTATGCATTTGAAACAGGGATCAAAATGAGCTTTTTCATGACTTTTTAAAAAAGATTTTGTATCGTTTATGTGATCACCAAAAGTTTGAACGTCCTGTATAATTGGTTGGGATAGTTAATAATTACTGTTACTTGTTGTTTCGCAGGACTGACAGCTGTGGGTGGTCTGTCCCTGATGGGTGGTGGCTACACCCCGAACACCACCGCTGAGTCTCTGGCTCTGCTGGCTGCCTTCATCTCCTCGGTCAACATTGCCGGTGAGTCACCTGATCAGACACCTCACCACCATCCCTGCCAGTCACAGCAGCCTTCAGCCAAAAAATACCAAATTAGGCTGAAGCGTTGCATGTTTTTTTTTTAATGGATTTTACCAAAATTTGCCTTTGAAACCAAGTGCTGCAGCTGCCCCTTCTACCCACCAGCTTGGACCACACACACAATTCCCATTATACAAACAGAGTGTTCCTGGAGTCATTAGAAAACTCATTATTCTCTTATAGACTTTCAAAACAGTGTTCCTCCAGGCTGAGCCATTAATGTGTTTTAATTTATCCCATTAGCTCACATTTAACACCAGGGGAGATTTTGAGTTTTAACGTGCATATTGGAACATTTCAGCCTCTCTGTTAGAAACGCACCACATCTCTTGTGAGTTTTAAATTAGAGACATGCAGGATACCACAAGGACTCGACTTGAAGGAAAGCCTGTGAGTCTTGACATTAATCCTGGTCTTTCTAGGCTCTGTGGCATTAGTCCTCAAACCACCTGGTAGTCTTTTTCAGCTCTGCGTTAACTTTACCCCCAACAAAAGCATGTTGAAACACCACAGCCTCCATTGACATACCTAATTCCTTAAAAAAAAAAAAATCATTTTTGATGTTTGTCTTGGTTTCGTTTCCACACTAAGTGGTTCACCACATTACCCATAAACCCCTGGGAACAGGGAAAAAAAACATTCCATGGAAAGGGAAGAATCACAATATTGAAATTTAGCTCCTATTAAACAGACCCTGACATTTTTGTGTCTGCGCTGAGGAACAGGTCCGTGGCCGAAGCTTTTTGTTCCCTTTAAGTCGTACAGTCGTTAGATGTGGGAACGAATGGAAAACACCAGGGTCTGCTGAACATTTTGAGCTCAAAATGTTCCGTTTCTCACAACCTCACAAGCTACCAGGTTAAATCAGACTCCATATGTTTGATTGTTTCTGTTGTCTTTCCGCATCAGTGTACATCATGTGGTTTATAAATCACATGTCCTGACTATTCTTCATATGGGGGATTAGTTTTTACATATTTGGTTTTTATGTTTGCGCCCTCTATCTGCACATAAAGCCTATAGTTTTCCATCCATATAGTCTGAGAACTTCCAAGTCTATAACCAATCAAGTCATTTAAAACGTTGATACTGCTACCTACCAGGCGTCCATTGTGCAGTGTTGATTTTCATTTGCTAAATAGCCGCTTAACTAGAGAGCCATTACAAATTGAACTGCTCAAAAAAAGTCATGAAATATGAATTAACATCAGTAAAGATATCTTTGTGTCTCCGCCAGTAGACTAGCAGAGGCTTAAGTCCTTGAGAGTTTTCGACCCGGGTCTGACCTGTGGCTTCTTTCCGCATGTCATTCCCCACTGACCACCATTTGACCACAATAAAGCAGGTTATTAAGATTTGAGCGGGACGTTGTAGGTTAAACATTGATGGCAGTGTTTAATGTAATTTCCCAACGTGAGCATGCTAAAAAAACTGAATTAAGATGAATAACATAAACTCAACATCAGTATTCAAACACTGACAATGTAAGCATGTTAGCCCTTTGATTTAAGCATTGACCTCATTGTGCTAGCATGACTGTAGAGTCTTACTATAGCTTTGTGTTGCAGATTAGCCTCCGTTCCTGCCAGATTTCTAAATACAGTATCATGAGAAACCATTCAGACTAAAGAAAAGGAAAACAGCTTAAAACAATACGTGGATACCAACTTTGTTTAAATATGAACATTCCTCCATGTTGATTTATCGACGCAGATTGGTCTGCAATAATAGAAGTCAGATTATTATTATTATTACATGTTTAAGTAGGAGAGTCCACAGCTAACATTACATGAACTGAAGCGAAACAGGTGCTAGCCTCTGATTCACCCTCGTATGTACACCCTGTGTGTGTGTGTGTGTGTGCACGTGGCTAACATCATGCCAGAGGGAGGAAAGACACACACACAGTAATGTTATCTCCTCCTGTAAAGTGTGAGACACCGTCTGGTCCTGCTCCGACACTTTTGAGGTTTTCTTCTTGAAATATTTACACTAGGATAAAATAGACTCATTAAATTCCTAACATTGGTTATTGGACTTGGCTTAAAAACACCTGTTGCCTAAAAATAAGCCTTTTACATGGACTTGTGGCGCCTCAACTCCCTTCCTTTTAACCTGCCTCAGTATTAAAAACCACATTAATGCATTAAAGCAGCTTAAACCTGAGTTTTGTTTTAGGTCCAGTATTCATTTTTCTCTCTCCCCCAAAGGTGGTTTCCTTGTGACAAAGAAGATGTTGGACATGTTCAAGCGTTCCACCGATCCCCCAGAGCACAACTACCTTTATCTTCTCCCTGGTGGGGTCTTTGTCGGAGGTTACGCCGCCGCCCTGCATTCTGGGTACAACATTGAACAGGTGAGGGAGGCTGTTTTGAGCCGTGTCCACATGCTAAGATCAGGATTCAAATTGTGGTTACCTACCAAAGCTTTCCAAATCCCCGAGCGCAGCCTATTGCTATCATAGTCAGCTTATCATCATCCAAATGTATTCTTTGTTTGCCCAGATGTTATAAAAGACCTCCCAAGAAAATCAATCTGCCATGCTTCTCATTCTGCGGTTCTTCGATCCAAGTCTATAACCCCTTGTTTCCCATGCTTTCTCTTTTTATAACCAGATGATGTACTTGGGCTCCGGTCTGTGCTGTGTCGGTGCCCTGGCCGGTCTTTCCAACCAGAAGACTGCCCGTCTGGGTAACGCTTTGGGTATGATGGGAGTTGCTGGGGGTGTCATTGCCACTTTGGGGGCCCTCAAGCCAAGTCCTGAACTCCTGGCGCAGATGAGCGCAGCCATGGCTGTTGGTGGTACTGCTGGTGAGTCTATGTGTATTTATGTACTACGTAGGAGACAGCAGAAAAATTCAAAATACTTGCAGAATTGTGATGCAGTAGATGCAAGTTTTTGGGGATTCGGATGCCTTCATATTTTCCAAGCTTGGCAAGATTAAGCAGCAGGTGTGCAGAGCGCAGTGACTCTGTGATGTTTACATCAAACACAACATGACTCACTCGCCGCCAGACCCAGGTGGTCTGATGAGACGGTCAGCATCATGTGTTGCTCACTCAGGACAGTTTGATCATTTAAATGCTAATTGTTCCAGTAACAAAGCTGAATCCTAGACTAAACTGTCCGGGCAGACAATAACGCTCCTTTCCAGATACAGCCAGGTTTCCTGTAGGAACGAACACACTGATACACACACACACACACACACACACACACACACACACACACACACACACACACACACACACACACACACACACACACTGACAGACAGGAAGTGTAGACCCGCTCACAAACAAGGGATTTCCCAGAATAGGCCTCATAAGCAACACCTGGTCCCTCACACCGACCCACTTCCCAGCAACCCTCTTCAGTGTGTGTGCACATGCTTGTAATTTGCATATTATTATTTATTTGTTATCTCTCTCTCTCTCTCTCTCTCTCTCTATTTAGGCCTGGCCATAGCTAAGAGGATCCAGATCACTGACTTGCCCCAGCTTGTGGCAGCCTTCCACAGCCTGGTGGGGATGGCTGCCGTGCTCACCTGTGTAGCTGAATACATGATCGAATACCCCCACTTTGCCACAGACCCCGCAGCTAACCTCACCAAGATAGTCGCCTACCTCGGCACCTTCATCGGCGGTGTCACTTTCAGTGGCTCTTTGATTGCATACGGCAAACTGCAAGGTGAGAGACGCACAGTCATGCATTCTGAAGATTTGGATGGACATCAGTGGAAAAAAAAAAAGACAAAAGTACAAACTCACCATAGGTCAGACGTGAGTCAGCTGCACCTTCAGCTGCAGTTATCTGACATCTTTGCTCACAGCATCACCAGTTTACGGACGGTTGAATCAATAAACCATTGGCTATTTTTATGGCTGGAGGTGTCACATCACGTGCACAGGTGTGTGAGACGTGAGTCAGTAATATCCAGTCTATTGCAGAAGTGATGTGAGATTGCTATGAGATCCCTACAAGTTCATATTTAATGTCAAAGGTTGGTGAAAAGAAGACCCATACTGCATCTATATTTGACAGTGACCTATTGGCTTTTTGACACTTTATAGATGTTATTTTGCTCGCACCAGAAAACAAGTGAATGGTGGACAGAACCTCTCAATGTATAATGGAATAGTTTGACATAAGGTGAAAACAAGCTAGTTTGGCTTTTATGTTTTGTTCAGTCTTCAAATCACTCAAATTAGATTTATAATGTTGGTCCCCCCCCCCTCTGTCTTAATGCGAAGCTACGCTAACCGGTTCCTGGCTCTAGACTTTCACACTCTTGCAGCTGTTTTTACTCACCCCTGTAACTTGATGTACCAAACAGTCTGTTTATGTTATTTCAAAATAAAAGCCTGATTTTTTTTTTTTATCTAAAAAAGAATAAAAACAAATTAACATAACATCATAACAGTAGTATAAGGCAACTTACAATTGTTTACACCATTCTTCGTCCACTACAAACAGCCAACCTATAATCTGGAGAATGAGAAGGATCATGTCAATCAGCATTAGAGCAGTGATATTTCACCTTAGCTGTACTCTAGTTGTCAACAAGAAAGGGTCTTTAGACTTGCTTCATACCAACTGCAGCTTGTGGGGTGGGGGGGGGGGGGGGGGGTGGAGAGTTCATTGGGTTCATGTGCTGGCACTAGTCCTGAAAGTTACACTGTAATTGCCATGTAGGCTTCAACAGTTTCAAAAGGGCAAATTATGCATGAACATGACATTCAGCTAATGACAAGTATCAAGTTACGGCTGTTGAAAGATAAATCCAATGAAAATGTCTACATTTGCATGGCTATATAGACCTGCCTGTGTTTATACTCTGTTGATATATAAATGTCTCTATCTGCAGTTTTTAGGGAGTATCCTCATGTATTTTTTCCATCTGTCATCATGTCCCCCTTTCTTTTCCCTCCATACAGGTGTTCTGAACAGCTCTCCCCTCATGCTCCCCGGTCGTCACGCTCTGAACGCTTCTCTCATGGCCGCCAGTGTTGGTGGGATGATTCCCTACATGATGGACCCGAGTTACATCACAGGCATCACCTGTCTCGGATCGGTCTCTGCTCTCTCTGCTGTCATGGTATGTCATGTTTGTGTGTGCATGTTTGCATCCTAATTTATTTAATGACCTAGGTGGAGGCCTAAGAAAGGTGAAACATGCACTTCAATACTGTAGATTGGATTTTTTTTATGCTGACTTTAAAAAGGAATTTTTTGAGTCATCTTTATAATAACAGTCATCTTTATAAAGGAAAAAAAAATGTTTGTGGTAAAAGAAAGCAAAGGTGAAAAAAGAAGGAAGCTTCTTGCACAGGTAATGGTAACTGCCCAAACATCTGAGTTGAGGAGAGAGCTGATAACGGTGTGGCAGCCATAGTTACACACAGACTTGAATTGTAAAACTGCCAAACTCCTACTTTGACTCAATGCTTACATGCTTAACTTCTGAAGAGGTAACAGAAATTGTCAGAGACAGAGATGTCCAGGGTCAACAACACCATATAGATCATTTTTACTTGACATATCTCAATAAGCATGTTGCAGATCAACCTCCTGCACGAGTTGCAAATATCTAAGTATAAAAGAAACTGATGAACTGATGTGGACCTCTGGAGACAGTTAGTATATTATTGGGGGAATTAAGTTTTGAGATTCGTTAATTTTCTGCTGTAGGTACTTGCTCTTAAATTCTGCAGAAAGAGCATTTAATTTACACAAAGAAGTTGAACAGCCTTTTGTCAACCAATGAAACAGATCAGATATTGATACCTTTTCTGGAAATAGGTTCAAACTGTCTTTAGAGGTACTCAGTTGCTTTTTACAAATGTACCAGAAAATAGATGATAATCAGGTGATCCCTGCCCTTTGCACAGTAATGTGACTCTGCTGTTAAAAGAGAGTCATGTATTATACTGATCACAAATATGAATGATGTGTTGCAATGTTTGTGTCTTCGCTTTCCATGCATACTTTTTTCAGGAAAAATCAGTGTGTGATAACTAGCTGTATTAATGGAGGGAAGTGAATTCAGTTTCAGTTATAAATGAATATGTTTCAAACAAATGATCTGTAATCAGCGTTTCAAGTACAGTATAATATATCCTCCAACAGACCAATTGATGATGTGCACCTGTGCAAACTGAAATAAAGTCAAACATTCCTGCTGCTAAGATAACCACAGCTGGCTCTTGTTCAAAACAATACAGATGATAGAGGGACAGAGAATTACAAAATCTGATTGTGAAAAATGTAAGTGAAGCTAAAAAGACAGGTTCCCCTCTAATGGAAGATAAATGTTTTTTTTTTTTTGTTGTTTTTAAGATATCATATTAGTCAGCAAGTCTCTCTCTGTTCTTATGTTGAGAGAATTTGTTCAGACTTTGCATTTGCTGTTGCATTCATTGAATCTTTTGACCAGTCTGGTTAAAACTTCTCCTCTTTCATTTAGGGTGTAACTCTGACAGCAGCTATTGGCGGCGCTGACATGCCCGTGGTCATCACCGTATTGAACAGTTACTCCGGGTGGGCCCTATGCGCTGAGGGCTTCCTGCTCAATAACAACCTGCTGACCATTGTCGGAGCTCTCATTGGATCGTCTGGAGCCATCCTGTCTTACATTATGTGTGTGGTGAGTGGAAACCGTCTCGATCTAAAGAAGAACTTAATATCAGAGTGTTTACCAGAGAAGCACTGCATTTGATGGCCTTATCGTTGTTCCTCTCCCATCCACCAGGGGGTACTCTAACTTTACCAGAGTAGAGACACTGTTTTAAATCTAATTTCAGTTTACAAATAGTTTTTTTTTAAGGAAGGATCCTTGTCATTTTTCTCTAAATGCTGCACTTTGTTGTACAGATAAAATTAATTTCAACAAAACTTAAATAATCATTTACAATAAAAATAAAAAAACAAGAAATCTCTCCCTCTTATTAGGCCATGAACCGTTCTCTGGCTAATGTGATCCTGGGAGGCTACGGCACGTCCTCCACCGGCACAGGAAAGCCCATGGAGATCACAGGGACACACACCGAGGTCAACGTGGATCAGACTGTCGACATGATTAAAGACGCCCAGAGCATAATCATCACTCCAGGTAAGACACAAATACAAGCACACACACACACACACACACACACACACACACACACACACACTCCTACACACACTTCAGAGGTCTTGTACATGAGTGGAAAAACATGGTACTTTGACTCTGCCAGTGTCTTTTTTTTTTTCTTCAGCATTAGCCAAGTTCTGTTTATTTAACCTTTTCTTGACCCAGGTTACATCACCATCTTGCTAGCCTAATTGACAAGTCCTGCTGGAGTGGCCACACACACACACACACACACACACACACACACACACACAATCACACATATACTCTTGGGTTTCTGTGTGGTCGTCAGTCCCTGGTAAATAGACATTCTACAGTGCAGCGTATATATACGCAAGGTCAAGGGAAAATTAGATGGAAAGAGGGTATGCTGGCTTTTTGTTGACAATTCCAATACTACGTCCAAAATTGGCTTCTAGCTCCTTTTTCAGTGTTACAACATTGTGTCCAGCCTTTGTTCAAGCAACATGCCTTTCTTCTTTTCACATGTTTTCAATATCAGACCATAAATATGTGTGAGCCTCCCACTTGGTCAATTACGCTGGATCCTGCCGTCATAAACTCGTCATTGTGTGGCCCACTGACTTCTCAGTCCCCTCTCCAGATTGTTGGGAACTAGTTCCAAAGAGTTGTTTTACTCACGTGGGTACATGTAAACACAGACCAAAGGCATCCATCCTGCAAATTGGCGATTACGGTCATAGCGCTGAGAGCCCATATACAAAAAAACCAACTCTTCTGAGGAAACCTCTGCAATTTACAAGAATTGCGAAATGAAAGCGTTCACATGGTTGAGAAGAAATGGAGCAACATCCAGCGTAGATTAAAACGTCTTTATTTTTCGTTCGTACTTTTCTATCACAAACACTGGAACCAAAACTAGGTTGAGAAAAATGAAAGAGCGGTAATTAAAATGTTTTGGGTTTTTTTTTGCCCCCACAATGTTCTGCAAACATACCACACCGAGTCAAGACGCATAGTAAGATGCCAGACATTTCTGTGAGGAATTATTGAGAAATAGAAACCACTGAAATACAGATAATTACATCACGGGTAAATGCATCAAAACTCAACAGCAAATAGCTAATAACATCAGGTTCAGAAAGTGTACTATTCAAATATATAACTCTTATCTCTGCCCAAGTGTTCAGCCGTCAAACTGGTATTGTTACCTCGAGCCGGCTTTCACTCAGTGCCTTGTTTCCATTTTTACCATTCTCCCTAATTGGAGCCGTCACAGTCACTTTGCCTGATTGACATCTGTGGAAATGGTTAAGACTCTGCCTGATAAACATAAGTGTTTTCCTGGCTTAGTCTGGCCCATCTCCGCATGGTCTGGACCCACTTGTTTTTCTTGTAGGAGAAACTCCAGAGAGAACATTGAAAGCACAGGCAATGACAGAGCTGGTGGTGATCGAGAGGGAAATAAGTGAAAACTATTAAATTGTTGAGCCAAACTGTAGACAGTCAGCCGTGTTTCTCAAAGAGAATTTTTCTTCTCCTCTGTATGCACGGTCTGAAAGCATGTAATTTTTGACTGGGTCATCGTAACAAAACGGTTTCTGACTGGTTGTTGTGACAAGGATAGTAAACACCACTGGACCGTTTGACATGTGTTTGTGTGTGTGACTGTGTGATAAAAATCAAGTACCACACACCAGCATTATAAAACATGAAGGAGGTCCCGGGCTTGGCGTAACGAAAACATATACTGGTACTGTGCAGAAATAAGTGCCAGCTGAGTGCTGAAAGCAAATCAACAGAATTTTTAAAATCTCTAATCTCAAGGTTTAAAAGCGCAGATACGAGGAACTCTTGATATTTTGATTTCCCTCGGCCCTTGTGGACGGAAGCTTTACCCTGATGCTGTAAAGATCTTGATCTGACTAGCTTGAGTATCTGTTAGTATGACAAAAATAAAAGTCGTTACTTTTATATACTTTAAAAAATGTTTTTATTGTGAGCAAATCTGATAACACGTCTAGTGATAGACACTACAGAACTTATAAAACATGGTGGACAATGAAGAGAGTAACAAAGTAATCAGACACATAAAAGCAGAAATCAAATAAACACAAACACAATTTTTTTTACTCAGATTTTACATAATGCATCACAATGAAATAATGTGCATGTGCTCTATATAAGAACTACATCTCTAACATTAGTTCTTTTCAGCATCTGACTTAATTTCTTGAAAGCGTTACACACAGATGTCACAATCACATACAATAATCCCTCTGTAGTTGTTAACAGTACATTCCACTTCTGTGTTAAAAGTAACTTCAATTCTCTACAGCTTTTCCAGCAAAAAACTTCTGATCAAGTTGTCTCTGTATTGTCTCCTTCCTCTGCTTCTCCTGCATCATTATTTCAGCTGTTAAACACCCCATGAAGTTACATGTTCACATTCTTCTGGCTGTTCATCTGTACTGACCTTAGAGTAATTAATTGTGTTGAGACACAAGTCTGCACTGTGCTTTGATATGAGCTCATTACTTACAGCTGTTGTTATTTACAAAAACCTCTTTCAGGTTATGGACTTTGCGCTGCAAAGGCCCAGTACCCCATCGCTGAGCTGGTGAAGATGCTTCATGAAGCTGGCAAAGATGTCAGGTAAATGGCTGAACTAAACAGATTTAGTTAAACTGTAAATGAACCAGGAGGGACAGAACCTTCACCGTAGGTTCCCCCCCTCCCTCGAAACTCACACCCCACACACATTCAAGACTGCACTGACACATCTTCTTTCAAATCACAGCTCAGGACTCACCTCATTCAACAAGCTTTAAGTGTGTGTTTGTATGTTGTTGTTTACAAGACCTGTGTGTAATGTTGCTATGATTGTTAGTTTGTTCCTACTGTGTTGTTTTGATCTGTCTATTTTTTTTTAACTAGCGTACATTGTCTTTGAGTACTTGAAAAGTGCTTTATAAATACATTTTATTGTTTTTGTTCAGAAAACCCGGTTACTTCTGTGTCTTATGCAAGCAGATTTGGAAGAAAAAGTAGTTAAAGTATGAGATATCTTCAAGAACAGGCAGTATGTATCCTTTGGGATTAACATGAGAGTAGATGAAAGTATGTGTAGAATAAGGAAGGTACCATTTACAAGACATAGAGGACAGAGAAGAAGAGGCTGAGGTTCTGGGCTTGATGACAAAAAGATGGGACAGGGCAGATAGGAAGACCTGTGTGTGTGAAGAAAGAATGAGTAAAAGGAAACCAGAAGAGAGGAGACGGAGGACAAGGTGGAGCGGAAGCTTGTGTAATTGCCCTGCCTCAGTTGTTTGATCCTGACTGTTGCAGCTGCTGCTACTTAGAGCATTTGTGCCTGATTAGAGGAAAGTGGGTGGTCAGAAAAAAAAAAAAACCTTTACCCTGATCTCTTCTGCTCCTATTTGTTCTCTTTTCTATGTTCTTTATGCTAATCCACTCTCCTGATTCATCACTTGTCTTCTACTTCTTAAAATGTGTCTTATGGGATTCTTCTAAACCTCTTTCTCACTCTTAATGTCCCACATGTCGCTCTGGATACCACAGTATCAAGGTTTTAAAGCAAAACACACTTTTCCTCCCCTCAAGTTAAAATCCTCTGCGTCGTACCACTGTCCGCTAATGCATGTGGACTGTACGGAATTAAACTAAAGGCAGAAACTGACGCTTTCAATCAGCAGCCGGTGTCTCTAATACATCCCAGAACTGGCAGGCCGTCCTCTCTCTGTATCTGCCTAAACTCGCCAAACAAATAGAAGATAAATCTCCGAACGGAGCTCGGTCACATAGCGAGGCGGCTGGAGCGCTGCATCCGCCAGACTTCAGTAGCTTCTGTTCATTTCCTACCTTGATTACATGACATGGCTAATTGAGTTTGAGAGATATGTGTACACCCAGTGACACATGCCCACACACGACAAATGATGTAAGGTGGAGGAGTGCAGCGGGTGATGTGTGTAACCACACCAAAGCCACCGACATCCCTCCACTCCGAGCCTCCATCTTATTGCCTCTATTTCTGTCCAGCTCCATTTACTTTGACTTCTTATCCCTGATCCATGTCTTTGTCTGGTTTTAAGAAAGCCGCGTTACAGTAAATGATGATCAATAAACAGGTTTGTAGACTGGGGACTCTGCTAAGGTTTTTTTTTTTGGTCCCCACAGGTTTGGAATTCACCCTGTGGCTGGCCGCATGCCTGGTCAACTCAATGTGCTGCTGGCTGAAGCTGGTGTCCCGTATGATATCGTCCTGGAAATGGAGGAGATTAATGAGGACTTCGCTGGTAAGATCCAGTCTGTCATTCTGCCTTTTATACACTTTATTTGCCATACATTTAATGCAGTATTGTTGTGTGTTAAATTTTGCGGCACCTTTTCAGAGAGTTGCCATCAAGGGGAGTATGTGTTAAAAAAAATAAGGTGTTAAAGGAGATGTTTGACAATTTGGGAAACGGACTTATTTGCTTTCTTTTCCAAGTGATGGGGGAGAAGATCAACGCTATTTTAAGTTGTTCTACACTATACAAGAATAGACCCAGAAGACAGCTAGCTTAGCGCCAAAGTGGCTAACGAGGGAAAGGCAGTGAGAATGATTTCTTCTAAGCTTTGGAAGTGTATTCTGATTGGCTTGTTGTCACAGCTTGAAACCCTGGAAAAAGGGGAGCCATCAGGCTAAGCTAACTGTGTCATCTTAGTCTTGGCAAGAAAATAAGTAGAAGTATTTCCCGAAGAGTAAATAATTCCTGGAAGAATATGCAACATTTTACATATAATTACAGAAGAAATCAAGTATATCATCTGCAAATGTCTCTGATTCATGACTAGCTACAATGAGTGAGAAGCGTGAGTCCCGCTAGCTGTACTGGTGTCGGCCTGTGTTTACATGATGTTTACAAAGACTGTTTTAGTCAAGGACTAGAGAAAAGAAGAATAACATACTCACTGCTTATTGGGATGTCACATAAGTGTGTTTAGATCACGGTCATTCAATGCCAATTTATGTGCAATGTGAAGCTACGAGCTAATTAAAGGGTGCTAACATTAGCCTGCTAACACAACAATGCAGGCCTCAGGCTTTTGCAGCTCGAACTGAGGACAATTTTGTCCGCCGCTTGGGCTTAATGGTGCGTTCTAATTGATAAGTCCTTTGTGCAAACACGTGTGTCACCGGAGGAGAGCGGAGGCTTCAGAATAGCTCAGGTGTCGCCAAACAGCAGTTTGTTGTTGGTGTATGTTTGTGCTCAAGGGCGACATCTACTGGATCAAAAAGACGCACAGTCTTCCTTTAAAACAAAGCTCCAAAATAAAAAAAAATATGGTATACATTTTTTGCTCAACAAAAGTTGATTTCACAAATAGAAATGGAGTAATAATCGTGTTATTGCTTATTAAGTAGAAACCATGTGTTGCATTCTTGATACTTCATACAGTTATATTTGTATTAATTTATTTCTTGGTAAAATTTTTATCTGTTGCATT
The DNA here is from genome assembly GCF_963584025.1 of Labrus mixtus. Lineage (NCBI taxonomy): Eukaryota > Metazoa > Chordata > Actinopteri > Labriformes > Labridae > Labrus > Labrus mixtus. The sequence continues at coordinate 13,098,118 of NC_083628.1, read as the reverse complement.
TCTCTACTTGAAATAACACAATGTTGGGTTTCACACCAAAAAAAAGTTACTGCATGAACTTTTTTCCCACAATATTGATCCCATCTTCTCCAAATGTGTCATGCACCGTCTCCAAATAAATGAGCCATGAACTCGTAAACCATATGTCCAATTTACTAAATCCGGATCAACTTAATGAGATGCTTGATGTGAACTTGTTGTTTGTCTTGGCAGAGACCGACCTTACCCTTGTGATCGGTGCCAATGACACTGTCAACTCAGCCGCTCAGGAAGACCCTAACTCCATCATTGCTGGTATGCCCGTGCTGGAGGTTTGGAAGTCTAAGCAGGTGAGACATCTGGTAAACGTATGTTTGATAATGAGGCTGTCCTGAAGCCCGAAAAAGATAAAGAGGAATGGAGGATTTTACTGGACTGCTTTTTATCGCCACAACTGAATGTTGGAGTCTACACAACAGCAGAGGGGCCTCAATCTGAAGACACACACACACACACACACACACACACGCACACACACACACATATATACAGGCAGACATAAAAAATGCAAACTCACGCTCACACACACATGTTCTAAGGCTCTCATAAACACAGAGACAGATTGTTACAGTTCCAGGTGCGGTCCCATCCTGATCCCATTAGTGGTGACTGTGTCGCTGTGGAATGACGAGATTCGGAGCATCCCACTGGCACTGCTCCGAGATCTGGGATTTATAAAGCGCTCCTGCTAGTTTCCACACACTTTCCCTACGGGGGGAAATCAAAGAGGACAGTCTGTTTAACCACACACACTCATGCAGATGCACACAGAGACACACAGGCAGGTGTATAGCTGAAAACACAGAACTCTTTATGGCTATTTTTTAGTTTCAGTTTCTTATGTAGGCCTATTTATTTTACATTTGAAACACCGACATACGTTTTAGACTAGGCAGAATTGAATTTAAAGCTTCTTCAGCATTAGTGTCTGTAATTTTTTTCATTAAAGGCTTAGCATAACAAGAGTTTGTATGTGACTGTTTCTCCTCCCCCTCTAGGTGGTTGTGATGAAGCGTTCCTTGGGAGTGGGTTACGCTGCAGTAGATAACCCCATCTTCTACAAGCCCAACACTGCAATGTTGCTAGGCGATGCCAAGAAGACCTGTGATGCCCTGCAAGCAAAGGTCCGCGAGTCCCAGAACCAGTAAGGTGGGCCGAAGGACTCTCCGATAACAGCACACATGGATTAGGGAGGATGACGAGTCGGATCACAGCATTAAGATCCTCACTGTTCAACTTGAATGACAAAAATTGAGCAGTGATGATCAATAAAACAAAACAGTTGTTGGCACACCCTTCCTGTCATCTAGGAATAAAAGAAACAGTAACGTTGTTGTAAAAAAAACGTGTGCAGTAGGAGCCAAACAATGCAAATACAGTGAGTTTTAGTGCCGCCACATTGACAATATTCTTCCAGATTGTGTTTCTCTTTGTCAGATCTTTTATTCCTAGATCATAAAGAAGGGTAACCATGTGCATGTGGTCTGTAATCTGGAGAGCAGCTGACATAAAAGTCCTTTTAATTTTAGACACCTGTATTAATGTAAAACAATCGGAGCTGTAGGTACAGTAACATGTTAGATATGTTTAATTCACTTTTAGGATATAGTCAATAGTTGAGGGAAAATGTAAGATGCGTTGGAATAACAAAAGGAAAAATATAAAATGGTGAACCAGCAGAGGAAGAGGGATAAGACGCTTAAGCTCTTGATGTTTTCCCTCATTGTAAAGACTGTTCTATTCCTTCTTTTTCTCCAGAGATTTCTTTTGTTAGAGGAATTCGATGTTCCCTTTGATTGATATGTTTGCTTTAATCGTTATGTCACACTTTCTTCTTCTTTACAAGAAAAAGAAAAAAAGCATAATAGTTCAACATTGTTGTAAAGTTCTTTCAGTTTCAGATTTGTACTGTATTGAGAGATTTTTTGTATTCGGACTAATAATTAACTAAGAACATGCCTACATGATCACTATGCCAACTGTTGGAAGCTATTCATGCCATTTTTTTCTTTTTCTCTTTTTACCTGACTCTTGTGTCTTGTGACCTCCACCTTTGCCTTTTGTGCAGAAACCACACGTGGATTCAGAAACAGTTAAAAAAAATCCATTCAAACGTCGCCTATCGGGCATTCAATGCAATAAAACCAAATTGATCTGGTCTTTAATAAGTATGAGACCACAGCTGTCCTGTAACTCTTGTAAAGATGAAACAAACACTCTCAGAGATCTGATAGCCGAATGGATTTTATGATGTTTTTGAACCAGGTGTGTCTCGTCCTCTTGTGTGGTTCTGATATTACAGTACATGTGACGGTAGCCTTTGTGGTAAAAGAGGTTGTTTTGTTTTTTTCAAGTGAATGTGGCTCATACACTCCAATATGTGTTTCCTCATTATTGCTCTAGAGGGTAATGAAGGATCACTGTTTGTAAAGTACAGCCAGATGGTATCATTACTGATGTGTAGAGTCTAAAGCAACAAAGCCGTTAATTAGCTTGTTGATACATGTCAGAATACAGGATTTGTTTGAAGATATTATTAAGTGTGCATTTCCCAATTCTTTAGTTAAAGCTTATCATTTTGCCATAAACTTAAACTTGTGCCCCCCCCCCCCCCCCCCCCCCCCCCCCCCAATTTTTAAGATCTAACGGCACAAATATAGATGAATTGGTTGTTGTATAACCACTTGATTAAAGATCCCTGACATATTGACAGTAGTTCCCATTCTACACCTGACTTTACATAGCAGAGCCAATTGAACTAGACCACCAGAATTAAGAAGACACCAGAAGTCAATCAATGTTAGACATTCAGTTAACAGCAGATGAACTTGTAAGCAGTTTAAGGAACAATAGCTCCTGAAGTGACAGGCTGGTAGTTTTTGTTGTATTGAAATGTAAATGGAAGTACTGTTGGAGGTTGGTTATTATACTTTCACCCTGGGACCCGATACATCGTCAACTCTCCTACCTCTCCATAAAATGACCAATAACTTTCCATATGACCTTCATCAGACCAATATCCTTTAACTAACTAATGGACCAGTGATATTTCAGCCACCAACCTTAAATCAGCCATGCCTCTGTTATCCTAAACCTGACCAATTGCCTTCTGTTTTGTGTTCACATTGTGTTTATTTTTAACCATCAGACCTCAGTTTCCTGCTGGCTAGTTTTACTGTATGTTATGCAAGTGTAGAGCTGCAGATGTCATCGCTGCTCATGAAGGGTTAATATTTTTGCACGTCAATTTACACAAGAAATTGCTGTCTTTAATGACTGTTAGATGGGACATTTTTCTTACTATTTGTAGCTTGTTGCCACTTTTTCTATTGTATAGGTTTTGATGAAATTAAGGGAGAGGAAAAATCATAAATTCTTAAATGGCCAATATGCCCCCAAATGCCCTTATCGTTTGCCTTCTTGAGTATTTTTGTAAGGAAGCTATTTGTGTAGAGCAACAATTGGGCTTATGAAGTTGTACGATGTTACAGTGCACCATGTAAGGAAGATGAAATGTACTGTGAATGTTTTCCCTCTTGTTTATCATGGAACATTTTCATCCCTAATAAAACCTGTATTTACACTAGATGTTGGCTGAAGCTGTCCCTGACACGCTCTTAAAGGTGTTTGATTTCACTAATAATAAACAAGTTGATCTGCACGGTTTCCCCCCGAGGTCTTCCACAGCTAGATGGTAATCTTACCTGCCAACGTTTGCACAGTGAGGTTAAACACTCAAATATTTGCAGAAATTACCTGGATGATGGGCTGGCATCCACACTTGCAAATATAATTTAAAATGCTACATTCATGCTTCTTTTGGATAGACTAAATTAATGTAAATAATACATGCAGATTTACTTGAATGTTGTTCACAATTTGGAAAGCAGAACTTTCATTGGTAATTTTTAAAGCAAGATAAAGCAGTTCAGCTAATAAAAAAAATGTAATCTGAAGGTTCCTTGACAAGAAAAACAAGTAAAAAATATATTATTTAATTTAATGTACTCCACATTCTTCAGGGGAACACACTGCCACCCTTTAAATGAAACACAGATGCATAGTATAAGATAGAAATTAGGTTGCAAGATACATTTTTTTATATATATATTTATTTTACATCTCTAGGATTCATTGGGATGCATAATCAGTGAAGTTCCTTGGGTCATTGGGGGCTTCATCAGACCTCTGATGTTGAAATAGGATAGTGGTATACCTACAAATTGTGTAAAAGATACTGAGCCTTTTTATTTAAAAAACAGTCAAGATGTTGACACACATCTGGGATGGCGTATCTTTTTAAAAACGATAGCAACAATAGTCATGTATCTCCCCCAAAAAAACAAAGTTATGAGATGACCACAACAGTTCTGCCTAGATGAGGGATTAAAGGGAGAAGATGCCACCTATCTAACCTCAAAGTGTCCCTGTGCAAACACAACAGGATCGCATGCGTCCATGCTGAGGGCTGTGATAATAACTGAAATGTAAATATCAGTTTGTGTTACATTTTCACCTACAAGCGCCACTTGATTGCTATTCATCAGTGCAGAAGTGAACTGGAGGTACTTAGAAAGGGGAGTGGTGCCCACAGAGATGCAGCAGATTAGAATGTAGATAGATTTATGAGGATGGGGATCGCATGTGTGCACGATGAGGGTGACTTCATCCTGTAACAAGTGGCACTCAGACAGGCTGTTATCTGCGCCCAAGCTTGAGGAGATCTGAAGGGAACTGTCACTCCCACAGCAGAGGAGAGATGCAGCGATAGTGATTAAGGAATAAGTTGAGATATGACTTTTTTTGTGTGCATAATATGTCTTAAATGTTAGCTTTTTTAGAGACAGTGTAAATATTTATTTTAATCTAATTTACCTACTGGGGCTTTTATTTCTGATGAATTAAGAATCTGCAGATTCTAAGAGTCTAAGGTGTGTGTTTATGTCCAAAACAGCGAAAAGTAGAAGACACAGCATGAAGATCCAAGGTATGATAAAAGCTGAGGTGACAGTCTTCTCAACTCAAGCTGGCCTATTGTCACACAGCCAGCATGTTCCAGCCACAATAAGCCTCCATCCCTCCTCCCTACATGGATATTCTGTCCTTCCTGAAAAAAAGACAGGGGTTGTTTTGCCTGGCCTTGCATGCAATTTGACGTAGAGGGTATTTGGTTATTTATAACAGGTGTGTATGTCTTGGTGGATCCTTCCAATGATGACATGTAGTAAGGGGTTTCCTTGTTTGATAAGGTCAGTGAGCATGCATGGACTTGTGAGGGAGGAAAATATGTGTGTTGCTGACAAAGTGTTCAGACTACTCTTACTTATTTTTCAAGGAAACTGTAGGTTCAGAAATACAAATACACATACTTCAAGTCATGTGTGGATTAATTAGACAAATGGCCCTTATTCGGGTTCCTATTTACACCTTGTATCTCCTTACGGTATTTATAGAAACGTACCATGTACATTAAAACACCAAGAGCTTGGTAGACAAATTACAATACCTTACAGTCCACATGTATAACTTTACATATGCTTTTATTTATGTTACTGTGTATTCCCAGACAGTTTCCATCTAAATATTTATAAGAAATCAACTGCCACACAATGCTTTAGCATTTCCTGAGGCTCTGGGGTCCTTTGCCAGTTCCCATCTACTCCCAGTTTGTAACCCCAAGTTACAGTAGGAAGTGTTTTTCTAATGCACTCACATGTTTCATGAATTAGATTTTATATCTGTCAGTATTTCCACCTATAAAAATGTGTTGTATTTTATAAACTGATAGCATGCTTTCCTTTGGAAAATCCAACAAAACTTTTTCTCTGGAATGAGGTAATTACAATAAAATGAAATACTCAAATACAAGTAGCCTATCAGTGAAATATACAAAGCAGCATTACATTAGTAACCCTGCTAACATGTTTTGATTTAGGCATGTTGTGGCATGTGGTGCAACACAGTGATTCTAATAATGTTCGTTAAATGTACCACAAAAAGACAAAATAAACAACAAATAACGAAACCTGTAATAAATATGACCCGACTATGACCTAAGGACAAATTGGACTGGCTGTACTGATAACTAAATCAAACGCACCCTCTCGTCCTTCTAGTGTTAATTTAAGCCTTCATTGCTCCGCCCACTTTTTCTTTGATCTCGGTAGTAATGAATTGCGCCCTTAGGTAGCAGCTAGCATCAAAAGTTAGCTAGATATTTAGTTTCAGACCTCGGAAAATACCACACGCTGATTTATATGGAAGCTAGCCCGGGAGTTGAGATGTATTGCACGATAAAAGAGGTTTGTGTTTACGAAAAATATTAACTTTTCCTGGTGTACTTTACTGGGTTTGGGGCTCAAATGACGCTTCAAGTCCGTCATCAAGTGCGCCTCGTCCTGGTTTGATTTTGATTTATCTGCTCCTCCTGAAAAACTTCGTTGAGGACCAAGCTTCACTTCATCAAGCGAAGTAAGTAGCATAAAAAGCATCTTGCAGAATGTGACAACAATGTTTTTGCTTTGTACACTGTCCCTCTGCTGGCTGCCAGAGCTTATTTGGTGTATTGGTTTGCTATTAAGTGACGTAATCGTTTTCTTTGGTTGCCTTTTGAGGTTTGAATTATTTTGGCTGAATTGGTTTGAGCACAGAGATTATTACTGTTTTAGGTGGTTTCTAAATGGTTTAGCATTATGGAGATCATGGCAGTGATGGCGTAGTTGATTGACATCTCCCACTTTCCATTTACATCATAATTAAAGCAAATTTTCCATGGTGTTTTCAGATTAATATTAGTTTTTTATTGAGCTTTGGTGAAATCAGCTTGTGGATATATGTGTTTATCCTTCCCGTGGATCAATATATTTTTCATATTAAGCTTACCTATTGTTTTTTCTGTGCTACTTCTTTACACAGTCCAATCAGAGTGTCAGTGCAATCATACAGTAATAATAATTAATGGTAATAGCTCAAGTGGAGCTCCAAATCCAGCAGCATAGGCTCATAATGATCAATTACAATAGTTATCAAATAATTGTGTAACGTTTGTACTTAATTAAAAAAAAAAAAAAAAAAAAAAGTGATAGCCCCAACTGTCTCATGTATCAGCCACTGGGGTTATTGCTTCTTTCACAATCCCGCCATCTGTGAATGTCTTCTTGAAAGGGGTGAACTGATTCTAGGGCTTCTAGGGATATAGTTCAACCATCACAATTTTAGCAGCTACGTGCACCTGAAGCACACACGATGACGCATCATAAGTTACAATCACTGTGCTGGTCATGCAAATTAAACATATGAACTTCGTTAAAAATTGTTAATGACATACAAGTAACATACAGGTAAAGAACAATTTAACAGTGATAATAAATCATCATCAGCGGCCGGCTTGTGCAGTGTTTCCCACACATAGACGACACCTGGCTGGCCCACCCAAGTATATTTCCAACCAGTTTTTACTAAGAATGTGAGAACAGACACTGGATCCTATTTCTCTTCTAAACACATTTCTAATGAAAAAGTGCATCATTTTACGGAGGAACTTTTTTTGTCTTTTAAAAACCTTGAGAAAACAAAAGAACAGTTACTGTACTGTTTCTAAGGAAATTAGGCACAGCAGAATACAAAAGAATATAAAAAGGCACCTTTAGGGTGGTTTTTTTTCTTCCAATTACGATCATACTACTATTAATGGCAGATTTTCTTTTCACACCCAAGAACATCTCTGCCTTGTCACCATGTAGTCTGTTTCTTCTCTCATCTACCACGTTTCCAGCCAAGCTGAACAAGCGCTCACTGTCAAAAACTTGTACACGGGACAGAGAGTAACCTTCAGGCCGGAGGAGCAAGTGCTGCGAAACGGTCTTTGTAGCTCGATGCTTTTTCACCTCTGCTGATGGCCACCTCAGACAGTTAACTGTTAACCTGCATGAAGGACTGTTAAGCAGTTGCTCCCCCTCAGATTTCTCCTTCAGTATTTTTTCATGTGCAGAAAGCAGAAGGCTGTAGATGTTTTTTAACAGGAGGCATTTCTGTGGCAGGTGCGTGCTGTGGGTTTTTATTCAATAGGTTCTTCTGGCCAGGATCAAGAGCAGTGGCGAAAGTGTGCAGTAGCTATTTCTCGATGTTGTTGAACCTTCTCTGAACGTCTTCCAACAATGTGGTTTTTGCGGCTGTTGTTGAGCTCATTTGCTTTTTTGAGGTCCTCAAAAGCTGCTAGGATGTTTACCACATTACCAGTTAGCCCCCACTGATGGGTGTTGAGTGTGGCTGGCAGCTCATAGTCAGCTGGGTATGCCCCTGGAGCATGTCTCTTATCCAGCAGTAATTGCAGTTAAATGCTTTTCCATCTATTGGGAACTTTTTGCTGCAGTTATTTTTTGGGCTGATCCAGCTGTGTTGTGTTTTGTTTTGTTTATTAGGATCCCCATTAGCTGCTATTCTTCCTGAGGTCCACCACAACAACCATTACAGTCTGGATGTCATAAAGTCTTGAGTAGGCAGGTAGCGAGTGTTTAAAATCTCTGATAATCTTCCATCCAGCTGCCATTGTGTCAATGATGCTGTGCTGGGGAAGCAGACCCTTATCCCCCCCTTATGTTAGCTTATGTTAGCTCAACATGACATCAGACTTATAACATTAGGGCTGTGCTCAAAATATCGATATGGCAATATATTGTTATGTGCAAATACATAAATGCAGATGTTACAGAATCGATATGGCTGCGATAGTGCAAGACATGTAGAAAAACGCTACACTGTCAAAAAACCCTCCAGTAAGTTACAAACATCTGAACAGTATCAATTACGATAGAGTTGCTCGTGTGACTTCCACCAGCCCAGTGGATCTTCTGTGAGTGCCAGTGGTGTGACTTCCTGGTATTTTTTCACCTCCTGGTGACCTGGCAGATAATGATTTTGGTAAGGCTCCAACATCACTATAAGTCTGACCAAGCATGTCTGCTAGTCCACATGCCTTCCTCATCTTGGCTGGTATGACAGGGGGTCCTCGATCCTCTTCAGTTGGTTTCTTCCTAGTGTTCCTGGGCTTCTCTCTCAGGGATGGTCGTCTGCCTGATTTCTTCCATGTAGAATACGCACAGGGAGAGGGAATAGATATTAGGGCTGAGAATCTTTGGGTGTCTCACGATTTGATTCGATTTTGATTCTTGGGATCACGATTCGATGCTGAATTGATTTTCGATTCAAGAATATTCTGGATTCATTGACGCATGGATTCAAAGTCTATTTATGAATTAGTACATACTTAAGGATCTTCTCCTGTCATCTGTGAGACTGGATGCATTTCTTGTTGCTCTATTTGGCATTCTACTGAGTTAAAGAGCTAGCCTTCGCACTCAACAGGGAGTGACTGATCAGCCCAAAAAATAATAATAATGATCGATTTTTAGAAGTTATGAATCGATTTTAAAACTTAGAAGAGAAGAAGAAGGGTGTTGTTCAGGCAAGCCGTCCATCAAAGATCCTGTGGGGAGGGGGGTCGTTGTTCTGGCAGGCTGTCAACCAACGATCTCGAGGAGCCTAAGAGAGCTCAAGAGCTCCTAGGAAAATAGGTGGTTAGTGACTGAGATTTACAGATAGATACATGCAGTAATATGATGTACTGTATGCACAATGAGAGAGAGAGAGAGAGAGGTGCCAGTTCCCCCAGTGGTCTAAGCCTATAGCAGCATAATTAGGAGCTGGTCTGCACCAGCTCCAGCCCTAACAATAGGATTTATCAAAAAGGAAAGTTTTAAGTCTATTCTTAAAAATACAGACTGTGTCTGCCTCCCAGACTAATAGGATTTGATGGTCAATAGTGACAAAAGCAGCACGAAGATCCAACAAGACGAGCACAGAGAGAAGTCCCCTGTCTGAAGCTAGAAGTAGGTCGTTTGTAACTTTAACTAGTGCAGTCTCAGTGCTATGGTGGACTCTAAATCCTGACTGAAACTCCTCAAATAAACTGTTGTCATGGAGAAAGTCACACAGCTGATTAGCTACCACTTTCTCCAGGATCTTTGAGCTATAAGGAAGGTTGGATATAGGCCTATAGTTGGCTAAAGTTGCTGAATCTAGAGTAGGCTTTTTAAGTAGATGTTTGATTACTGCTACTTTAAATGACTGTGGTACATAGCCTGCCAGTAAAGACATATTGATCATATCTAATATAGAGTTGCTAACTAAGGGAAAGACTTCCTTAAACAGCTTGGTTGGGATTGGGTCTAAAAGACAGGTTGGCGGTTTCGACGCAGAAATAATTGAATTTAGTTCTGAAAGGTCGATTGGAGAAAAACAGTCAAGGTTAATATCAGGTCCTGGAACTGTTTCTGCCATATCAGAGGTATCTGCACCAGGTAAGGGCAGGAGGTTACCAATTTTGTCTCTGATGTCTAGAATTTTGTTGTTAAAAAAGCTCATGAAATCATTACTGCTGAGTTCTAAAGGAATACAAGGCTCAATGGAGCTATGACTCTCTGTCAGCCTGGCTACAGTGCTGAAAAGGTATCTAGGATTGCTTTCCTCGATTAGAGAGGAGTAGTAGGCAGCTCGAGCGTGACGTAGAGCCTTCATATATTTATTATGACTATCCTGCCAGAATAAACGAGATTCTACCGTTTTGGTAGAGTGCCATATTCTTTCAAAATTTTGCGACGTTTGTTTTAGAGTACGGGTTTCTGAGTTGAACTATGGAGCTAGTCTCTGCATTTGATTACCTTCTGTTTTAGGGGAGCAATCGAATGAAGAGTAACTTTCAGCGAATCCACTGCACTATCAACAAACTGATCCAGCTGAGAGGGACTTAAGCTATTATAAGACTTTCCAACTGGGTTAAAAGACGGTACTGAATCAAAAGCAGCTGAAATAGCTTCCTTAAATTTAGCTACAGCACTATCAGATAAACTTCTAGAGAGCACATTTTTATTAAGCAGAGATAATTCTGGTAAGACAAAGTCAAAAGTAATAAGGAAATGGTCTGATAGAAGAGGATTTTCTAGGAAAACTGTAAGGTTATGGATTTCGATGCCATAAGCTAAAACAAGATCCAGGGTGTGGTTAAAACGATGAGTAGGTTTGTTTACACCCTGGGTGAAACCAATAGAGTCTAATAATGACATGAAAGCTGTGCTAAGGCTATCATTATCAACATCCACATGGATATTGAAGTCACCTACAACAATTATTCTATCACTGCTAAGGGCTACATTTGATAAAAATTCTACAAATTCAGATAGAAATTCAGAATATGGGCCAGGAGGGCGGTAAACTACAACAACTAGAACTGGCTGAAAGGTTCTTGAGACTGGATGTGAAAGACTAAGAACAAGGCTTTCAAAAGAAGAAAATTTCAGCTTTGGTCGAGGGTTAACTAGAAGACTAGAGTTAAAAATAGCTGCTACTCCACCACCTCGTCCAGTGTCTCAAGGTATGACTATTAAAATGAGGAGTGGATTCTAAAAACTAACATATTCATCTTGACACAGCCAGGTTTCAGTCAAACAAAGTAAATCAACATGCTGATCTGACATCAGATCATTCACTAAAAGAGATTTGGATGCTAAGGACCTAATGTTTAAAAGTCTGCAATGAATTTTCAGATCTTTTTGCAAAATTGTATTCGTAGTTTTAATTCTAATGAGATTTTGACGATTTACGCCTTTTTTTTCTACGTTTGGATGACTTATAAAAACGGGTCTGGGCCGGGGGACAGACACAGTATGTATAGTATTATAATTACATTTAGATTTAGAGTTACAGCTATAGTGACTGGGAGACTGATCTAAGGGAGGCGCAGAGAAGTGTGTAAGACTGCAGCTCTGCCTCCTGGTCTGAACTCTGTGTTGTTGTCAAGGTTTTGGACAAATAACCTCTGCTATTTTTCTAGATAATAGAGCTGCACCGTTCAAAGTGGGATGGATGCCGTCTCTAGCTAGCAGACCAGGTTTTCCCCAAAAAGACTGCCAGTTATCTATGAAGCCCACATTGTTTGCTGGACACCACCTAGACAGCCAGCGGTTGAGTGATGACATGTGGCTATACATGTCATCACCGGTCTGATTTGGGAGGGGTCCAGAGAACACTACGGAGTCCGACATCGTCTTAGCAAAAGTACACACCGAGTCCACATTAACCTTTGTGACTTCCGACTGGTGTAGTCGGGAGTCATTAGTTTCGACATGAATTACGATTGTGTCAAATCTACCTTTAGTCTTTGTCAGCAACTTTAAATTAGATGCGATGTCGCCCGCTCTGGCCCCGGGTATACACCTAACTATGCCCGCTGACTTCGCTAGCTTCACGTTTCTGACTATGGAGTCTCCAATAATCAGAGTTTTATTCTCAGTGGGTGTGTTGCTGAGTGGGGAAAATTTGTTTGAAACATGAAGTGGTTGGTGGGGAACCGTGTGCTTCGATTTTCGACTATGCTTCCCTCGGACAGTAACCCAGCCACAGCCTCCTGGCTGGGGGGAAGCAAAGCTATGTCGACCCGCACCGGCTACAGGTGGCTGGCTAACTACTTCTGCATACGATGGCTCTGACTAAGTGGTGCGGAGCCGTCTCTCTAACTCAGACACCCTCGCCTCCAAAGTTAAAAATAACGTAAACGTAAAAAGTAACTTAACATCTGACACGTAGAGCAGGAGAGAGCAGGAGAGGGAGAGACAGAAAAAGAAGCCATTGTAAATAAAGCTAACTGCTAAGCTAGGCTAAGAGTAGGTAGCTAAAATAAACAAAAATGTTTAGCAGGTTTGTCGCTAGAGAGAAAGAGTGCTGTGTTGGAAACAACAGTCGTAAGTCGTAAGAAACTAGGCAAAATTAACAATTAAGCTTTTAGCTTTAACTATCAGCACTGAACAACACAGTACAGCGGAACACAGAACAGGAAATGATGCAATACGCTCACCCGTAGTACATGGCTGCTGTCTCTGTCTGGCCATGTCATAAGCACTATTCCATCTCGTGCTGACATCAGTCTGGAGTTTGTGGGTTGGGGGCTGTAACAGTTTCTGTTTTGTCTCCAAAGCGTGGTTTGCCACCGTGCTTCTGCCAGTAATACGCTGCTCTCTCCCCATGAGCCTGCCTACTGCAGGCAGATTTAACACCTGCCACTTGACATGCATGTAACCTGCTAATTGAATGGCAATATTCATATTAGCAGCGTTGTCAGTAACGACCACCAGATTTTTGTCTGCAATCCCCATTCTTGTTCTGCAATTTGCAGGAGGTGTGCAATGTTTGTGACTTTCATGTACAGCTCTAGTCTGGAGAACCTGAAACAGCAGCTTCCAGTTATCAGTCACAAAATGGGGTGTTATAGTCACATATGAATCCACTGCCTGCGAAGTTCACATATCACAAGTTAACGCAACCCTTTCTGCTGTTCTCAAACTTTCCTCAACTTTAAGCTTCACTGCTCTTTATTGCTTCAGTACGGCTGTGTCCGTGAAATGACGTCGCCATGGAGTCACATACCTTGGTTCCAGTGTTTTTAGCATGTAGCTAAAATCCTAATTTTCCACAATGTTATGTGGCCTCAAGTCTTTGCACTTGAAGAATGTAATGGATTGTGTTGTTTTCTTTTCACACTCTGAATTGGGAGGCAGCTTTGTCTGGCTCAGTGAGTCCGGTGTCAGCTGGTTTTTTAGTAGCGCTGATTTAGTAGCGCTGAGAGTAAAAAAAACAAGAACATTGAGCAGGACAGCTCTACTTCTGATTCTCAGCCCAGATCGTCTCCTCAGAGAGTGCAGCCTAAAAATAGTACGTCTGATCAGAGGATGGAGGGTTTAAAACGCTGAGGGCAGCAGGGACACGTAAACACAACGCTGAGAGGGTATCGATACGATCACGGTCATAGAGTTGGGGGCAGAATTACCACCTTATCTGGACATTTTTCTACTCAAACATTTCACTCCAAGGACAACCAAGCTGACACAAACGAGGGAAGAAGTTGTATCCAAGTACAAAAAGAGCTTGGGACTGGATAAATTTGACACCGGCCATGCCGCCACTCACCTCACCTCACCTTCTGAATGCGTCAGCTGTCTCTGCCTAAGCCAGAAAATATCAGAGCTGGAAGGAAGAATATCCATTTTGTACCAGTTGAAAGATGAAGAAAAGGTCATCGACTCCTTGGTTACATTGGGCCCAGTTGCCTCCTCCTCTGGAGAACTTGACACTACTGTTCAGTGTGTGGACATCACTGCGGCTCATGCTATGGGCTACTGGTCAAGGCTAGGAGCTAAGCCAAAAGCCCCTGTCAGCTCCACGCCAAGCAAGAAGGAGCCATGGACTACTGCCCTTAAAGGTAAACAAAGTAGGAAGCCCCCGGCTCCCCAACCTGTGGCTCTCCAGCTGTCCAACAAGTTTTCCATCCTGGACGAGGAGGATTTTCCCCCTCTTGCCGTCCACTGCACCCCACGATCTTCCCCGGACTCTGATGAGCCCATGTTCCCGCAGCTACTCTTCTCGGTGGTGTCCAAGCTGTCCTCATCCCCTAACCGGCGTCACTCACACCAGCGGACCTTGTTTGCACACCCCGGCTGTATACATTTTACCCCACACCCTGTACCAAACAGGCCAGTCCAGGCTACCGAGTCGATGAAGGCTCACCCTGGGCCGCGACTCCCCGCCCATTCTCCACGGTACAGCTACAAACGCACCTCTAAGGTGCCCTCTCCGGTGTGGGCTTTGCACTCCCCAAATCCTACTACACTCATTATCGGTGATTCTATTGTCAGACACATAAGATCCAAAATGGCTGCAATGTACTGCTTTCCTGGAGCCAAGGTTTTGGACCTGGTTCCGCAGATCCCGTCTCTGCTGAATAAACATTCTGACGCCAAAAATGTTGTGATCCATGTTGGCACCAATGATATATCCAACCGCCAGTCTGAAGCACTTAAACAGGATTTTAACAATCTTTAGTTGTACTCAAGGACAGCAAAAAATCCATCTGTATCTCTGGACCCACCCCCTCCTTCCATTGAGGTGTAGAGCACTTTAGCAGGCTGCTCAGTCTCAACACTTGGCTTCAGTCAGTATGTCCCTCTCACGGCTTAATTTTTATTGATCATTTTAATCTCTTCTGAGAGCGTGCTTCATTTTTTGGCTGAGATAGCATTCACCCCAGTCCACTTGGCACTAAAGCCCTTGCTGCAAACATATTCCATTCCTCTTCTACTGCCAGACGCACTTGACTTATCACCGATGCCGCACTAGACAAAGTTGCGGTCACGGTGCGGTCAGCCCCCTCACTGAGTCTGTCACTCACTACTTTTCCCGCTAGCTCCACCTATAGGTGTAGACAACCAACTACCTCGAGCATTGCCTCACCTACTCCTGTGATTATAACGCGAAGGCTTATTTGACAGACAGGGGCATACCACATAGAAATCTAAATAATCTTTTAGAAATCCAGACACACATATCAACCACAACACCAAGCAAAAATGCACTTAAACTAGCACTTTTCAACGTGAGATCTCTGTCTAGCAAAACATTTATTTTAAATGATTTTATTTCTTCTGATAACTCAGATTTCATGTTTCTAACGGAAACTTGGCTACAACCTAATGACTACAGCCAGCTTATTGAATTGTGCCCCAAACACTATGACTATTTCAACCAACCCAGGGTCAGTGGTCGTGGTGATGGTATAGCGTATAGAAAGAGTTTTATATGCCAGCAAATCACTTGTACTGAACTCTTTTCTTTTGAAGTTCTCACCTTTAAACTGTGTGGTCCTCACCCAATTCTATTTGTATTATCTATCGTCCTCCAAAACCAACAGGCAGGTTTTAGCAGAACTCCCTGAATTTCTATCCACCTTAGTTTTAAACAATGACAGAATTGTTTTATGCGGTGATTTTAATATCCATGATGATGACCTAAATAGTATTCAAGCAGCAGACTTTTTAACCATCACCACCTCTTTCAATTTTCATTTTGTTTTTACCCTTGGTGTGGAAATATCTTCTGTTGAATTATGTGATTTTACTATATCTGATCACAAATGTATAATTTTTGACTGTGAATCACCAGTCATGGATACTGTCCCTCCCAGACCCCTGTGCACTCACATCTTTAATGAGCAAAGTACCTCAAAGTTCTGTCAAGTGTTTGAATGCCAAAGTCAGCAACTACCTGAATATTCCAATACTAATGATCTAACTGACCACTATGTGTCTGTCCTCACTGAATGTTATTGCACCTGTTAAAGTGAGGTCTAAAAACGTCAAAAGTAAAGCAGCCTTGGATTAATGAAAATATTCGCAGCTGTAAAAAGGACTGTAGGAAAGCAGAACGCAAGTGGAAAGAACTGGTCTACAAATACACAACAATATCATGAAGGACTTTTTAACACAATACAACAGAATGGTTAAGAATGCAAGAACACAATATTTTTCTGAACTAATCTCCTCCAATCAACACAACCCAAGAATCTTATTCAAGACAATCAACCAACTGGTAAATCCAGATCCTCCAAGTGCTTCAGTTTACAGTAACTTGGAGCGTGAAAAGTTTTTTATCTTATTTTACTGATAAAGTGGAGTCAATCAGAGCCTCAATTACCCCAAATTTTAGCTGCTCTGACTCCCTTCACCCTCAAGATAGTTTCAGTTTTATTCACTTTAATCAATTTAACCAGTTTTATGCAGTTACTTTAGCTGAACTTTTAGAAATAGTATCACATATGAGAGTGTCTTCTAGCCCTCTCGATGTGATTCCAACCAAGTTCTTATTCAAAGTAATGGACTCTATCGGGCCCTGGCTGCTTTCAATTTTTAACAGTTCCTTGTCCAAGGGTTGTGTCCCTGACTATTTTAAAACTGCCTGTTTACATCCACTGCTGAAAAAACCTGGACTAGACCCCTCCCTGCCTCAGAACTGCAGGCCAATTTCCAAATTGCCTTTTATTTCCAAGATTTTAGAAAAGATTGTGTCAAAACAAATTCTGGCTGTACTGGAAAATAATAGTATCTTTTCTGATTGCCTTGCTTAAGGTAACAAATGACCTTTTAATTGCCGCTGATCAAGGTATTCGCTCAGTCCTGGTACTCCTTGATCTTAGCGCAGCCTTCGACACAATTATTCACAACATCCTGTTAAACAGACTAAGGCACTGGGTCGGGGTTTCTGTTACAGCCTTAGACTGGTTTAAATTGTATCTGTCCAATAGAAGGTGCTGTGTGTCTGTTGATAACTTTACCTCAGCCTTCTCTTGTGTGAAATATGGTGTGCCGCAGGGGTCGGTCTTGGGGCCCATTTTATTCTGCCTATACATGCTCCCCTTAGGGCATATCATGAATAAACACGGGTGTGTTATTTCATTTTTATGCTGATGATACGCAGTTGTACCTGCCTGTTAAATCGTTAGAGCAAGGTATGCTGAGTTCTGTGAAAAACTGCCTGTCTGAGATTAAGAGCTGGATGTCAAGTAACTTTTTGTAATTAAATTCCAGCAAGACTGAGATCATTTTAATTGGACCACAGCACATGCTGGTACCCTAGTAAACCACATCAAACCTGCTGCAAAAAATCTCGATTTTACATGCTTTTATCTCATCATGTCTTGACTATTGTAGCAGCCTTTTTACTTGCCTGAACAAAAAATCTATCGATCGACTGCAGTTGGTACAGAACTCAGCTGCCAGGCTTTTAACTAGAACCAGAAAGCATGACCACACCGCTCCTGTTTTAGCATCTCTACACTGGCTCCCTGTGTGTTTTAGAATTGATTTTAAGATTTTACTGATTACTTTTAAAGCTCTCCATGGCCTTTCCCCCAGCTATTTATCAGACCTTTTACTACCTTACAAACCCACACGCACATTTAGATCCTAGGGCAGAGGTCTCCTGGTGGTTCCAAATGCAAAATTAAAAACAAAAGGGGATGGAGCATTCTCCGTGAGGGCTCCAAGACTATGGAACGACCTACCCGAGGAGATCAGATCGGCAGTATCAGTCATCTCTTTTACAGTATTCAAGTCCCTTCTTAAGACACACTTTTTCTGGCGAGGCTTTCCTGATTTTTGTTGATTTTAAATTGTTACTATTTTCACTTTTTAGAATTCCTTTAAAATAATTGTATGTATTTTACAGTTCTTTTAAAAGGGATTTTATATCTTAAAGTGATTGTTATTCCTTAATCTTGCCTTGTTTATTATTCTATGACCTGCCTGTTTTTATATTTGCTGTCCTTGTAAAACACTTTGTAACTTGTTTTTGAAAAGTGCTCTGTAAATAAAGATTATTATTATTATTATTAACACTGGCTTTGGTGGCGATTGAGATGAGACTGCAAGTTTGTCGTTTTACCCTAGTACTTTATTTTCATTCGGGCACTCCTTGCAAACTCCATGTCTCCATATCTGGCATTACACACATTGCAAGTTGCCGTCTTGCTAGTTCATGTGTTGAGAGTAAAATATCTCCAAACTAAAGACATGTTGAGTTAGCTAACGCTCCTAGCTAACTGCCAATCTACCCTTGTGCCATCAGCTCACTCAGACTGTCTCATGTTACCGTGCATTGAATTCACGGCCCAGCGGAAACTCTGGAAAATTGATCGGTGACGTGGAATCGGTGCTGTCCGAGAAAAAAAATACGTCAACATCGGAGCCGATGCCGATATTGGATGGGATCGGTCCCATCTCTTGTAACTTATTAGTAGGGCATAGGGGCATAAATGGGATTGCAGAGAATCTCCCAGGCAGCCCTATAGTGGCCGCCTTAACAACTAACACCCTCCGCCTTAACTACCATAGTAGAAAACAAAAACAAATGGATTAAAAACTTCCTGTGTCTCTGTGTGAGATCCAACAGCAACTCTGGGTGCTGTTTGATGCTGCATTTGGATCACTGCCCATGATTCAGCCTGCGTGTGATCTGTGTAACTTTTTAGTGGGCTTTCACATAATTACACAATATGTAAATACACATGCTTAGTAGCCCCCCCCCCCCCCCACCCACCCACAGCAAATTTCCTGTTGGTGACACTGAAGATCACTTCTAGATCTACACATAGGGTAATGGTGGTTTGTCAGTCTGGGGTAAGAATCCTCTCATGTGCAGAGGAATCTCTTTTATCCTTGATCTTCAGCATGTTCCCTCTTTTAATGTCTAATCTGATTGTCCTAACAGCTTGTTTGGGGAGACTGTGTTATTGAGCGCTGTCTTGAAAGCCCTGGGACGGAGGCCTCTTGGATACATCGTCCCATGGACACACACAAACATACACAAAGTCTGCCCCAGACTGTCCTGAAGTCGTTTTGAATGTGACAGCCAGGAGATAAATGTGGACACACTAACCTGGACAGCAAGCACAAAACCAGTCTCTTTACTGTTCTGTTTCATTGCTGCTTAAGGTTAGGTAACATAAACATTGTGGGTATGTGTCCTTTTAAGCAGCTTTTATTGTCCAGCTGTTGAGGGGGTTAGGAAGGAAGGATGGAAGAGGAAGGGAATAAGGTAGGGGTGAAAGAGGTGAGGGGATGGTTAATGTAGCAGTAAGCACAGTTGGATGTTCTCTGAAGTAAGGAAGGCATTTTTCTGTGTGTGTTTGTGCTTTTGTGCCATTAAAAGCTCAGAAACACAATATGTTTATTGAAACATCTTCTAATAGCACTTAGCATTGGTCTGTTATTGTCTCGCGGGTAGTAAAGACTGATACAGGCATAAAGAACTGAAAAAGAAAACAAACGGTATTTACACTGAATTGTTGGGAAACCCAACCTATGCCAATTGAGAGTGGAGTCACACTACAAGGCCCCTCGTAAATTCTTTAAAATCAGGAGATTATGAAACATAAAGGGGGATTCAACAGAAAATAATGCTGATGCCCTTGCGTGACCCACAAAAGCTATCAAGACCATCAGGAGATTATTGGTTATGCTTTTCATCACTTACAAAGGATCAGCGTCATTTGAAAAAGATTCGATGTACCGTTTCATTTGCAGGGGTCGCCAAAATTCACTCAAAATTAAAGTTGCTCACTGTAGCCAGAACTTTGATCTACTTAGTTAAGTTTTTGTGTCCAATTGCAATTCTCTCTCTTCCTTTTCTGAGCCAGTAAGTCTGATACTTTCATTTTCACTGCTACACCTCAGATCAATATTAGACTTTGAAATAATTGTGACTGAAAAAGCTTCCATTAGGCCGAGTTAACGCTTGACTTCTTTCAACTGCCAGCGCCTTTTTTACATACAACCCTATGGGAAAAGGAAAAGGGATGACGCCTTTTTAAAAAGCGGATGCCTTTTTAAAAAGTGTTGCGCCTGATGCCTTTTTCAGTTGAATTGTTTTAACTTCTCAGAAAAGTGCCGTGTGATGTCAAAAGCCTTTCTGACAGCTGACAGTTTACAGATTCACTCGCGACAACTTGAGATAATCTGATGTACGTGGTAAAAAACGATATATAAACCATATTAAACACATAAACAAACACACAAACGGTCGTTTTTCTGAACCGTCAAAACGGAGTGTTTTATTCTGAAAATAAACCGGATGTTTTAAAGCAGTGATTCTCAAAGTGGGGTCCCAGGACCCCCAGGGGTCCGCGAACCATAGCTTGGGGGTCCGCGGAATAATTTACAAACAATTGTAAAAGTGTGCTATATCATTGAAAAAGCATATCTACCAACTGTAGAAAATCAGCTATTTTGTCCAATACACCCGCCCACTTTAGTTTTGTGCCAATAGATCAACTATGATATGATCGTGACATGTCTGTCACTTCATAGTGCGCAACGATAGAAAACACACCCTGGAGCCAACATTTTCTCAAAGTTTATAAAATGAATTACTTGGAAAGTATGAATGTAGCCTAATTCTATCGTTGCAAAGTACTGCATAGTACATTTATTACATAGTATTAATATATGCTTATCAATGTTACGATAATGAGGGGGTCCTTGGAAAAATTTCTCACCGGAAAGGGGTCTAAGGTCTAAAAAAGTTTGAGAACCCCTGTTTTAAAGTATCGGTGTCTGACTTCCCGTCCCGCTGGTTCTTTTCTGTGCTTGCTCTGGCACAGTTGCGCCGCAGGCTTTATCCCGTTGTTAAGGTTACAGAACACTCGCGCAGAAGTTCTCAAAAGGCGCTGAAGGCAGCGCTTTTTTCCTAAAAAAAGAAGTCAAGTGTGAACACGGCCTTAGGGGCTGCAAACTCACTTGTCAGTGGGGTTTCGCCTTTTATTTTTTTCTTGTCTGTTATCTGTTCATGGCAAGATCAGCTGTCTCTCTACTGGGAGCGCTGGGAGTGCAGTGACAGAGTTTGCTACAATGTTGCTACAATATTTGATAATCTGGGGGTATCTCAGGGGTATCGGTTCTAAGTTCAGCTCAGTCTGGCTCTTAATGAGTCGTCATAAATTCCAGTACAGAGATACTAACACCATGTCTCTCACATGCAGAGGCTTAAGCCTGCCTGGACTACGGGTGCTAAAGCATTTCAGTGAAAGGGTGAACAGGAGAAATGATGAAAACAAGTGGCAGGAATGAGTGGGGGTTGGGGAAGGGGGGTACATACAGATGGAGGTAGATGGGACAAGACAAGAAGGATATCTGTCCCTCCATTCTACCACTCTTGTTTCCCTCCCTTTCCCCCTGTTGACACTGATGTCAGTGTTTCCTGACACTTCTCCTGAGGTATCTTTTGTGGACTGATGTATCTATCTGTGTTAGGATGGCAGAGAGATGACTAAAAGACTCAGGGAACAAAGACGAAAGGAAGAAAGCGACAGAGGCTTGTGTGCAAGAAGACAAAAAGAAAGAGGATAGTGGATGTGTGCATGTTAATGTGTGCGAGTGTGTTTGAGAGAAAAAAGGCCCTTCAATGGGAGTCAAGTATCAGCTGCATAACCTCTTAAGGGGGCCTCATCAGCAGCACACAAAAGCGCAACTCTCACAAAGAAAAAGAGAATGAAAGAGGGATGGGGTTTCAGAGCTGGGGCAGATAAAAGAAAACATCATTCTCTCCCCTCTCTTTCTTGCTGTCTCACTCGCTGTCTTTTTTTTTGGGGTGTTTGTAAAACTACAAAGGGAGAAACACCTGAGCCCCTAGTTTGGGCAGCACTATGTCATAGAAGGAATGTGCCACTTGTGTGAGGTTGTGTGTGCGTGTCTGTTTAGATTCTAAGGATGAGAGGGAAACAGCCGGAGCCAGCATACCTCACTTGCCTACCTACCTGAGAGCCTTTGAACACTCCCCAGCTGTATGGTGGCCCATTCAGCGATCAGTGACTCTCCATAAAGTGTTTGATCACAAAGTCTGAGTGGGTATCTGATCTGTTGCAACACTAGCTCCTAATTCTGTCTAACCAAATACTTTGATATAGTAATTCTACATCAGTATGGTTTGAATCACTAAACAAATATGGCCTGTTACAGGATATTGTCAACCCAATGGTCTCCTGTATTGTATGTGTGTGGTGTTTCATACTGTCAAACAGGATATGTGCTCAACATTGTGGCACATTGGTTAAAAAATCCTGTTTATTTTTTCTTCTTCGACTTCTTTTTTATTTTATCTTTTACAATCTTTTGAAAATTGAAGTCACAAAATGCAAAACAATGCAGGTCCATTTTGAAATGTCAGCTGCACATCAGAAGGTCTGTCAATCAAAGCAAATGATTGCCGTTTGTTTGGAATTATATCTTCAGTTTTCGGAGCGTACACAGAGCTCTGGAACAGAGTTTGTTTTGCCAATGTAACAGGCTGTTACTACTGTTACTAACGTTAAGTTTCCGATTGATGATATATGCGACCAACAGCTGAAACATGCATGATACAGACACGGTAAATATTGAACGGAGAACAGGCGAAGCAGCGTTAGAACAAAGTGACCATACACATTTAAATATCAACATTTAATCTCTCTTTCATACTTTTGAAGTGGATATCCATGGCGTCCACACAATAATTAAAACGCTGTATTATTTTCACTGAGACTCTGTTTTTCCACTAGTAGCCACTTAGACATTTTAATTGTGGCAAGGGAATCTTCCAGTTCAACATTAGACTTTTATACATGGCTTCTGCTATGCATATTTGTAATGACATTGCAAGACAGTTTTCACCTTTTCACCTCCCGTCACAGGAGATCTTGCCACACCCCTACTTAGGAACAATCTTATAAAGGTTTATTGTTAATAATTTTTTAAGAATGCTGTTGCTTTTTCTGCTGCAGGTCCAAATGTCTTCTGTGAAAAAGGACCATTATGAGTTATATGTCATAGAATATTTGGTGTATGGGGTACCAAGGAAAATTTTCAATGAGGTGCAGAAATAGATATACATGCTCTGACATGCTAAAAAGATGTTCATCCAAACTCTTCTTCTTGTTCTCTGTCAGATGTGTTGAATGGGGTCATTGGTTAAACCGTTGAACTCTAATGAAACCCACATCATTGTTTTATCATGCAGATGTTTTTTTAAAAGCACTGGCTGTGTTAGTGGCTGTTTCATGTCCCTGTGGGGGATGTAAATAGATATTAAATAGAACACCTCGCTGATCCAGGCTCTGTGGTACAATCATGTTTAAAGACTGCCACAATTATACCAGTGCCTAAAAAATCCACAATCTCCTCACTCATGACTACCGCCCCATAGCACTAACCCCCATTATGATGAAGTGCTTTGAGAGGCTGGTAAAGGACCACATTGTCTCCACATTCGACCAGTACCAGTTTGCTTACCGCCCTAACCGCTCCACAGAGGATGCCATCTCCTCTGCACTCCACCTGGGCTTAGAACATCTGGAAGAGAAGGACACACATGTGCGGATGTTGTTTCTGGACTTCAGCTCGGCGTTCAATACAGTCATCCCGCAGCATCTGCTGAGCAAACTGGCCCCCCTTGGTTTCAGCACCCCCCTATGTAACTGGCTGCTTGACTTCCTCACAAACAGACCCCAGTCTGTGCGGGTGGGCAACAACACCTCCAGTGTCATCTCCCTGAGCACCGGCTCCCCTCAGGGCTGCGTCCTGAGTCCGCTGCTGTTCACCCTGATGACCCATGACTGCTGCGCCAGGACCACTACGAACCACATCGTGAAGTTCGCAGACGACACAACAGTAGTGGGCCTCATCCGTGATAACAACGACATGGACTACAGAGAGGAGGTGAAACATCTGGTTGACTGGTGCAGAACCAACAACCTGGCCCTGAACGTCGAGAGAAATCATCGTCGACTTCAGGAGGCGCCAGCCCAGCCACACACCACTCCTCATCAACGGCACAGCAGTGGAGAGAGTAAGCAGCACAAAGTTCCTGGGGGTGCAGATAACAGACACTCTGACCTGGTCCCTTCACACTGGAGCTCTTGTAAAAAAAAAAAAAGCGCAGCAGCGCACTTTCTGTGTCGGATCAAGAAAGCACACCTCCACCCTCCTTTTCTCACCACCTTTTACAGAGGCACTATAGAGAGCATCATAACAAACGGCATCTCTGTCTGGTCCGGAGCCTGCAGTGCCTCCGACTGGAAGTCCCTGCAGAGAGTGGTGAGGACGGCGGAAAAGATCATTCAGACTCCACTTCCTCCCATCCAGGAGATCGCAAAAATCCGCTGCCTGACCAGGGCTCAGAAAATCAGCAGAGACACCTCCCACCCCCACCAAGGACTGTTTTCGCTGCTGGACTCTAGAAAGAGGTTCTGCAGCCTCCGAAGCAGAACTTCCAGGTTCTGTAACAGCTTCTTCCCACAGGCCATAAGACTTTTGAACACAAAAAAATAATCCCTCCATTCCCCCTCAAACCCCCACACTGGACTGTAAAATACAATATAACATACATCACAAACGTGCAATATATTTATCTGTATAGTAATTTTATACATAGCTTTTCTTTTTATATCTATTTATATCTGCAAAATATAAGGAATCACACAACACCTTCCACCATTATGCTAACTGATGAAAATCTTCCACATACTGTGATAAGTACAATAATCACATTGTCAAGGTAATAACAAGACAGTCAGTGTTTCAATCTATCTGAGTCTCTTTTGTTTCCATTTTATCCATGTCTCACACACGTTATCGGCGAAAACATCGTAACCATCTGGGATTTATTGAATGAGAGTATTAGAAATCGCTGACAGTAAATATGCCACTATGAGCTCCAGTCCATACAGATTGAAGAGATTTAATTTTGGCATCATAGCTCCATTTTGAACTGCATTTCTCGCTGTGAGGTTGTATAGGCTGCAGCAGCAACAAAGACTAAAAGACGTTTGACAGCTTCACTCATATAGACAGAACACCAGCTAAACCACAGCACAGTGCTTTAATTAGGTTGGCAGACTTCATTTCACATGACATTGCCCCACATTAATTATCAAACAGACAAGGGCTGATTTAGTCAGTGTATAAATAAAATCCTTTGACAGCTAAGACTGACTGCAACCAGACAGTAATGACAGAGAGCATCACTGCCCTGCCAACTGAACAGACATGAATAATATACGACAGACTTTGGCACAATGAACAGATTACAGGCAGAGAAGAATAACAGTGGTTACATGGGTGCCAAGAGAGCAACTAATTTCCAATCAATCATTTAGACAAGAAAGATGCTGTGCCCTGCAAATGTTGATAGTTATTTTTTGCAAAAGGGCCTGGTAGCAGATACAAACCAGTCCCTTTCATGAATTGTTGTTGGTTGATCAATTAAAAAAATCCTTAAACAAGTCGCATTTCTGCTCTGCTATATTGTAAGTTCTCACCATAGACTGTGTAAATAGTGCAAGCAGCCCTTTGGGCACATCAAATCACCCATTGGTTTGTTGATTTTCAAGTTAGGCGTCTGTGCTCCCGCCAGGATAGTTTTTCTAGAGCCTGAAGTGACCTTATTTTTTTCCCTTTTCGGATTGCGATTTCACAACAGTGCCATAACAAAGCTCTCATCATTGCAGAAGCAGGCTGTGTAAAGAAGATGCTTGGACTTCACATACAGGGCTGTACGTGAACTTTTTTTGCCCATAGCACTGGTGCCACAAAGGTGGATAGTCTTGTAGCACGATATATGAAATGTCTGTTACATCTCTAAAACCCCCGAGCAAAACCTTTTGAGCACATACAGCCCATCATGATAAACACTGACACTTGCTCTGACAGTGTGCAGTACCTTCCGGCTCTGCTCATAAAGTCAGAGTGGAACAAGCAGAAGACCATTCTGTCAATAACAAAATCTGTTCAGGCAGACATTTACACCTCCCTAGCATGGCTAAAATGTTTAGCCCACCACATGCAAATAAGCTAAAGACAAGGTGTGACTGTAACACTTGTAATGTTACAGGGAATACGTTACCTTATTGACTTCCTGCATAATCTCTTCCAGGCTTGATACATGGCCGAAGACCTGCCTCTATCGCTCTACTCGGACCGCTTCCCTAAGATGTTTTGCGTTGTTTATTTTTATGCCACTTCCACTTGATTACTGAGAGGACAGTTGCTCTGTTCTCAGCAAGTCACATGACATCAAACGGCAAGCCTGGCGTTGATGGGGCATTTCAACAAGTTCCGTTGCTGCTGTTTCCTGGTGAAGACAGTTTCACTTTGTTTGTGAATCAAAATAAATTGTTACATTGTGTTGTGCTGAAAGAATTCAAGAAGGTGAAGAGGAGGATGATGACTAAGAGAAAGGACAGCTCACAGATACACACCAGCATACAGAAATAAACAGAGACAGAGGGGAAAAATGGATAGAACAAGGGGAACCCCGATTAGCAGTCTGATGAGTCACCGCTTGGTTTGGAAATCAAACTTTGATTTTGAGAGTTTTTAGTGAAACTCTTATGTGTTTGTACAGTCGGGCAACACACTTCAGCACACAGTTCCACTAGTAGGGAAGTAACGATTAGGGGTGTAAAGGTACACGTACTCGGACCAGACCGTTTCGGTACAGGGCGCGGACCGATCCGAGTACGTGCAGAACAGAAGTGCTTTAATCTCTGTTCCCACACGGACCGCAAAGCGGAAGCACACGGGGTGGAGGAAGGCTGCGGCCGCTGGTATGGGACACAGCTTTTAGTTAGTAACTTGTAAAAAAGTTCAAACATAAACTGTGCAAACTTTGCAGATTACTAGTTCCTCGAGCCCTGTCGGTTTGGACAGTTTCATATAACCAGGATGGAGTTCTTTTTACGGACTTACTCTTAAGTTTCGTTTTCATTTTCAGCGATGATCCCGCTCCAGCAGCGCTGCGGCGCAAAAGGGGAGGGTGAGACGTGTGAGAATGAACACCCTCCCTCCCCAACAGACAGCCTTTTGCTAGTAATTCTGAATGGGCCAAAGCCATAACAAATGCCATTGAAGTTCTTATATCAACAGAGGGAAATATTAATAGTTCTCTGCAATGAAACTATACTGTCCCAGATGATTAAGTTTATTATGTGCTCAAAGGGCATTCAAAAAAGTGTTGCCTTCCTAAACTAAAAGGTGTCACTGTAATTTAAAAGAAATATTTTTTCATATAGGCTATATTAATTACTTAATTTAATTCTAAAATCTTTTATTTATTGGAGACTCTTTTGGTTGAAGGATGCAGCATAAGTTCATTATTTTTATTTTTACAATGTTTAATTTAAAATGTTATTAAAAAGTAACCTGAGCAGGTGTCCAAGTCTGAACTGTCGATGCTGCACTTAGCCCAATGTGTAAAAGGGAAATTCTAAGTGTTCCTAATAAAGGAAAAAAAAGTGTTGTATCAGGTCCCTTTACTGTACCGAACTGAAGCATCAAAACTGAGAACCGTACCAAACCGAATTTTTTCTGTACCGTTACACCCCTTTTTAACGATTAGGGGTGAAGGTTGTTCCGTTTTGTAGTTATTAAAAGAATAATCATCTAAAATTCCAAAATATAGGAAAACATCTAGTTATGCTGCTCTGTCCTGGATGATCAAGCGTCATTGGTTTGGCGGGGTAAAGCAGTAATCGCAGAGTGAAAGTCCTTCTTTTTCTGTGGACTAAAAAGACAATTTGAACTGAATTTTCGTAGATC
Organism: Labrus mixtus; assembly: GCF_963584025.1. Taxonomy (NCBI): domain Eukaryota; kingdom Metazoa; phylum Chordata; class Actinopteri; order Labriformes; family Labridae; genus Labrus; species Labrus mixtus. The sequence continues at coordinate 13,070,075 of NC_083628.1, read as the reverse complement.
GTATTGCATATTTCGATTGTTGTCGACTTTTTGATCATTGTGAATTCATAAAGGGGTAAATTGAAGGGGTAGTTTTGTTAGGGTAGCAGCGTACGGATCAACAACGGACGCGTTTCAGCACAGAGCCTTTATCAGCGCTTTGTTTGTCATCTATTTTCTTTTTGCGCTCGTGCACCTGAAGTTTTATTTCTGTTTGAGTGTGATCCTTTCTTTCTGTTTTGAATTAGGCCTATCCTAGAAAACACAATGCAACAAGAAACATTTACAAAAATGTGGTATACAAAACGATTATCGATTAAAAAAAATTTGTAACCGATTATTATTTAATGAGTACTTGGGTACCCGACTACTAGTTTGCACCCCTAGTAACGATACATGAAGACATTCATATATCAATTTGATTTGCAAAGCTGCGGTCACAATACAATTCTTTTAACATTTTCTGTAAGGGTATAAGGGTCCCAGCTTCAAGCTTTAGGCTCGCCTAACAAGGAAGGAGGGGGCTCTACGAGGCACTGACACTCGCTTTTCTCACTCAGCACAGCTTGTTGACTTGTTGTACAAAGAGGAGATAAGGATGTATTAATAATATCCACATCTGTGAAATGTTGTGCTTTGACTTGTGTCAACAACACCGGAGAAAAACGTTTTTTGTAGACCTTTTTCCCTATCATGGGTCTGTTTAATAGTAAATTTAACTTTTGATTTAGTCCAGCAGGGTCACAGAAAAAGAAGGCTTGTTTTGCTTAGTGTGATTGTTAGCAGAGAACACTATGTTCACCATTCCTGAGCTCTGAGCTGCCTTTAGACACATTAAAGCAGTGTTCAATTATACCCCACCTGCCACCCCCCCATACAAAGAAATGGGTTCCAGTCTTTCCCCTAGGTTTACAGCGTTGGGGTTAGCGTTACTTTTAATGACAGCTGTCCTTTTCTATCAGAAAGGTATCCTTAAATGACTTCTTTCCCTGATTTCCAACTCTATCCACTATCCTATCCCTACAATAAAGGCACAAAAAGCCCAAAAATAAATCATAGATTTTTTACTTTTATTTTTACCCCCCCCCCCTCCCCCAATATAATGGTAGGGGAAACACTGGGTTCTGTTAAATTTCTAATAACGTTGGCTCAGTTACCGATAGTTAGTCAAACAGTTAGGTGGTCCTCTTTAGACCACGGTCATCGCCACAGCCTGCTTCTTTTAATCATCTTGGACTTAAGACAGTGAGAAATAAGTTTAAACACACCTTCAGCAGTTAGACCAGTTGTAATGGAAATGCGAATCTGTGCTGCCCAGTGCTTCAGTGACACTGATCAAGCCATTTCAGCCCACAGCCCGTCATTGTAAACACTGACACGAGAAGGAGGAGGAGGAGGCCTGTGGTCAGTGCACTTATAGGACTTCCTGGCTCTGCACTAAAAGTCAGAGTGGAACAAGCAGATGACCGGGTTTCACATCCTTTATGGTTCATCACAGACACAGCGCCTGGGTATGAATCTTGGCTGAGTTTCTTACCCATATTTTAGATGGAAATGTTATTTGTTCAGAATTAATTGTACCATTTGACATGCTTATACTAAACTAATATGGTGGACATGGTTAGTGTTAGCCTTGTGACGGTGAGCATTTCAGCATGTCAAAGTTAGCATGCAGGTCAAAACCCTGTAGTCATGCTAATAAATAAATAGTTTCAGTTATTATATGTGAAGAGTTGTTAAATAACTGATTATTTCAGCTCTGAGCTGGTTAGAGTCCGTTCAGAACATGTAATGGAGTGTCCTTTTCATGTGCTCTGTGAGCTACAAGGGGTCCAGCTTTGAAGTCTGTGCCATGACTCTTTATAACAATCTAATCAATAAGAACTGTAGCAATAGTGTATTGATAGAAAACCGAACACTTAAGCATTTGAATCTGCGCCTTCCCCAAGCCACCAGTGAGTCTCTTTCTTACATTCCAGCCTTTTGGAGTCGTTCCTGGTGTTTGAACAGTTCTAGCACAATGGTTATGCATTTGACTTTGATTTTGACTGTGGTCTGTCTCAGCGCCCGATAAAATATGCAGTATATCAAGGAATTCTCTGCAGTGTCTTTTCTGATGATAAACTGAACCCAGAGACCACAATCAATTCTTGTTGGTCTTAAGATAATTCTTGTAACCAGAGTTCGTCTTTTCAATGTGACTTTTTCGAGGTTTAGAAAATCGGATTGAAAAGAAATTGCTATTGGATGTTTAAAAACCAGATAAGGAAGTGGTCAAGCTCACATTCAACACAGTCTGTACAAAAACCACCCACAATGCACATAGGAAGTCAAACAAAGACACAAAAAGTAAGGGGGAATGTATAAAGACACAATTGGACTGGTGAAGGCAGACAGACATTTTAAGGCCAAGTATGTACATACTGTATAGCAATTTAAATTCACTCAGTGTCAGACTCGAAAAGCCACAACACTGGAGATGACTCAAGCTGAGGGTTAGGAGTATATAAACAGGAAAATCCCCCAAACATAATCAATCTGTGTTACTGCTATGGATGTGGACAGTTGAGTCGATGTCACACGAGCAAGTCTCGCCAAAAGCTAGAAACATGATAGGCATGATTCTTCTGAGAATATTCTTAAGAGACAGGTCCTGAACCTGTTTAACAAACAAGAAACTGATTTCACACTGTATGACTGTATACAATGTAGGTAATTGATTTACTGTATCAAATGAAGAGGACAAGACTGATATTGAGATCATACAAAGTCCAAGCTCCTGGAAACCACAACTTTTTTTTTTTTTGTTAAGAATAAAATATGACATGTCTTTGTGCATACGCTCACATGTTGCATTACATGTATTAACTTTTACAAACTTGTGTACTTGTTTGCAGAATTAATGAAAATATTTTCTTACTCTTGAGAACTATCAGAAAGTCTTATAACTAATAGGTAAGACCCATGTTTCAAATTCTCTGGCAAATTAGTTTTTTCATCATCTGTTCAAATGAGTACAGGATGTTTATTCCAAATTTTCCACACACCTGGAATATTGATGTGGCTTTCCTGTGTGTGTGTGTGTGTGTGTGTGTGTGTGTGTGTGTGTGTGTGTGTGTGTGTGTGTGTGTGTCTGCGTGCGTGTGGCCCTGTATAAGTGTACTACATCTTTGTGTCTGAGCAGAATTGGCAGCGTCTTTTGAAACGTTACCCCTCTTTTACCTCAGCAAGCACATGGCTCATCACCAGGCGGGGGCAAGCAGTGTGTGTGTGGGTGGGGGTGTGTGTGTGTGTGTGTGTGCGCATGCTTATGTGTGGGTATTCCTTGATTACAATGTAGACTATGGAGGTATAAGGTTAACTACCGGTGCAGCATGAGCTGAAAGACTACACGATAGCTGCATGATCATCATCATCAAAACGAAAGTGATGATAAAACACTGACTCTTTACTCTCCTCAATTTTCATCTGTATCTCTGATCTCCTCCATGTCCTTAATTTGATGTTCTAAAACTTTTTTTCTCTCACATGGATAGATATTTCTTTCAATGCCGTCATAAATATGTATTTTTTCTCGCATTGCTCTCTTGATGTTTTTTTTTTTACGTTTTTCTTTTTTTTAATTTTCTATACTTTATTTATCCCTGAGGGAAATACTAGTTTTACACTCAGTTATTGAGAGACATGCTTCTCACACACATAAGCCCCAATCTGTCAGGGTGGGGCTGCTACACACAGCTACGCAGGGAGTGCACCAGGGTGGGTCAGGGTTTGCTGCCTTGCTCAAGGGCACCTTAGCAGTACTCGGGAAGTGACCTGGCACCTCTCCAGCTACCAGAACAACTTCAATATTATGGTCTGCATTGGGGCTTGAACCGGCGACCCTCCAGCAAATTTTCCCCCTTTTTAATTCAATGTGACCCCACATTAGGATGGGACTACAAAGTTGGGAAAGTCTGCTCTAAACTATATTTTGTAATCATTTATCAGAATCCAAAGGTCTGCCTTCATCTTCCTTTCAAATAAGTTTGACAAACTTGAGGGTCCCTGTGGTGGATTTGTGTGGAATTAAATGACCTTAATTCTAATAAGGTAAGACCAGTAGGTCAACCTGTGTCCATCAGGAAGGTAAGACTCTCAAGTCAGGAACTTTAAGTCACTATGATACTATCAGGTATGCAGTGCAGATATCTTATCATTAAAAGCACAATTTGAGGATCTTTTAGTTTGTATATAATTTCTTAAATATTTATTTATTTCTTCAGGATCTTATATGTAAACATATTTTATTTTCTAAAGTCGTATTTTTACTCTGACGCACTTTGAATGTATGACTGGTGCTCTATAAGGAAACTTGCCTTGCCTTTTTAATTTCTCTGAGTCTCTTATGGTTCTGTGAGACTCTAGAAACTCCTTTTTGTCTCGTCATCATGTTTAAAAATCTCTTGGTCAACATAGTATTATATTTGACTATTAACCAATTACCAAAGCCAAAGAAAAAAAACAATTAGAGGATAGTTTCAGCTGTAAAATAAAAAAGCAGAAGTATCGCACTTCTGGTCACATTTGTCTTGGTAATTCTTTCTTAGATCAAAATCCAGAAAATCTGAACTGACAGAATATACTGTTTCAGAGAAAACAATCCCCTCAAGTTCAAGCACCAGCTGACCCCCGTTTTAATATCTGAGATCTGACTGTAGAGAGTCCGAAAGGCAAAAATCCCTCCATGAGGAAACATTTGACTGTTTTACTAACGTCAGACAGAGTTACTACACTTCCTCCTTCCATTTAGCAAGTGCTGTGTCGTTGTGTGTGCGTGTACTGAATGTGTGCGTGATTCCCTGAACAGCCTTACAGAGTCCCGACTCGACTCAACTCAAAACAAATACAGCAGGAGGTCACAGTTAAAGATGGGCCAAGAGAGACACCACGAAATGAAGGAGAGACCGAAAAATGTCAAATAAACTCGCTGCCTCCAACAACTGTGTTTATCCATCTGAGTTTACTGGTGACTCACTCTGAATATATTTGAGGGTGCTCGTACGAAGATGTGTTTGCTACAGTGAGATTTGTTAAGCACAAGCTCTCGTTTGCTTGTGTGACACGTGGAGTTTTGTATGCATACATTCACAGCATAGGGTTATTTTCGCACCTTTTGTGTATGTTGTCAGAGGGAGGACCCAAATCCAAATGTTGTGATTTGAGCACTCGAAACATCTCTGTGGTTAACCCGGGGTGGCCTATCTGCCACTGCAGCTATATATTTCAGAGTGTATGTTTGGTTTTGTTGTCTTTACTTAGCTACTGTTGCTTGACTGACTTCTGGATTAAATGGAATATGTTACTGATGCATTGTGGGTAAAACCCAATTTTGCTCAAAGGAGTTAAACAATTTAACAAAGTAGTAAACAAAACTGATGTTGTAAAATTGAGGCAGGTTATACATGGACATTTAAATGTAATACCAAAAAAAACTCTTCTATGAGTAATGGAAAATGACAACCTGCCAGTTTTCCTTTTGGATCAGGCAGCAGGAAAAGCTAAACCATTTTTTACGTGTCCAGATCCCTGTGTTCTAAACCTCTCAGAGACAACACAGGCAGTAAGTTGGGAGAAATGCAAATTTATAAGCAAGTGTTATTATGAATGATGGATAGGTATATATACAGTACAGTACATTAAAGCCTCCAGTCTTTGTCTGTAGCTCGTTAGTTCTGCCAATTGAAAATAAATAGGTTCAAGATTTGGTCACAGGTGACCTCCACTTCTCTACCTAACCCCTCAGTCCCTCCTGTTTTGATGTACCTTCTAAAACCTATTCTCAAAGGTCAAGTTCCTCAGTGTACCAAACATGTTGTGGGACACGATGAGCCCATTACTCAGTGAATGGTTCAGAGTTACTTTGGGGTGATTGTGTTAACAAAGGGTGAATCATCCCACCCCTGGCTGAATGTCTCTCCACCGGGAACTTTTGTAAATATTTAAGAGGAACTGTTGACATGAAGATAACACTGACTAATGGATTATACAAGCCTGGACTCAGAAAAGCACTGATGGGTCTGTGGGAGCGCTGGAGAAATAGTAGGTGGGAGTAATATTGGAAGGGAGCAGTGGAGAATGAAAGAGGAATGGGACATGTGGCTGGGAGAGGAGAGGAGTGACATAACTGAGATGAAAGTCAGGCATAACAGAACGGTTAGGGAAAAAGAGGTGATAAGGCAGAGGAAGGATGGATAAACAAAGCTGGAAACCAAAAGAATTAAAAAAAAGACACTCAGTCCTGCTTTTTGTAAATCAATGAACTAAATAAACAACTTAGAGTAAGACTTAGTCAGCCCATTATATGAAAAATATGTGTTAAGATTCGTAATAATTAAATAAAAGGCTTTAATTTGTCCAATAAAAATGATCTTAGATTGATCTTTTTACTTAATCAACTTTATTGTTTGCCACTTAATTTCCCTCATCAAGATTAATTTTGATGAGGGGCATGGAAGAGGTAAAAAGATAGAAAGACGCTGTAAGGGGAAAACTTTTCATCCCACCTCTGGGCCCATTTTCACAAACACTCTGAGCAACTCTTAGAATCCTTAAGACTATGTCTCTGCCTTTATACTAAACAATAAAGAACAGCTGTTGTTGTGAATTTGTGTAGAACATGGTCATTATCCAAAATCAATGTGTATCGAGATATGTAGTGTATCATGGCCTCTGTATCGCGAGAACTATTTTGTGAGGTTGTGGCAAATACCCAGCCCTGATATGAAAGTAGCCACTTTTAAGCTGATGGTTTTATTGGCCTTCATAGGTAAATACAGAGCCATCGGTATTATTTGTAGTCTGTTTAGAATTATTTGAGGCCTTAAAGGTATCAACTACTGATACAGACCACTAAATATAATCATAAAGATTTTCTTTATAGAGGCATATTAATCCAGTGTAGTGGCAAATAAGGTCATTTCTAGAATCTCCTTGATATGTGAAAAACACCTGCTCCTAATCTTTCATCACAGATTGATTCACGCTGCATCCCTTTGTTTTAGGAGTCTTTGGAGCTTTAGTACAGAAACAGTTGTTGGTATCGATGAACCTCCACTCAGAGATGAGCCTGATGTAATGCAAGAGTGTTGGACCTTAAACTATGGGGAACCATATGGATAACATGATGGCATCATGGCAATACGTGTATGTGTGCTTATCTCATGTTCATTTCAGGAGCACTTAAGTCTCCTCATTGGTCCACACAGAAATTAATTCTGCAGCAGTATCTGTCTCTTCAGTTGAATAAGCTTGAGAATGGAAACATTTAATGACTAAGATGAAGCTGCTTCCATTTTCCAAACTGAAAAAAGATGTCTCGCTGAGCAGATGCTGAGTCATGATCACTTTCCCATTTACAGTTAGCTAGTAAGGGTTACTTTGAATGGATTTGTCATATGCGTGATTCAACCTGTTTATTAAAAGCATTTCCCGGAGTTTGCTGATTCAAGCAGCTTTAAACTTATTAGATTCTGTTGAACGTCGTCGACATAGGTTACCGGTAACTAAAAACCAAAACTTAGCTCTTAAGATGTTTTTAAGACTTCTGCAAGGCCAAACAGCCAAACTGAGCTATAATCCGGTGTACCAGGCAGAAAATCTAGAGTCAATCTTTTCAATTAAAAGATGAAAACATATATGCAAAGCAGCATCCTCTTTAATCCAAACTACTATCCTTTACATGTTGGGGGATCATGGCCCTCTGTTCTGCATCCATATATTCCTTATGTTGCTGTTTCTGTGCTGGCCTGTTTGTGTTTCTTAATTATAGCTTGACTATATCCAGACCTGGATCAAATGTTTGGCTGCCAAGTCTATTATATCATTCTAAACATGTGTCGTCATGCTTCTTCACGTCCATTTGTTTGTTTTGAAATGTTCTTGGTTGAACACATAGACTGTAAAAATAAGTCAACATACCATCCTTTTCATCCATCCTCCAATCAACGACAAGATGCTGCATCACTGTTTCAAGAGTTTCAGAATCAGAACTGTAGAGCGGCAGCCGAATGATGATTTTTTTTTTACTTTTGTTGTACCATTTTTTTCTCTTCTTAAGACAGATATTTATGTCTTCAATATTGTAACAGTCATCAATCACATAATTAATGGTGCAGAAGTTATTACCACATAAAATATAAAAAGCTCAACAGAATAATATATAATGCAATTTCTTGGCTAGATAAAATTCATTTTTTAAGTTTGTAGTTCAAACAAGCTTTCATTGGCTCACTGTAACAATAAATAAATATTTCTCAAGTGCTTCAACCAGAAAACAGGAATGCTAGGAATTCAGAATATGATCAATGCCAAGGTTCAGTGAAATAACCATGATGCCAAAGGGAAACCACAATCCAAGACATGGAATTTCAGAAAGCCTTGAAGAATGTAGAAAACTAAAACTGTAAAAAAAAAAAAAAAAACGTCTGAAAGGAGAAGAAAGAGAAACTTTAGATAGATAGATCTTTATTGTCATTGCATGTTATACTGGATAAGGATACATGGATATTCAGGAAATATCCCTGGATCCTGCAAATCTTAATCAAGTGAAATAACATTGAGTTTTAAAATAGTGGATGATTTTAGAATCAAATTGCAACAATCAGAAGAGTTAAAGTACCTTATTGGGTTATTGAGCTTTTTTAAACAGCTCCAGCAACAGCTGACCATGTTGATAAGGGCCAGAGTCCATTGATGGTGCTCTTTGCACTGCCAGTACTTATTTTCCATTAAAAATCTATGCTTTTCAGTGTTCAGCCTCCTTGATGCAAAACTCCCTTGGCTTTGGCTGTTTTTTTGTCACTGCACTCAGAGCACAAAACAGTTCAACTTTTAGAACACCGCTGTACTCGTCAATGTCCCTTCCCTCTCACCGTCCAATCAAAATCAAGAAGGGGTGGGACTACTGATATCAGCTTTGTCAACAACAATGGCAAAGGAGAAACTAATGTGACTTGTGTTCTTGAGGGTAACATTTCCAGGTAATGTGCTAATGCCAGGACAGGGTTAAGTAAATTGAGTAAAATGTTGTAACCTAGCAACAATAAGAGCCATTGAAACTGAAACTGAGTGCGTGGGCGCTGCCAACACTAACAGCGCTGTGTCAATGGACACAGGCCTTTCGTGTTCAAAACTGCAAAAATAATTGTAACACATGAGTGTAAAAAGAAGCATATCTGGTGGTACAATGACATGAACTGAAACACAACAGCCCTCAAGATACCAAATAACTGATGCTCTAGTCTTGACTAGTGTCAGGTTTATTACTCGAAAAAAATGCTTGCATGCTCACAGTTTAAATGAACGCACTTTGGTAACAATTCTAAATCATCAGTCTACTTACTGAATTTTTTTTTTTTTTTTTCATTATGTAATTAAAAAGTTAATATTTTATATATGTGTATAATGCCTCAAGTTTGTTGAACACCAAAACAATATTTCCAATGATTCAGAGGGAGATGGAGGGTGAAGTGTATCACTTGCAAATTAATTTGAACACAGTGTTCGAGCTGTTGCCCAACTTGTTGTCAGAAAAGGGTCTGACAACAAGCCTTGTGTGTGTGTGTGTGTGTGTGTGTTCTCATCTGCAAGTGTTTCAGGAATCAAGGTGAAACAAGAGGGTAAATATTTAGAGCTCCAGAGGACCTTAACTACGCCCTGAAGGACAAGCCCCCCCGACGCTCCCTCTTTATGTACTTTTCCAAGTTGTAGTCCACAGCTTTATCTCTGAACCAGTAGAGAAAAAAGCTGCCTGTCTGAAAATGTGAAGCAGACAAAATGACCCACGTAGAAAAATAAGAGCTATAAGAGCAACTTTCAGATAAGAATAAAAGTGTTTGTTGAACATGAAAGCATGCATCAGTGGGTGACGTAGGGTTCCTTTCAATCTGATTCAAGGTGTCTCGAGGGTTTTTAGTGTGTTGTCAAAAATGTGTGTTTGAATGCCTTGTTGTGCTGTACATGCATATGTGTGTGTATCTTTTGGTCAAGGTAGGAGTGTGTGAGTCATGCTCCTTCCAGCTGGGGTCCAGATGATGAAGGCCACCTGCTCCCTTCCTTTCTTTCATTTTCTTCTTACCTCCATCATTTACACATTCTCTCAGACATACAAACAACCTCCAATTATTCCAACCTTGACTCACTCTAGTCTACGCCTGAACTTTACGCCTGAACACATACATGCAATCTACACACTGTCGCTTTTATTGAGGAGGTTCTCATGTTGTGTCTGTATAAAACAAAGAAACAGAAGGGGGTAAGAGAGAAAATAAGAGAAGAATCATTCCTTTGGAGGTGCTCCATTAAATTCAGCTTGTATTGTGTGCTTCCTGGTGATTCAGCTGAAGTAAACCCGGGATTTCCGAAATTTACATAATTCTCCAATAATCCTTGACAGCACAGCGGCTGACACTGCTTTTGTATTTTGAAAGGATGGGATCTAAATTTGTGACTGAAGTCATATCAGTACCAAAAATCCACATCATGGGTATAGCTCTACAAGTAGACTATGTCTTTCCAAAAATTGTGGTGAGAAAAAAAGAAATGATTCCTTCTTTTTATGTGGATCTTTAACTTCCTTCAGTTTTTCATATATACTGTATATGTACTGTAAAAAATGTTTTGGCTTGGTCCCATTTTAAAACAAATATAAGTTACGTTTACAGAAACACAATTTACTTAAACTTGTTTCTAATACTTTTTAAATGCTTGCCATTTTGTACATGAAAGGTGAGTTGGATAGATACATCTAACATAAGCCAAGTTGCATACTGATCTCGTTTTTAATCAATACACAGTAATAATATGATGAAGATGTTTCTTGTGCGCTGTCTCATCTGTTCAATTCTGTGATCACATTCTTGCAAATCAAACTTTCACATGAATATTTTCTCAGACAGCGATGGCAGAATGCATGTGGTTTGTGTGTTTGTGTCTGGTTCAGTCATGGTGGTCGTTGGTTGGACCACACTAGGTGTGTGCAAGTTTAAGCGATTTAGTGTGTTGGTGTGTGTCACAGAGGCATATGGCTCGCATGCTTACTTGTGTTTTTGAGCGTTGTGTGGTAAAATCTGTTTCAACCAGCCATGTAAAATCTGAGGAATAAATAATAGCCATGGCTTTGCCTAATTTCACTTCGTCAAACAACCAATCAACCTGAGTTCAGTGCAAGTCCTGATTGGTGGAAGAAATGTAATCTGAATTCCTGAACTCCTGCATGTAGCTCTAATTACCCTGCATGCATTTATACTTGTTTTTCACATTTAGATTTAGTATTCCCCAATTCACTTTGAAGTTTTGACACAGAAAAGTGGACAAAATACAATGTCTCACTAAAGTTTTGAATATTTTTCTTATCATGACTATTGGTCCATGTAGAGATGTGGTTTTATTTCAACTGACAAAGGAGGATCTCTCATCCCCAGCATGTAAAAAAACTGCTTCCCTACTAGATGAGAGTAACTCAATCAGATAGTTGCAAATTGTACTGTTGCCCATACCACTAACCCTCAAATGAAACCTTTTTTTGTTGTCATTTTATATGACATTATAATGAACATTATAATTTATAATTTACAAAGTAATGTAGTCATCATACAGACCACGTCTTCTTCTTCCTTTAGTTGTTTCCAACCTTATATGTTATGTTCTTAAAGATTGCCTTTAATAATGACAATTCAAGCCAATGTGAATTGACCTGTACATATTATAAATACATCGTATTAGTATAAGGGCTGTGAAACAATATAAAAATGGTGTAATCCCGATTAATTGCTACATTTAAATAGTAAATCACGATTAATCGCATTTGTATTAACATGTTTGAAATTCCATTCATTCGGGGAATCGGTGGCTGAGTGGTTAGGGCGCGCGTTCCATATACAGAGGCTGAAGTCCTCGAAGCTGGCAGCCCAGGTTCAAATCTGACCTGTGGCTCCTTTCCCACACGTCATTCCACACTCTCTCTTACCCTGATTTCCGACTCTATCCACTGTCCTATTTCTATAATAAAGGCATAAAAAGCACCCCAAAAAAATCACACACAAAAAGGAAAAACTAATTCCATCATTTCCTATTTGAAAAAGGCTTTTATTTAAAATGTCTGTACTGTCTTAAGCTGAGAGTTCTTTACTTTCTTTTATTTAGAAATAAAGTAAGGACACTTCCGGTGGGTCGAAGGTGACGACATCAACTTAATCACAGAAAAACTGATCAAAAACAAAGTTCAAACGGCAAAAAGAAAATATGAAAAATTGAAATGTGTGATGTCACAAGATGGATATTATCGAGCTGTCTTTTGTGGGAAAGTGAAAAGAGTCATTCAGAGACGCAGCAGGGTCACTTTTTCATCACTGTGACTACAGGGAGACACTGTGGAGGCTTATCCACGATGCGCCCAAAGGGACAAAAAAGCATGTGATTAAAACCAATGAATGCATTAATTTTAGACCTTTATTGTTGAGATTAACTAGTTAATGTTGACAGCCCTAATAAAAAAAATGTCCATAGTTGAATTAAATCTAATATCTGCAAAAATCGTTTTTCAAGTTCTCAAGACATTTTAACACATGAAGAAATGTTTTGTTCAGACATAAGTAAAGCTTTGAAAAGCTCAATGTACACAGTATAATGAAAAAGACTCCATTGTTCCTGTTGACACAAGGTTTTTATAAAAGCATATCAAACAGTCTGTTCTACAAATGTTATTCCTGTGTTTATCCCTGTTCTCCATTTCAGCCTCCGTACATTCCAGTCAAATGAGGCCTCCCATTGGACCCAGTCAGTAATCAGCCCACTGTCTGGCCGCTGCTGTTCTGTAATAATATTCTAATAAGCAGTGACTGCTTCTTTGATGAGGGCCTGCTACTCCTACTGCTGATCTACTGATCTACTGAACTTACTCCTTCTTGTGTAATTAAATATAGCCGCAAACAAGGAAATGGACCACCAGCTCGCTCTGTATCTGCTTCTCCTCTCTCCCCCCCTTACTTTCTCTTGTGTTTTTTTTCCCTCAGTCTTCCTCTCTGTTTTATAAAAGTGCCTTTTTATCATTCTTATGGTTTTTAGTTTTTTTCCTCCTGTATTTGTGTCCTTCTCTCTAATCTCTTTAATTTCTTGTTTTTTAAAGTTTGATAGAAGCCTAGTGCCGAACTTCTGCTCTGATCTCACTCCTACCCGGGCAATTAAATCAAGAGAGGTGATGTGGTAACATGGACCACCAGTGGGAGGATGATGAGACACATTATTCACTATTTTGTTGACTACTTTCATGGGTTTTCCTCCACTTTTTATGATTCACAGTTTTCTGTGATTGTTTAACACAGTCATCTTTTTATGTCTTTTGTCCCATCCCTTTTGTCTTGTTGAGTCTTTTACCCCCTCAGTCTGTCTCTTTCTCCCTTCCCCCTCACTCTTGATTGACTTGAGTGGGTGAAACAGACCAATTTGTTCTCTCAGGGTCTAAAATTACCTTCCTGTCTGTTTGGATGTGGAGAAGCACACATGATTTCTGCCCTCCCATCAGTAACCACGGTTCACGTCGTTCAAATAAAATCAGCATTGTTTGTATAGCTCTGTCACTGATGAAACCCTGAGAACTGTTGAGGTTATTTCCTGAAACATTATCAAAGTTGTTTGTGCTAGCTTGTTACCTCCGAGCAGCAGAACAGAACCCCATTTTCAAGCTGAATAACTTCAAGAACTGACAGAATAAAGGCCCAAAGTTAAAAGCCGTTGATGCATCAACCTCTCCTCATGTCAAGTTTCAGTTGACCTCTCAAGCCTCTCAAGCTTTCCAAAGCTGAAGCCGAAGAAATTTACTTTGTCTCATTCTCCCTGATCTACAAACAAGTTGGTCATAGTGTTGGAAGCCATTGACATTGGGACTTCTGCAGTCTTGTCTCAGTAGTTCTGTCAGACAACAAGCTTAACCCCTGTGCCTTTTGTCCTGAAAACACAGGTAGAAAGAATTAGGAGATTGGGATTGATTTAAAGGTAAAAACCTTTAAACCAATCGCAGCGTCACTTTCATATGAAGACATAAGACGTGACAATCAAATGTGTGAAATTAGTACTTTCTGGTCTGATTCCTGGTTGTGTCTGGCCCTCGTCTGGCTCCTGTTCCACGGTTCTGGAATTAAGCAAACAAATCAAGCATAGTACAGATTCCATTGAGAGTGTGAGGTTTTGAATCTTGGCTTTCTTGGGTCTTTTCGGCTATTCCTAGATGTCATTTTTTCAAACTTGTAAACATATACTGAATATCCAGATGAAATAACATTGCCTCTTTGTTGTAAGAGGTGTGTTAATATTGGCCTGACTCTCTAGGATTACAAAAAAGACATCAGATATTTCTAGACAGACATTCTGATTTTTACAACTTTTTCATTGAAACATATTTGGGAAAGATTTTTTTTTTTTTTGAAGCCTCAAAGATCAACAGTTGTTGTTTTTCATCAATTTTGGGGGCGGGTTTTGTGGCTTGGCCTTTGGTTTTCCAGCGTGCCTGGCCTTTTGTGCTGATTCTTTACGTGAGGAATACTTTTCCACCTCACAAGCTGCACGCTCGCCTGTTTTCTCTGCTCATTCTTTGGATGGAGAGTGTGTTTTTTCTTTGTCTGAGTGAACACTATTTCATTCCTCCTCTGGTTTGTGGTATCTGTGGTTAGGTGGGGTGAACCTAAATTCAGTTGAACAACACGTTTTGTCTCTATTATGCTAGCAATTTTTTTTTCTTCAACGTTTTAACTGTCAATTGAATGTAATGATGATGATGATTCGTCCAAATTCAGAATTTGATGTGAATAAGGACACGAAGCAATGCCTTGTATCCCAGCTGGGAGTGTAAGCAACATTTTTCACAATTGTCCCTTGTTGTTAATACATCGAGCTATGCTTTTGTGTTCTTTGTTAAAATTCATAGAAAATCGAGGGATCTAGCAACCTAGACCTACACCTCGCCATAGAACAGATAAGTATGGCACAAAACCATCATCCACAAAATAACTCAGAAGCCATGATTGATGATAAAAATCATAAATACAGGTGAGGCTTTTTGCAACATTAAAGGTGGCATATTATGCAAAATGTACTTTGCATGCCATTTACCTATAAAGACATGAGATAACTTCCAGATTAAAATCATCTGTTGAATGCACAAAAGATCAACTTACAAACAGCTTAACTTATATTTATTCTTAACACCCTATATATAACATTAACAATATTTGCCAAAGAGGGAAGGTGTACCATATACTTTGTCCTTTTGCATTTTACAGTATATGGGAGTGCCTTTAGTGCAAAATGAAAAAGATGTACTATATGAGTCTGTGTGTGTGTGTGTGTGTGTGTGTGTGCGCCTCGTTCTTCCTTTGCTGATGACAACAGGCCATCTGATCCAAGTTGTATTCCACAAACAAATACAAACCCTTAAGTATCTCCCCCTGAGGTCCTAATAAAGTCACCTACTATTGCTGAGTTATTAGTCAGCTGCTGCAAGCTGCGACTCTTTCACACGTGACTTGTTATTGTTTTTAAAGCTCTGTTTACTCTGCACAGCCCCTCAAACCTCGGCCCTCTCTGGGCTGCGACCCAACAGCTTTATTAGCTGGATGAGTGGTTGGGTGGCCAAGTCTGAGAGCATGATTGTGTGCTGAGCATGCATGCACACTGTTACAAGAGCATTTATGTATTTATAAGCTTGGCTGCATGTGTGTAAGTGTGCTTAGACCTGTTCTGACCATCTGCTGGGGCTGTGGTGTGGTTGACTACACCTCTTAAAATGTTTGTGGGGAGGTGATTATTGCATTATTTGTTTGTTGTTTTTACAGAGCCTGCGATGTAAATTAGGCCGGTGTTTTTCTTAGCCAGCTATGTTTTCACCTGCTTACTGGTGCAGTGTAGCCCGACTTTGACATTACATTATGAATGCTGAAGGTGTTACAAATGTTGCCAAACTAGTCTGTCGCAAGCACACACAACAGAGGTATAAATAATATATAAATAGTGTATACGAGAGATGGAGGATAATGTCACAGCATTAAGCCCTTTCACCCAGAAAAAGGTGCAAGTAGTTTATCAGCATTACACCAGCAGCTTACTCATGTGTTGTTGGCCTTTTAATACCAGTGTTTCCCCTACCATTATATTAGGGGGGCGGCCCGCCCGAGTCAGTGCCTAGCTGAACATACTTAGTAAGAAAATAATGAACAGTACACAGAGGTGCAACTTCTCCATCTATGGCTTCAGCTGTATTCAACATACAGGCAGCAGATTACGGCCACGACAACAGCTTTACTGCAGTTGGAGTAAACTCTTGAAGGACCACATGACTCCAAAGGCGACAACACAGTCGAAAAACAAAAGCAAAGACAACGATAACGAGCAGTGGAAACTAAACGGTGTTAACCTTGCACATCATATAAAACACTAGTTGGATGTTTTTTATTTTATTTAACCTTTATTTTACCAGGCAGAATTGCTTGAGATCAAATGACCTCTTTTTCGAGCAAGGCCTGGCCTGGAGGTTGAACCACATGAGCTTAAAGCACAAGGAGAAACCACGTATCACTTCACATCATTTGCTAAGCTTTTTGGCACACAGATTGTGATGATACCAGTGCGGAGAAGAAAAGCCTTATGTCCAGACAAGATAATGATTAAATTAACGGTGACTGGAGATATGATCCTTACGTTTTGTGGAAGGAGACAACTTCCACAAGATGATGGTGTTTGTTGAACCGAACATGACGAGAGTGGAAAAGATGCAGCGGAACTGTGCAGAACAGAAAAGTGTCCATTGCTTCTGACTTGAAAGTCATTTGTTCCCATGGCTTGTCTCTTTAATCAGAACTAGGATTTACAGAAAGCTAGTGCTGCAACTTACAATTATTTGAGTAATCGCTTCAACGGCCGTTTTTTTCTTTTTTGATGAGTCAAGGAATCTGATTTTTTTTTCTCCTCTTTATTCAAAAACAGAACACAGATGTTCAAGCAACATCAGGTTCAGGTTTTTACTTTAACATCCCTGAGCTTTTAAAACAATGTGAAATTATAACCCGAGTACTTGTTCATAAGGTAATGAGAGTACTCAAGCATTTAGATGACTTTAAATGTCCATCCACAGACAGCACACATAGCCTTACTGGCTGAGGATCATGTCTTCCCAATAAGGAAAATGCCCCCATCCCCTGCACAAACTTTTGCTGGTATTCATTTTGATTTCTACCCTGGCCAAACACTAAGTATGCCAAGACAACATTGTTACAAACCGTGTATAAATGGATATGTAGACAGATCGTTAAAGACATGAAGAGGGCCCCTTGGACTCATTATCATCATCCACACATTATCAGTCACTCGTTATAATGATCTCTTATGTCATTTTATTCACTCAACTGTATTTCCAGCCAAAAAGAGAGAGACATAATCCAAGTTTGCTTATGTACTTTGGTGTTAGACAGAGAAAGACGCTTTACTTTCTGTAGGATGTTTAAATTAAGTCTGCCTTAGACTTGAGGAATAGATTTTCTTCAGGTTTAATCTTAATAAAAATCTTTGTAGACAGGAGCTCAGTGAAAGCTTTTTTCTCTATTTAGTCCATGTTTGCAAGTTTACTGGATCTTTGAGTTGGTCAGTGAGGCTTTATTAAAGCATTCATGTGTTAAAATAACCCTCTTTAATCATCATTAACGTTGTTATTTTCATTGATTTGAGCTCAGAGTCTTCTTACCGTGGCTGGAAGAGACGGCTTCTGCACTATTTGATGTAAGAGATGTAAATCTCTTCTTTTTTCAAGATGAAGCCATGATAACATTTCTGCAAACCACAGTTTCAAGATAAATCACACCAATCCCAATTTTTCCTGCGTTCAAAAGTTGTGGACGGCCGCCTCACCCTGATTTCATGCCACCACCGGCCCTAGTCAAATATTGACAGGTATTTTTATGGAGTTTTCCATGTACAGCGCCTGGTGAATTTGTCACTTCTAACTGCAGTTACGGCTATACGCTGTCATTGTCAATCATTGATTCATTGTCAATCCAGTGCACCAGAAAACTAGTTTCCAAAAAACAATAGAGGAGTATTTTTGAAGTTTTCCAGAGAGCGTTTGTGTTATAATTCGCTATCCTGTAAAGGCATGCTCGACACTAGTATCAGGCTACCAATGAATTGTCGGTCCTAAAATTATAAGCACCTTCATGGATCTCCGAATACGTGTTCAGCCTGCGGAGGGATCGGTCATTTGAGACATCCGTGACCGTTAGAAACTCCAGACTGCAGCGCATTTCATATACTTCACTGATAAGACCTGAGAGTCACACAGAGCAACACAAAGGCTTCAATGTCTTCACCTATGCCCATATGCATATGGTCTAATTACCTTCTTCTCTAATACTTGATTCCTCCTTCTCTGCAGCAGTGTCAGAGTACAATACTTGTATTATTTAATATTCAATGCTGTCACGTCTTGGTTACAGCGCTGTGTGTGATTAAAAGTCTTTGACATGCCAACGGACAAAGGGCAATGAACAGATTAAAACCAGATAAAAGTCAGTATTTTCACAAATCACATTCACACAAATGTATAAACAGAGACAAAGTGTTTATAATTACACAGTCAGGATCAACAAGTCATGGCATCAGCTTGACTTTTTAAAAACTGTTTTCCTGTCCTGGGGATTTAAAAAAAAGGGAGATGTCTGTAGGGAAATAAAACACTTGCAAAAAAGTTTCTAACAGCATTTAACATAAAGAAACATAAAGCCCACTTGGACTAACCACAACGGCACTGGCGCCCCTACAATTTTAATATTTGACCTATGTTTAAGGAGCTCACATTCTCCCGTTAGTATGAACTACAGTTGCTAATGAACAAAACACTAACTTATCTTCACTAGGACTTTCCCAACAGAGGTTAAACACAGTAACATTCAATTCCCCCAAACTTTCATTCAAGCTTATTGTTAAGCCAAGAACAACAAACTCTAACTTCCAAAGCTTACAGCTTCTCCTTTGACAAATAATAAAAAAATACTGACTTTACAGTCATCGACTGCACCAAGCGAAGAATTTATGGAGACATGAGCACATTTTTTACATGAAGATGTCAACACCTCAGTGAAATAAAGGATGCAACATAAAGTTCAAACACATAAACAATCAGCCTGAAGTTATTTTTCTTAATTCCTCTGGTTTCAATCTTTGTGAGTTTCCCTTTTCAACAGTGAACATCTTTACACTGAGACTACATGCAGTAAGTCTTCAGTATGTCAGTGTGAAGTATTTCAGCATATAAAGTACACAAAAAATATAATTTTCCTGGACTATCACATGAAAAACAGGTGGTAAAGCGTTGATATTCTGTTGTGTATGGTTGCTTTGTTTCCAAAGCTGCTTCATCTTTTCTTCAATACATCTTACCCTGTCTGCATTTATCATGCAGGTATCAGCTGGTTTCTGCTTATATCATCGATGTTCTTGTATCACCTGATGTAGTCTGTAGTTGTAAATTTAACCAAACTAAATCTGTAACAAAGTTGTTACAGAGCGTTGTTTGCGGTCCTAAAAAAAAAACCTGACGGTGTAGTCCCTAAAAGCAAGGCACTGTAACATGTGTTATATTTTCTATTTATATTTTCTCTATTTTTTGCTTTAAACCCTGAACGTTCCCGCTTATTCTCACTTGTCTTCTTCTTACTCTCTGTTTTGTAGGTCAACATGTCCTCCTTTCAACATTAATTGTTGTCTTGCTGTATCACGCAACAATTCACAGCTGGGACTCATTAGATCCTGTGTCTGTGTTTTTCTGTATGTGTGTTTGTATATAAGTGCGTGTTTGTGTGTGCGTTTGTGTGTGTGTGTGTGTGTGTGTGTGTGTGTGTGTGTGTGTGTGTGTGTGTGTGTGTGTGTCTTCACCAGGCCAGGGTAATTCCCCCGTCTGTCTTTGATGAGCAGGTTGGTCCAAGGCTCAGGGCGGAGTTCTGTCAGACTCTTCACACTTGGATGATTCCCTGTTGTTTGTAGTTTTCCATGCATTGCTTCTGTCTCTCATGTATCATGTCAAAAGTAGGAGTGTGAGAATGCTGACAACTTGATGTATGTGCAGTTGTTTGGAGGCTTGTCGTTGGTTGTTGTAGTAAAAGCTGAAAAGCCCTCTCCTAGGGCTAGATGAAATGGCAAAAGTATTGTTTTTCTATTTTGATCAGTTACTTTAATGAAAGAAAATTAGAAAATGGCCCCAGTCAAAGGACGATAAACCAGAGGGATCATTAGCAAAACTTATTTCATCAACAAGGGCTGAACTTTCACAAAACAAAGATGTGTTTGTTTTGTTAACCGAACATTCTGCACAAATCTGCAATCTGTGGGCATGGTTTCCCTTTGCATTTGAAATCTATGCGCACAGTTTACAAATCTGTGCGCTCAGTGAGGTCCGGATGTATTCATTTCCGTGCAGCGTACCAGCGCTCTCTCTTGCACTTGCTGTCTCTCTCGCTCTTTGTGATTGCATGAATTTTTATCAATAAATTAAAATAAAGTTGGTAAATATACCTGGGCAGCCATAAGTATATCTGGGTGGCCTGCCTGAGTATTGTCTGTAACAAAGTATGGAGAACATACGTGACAAAAAGGTTGTCACATATGTTCACCTGCACGTGCGTTCAAGTGCCATCTGGTTCAGCGACAGTTCGCGTCTCGTGGTGATACGCAGATTGCGGTCATATAACTATAGACCGGGCAAACATTTAATATTCTCAATAATAACAGGTGGTTTGCAGGTATTTTTGAGTTAATTAAACACCTGCAGTGATCCTGAGGCAGCAGAAACAATCCATACATCTCCCCAAGAGGGGCACGGTCTGCTACCTCTGTTGCCTGTTCTAACAGGGGACAGGCACTTTGGATGCCAGTGCCTCCCCTTTGTCATTCTAACATATCCTCCTTTTCATCATCGTCAGTCCATATCCAGTACCAACCAGTCATCTTTAACAAACTATTGAGAGTACCTGCGTAGACCTTGCAATCTTTAGAATGCCTTCCCTTCAGACCCCCAGCAACAGAATCCTTGATGTACATTTAAATAAAATAAAGAGCACCCACCTGTCCCAAAGGGTTTACATCCACGTTTGCTTATGTCTCACTCTCTACAGAGATGTTCTTTTTTTTCATATTTTCACAACTGTAGACAGGATGCAGATGACTACATGGTCATTATCCTCAACCGAGCCACTTACTGGGGTAAACTCTCGGCAACTAAACCTACTGCTGCACCTTCGCCCCTGTGCAGCTCTACCCTGCACCCTGAGGTGCACTATCTCACCCAGTCTCTTCTTGCTCTATTACTACCACTTTAGCCCCTTGCAAGCTGCTTGCTAACAGGAACAGCATCATTTTTTCATTCATGAAAAACAACAAACGCACGCACAGGACATTCGTCTGTTCACCTTTGCTGCCCCGTCTGACGGTTTTGGGGAGTTCCTACTGTGGTAAGTGCTTTGCATTGCCTTGGCAGCAAGAGCTTGTAAATGAATGCAAGACCGCCTCCCCGCTCTCTTCAAAATCTACCGTATTGTAGCCATGGCCATCCATGACCCTCATTCTATGGGGTCATGGATGGTCTCACAAATCCAGCCTAATCGACTCAAACGACCTCATGATGTTGATCACAATCAACAATGATTTAAATAAACGAAAGAAGATCCAGCAGCCATCCATCACGCCTTTCATGCGTCATCTATCCAGAAGTTTAGACACTTGGCCCAGTTACAGACATTGGACACAAGTCCAAGTCTTAACACCTAAACCCAGCACTTTTACATAAAGATCATCGAAACACAGAATGACATCACCAATAGCTAATATCTTTCATGGCCATGGCCCTCTCAAGCGTGTCACAGCTACATCCATTCCGACCTAAAAGATCTCAGATCCACTCAGTATTCCCATTTATAACTGGGGCTTTTGGGGGGTTCGTCATCCCCTTGCTAATAAATTTGGTGCTAAAAATCTGTGTGTGTCCAAGGCTTTCTGGCAAGGTTTTTAGCAGCGCTGCCGTGGAAAAGATTAACACACAGAGCTCAATTTAACATCTCCAACATCTGTGATAAATCTATTCTCTGTCATACTCTATTCTTTATGCTAAAATCTTAATCATGTGTGTGTACGTGTGTTTGTGGTTGCTTCTTTGTGATTTGGAAGGGATCGGGCAGTGATCCACAATCATGCTCCTGGCTCACATTATCAACATGAGGCATTTGATCATTTTAAACTGTAAATGTATCTGTGTTATATCTGGTTTCCAGGTGGTATTTACAGTCTGCATGATTAAGAAAACATTTTTGTTTTCAGATCTCCAACCCTGACTGAGAAATCTGGTCAGCTTAGAGAATTTAGAAATGAAGTACGCTGCATCAGCCATAAAAACCCTCAAATACTTAAGGTAGCAATCACAGAAATTACATAAGTCTACCTATTCAACTTTGCTATGACCCAAGAGCACCCCGATTTGTAGAGTTGTGTTCATTGGCTATGCTCCAAGTGGAAAGCTCAAATAGTTATAATGTTGTGCTGCTGTAATAGGCTGGTACATGGTTTGTAAATGGTATAAAAGCATGGAACATGAACAATCATTATTTTATTGCTTCACTGATCAGTACCTGAAAATGCCATGGTGGTGGTGGAAATATGTAGGGACTTCGGTGAATATGAACAGTCTGAATTAGGTGCATCAGTGTACCTCATTTGGTAAAGCAGTTGTCCCAAGAGAAAACAGTTATTGAAACTCGACCCACAAGAAGCCAAATGTCACCTCAGATTTGCACAACTTTATGCACATTCTCAGCCCAAACGTTTTGCCAAGCACTGCAAGTAGTGTTTTACAAAACACCAAACACACTTCGCTACATTAAGACACATCCTTCAAAATGTAAAACATATGTGTGTTAATTGCATCATACCCAATAAGCAATCACCTGAACTTACAATGCACATGTGAAGTAGGGCCGTTGAAATTAATCATTTAATCGATGCATCGTGATGCAGACTAGAAGATTAATGCATCGATGCAGGGACAGGACGTAATCGATTATGACGAGGGTTAGAAAAAAGCATCTGCCAACCGCTAGTTGGCGCAGCGTTGAGTGAGTTTGTTTTACCTAAACACACACGGTGGTGTGTAATGAAAGTAACGTAGGCTAACAGAGGGATTTGTGTCAGAAAACAACGTAAATTGAGTCCCGCTCCTGTGCTTGCTGACTTTGTGAGCAGAGTCAGTTGGTCCTGCATGCTCAGACCACAGGCTGAAACGGCTTGACTAGGTGCCTCTTTAGCAGACCGCAGCACGGATTAGCATCTTCATCACAGCTAAAGGTGTGTTTAAACTGATGCCTCGCTGTCTTAAGTCCAGGATAACTAAAAGAAGGGGGCTGTGGCGGTGACTCGTGATAAAGTGAGTGGCTGTAAACACAGTTGACTCCCGACACAGCGTCATCGAGAATCACTGCTAATAAGTGCACCTCCGCTAAAGCTGCGTTCGTTCGATGAGAAACACATTATATTTCCGACGAGTTCTTCACAATAAAAGTCCCCTGCCTATCTGTAGTTGTAGTGCTTTTAATGTGAAACATTCATATCAGGAAGACTGTTTGTCTCTGTTTATGAAAAAGTAGCCATGTGCAGCCATGAATCGTGATCGAATCGAATCGTTGACTGGATAATCGTAATCGAATCGTAAGACCAGTGAAGATGCACAGCTCTAATGTGAAGACACTTACCAATCTGTAGACAGTTTTGGAGATAGAGTTAGAGGAAGTTTCAGGAACTGTGTTTATGCAACAGTGAAAAATGGTTAGTTTCAACAGGTAAGATTAGCATTCAGGCAATACCAAGCTAACTTTTCTGCTAGCATTACTTTGAGCCAGCTAACAGTCCCCACATCAAATTTTCAAAGTTGTTGTTTGTCCACTGGTCATCTGGATTGACCAATGCAGACTTTCTAGATTCTGATTAAACAGAAAGAAGTGAAATATAACAACTTGTTCAAATTTCTACATACACCCCCCCCCCCTGAACCTCTCTCCAGATATGTTCGAAAACAGGACGGAAACAGGGTAATGAGAAGCACTGTGAATGGAGACTGTAGCGTACAACATCGTAGATCTACGTTTGGTCAATCAGCCTTCTCCATCAAAGGCTGTAAACTCTGGAACACATTACCACCTGAAATAAAATTAATGTCCGACTTAAAATCTTTTACAAAACGGGTGAAATGCTGGCTCAAAGCAAGCCAGAGCTGTACCCACTTTTAATTAATATCTTCAAACTTCATTTTAAACTGGTTTATAACATTTGTATTGTTGTACATGTATTTTAATGTATCCTCATATCGTGTTATGGGGTTTTATGTAACTGAATGTTGTACATTTTAATCTGTTTGTTTACATAAAGGCTCAACTGGGGACATGAGTTGGAAATTAGCAATAGCTATATACTCTTTATGCAGCACATCAGTTTCATGCTTTGTATTGAAATTATGTTAAATTGCATTGTCCCTATTAAATAAATAAATTCAAATATAACTGGCACACGTGAAAGAAAGACTTAATGCAGCAGAGCTTCTGACCCTGAGCATGACGTCACAAGACAGTGGTTGCCATTTAGGTATAGCATACTACTTCTGTTTTTAGTTGGGCCACATCTTCTGCCTGAGCAACTCAGTAAGACCACATTACATCCCTGTGGGGAGCTTCACTTTGCCAGCAGTACTTTGTTTAATTAAAGGTCAAAGACACCTCAAGGTTTGCAGCCACATACTGTATGTGTGTAACAATTCAAAGTGGATATGACCTAGAGGGTCCCTACCACACTGTAAATGTAAGAACCCTGCTATTTTTCCTGGCTGTCCTTGTGCATCTGTATTTTGTGGAGATTGTTAAAGCACTTCTTCTCAGGGGTGAAAAGAAACAGACTGCAAAATGCAGGTGTCATATATAATGGTTCAAATAGAGACAGGACTGGTGTCTCATCCTCTCTCGTACAGTGAATGGAAAGACATATGTTTTTTAAGTGTCGCTAAGAATCGTTTTTCCATTGATGAATTCCTGAGTTCAAAAGAGACAAAGAAACCAAATGCCGCCATATCTCGCTCCCTATACATTCCCTCAACAAATAATCTGACCTCCCTCCATTCTCCCTCCTCTTCTTTAACCTGTTCGTTTCGCAGAAAATGAAGTCCTTCAATTTTAACAGATCAATCATACAGTAAAAGGATGATATCGACTAAATAAGTTTCTCGCTTTGACATAAAACTCAACAGAGTCCAATAAACAAAGCAGGTTTTTCATCTAAGGATAAAAGTAGTTTGGTACATAAATATTTATCACATAGTAAATTAAAACATAATATTAACTTGACTTCTATGTGGCCAAACACTAAAGTTATTGCAGGAGGCATCAACAGTTAAACAGGTGTTAAAATCGAGCTAGCTTATACTGAAGGTAAGCCTGTGTGTGTTGAACTCCCTTTGAATTCACTCTGCTGTTGTGCAATTGACTGTACTGACAGATGCAACAAACACAGAGTCACTGAAATACAGAAAAACAACACTTTATAGTGACCCGAAACTCAGTGTGACATACTTCTCTGACAGAAACGGCTTATGTGTGTCTTCAAGCTTTGCTCTGTGTACTTTCTTGGCTTTGAAATCAGGTACTTAAAATGTCAGGAAACCCTCTTTTTGATTTCATGTGCACTGTGTCTTTAGTTAAGTATGGATCTCTGTCAAGTCCAGCTGTTCTTCATTTAAATAGATATTTGTTTCTTTAACCCGTGTTTTCGTCCTTTCCCCATACTGAAAGCAGCCATGTCTCAGAATGTTTTGACACTCAGTCCGACTGAGGGGGCGTGGTCCAGTGACATAGTGACGTCAATGCAGGCCCTCTATTTGCTGCCTTGCATTCCATGTGAGAGGTGTGTAGTTTGAATACAATTAAAGGGGATAACTTGCAGACCTGTGGCCAAATAAGAATTTGTCGTTTTGCTGTTCAAAGGAAGAAAGATTCTTTGTTGCTTTTTCTTGTCAGTTCAGAACAAAAAAAAGATGACATCTGAGGATTTAACTGTCAGAATTCAAGTCAACGTAACTTACCCTTAGATAGTTCTAATAATACTAATAGAAATAGTAATATTTCCTGAACTTAAGATTTAAACTATCATAGGGCGTCTCTGAAAACTTGGCATTAGTGAATCCTGGAGAACGGCCCGAGTGTACAAATTGCTGTTACTATTTCTAGTTGACGGTTAAATCAAATAGCACGAGCGCAGCAAGTGACTTCACAGAAAATAAATGTATGATCATTAAGTACTCAATACGTCCCTCCTACCCTCTCCTTCTCTCCCTGAGGTCCCTCAACCCCCCTCGTTTGAAGTCTGCTCTCAGTCCCTGACTCTTCTTAATCATGTGGAGGACCTGAGTTTTAGAGCCAAGGTAAGATAAACTATAGGATACATCTGGCTGGAAGAGCTCTGCTAGTAGAATAACAGGAGAGACAGAGAGAGAGAGAGAGAGAGAGACTACAGACAGCGCAGAGTGAGGCAAAACATTGGGAAGGGTAAAGAAAAAAAACAGCAGGTTGAAAGATTAAGATTTACTTTATTGATCCACAACACACACAGGCTGAAATATACACATGCACAAACAGGATCCTATGGACATGCACTAATGGAGAGATGTCAGAGTGACGGAGCTGGTGGGTGGGTGGGTGGGTGGGGGGGGGGGGGGGGGGGTTGGTGCCTTGCTCAAGGGCACCTCGGCAGTGCTCAGGAAGTGATCTGGCACCTCTCCAGCTACTAGACCAACTTCCATATTTGGTCCGCACTGGGACTTGAGCCGGCGACCCTCCGGTTCCAAACCCAAGTCCCTACAGACTGAGCTACTGCCACCCAAAAAGGAAGCGAGGGAGCAGGATGAAGGAGTTAAGGTAGCTAAGATGGTAAATAATGCATGTCCCATTTCCTTGGAGAGACAGTCTTCCACTTTGAGCAGTCTATGGAAGCAAATTATATATACTCTTCCTTTCTTAAGAGATCGCTCTAGTGTCTTTTTAATTGTAGTTTAGCCTGTCTGATTTTGTAATGTTTTGTCTAACCGTAGTTCCATTTAGCAAAATCTATTTTGGCCAATATTTTGGCACCTCGGACTTCATGTCAAATAAAATAAGCATAAAAAGTGGCCTTCAGAATGCATATCAATGTTGGCATTATGTTTTGTCCTATTTCTGCTC
The DNA here is from genome assembly GCF_963584025.1 of Labrus mixtus. Classification (NCBI taxonomy): domain Eukaryota; kingdom Metazoa; phylum Chordata; class Actinopteri; order Labriformes; family Labridae; genus Labrus; species Labrus mixtus. The sequence goes on along the minus strand of NC_083628.1, from coordinate 13,042,779 downwards.
ACCTGATATCTCAGAGACACCTGGAGGGAATTTGGCGCAAACTTCTACTTGTATTTCAAGGAGTGTTTGTATGCGCGTGTGTGTGTGTGACGTAAAGTACTGGGAAACACTTGAAAAAGCTTGGGCCGTCATGTATTCTATCCGATCCATTTCATGCAAGACAAAGCACAACATCTTAACGCCCGCCATATGGAGACTGTTACTTTGGAGAGCAAAGCGAAGAGAGGCTGCTTGTGAATGCAGGTCACACAGACTGGATTCTAAAAGAGCAGACTCACAATTACACACACACACACACACACACACAGCAAGGATATTGGACAGTTACCAGGGCGATTCAGAGATAAGGAAATTGAAGAGTCTTCTCTCCTCTGTCTCATTCCACTTGTTTTCTCTCTAAACAAACAGCCAGCAGGAGCACAGCGTTTAGGAGCCCTTTATGAAATAGTCTGACATCCTTTATGGGACACACACAAGCATGCACACACACACACACACACACACAAGCACACAAGATAAAAAAAAAAAAAGTACAAGAAAGGTTAACTAACTCTTGCCAAATAACCCTTCCCGCCAAAGACAGCAGCTGCAAACTGAAAACACTTTGAACTCCTGGAAGTCCTAACCAGACCCACCAGAGTCACTAGCTCAGCTATCGCACATCTGGATCTTTAGGTGACCTGAGGGGACAGATGGAGAATGCCAGTGGAAACCACCGCTGCCCTCCTATAGACTATAGTGAGCAAACTTTGTGGGGTGGTTAGATGTCGCACTACAGCTTGGCATGACCGACGACAGACAATACACGCTGGTGCACACATGCTGTCTGTACTAACAGATGTACATGCAGCACCAGCGCTTTGACAACAAATAGAAATGCTCACACACGTACCCACATACAGTCTGGTCACAGTGTCGTGAGTGACATTGTGGTTGCCCGTCCTAGTCCTGTTCTGCCATAACCACTGTTCCCTCCGCAGTAAAACAAAGACTGCGAGGATGACTGCGTTAGACTCCAGCCGCAAAGTCTCCAGCGACCTGCGGTTCCTATTAGCCGGCCATCATTTTTGACAGTCTAATAAAGCGAAATCTGTTCAGGAAGGGCTTTTCCTTTTGTTTTCTCTTGTTTTCAGCTGTCGTTTTTGAAGTAAATGTCTGGTACTTTTGTCTACAGTGTCTAGGAAAACATGAACAAGAATGTACTGTGAAACGGTTTGTCTTTATTTGTTAAAGCTGGAGCAGTGATGATTTGCGTGCATCAATTTATGAATCAGGTTGCCAGACTGTGGGGACACCCTGAGGGCACCAGGCAGCCAGTGTCTTCTAAGGACACAACATAGCTACTGTGGCAGCACTCGCTTCAGTCAAGTCACCTGCTTGGACTTAATTTAGATGCATGTGCTGTAACTGCTGGTAATTTATGCAAAGCAACCATTGACCGCTATCTATGGGAACTCAATTATTAATGTTGCCGATGTAAAACATAGTTCACTTCCTTTCATACACTCCATAGACTATAAAGAGAAGATAAAGTTGTTACATTTCATTTCAGTTTCTCGCCATAAGGCAATAATAAAATCACATTTAAAAAAACTCATTGCTAAGAATACACTAAGCTTTCACACATGCTTTCCATCAGGATTTCAGACTGTGTAATTAATGGTAAATTAATGTTCCTCTTATAACCTCGGGGGCTTGAATGCAGCACACTACAAAATGAAATGCTATAAATGTGTTTTGGGCAGTCGTTGTTGCTATTATCTACACTCGCCCTCTATGACGGCTGGAATTGGGGACATGGGGCCAGAAGCTGTTTATTGCTTTCATATGGAGCCAACATGTGTTTTACATTTGCTAAGGGATCTTTCCTTTTTTCTTTTCTTCTTTTAACTGTAATATGTACACGGGGTGCTCTTACCATTGAGACATCGTCAGCCTTTATCAGCCGAGAGCTTGTCTTCAATCTGCTGCCCTGTGTTCTTTTTCTCATTCCACTGTTGCTCAATATAAATGGATTTCACGGTTTCCTTTTGTAATGAATAGGTGCAGATTACATTTTGTTACAGTCTCTGTTAAACTCTTCACTGTAACAAAACAACATGAGAACATTACAGTCCTGACTCACCTGCTGGAGGATGGCTGCGGTTTGTTTACAATTAATCAAGAACAATCATCCAGCTGCTTTCCATTATTAGATCGCAGTTTGACTATTATTTCCGCATAAACAAATCCTCTTCAGAACCCTGAATATTCTGAAAACATCTTACCTCATGAATTACTGATTTGGACTCTTGTAAAAGCCCCTGTTTGTCTCCCCAACTTGAACTTGTATTATAATGCAGATCAGTTAAAAGTTGCTTGAGACACTGGGCATGGAGTACGTGCAGAATATGACATCAATGGGATGTCTTCTACCGTGCTGAAAGGCAAAGTGCATCACTGGAAACCTCATCAATGTCTGTGATTGTGGGACCACACCATGCATGCGTGCACATGTGTGCATTCCCACACACAACTACTAAACCATCACAGGACTCATCTTGTCCATGATTACCTTCTCTGACGCCCAGCTGGAGCATGCATGGTTGAAATGAAGTGGGTATTGTTTTATATTGATGCAAGGAGGGAGAAAGTAAGAAGGGGAGATGAATGGGGGAAATAATTCACTGTCTTGTCACACAGAGCAATATTACATTTATATTTTTTTTATATCAAATCCCCTGTACTTGTGTGTAGAATATAACTATATGTCAGGGCATATGGCAGCTACAGGAACGCAAAAATATAGCAAAATAAAAAAAGGCTTGATGTTCTTTTTTTTTTTTTTCAGGTAACCCCCATGTAACTGCTCAACAATTCTTAGGTGCAAAGTTTTTGCTCACCACAACCCACCATACCGCAAACTCTCTATCACATATAACTCTACACTGGGACTGCAAGTAAAAGTCCCGTTAAGATGAAAGCAAGGTAGACATTCTCACTGTTACGTGCATCACAAAGTAAATAAATACTGTAACACTCTTTATCTGGTTTTCTTTACAAACTACTTTCACTCATGTGATACCTTTCTGACTTTCATTTCATTGTGGACCTATATTATGATAATGAAAATAAAGCCCAACTGCTGCCATGAATCTCTATATCATTGGTCTCCTCTCAATCTAATTCCATATGGGGATGCACTCACAACAATGACTGCTCTACCACACATCTTCAGTGCAAAACCACATTCTGGTTATTACCACACCAAGACGATTTTTACACTGATTTTTACACTGATCCTCTGTGTTCATCAAAATGCAACAACAATGCATGCAACATTAGAGAACCTTTATATTGGTAACAATGGTGCTTAATGGAGCGAAATCCAAACTGAGAAGATCACAAAAGTTATGTTAACACCAGTATAAGTTGAATGACTGAAGATGAATAAAGACATGTTCAAGGGGACGGATTTTAAATAGAAAAGTTTTCTCTCACTTCCATCGATTTGAATACACATTTATCTCTTTTTTTTAAATGTAAAAACCAGCATATAAAAGTCAAAAGTATATTAGTGACGTCACAAACACATACACATGCAAAAAGAGAGACCCCCTGAAATTGCTCACTCATGCCACAACCCTCTTCTAGACAAGTACAAGACTAAGCTCCCCACATTACCACAGAAAACTCTCTCACTCCTTCTGCAACCATACTTCATCTGAAACACATTCAGTCTGTTCTTACTTTACACACACACACTAACCACACATATATCACACAAACCCCGGCTGCAACCCCTCATACAGTATTACCAGCCATCAGATCAGGGAAGTGTAGGGTTTAGCTACAGTATAACAATACAGTATGTGGTGTAAGATAAACAAACAGGAAGAAATCAAAACCACTTGTGCTTTAGAATCATAGCCTTATGAATATAGAATGTTTGCTTAGTTGTATGAGTCTCAATAAGAGATTGTCCGTTTTGTATGAAGTGTACTGCAGGAGGGGGTCCCAGACGGTGTGCAACCAACCTGACATGCACTGATGGGTGTGAATCTCTCTTTCACAAAACGACTCGATCCGATTCTATTCTCTAGAGCTACGATACTATTTAGGGACGACTGATTGAAATACAGAATGATTTGATTCGGTACCATTCGATTCTGTCAGATTCAAAATGATAATTGAATCCAAAGTCATTTTTTTACTTTATGGTACTGAGAAAAAAACTATAGCCAGTGTGTCATGTTAAAATAACGCATCCTTGTGTTTAAAACTTTTCCAAGAGACAAGAGAATAGATCTGCTATACAAGCTGTTCTGTTATTATATATATTATGTGAAATCTTAATCTCACCTATGCTCAGGTGTCTCACTTTTACAGTTGGGACCCGAATTAAATGTTGTTACCAACATAGACATCTCAGCTGTTCTCTAGGTGACATCTCATTTTGAGGGCTTTGTAAAGCCCTGCTTATAGGGCGTTAGAATCACTCATACCTGAACCAGTTTGCTTGCTTCGCTTCCATCACTGCAACACCTGTTAGCCTGCCGTTTGCCTGGCAAACCGAGGGGCATCCAAAACAGCCATCTGGGGAGCCTTAAAACTGCCTTCCTTCTTTGGTCAAAACAAATACAGACTATTCCAGACCAGAATAAGGAGGACATACTGGCTGCTGCATTGTTGTCAGATAAGCCAGCACTTCAACACCAGAGAGGATTGAACTTTATCTTGGAATAAGTATAAGGATGGAAGAAAATGGTATTATCAGAACATTTCTAGACACCACTGCATGCTGTGCTGCTTGGCATTGGAGTACCTAAGTTATTTTTTGGGGCATTTTTTTTCCTCTTTAGAAAGGACAGCTGAAAAGACAGGAACTGTTTGGAGGAGAGACTGGGGGATGACATTCAGCACAGGGGCAGAATCCATGCAGGATAGATATAAACCCATGGTCGCTGTGGTGAGGACTCAAGCCTCTGTACATGGTGCGAACACTCCGGCACCTTAAACAAACTCTTAAATAATTTTTGAATATTGCTGTAGTCTCTACTAGTGGATACATATATTGCAATATTTTTGGTGAAAGGCATATTGAATATGTTGTCAGCCCACATTATATTAATACATCTAATATACTATTAAGTGAATTGCCAAGTTTGCTAACTTTCATGTGTGTTTGTCTTTTAATTTAAAGTTTGAAATGGGCTTGGGCTTTTATTCTGAAGGTGTTGTCTGTTAGAGGCAATAATTTCTGGAACAAATGAGTACAGAGGCTGTGGTCCTCGAAGTGGGCAGCCAGGGTTCAAATCTGAATTGTGGCTCCTTTCCCTCATTCCCCACTCTCTCTCTCTCTCTCTCTCTCTCTCTCTCTCTCTCTCGCCCCATTTTCCAACTCTATCCCCTGACTTTTCTCTCCAATAAAGGCACAAAAAGCCCAAAACTAAATCCACATAAATCAGAAGCAGGTGGTAAAGGTATTCTTTATCTTGTGTTTTGTATCAAACTCTTTACCCTGCATTGTAAACAAGACATTCAAGCAGATCCTCTTTTTAAACAGCAAATTCTTTCCAACGGAAAAAATGTGGTTGGTGGTCATGTTTCCTTTAAATTAAACAAATATGTTACGTACCGAATATTTTTGTAAAATAGTAAAACTTTTACAGAACCCTTGCATTAAAACCTGTTTTGTTTAATGTTACGGTTAGATAAAGAAAGAATACCCTGGACAGCAGATGGTTAATGTGGTTATACTATATACAGACACCCAGTAAATTAGTCTTTATTTGATCCCATGTCAGGCCCTAATGCCCTGCATGTTGACTCTGCTGTCAGGCAGCCAGTGATCAAGGACTAATAGATGCTTTTTGCTGCCATAGCCGCTTCCAGCGACCCTGGATCTAAATCACGCCAGTGGAGTGAGAGGGGAGAAGGCCAACAAAAACAACAAATATATTTTCATTTACGACTGCAAGCATATTCCTCTGGAGCATAAGGCGGGTTGAGGGAGGTTGGAAGAGGAAAGGTGAGGAAAGGAGAGGAGAGGCATGGCAGTGCAGAGGAAAAGAAAATGAATTAAGTGAGGCAGGAATGAGATGTCAAAAAACGGCTGTACGAGAAGAGAGACTAATTTGGGAGTATTGGCTCTGCTCTGGCTCGGGCTCTGGAAAACGTTTCATAGGTTTATCAAAACCTCGACTAAAATATCAGTACAAAATACATGTTTACATGTCTTGTTTTTATCTCCCTGTAGCAAATGCATTTGGATAAAACAAACTCTACTTTAGGGACTTATATTTCACCACATTTGTGGCAGAGTCACTTCTCTGCCATAATATTTCTCTCCCCTGCTAACAGGCTCTAACTTTATCTTCTTTTTTTTCCTTTTTTTTAAACAGAGACCTTACCTCAGTGCAAGCCAAGGCAAATGTTTGAGCCACCTGTTGGAGGAAACTTGAAGCCCTCAGGAGAAGTGAGGATGGAGGCTGCGCTCCAGGTACAAGTCTCCTCTCAACCAGAACAGACAGGTAGACGGAAAAACGCAGGGCAGTGTGTGTGTGTGTGTGTGTGTGTGTGTGTGTATGTGTGTGTGTGTCTCAAGGGACAAGCTGCAGTCAAACTTCTTGATATGACAGGTTATGAGATGAAATGATCCTTTCTTCTATATCTGAATTTCAATATTTGAAGTATTTTGAAGGGGAAAAAAATCCCAGAAAGGAAAAATGATTTGAATTTAAAAGCTTTTGAATGAAAATACCGTGCCTGCATCTTCAGATAGCTGCATTTTAGATATCGTACACCAGCACAGGCTGTCCAAGACATCTGTGCTGCACTTTAGTCTATGACAATCTAGAGTAAAACTGAAACTGTCTGATTGGTGAGGCTAAAAAGCACTTCGGAGCTTCCGTGTTTTGGAGTAAACTTCATTCAAGCTTCTCAGAATAACTTTCATTTTGTGGGGATTTGATCGACCCCTTTGGACGAAGCAGCACAACTTTTTTCTCTTTTATTCAGTAAGCTTAAGCACGGTTCAAAAATATTATCCTTCTTTTAATCTTTCCTGTAGAAAATATAAGCAAGGGCTCTTTGACAGTGTGCTGTTTTAATCTCCTCGCCTGACACCGACCAGGGGGCAGAAATACTTAAATAAACTATAAAGAATGAATCAAGTCTGGTCAGGGGTTGTCTTGTTCACGTTTGTACGGCATAAAGACATATTAGAATGAATTTGAGTCAGCGAACAAAGACAAAGAGTGGACTTAAGGAGGACCAAATGGTGAGAAAAGGGAACAAGGTAGAAAGAAGCTGAACATGAAAGAAGGAGGAATCATGGTTCACCTCCTGGGTTCCAGGAACTCCCTTGGTCTGCTTCCAATGATTCCCCCCCCCCCCCCCCCCCATGTCTCTTTAACTCTGAAAATACCCCTTTAAATAACCCCCCTTACCCTCCAACTTAAAATTTTCTGGCAACTCTTTAAATTGCCCCCATCACCCCTTCATCCTCCCAACCACTCACCCCCTCTTTTCACCCTTTGGCATCCCGTCCAAACTGCTGCCCTCTCAGCAAACATCTCCCCTCCTCCCTTTCTTTCTAGCGCTCCCCCAACCCCCTATGACTGCCATAAATGCCCCCAGGACTGTGGTTCTTTCAGTTATTCGCCTCCCCTACCAACCAACACGTCCTTCTCCGATCGAGAGCTTGCAACTCTTTTTTTTCCGCTCTCTATCCCCTCCTCTGTCTCTCCGGCTCTCTCTGCCCCTCTCCCCGGGATGTAAAATATTCACAGCTGCTGCTGCGGTCAGGTCGCACGGCCACAAGACTCTCTGAGCAAACAGAGGAGCTGTGAACGTGTGAAGCCGATGGTGTACGTTTCATTTGAGGTCCGACACAGGTCTGATAGATCCTGATGTAGTCAAAACAGAAACCGCATACTGAGCCTCGCCACATGCCTCAACAAACCAAACACTAACCAAACAAATCCAAGCACAACACTCAAAAGTGACATTGGAAAACAGTTTTTAGGAACATGTTAGGCCCACTGTAGAAAACGGGAGGAAGATGCGTGGCCCCCATGCCGCCAAACAGACCAACTCAGATGTCACTGGGGTTGATAATCAGAGTGGAACATCTGTCTTGGATCAATGCCCCCCCCCCCCCCCCCCCCCCCTTTAAAGTCTGGTCTTGTTATGCATTATGGTTAGAGGCAAGAGCACATTAAGTCATATTAAAAGTGCAATAAAATGACATTCTGAGAGGTCTACTCATGATATACTGTATATACACAGACTGATTCTAAGTTCTTGACATGAACAAGTGGACACATTTGACTCAAACACCTACACTTGAGTCTAGTTTCCTGTTTTGTAATAAGTCCGTTTTACAAAGGTAGATCTCTGAAGGTCTACCACCAAATAATGAAGACATCTTGGCTTAGGAATGCCAGCCCTTGAACTTTATGAGGAGGGCGAAGGGGGAAAGAAGGAGGAGAGGATCAGTGTCTTGAACACATTTCAAAGTAATTGTACTTGATATGTCGTTTACAGAACACCCAAGTAATCATATAAACAAAGGACTAGATGCCCTGGGAGGATGAAAGGAAATTTGAATCTCGCTCTGATTCATCATACTTACTCACATTTTGACACAAGTTTAAGGCACTGAGGATTCCTGCGCATAAAAAGAGGATCTAGGTCCTCTTTGTAATAAACACAGCGGGATAGACCCACTCCGGTGGATTCCATCATACTCGGAAATTAACTTATAAACATATACACTCAGAGAAAACAGATGGCAGAGAGTTGAAATGATTGATGCAATGAAAAAAATGCAATTGTGTGTGTGTGTGTGTGTGTGTGTGTGTGTGTGTGTGTGTGTGTGTGTGTGTGTGTGTGTGTGTGTGTGTGTGTGTGTGTGTGTGTGTGTGTGTGTGTGTGTGTGTGTGTGTGTGTGTGTGTGTGTGTGTGTGTGTGTGTGTGTGTGTGTGTGTGTGTTAGATAACTTTGCTCTTGGTAAAGTTCAGACAGATTTCAAGATTACCGGATCAGACCAAGAAATGACAAAATTAATAAAACAACAGGTAAAAAAAAAAAGTGAAACTGAACGCAGCAGAGAGGGAAAATTCCAAGACCAAGGCAGCAAAAACATAATAGAAGGAGTTGAAGAGGGAAAGCGAGAGAGGAACGAAAGAAAACATGACATCATAGTTAATTAGAATCAGGTGATAAACAAGGCGGTGATATTTATGTTAAACCATATGCCCCGCTCCATGTGTCTTTGTGTCTCCGGGGGCACAGCAACAGGTTTCAGACAAGTAAGGTCAAGGCAGAGGCCTTCCCCAGCTGCTAGACCACACTAGTGCACACACCTCTTTACCCAGCCGCACAAGTGTGTGTATGTGTGTAGGTGTGTGCGTGCAAGTCGACTATTTCTTAAGCCTGTTTGGCCTTTTTTGTTATCAAATCAAATCTAGGAGGCCATGTTAGCCATTTGCAAGGGAGAGGTTTATGAAAAATGAAAACCCCTGACATCGTCAACCAGGTCGCTTTCTGAACTTTCTTTCAGAAGTTGAATCTGTTACAGATGCCTGATACATGTTTTGTTTTAAAAAGTTACTTACTCACTGAGTGATTATTGGATACTGTAAATAATGATGCCTCTAAGTTGCAAAAAATATGTAAAGCTTTAGCGTGAATTGGGATTTTTGAATTTTTGACACAATGGGAAAATTGTCCTTTCTCATGGCTATTTTATAGCTTTGAAGCTTTTGACCACACAATGTTAATGTTCATCATTGAAGCGAATGAGCATCATCCAAACAAAACATTCAGATATGGCTGTAAGCCAATTCTCCGTATCGATTTCACTCTTAATTTTAAATTCACAATTCAATTGAAATAGATTTTTTTGTAAGAACTTTATGTATACAGTTACATAGCCTGAACACTTAATACATTATTATTTTGTATATGATTTTATGAATTTAGTCTGTATGATAAAAACAGGGTTAGTGTTAGGTAAATTAGCCAGCAAGCTAGTTTACATCTGGCAAGGTGAAAGGTCAATCTAGTGTCAAGTTAGTATCATTGACCATGATGTTTAACATGCTGATTACATACACTGCACTGCATCGAGGCAGGGTATTTCAACATAATGTTCTGTTTCCTTATTCTAAACAATGCCTTTTTAAATATAACCTTTTCTTAAAAAGTTCTGTGGAATATGCTAATGCTTATTAAGTTTTAGAATTTTGGTCGTGTATTCAGCACAGTCAGAGTTTCATTAGGATTTTACTGGAGTTTGCGTCAAATGGCCTCTAAACAGCTCACAGTTAGAGTTAGGTCTGTGCATTTGACATAAACCAGCTTTTCAGAATAACAGACTTTCTTGTTGCGATTTCATAACAAAAAAATGACAGCTCATTTTTGAAAATGGCAGTAAACTGGAGCACACTCATTTTTGCACACTAAGCTATACTTTTAAGCTGCAGCACTTTGCATAATTACACTGAGAGAAAAAGTGAAAGTAATACTTAAGTCAACTGATGAAGCATCTTCTTGAGTGTTTTGCATGTATATGTATTTATTTCTATCTGTGGGATGTTGAATTACAATATGAACAACCCTAAGAATATCTGAAAGGATTTAAAGCCAGTCAAACACCTTAAAGACAAATGTATCTTTATATTTATTCCGGTAAATGATTAGTATTCAAAAACAGAAGCATAAATGGTCAAAAAGTGTTTTTGTTCTATTCTGTTAAATATTACACAAAATAAATAAATCAAAGGGAAAAACATGATGATAGTGTTAGACTGCTGTCTTGGAGCTAAATGACTTTTCCTTTTCATGCTCTCTTTCCGATCTCCTCGTCTTCCTTCCTATCGATACTTCCTCCTCTTTTCTTGTCCCTCCTCATTTACACACAATGTCATATCTTAATCCAGAGCTTCACATGTATACAAATCTGGAAATGTACTTACTAATCACATTTTGGCACAGATTCAATTCTTTTCATATTTTCTACCGTGCCAATGTACTTGATAACTTAAAACTGAAAATAATATATACAATGTATAGCAATATATCTTATTTCTTTCTTTAAAAATAGAAATGCCTCTATCCAACAGAGATAAAATGTTCATAGGTTTCAGTTCTTTTCCTCCTCAGTGCATCATTCAGATCTGATTTAGATCAGTCCAATATTGCTGTACCTCAACAAAGTCTGGTAGCCTGCAGTGTACAAAGCTCTCTTATGGCTTATAAGTCCAATCATCGTGGTTGTACCACAATGGGCAGGAAGTGAGTGGCTGTGTTTTTCCTCCTTGTCTTCCTCCCTCTCATTGGTTTGCCGTTGGCGTTCAGTCCCACGAACATGTGCTTCCTCTTGTTGCGCCACTCTGCTGAAGCGTAGGTGTTGTACTTGTTCTCCTCGATGCGTTCAATCAGACGGCAGTCCACACCGAAGTCCCTCTGCATGGGAGAGACGAAGAGTGTAAATGTCATATAAGGAAAAAATGGATCAGACCAGATTATCAAAGATTTAGGAAATGTGAGGAGAAAATGGAAAGGCACTATCGACGAGGAAACTTTTCACTGACTAATTATTGAAGTGATCATCTATCAAAATAAAAGCTCTTAAAATTCTTCCTCTAGGCCTTTGACACAGCAACACCATGTTCAGGTTTACATATTGGGACAACATAGATCAACAAACGATCTGCATTGTTGAAGATCCTGTTGTACAAACCCTAATGTAGTCTATACCCACTGGAGAAAAAAAAAAATACCGGACAGGAAATTCTGACCGGTAAAGAAGTTGTTTGTGTGTCACTGGACTGCAGTTGAGTGGTTGTGGGTTTCTGTTGGATTGGGTGGAGGTAGAAAGGTAGGCGTGAGATGTGTGACCTCTTCAAATTTGGGCTCTGGGCCAGCGAAGAGCGCCAGGACACCATGTTTGTGGCTTCCATTACCGCAGTGACCACCCACTGCTAAATAAAGAGAAAATGATCTGAGAGAGTAACATTTGTCAGTTTACTAGAAGCTGCCTTTGTGCTTAAGGCTAACGTCGCTTAAACAGCCAGTTAACTGGATGCGGTTGATATTCATGAGCGAAAATGAACTTGCCCTGAATGCATGCACGCACGCGCACACACACACACACACACACACACACAACAGACATGCATTCACAATATAACTCTCTCTCTCTCTCTCTCTCTCTCTCTCTCTCTCTCTCTCTCTCTCTCTCTCTCTCTCTCTGTACCTAGCCACAGCTGTTCAAATTGGTTCCAGGAGTAAAACTTAATGTTCCCAAAGCAACATGAGAATATTTTATAGACACTGTGCAGCTTCTTTTTTTTTAACCTAACACTGCTTGGTTCCTCAGACATCAAATTATGTTCATGAATCCTTAAAGGAATGTCCGTGCAGTTTTTCAAAGCATGTTGTTGTGGGCAAGATCTTCTCTACGTCTAAATAGAAGAATAACTGTTGAACATGATACACTTTGCACAAACCAAACAATGAATTTGTCCGTTCTTTTTTTCTTCTTATTTGTACAATTACAGTAAAAGTTTAAAACAATGATGAAGCTGTGAGTCACCTAAAATTTCTCCATGTAATGAAACAATGATTTCATTTGATGACCACTGGATAAAGAAACTGGATAAAGAAGTCACTGTGTAAACCCATCAAGTGTAATCGAACGCCGGCCCTTCACCGCCGAGCTACTATGGCTAGTGTTGCACCTAGCAGAAGACGTCATGGGAATTCAGTTTCAGGCCATGCAACAGAATGCCTCTCTGTCTTTCTCTACCGTGTGTCATTTCATCTGTGGTGTGGCTCCGGAGAGACACGCTGAAAGTTTGGGTCTTTCAAAGTAAGAAAAAGAGAGGAAAAATGGAGGAAGAGAAAAGGGAGGAAAGTAGAGAAAACAAGATGAAACAAGGGCTGCTCTCCCCAGAGGGACTGAAGCAGAATAGAGAAACTAAAGGATTGTGTTTCCTGTTTCTGAATGGAGCGGTGAGGAGAGGTAGGTAGCGGAGAGGAGAGGCCAGCTCACATTGATTAACTTTGGTTCCTATTTCTGGAGTCATGCATTGTATTGTTTTAGAGAGCATTCAGGAAAATTCAAAGTGGCTTAGGGAGAAAGTTCTTTCTTTTTTGCAGACCTTTGCTTCATTAAAATTCAGATTTAACACTGTGTCACTTGAAAAAGTGAAATATCATTACACTGATAAGTGTTGGATATAAGCAGAGGATCATCTGGGATAAAAATCATGGATATCCCACGTTTAGATTGGCAGATCATTGTGAAACTGTTACTCACCGCTCCGTACAATTCGCCCTTCTTGCTGATCGCCAGGTAGTAGTTACTGCTGAGGCCCCTGATGGCCACCACTCCCACATCCACTGACTTGATCTCCAGAATACCTGATGTATCAAGAACAGAGACAAACATGTCAAAATATGTGTTTATGGGTTAATCAGATGAAATTGTACTCATACATTTTAGGGATTTTCTGCATGTTCTGCTAAATGTATTTATTTTTTTGATCATTGATCAAATAAAAAAATACAAATGTTCTAAACCTGGAGAGGAAGAAAATGTTTTTCTAAGTAACTGCAACAAAGACATTTTCTGATTTGATTCCATGTAAAATAGACTGTCATCAACATATTGAGTAATTGAGCTATCCCATAAAAAACATAAACGGCTAGTTCACTCCCCCCCCCGAATATGCAAGAAATGTCACTTTCTGAACATTGGTGCATGGAAGTCCACATTGGGGGCTTTGGGTGTGGAATATAGTGCATAATGAATATAATTTACTGTGACCAACTACCCCTTTTCAGACATACATCAAAGCAGTGTGCACAGGTAGGCAGGCATGACTGACATACTACAGTTCAGAAAATCACAGGTAGCAATCATTTTATTTTAATTTACATGTAGGTGCTATTGATGTAAAAAGACTCAGCTTGAAATACATGATTTACATGAAAACATTAACAAAACACAGGAGAAAACATTATCTCTATGCTCTTCACAAGTGAACCCCCCTATTTCTTTTTCCTCCACTGGGTTACAGTCAGACCTCATAGTGGCCTCTTGCCCCGTTCATTTGCTGCTTAGCTTTTTGGGATGTGTGCCCTGGGACCAAGGTGTAAGCCAGGAAAAAACATTTCTCCGTTCTCTTGTTTGTTTTTCTGACCAGGGGAGCGCAGGCAGGCACATGGACGCGACGGAGAGAGAGCCTCTGTGGCTGCCAGGCTGGCAAGAGGTCAAGGCGTCCGTATCAGTTTTCAAGCCTGCCCCAATTACTGGTTTAAGCTGTGGTTGCCGGCCCTTTCTTCTCTCTTCCTAAAGTCAGTTACACCAAGCCATAAAACTATCAGTGGTTTGAGAGGATTAGTTAAAGGGCCCAGAAGGAAGTGGAGCCTGGCTGCAGGAATAGTAGAAAGGAACAGGGAACTGGGACATCATGTAATCAGTACCCTATCTCTAGGAGTCTTTTTTTATGACCTGATGGATTACCAAAAACATTCAAATTGTTCTAATTTTCTGTAAAGAAGACAACTGGCTAGAGCTAGTACTGAGGTCACCATGAAAGACTGAAGATGAGCACTGCTTTAATCAAAAATCAGAAGAAATAACAAAAAAAAAACACTATGAGGGGATGGGTAAAAGATCGAGTCTATGACTTTCACTTTGTTCTTTAAGCTGCAAATCTTAAATAAATCATACTTGTCTTTTTAACCAGCTGCCCCTTCCGTGCCCTCATCCCCTCTTTTTTAACATTAAGACAGAGATCTGCAGCATAGCATCCGGCCTGGTGAGGTGTGTGTGGAGGCTTATTTGTAATGTTATGGTGTCGGTGTATTAACTGTTAAACTCTCCATAACTGCCGCAGCATTTTAGACAGTATTATAGGATGATAACAACAGTCTTCTTCATACTCGCTATTCAGTAGGAAGAAGAGACTGTTTAGCATTAATATAAATCAATTTAATAAAAATTGTGTGTCTTAAATCGTTAATGGCCTTGTTGCTTTGAAGTCTGAATGGGTATTAATCTGTCCCCACTCTTTCCTAATTGGGTAAATAAAGCTTGTTAAATCTCCCAGCTTGAAGAAGTAGAACATAGTACATCACAACACCGATCTATCAGGCTCTAAATGTTCCATCTTATTGCACTTTAAGTGACATTTCTGAGCTGTGATAAGTCTGTGGCGCTCTTAAGGCCACTCCACCTGTTCAAACCCTCGTCCCCTCCAATCCGTTTGATGTGGTTTGTAGAAAACCCAAAGCACAGGGCTCTTTTATGGCCCCGTTACCAGTCACCAGAAGCAGCCCGTCTGCCTGTGAGTTAAAAGGCCAGGCTGCAACAAAAGGTTTAGATTGCAACAACAGAGTTTATAGCAGAGAGAAAAACAGGACCAGAGCCTGTGACGCAGAATCTTACATCAGGCTTTGGAGATAAACACAAAGGCTGATGCAGACTCACAAATAACTCTGGACTTAGGCTCAAATTGCTTTTAAAACTTAATATTTTTATTTGACCATTTAATTTCCCCCCATTTAACACCTCTTCTTATTTACATCTTGAGTCTGTTAATGTATTTTTCTGCAGTCTGTCTCCCTCCTTGTGTTTTCTTGATCTCAACCCAGTATGAATGCATTTTCTTAATGCAGAAAAAAATAGTTTTTATGATCTAAAGCTGAAAGTACAAATAGTACAAGGTTCAGCTAATATAAAAGGTTTTTTTCTAAAAGCTACTAAGGGCAAACACCTGCGTGTAACAGGGCAACACTACAACGTTCATCAAAATGAGCCAAATGGGTCTCTGCCAGCTGAATCCAAACTGTTACACTAACTGAGCTCTATGAGTACAAATAAACACAGCCTGGCCTTCTAACAGTGAGAACCTGTTCATTAACCACTTCATAAAGTCCACTATGAGGTAGAATGTGTTTCAGGGCCAAAACTTAACTCCAATGTAACCCTGTTAAATCTTTCAACGTGAAGGGAATCTGCCGTTTGAAATAGCAGAACTGTTCACTCATTCATGAGAAGAATGCATGTCCAGACCAGCAGCTGTAATACCTTAAACAAGTTCTGTTTTAGTTTACAAGAAGTGATGTTGGCGTTCGACAGTTTGTAGTGTTTTTTAAATCTATTGGCTATGGATGCTTGTTTTAGTTTAAGTAGACCTAAACTCCAGATTATTTATTCACTTTATAGTTTCTATTATTTTTGTCTGAATGTTTCATGTTACGTTTCCTACTTCTATCAGCTTTCTTCATTCTCTCAGTTAACTTCTTTGTTTAGGTTAAAGAGACATTACACACAATTTCTTATTATTTCAAGGGCTTTAGCTTCACAGAACATACACTTTAGTTTGCCTAGAAACTTATTTTACATTTGATAGGCTTAGAAAGTTATTTTTTGGTCATATTGTACATTTGGCTATTTGAGGTAATGCGGCTGTAGAGGGGGCAGTCAGTGCTAATCAGAGGCGCTGCTTGTCAACAGGCAATGCAGGCAACTGCTTGGGTCCCCAGACCAGAAGGGGGCCCCTGAGGGCTCACAAACTTAAACCAAAGCAGTTGAACAAAATGTTCAAATTTTGCAATGACAGAGGGAAACCTTCCTAAGGGGGCCCCATCTGACAACGGCCATTCTTGTTGCCCTGCTAAGCGTTGCATGCATTATTGCTGTGAAAACCAAAGTTCGTCAGTGAAAGTCAACAAAGAAAAATGAAGAGAAACGATTCGTCTATAGGAGAGAAAAAAGAAACATGAAAAAAGAGGAAGAGGAGTAAGAGCCGGGACACTGGCAGACATGATGGGGATGAACGCTGTTTAGAGGGCCCCCCAATTGATTCTTGCTTAGGGCCCCAAGAGACTCTAAAATCGCCACTGGTGCTAATGTTTGCAACAGAAGTCCTTGTTTAGACATGTACCACTTCAAACATAAGCATTTGTCTTTGAAAATCTTTCTGTTGAAGAAAATAAAGTCAGGTTACAAGACGTAAATTTAGGTTTGCAGTATTTCTTTCCATACCCCTTAAAAAATAAAGATTTTGAAAAAGTAGCAGTAGATTTATTGAAATTAAAGTTGGTGAAATATGTTTCTCTGCACTTCATTCAAAGTCCAACTGTCCCTTGATTTGTCACTTTTGAGACAGAATCTTTGCTCCAACAGCACGACAGATGATAGCTTTGGCAACATAAAAAAAAAATTCCATTCCATTTAACATTCCGAACATAGAATCACAAACGAAAACATTACATAACAACATGCTCACTAACCCTAACCCTAACTCCAAATGGTTACACACAAACAAAGACCTTCCTTCGCTCCCCTGGCCCCGCCCCCTTTGGGACTCCAGCTGAGACTCCAGCTGAACCTAAAGGTTACGGGAGGTTATGGAAATGTTTTTCATTGTTTACCCAGTGGACTTTTTGAAGATTATACCGTGGTTGTTCACAGTCTGACCTCGACACGGTGACCTGCTGTGAGCGGGTCTACTGTGTGCCGGTTAGCCCTGAGAGACGGCTTTCACTCATATTGTGAAATATTGTCGCTCGCAGACACGTTTGTGTCATGAACTCTCCTCAGTGGGAAGAATGGAAATGGTTTAGTTCTTTTATTCTGGGGCCAATATTCTTGGATATTGGTATGAAACACTTTGACTAATTCTTCCACTTTCTCTTTGAAAAATAAAAGTGACATCAAGGAAACAAGAGGCAAGAGTGGCTCTGTTATGTATTGTTTTAAGATTTAATGTCTGATTTGAATCAGCTGAGGTTTAAATAAATTATAATTTTTCTCTTTTAAGCTATGACTGACGACATCTCATATTCATTGTGACATGAGAGTTTACATCCATGTGACCGCCAAAAGAATCAAAAGAAAGAAAATCCACACAAAGTGATTGAACAGGCGAATAGAGGAATGCAGAAAATAAATGGACCACCAGTGTGAAATTCTACTGTATTTTGCAAATGTATATATGCAAAAAATCTGTTGCAAACAGGCCTTCTTGGCTGCTTCAACATTTCCCTCAAACCATGCTTTTACCACGATTAAACTGTCCTTTGCGTTATTTGCTCTCAGAGTTCGCTTGAATATTTATGGCTCTTTATAAAGAGAGAAAAGAATACTCCTAGGTTTTGCTAGCGGAGTCACTGGGTTGGAGTGGAAATTGCTGTATATTTTGTGTTTGGAGGAGCATTGAGGTATTGGGTTAGACTGATGTGGTTGACAACAGTATCATACTGCGCTAAGTGGCCACATCAAAGCCTGCCTGGCCAACGGATTTTAACCAAAGCTGAGAAAAAAAAAGGGCCTGTTTCTGATTTTCAATATGGCCAAGTATTTTCACAAATACAGTATTTTTGGAAACAGTTCTGAAAAATGGCTTTGCTCTTTTTGTATATCTAGGTTACAAATAATATTGAACAGACACAGAGTGACCTCTTTGTGCTGCACTAAACGGGTTACTTTGAAGGCAAAGCAGGAATTGTAAAATTTGAGCTGCACTCGCTGTATCAAACAGCGTATTCCTGCTCCAATATTGGTTTTATTTCCTTCCCTGACAGAAACACTCACATCACTGTCTCCCTTGTTCGACGGAAATAGCTGAAACCACACACTGTTCGAGCTGTGTGTGAGTTCAGAACAGGAGGAGGTAGGCGAGGAAAATCACATGCAGATTATTAAAAAAAATCAAACAAACAGGATCTGAGAAAACCCCATAATGTGCGATCGATCTACTGAGCGCAGCAAGACCAAGGCAAATTATGTGACACATTAAGAGCGGCAGTGAGGAAATCAAACGAGATATCAGGAGATCAAGAACAGAACAGAAACTGTGAATCCTTTAACACAGTTGACTTTGTAACATGATAAAGTGCAAAAGCTGCCAGTTTCTGTCAAAATATTTCACGGGCCTGACACGGCAGGAGTTATGTTTTCAGGCAAAGTGCTGTGACGACCGTCTGCATTTCACACATTTTTCATTTACAGTTCAGCTGCCTGTGCAATCTTACCCAACTGTTGTGGTCTGGGTTGTTGGTGTTGGACTCCAAAGCTTTAGAAATCTTGTTATTTTACACCACAAATATATGCACTGACATGCAGGGATACAATTCAGTTTGTCACATAAATCTTTCTCTCTCTGCGTTTTTTCTTTTCTTTGTCTCTACTCACAAATGCATTTACATCGGTTCACACACGCGCGCGCACACACACACACACACACACACACACACACACACACACACACACACACACACACACACACACACACACACACACACACACACACACACACACACACACACACACACACACACACACACACACACACACACACACATACACAGGGTAATTAGCTGGCATTCCTTCCTGCTCTGCTCAAACGACCAGGCTGTCCAGATGCCTCTCTGGACTGAACTTTCAGCTCTACCTTTGATGACTCCATTAGGACCCTCACTTTCATGCTGTGTGTGTTTGTGTGTGAGTTTCTGTGTGTGTTTAGCAAGGTATGGGTGACTCAGAAGAGTATGGAGGAGCAGGAACACGAGGTGTGTGTGTGTGTGTGTGTGTAGTTGGTGGATGTTATCTGTCACAGATGTATTTCTTCACCTCCCACGGTTTAACAGGCCATGAATTCTGTCTGTTCATATGCACAAGGCTAACACCAAAGAGACACTTTCAGTATCAGTGCTTTTACAAGAGAAGATCTCATATAGATGAAGTACTTATCAGTTGAGAAATACATTTTTAAATTACAGTACTTCAAATACCACATTGATGACTGTTTCTGTCAACTAATCTAAAAGTTATTTTCTTGAACGATTTGATGAACAGTTCTGCAAAACTAATTAAGAAAATATGAAAGTGACAATCCTAATGCTTTACAGAACAAGAAAGCATCTTCAAATATTGTGTCCCACCAAAATCCCAAAAGGATTTAATTAATTGTGAAAAGGAGAAAAGCAGAAAAACGTCACATTGGAGCAGAACCAATTGATCTTCAAGAATTCCCTCAAAGCAGATAAGATTTCCATTTTTTATCACATACTGTATGTCTTGCACTGGCCATAAAATATTCAGCCAGTATATCAGTTATTTCAAATGTGCTGGTATTTAAATAGTACTTCTAAGTTTCTCATTTTTTGGAGGTAAAAAAAGTATTGATGACTCATCCTAAATAAGGACGGTAACTTATTTTGTGTCCAGTGAATCGCTTAGCAAAAATAGGTTGTCACTATGTTTTTGTCTTCATATTCTCACATTTAGCACTCAGCTGCTGTTAAAGCCAATCCCTCCCAACTTCCAGGAAAACATGTGGGATTAATGAAGAGAATCAAATGAATATCTGATTGCTATTTTATGGGAACTTTATAAATACATGATTATGATTCTTAACAGCACTGGATCTACATTTCCATCCACTGGACAGCTGTTCAGTTTACTGCTACAAGAGGTCACTGTTCTGCATCATCCAAAGGGAAGACTTATTAGATTTAGCTTAAATTACTCAAACACAAAATACCAAAAGGGCTTGTGATTTTGTTGCAGTAAAGGGAATTCAACCAGAGAATGTTTTACTTTATATTTTATGCTTTTACAATGAATAACAACAAATAAGAACAGGCTCTGACTTTGCTTAGAGGAAAGCATCTTGCTGAATATGCAAATAGTTCAAGTCCCCAACTGTAAATGATGCTAACTTTCCCATCACTGTTTACTCCATGCTGAGTCAAAAAAACGCTGCGATTCTGTTTCTTGAGTGTGTTTCCAAATGTAATGACCTTCTGTTGTTCAGACACAAACAAACGGTTGGATTATTGTTAGGACAGCTCTGAAAAGAGACAAACATTGCTGAATGTGCAACATGCTTCTTATGCAACAAGCACCTTTAGGAATACTTCAAAAGGACTCCCTGGAGCTTTCAAAACCTAAGGGTTTCGTTGTGTGGAGTACACGTATGATTTAGGTAAAGACAAAGAAATACTTACATGGAAACATTTACGGAAACATAATCTTGATAGTATTTATACATTTCAATTCCCGAGAACTTGTTGTATGTCAGAGAATCCATCATTCTAATGTGTCCCTTCTCTTGCTCCCTCCTTCTTGGATATTTATGATTGCACTGTGAAAAATTCATCCACCTAACATAAACAATGAAAAAGACCGTCCATCAAAAACAAAGACGTCCAACTTAGGCTTTTTTTGCGGACACTAATTGACTCTCTGTGTTTGGATCCATTTCCTCGTCAGAGAGTCGCAGCTCTCCAAAGCAGCCGAAGGTTTCACAGAAACATGATTTGCTGCTCAAAGACTTTTGTTTAAGGTGGTGCCTGGCGGCTTGGGTTTGTGGCAGGGTGCACAAAAAATCTGGTTCTTGTTTCAGTCTTTTTGTCGCTGACACATTAATGGACAGCGGGGTGAATTGATGGGAAAATATCAAGTGGTGATGAAAGGAAGTATGTAGACAGTGATGGAAAAATGAGACGGATCCTGTCGTTGTCCTCAGTGACGCTTGGCAAGAAAGGGTTTTTAAAGTAGAAAAATTGAACTTAGATATTATAGAATGGCCTAACCAATATCTTGATGGGAACTTTCATTTCTCTCTCTACTTTTGGAGAGTTAGACCAATTGCTTCCAACATTGCACTTTTCCTGAGATGCCAAGTTTAGACACATGTGCTGCCTGTAAGTTACCCTATTTGGACAGTTATGGAGTCAAATGGTTCATCTGATAACCCAATGCCTTAACCATATGTGATGACTGACTTTTTAAAACTCAGCTCATGTATTTTGGAAGAACAAAAATTGATCAAATTCACAAAAACTTTGCATTTAAGGCATCCAAGTCTAACCACAATTGATTGGAAATGGATTAAAAATGTATATTTTGTGATCATTGACTTTAGTACAGCTTAATATAGCTTATCACAACAACTTTTATCATAACCATTTGGTGTCAATTACCAGAATTTTAAACTTGGATATGATTCTTGTAGAATTAAATGATATGTATACCTGTTCTTATACGACTGCACAAAAGCCCTGTGCACTCACTCTTTGGTGATTTCATTCAGCTTTTCGGTACCAAAACCTTGCTAATGTATTTTTGCAATTTAGACATTCTTACCTTCTATTCTCTCTGTCTATTTGTTAGAGACACATCTGTTAAGTATATTTTAGGTGAAGCCATGGAGTTGAGAAATGTCAGTATTTGTGTCCTCTTTGAATTTCTCTCGCTCTCTCTCTCTCTCTCTTTATTTCTCGCAGCAACTTTGGGTGAGAAATATGACTATTGATTGGCGGTAATATCGTTTTCAAACACCTGGTATTGGAATGTATCAAAGGATTGGACATTTTGACAACCTTATCAATACCATCACTAAATATACTTGGATTTCAAAAAAAGTGCCCAAAAAACAAAATAAATATTCTTACCATGGTAACAATTTTTTTTGCATAAAGAAATATTATTTGAGCCCTACAAAGTTCCTAAAATTCCCAGCTGCCTCTACACAACATGACATAGCAAAAAGTCTTAGTATTTGAGCCTTTGAAGACCCGGTCCTTAGGCGTGTGATTAACTATTGTCCCAAACTGAACATTTCATGTCAAGGCATCCAAGATTATGTAAGAACTTTTGTGAAGTGTACTAGACTTCCAGTAAATCTCAGTAGACAGCTTGTTAGTCTGTCATTCTTGACAGTTTACAACGTGTTATTGATGATATCGCCTGGCTTCATTCTCCTTTATAGAATTTCCAATTTATAAAAGGCAAGTCACAGTAGAGTAACACTGCTCTTACGTAAGATAAGGATTCATTGTTTCAAGGTTTCATTGTTTCATTGAGAGTGTTTACTCCGTACATTCCAGTAAAATTAGTTCTGAATCAGAGTGGACATGATTTGATCCAGACTCCTGCTGCTTTTGAGATAAAAACAAACTTCACCATTTGTTCTTTCATCCATTCAGGTAGAGAATAGCTTTAAAGATGGCATCAGGTTATTGGGTAAATAGCGGGTCAGTGTTACTCTTTACCTCTTAGAAACAGTCCCTGTTTGTTTAAACCATGATAAGGATTGGTGGAGAGACGATCAGAGGGAGCGAATATGGAAGGGATTGTGCAGGTAGTATATGTTTATTGAATGTTTTCAGAGTACAGCTGGATGTAATGGCTGATGTTAAACTCTGCCCTGGCAGCTTTAGGAGCCTCAATGATAGGTTCAGTGTTTCCTGAACAAGCCTGTGCGGTGACATTGGCTCACCACTTTTATTTACGGCTCTTGTAGACAAGAGTCCATGAAGATGTCAGAGTAACTTTGAATGAAAAGCAACGCTGACACTAACCTCTGGAGCATCCAGCAACTCCTCATAACTCTCTTTTATGGACTACAATGTTACTTTTTCCCACGAGAACCCTAAACTCAGCTCATCAGGCGCAGAGCGAGGAGCAAAATCCAATATAGGGAAACAGAAAAAGAAAATGGGAGAGACCGGGAATAATTTCAAGATGTTGAGTGAAAAAAAAAATGGGAATGACAGCACTTGCTGCAAATTAGCCGTACTTTGCTGAGTCATTGGAGGTTAATGGACACAGAGGAGATGGTAAGAAGTGATTGTGTTTCATAAGACCTTAATCAAATTTGTCTGAAACGCATTTATTCTGCATTTCTCTGATTTAACGAGAACAAGACGGATAATATTAGCTTTTTTTTAAAATATGGAGTCTAGCCTCAGAAATCTTTATTTAAACACATAATCCTGATGGGTAACTGCCAGAGCAGTAAAATAATGTTAATATGTTCAATTCCACTTGTAACATGGATTTAAAATTATTTTTTAATGAAGTGATCTGCCTTGGCTTGTCTAACTTCAAAGTAATAAAAAAAATGCTAAAAACACATTCATTTGGAAAGAGGTTGTAAATATGTAATACAGAGATTGAAGATGTTTCTGTTTTGCGTTCCATGAACTCAAATCAAGAAAATACAACTGTTTAGTTGTATATAAGACCGAATACTTTTGCAAAATAGGAAATAAAAGTTACAAGAGAATATGTTTCTCAAAATAAAGTTATTTAGCTTGATTCATCTGAACGGGAAAATTGGTTCAACTATCATTGTCAGAGTAACAGAACCGCCCAACGTGACACATTACATGTAGCATTGACCTTTCCATTAACAAAGCTTCCTGGCTGGGGTCAATAGGTAGAGGTTAAACCAGAGGGGGCTGGTCGGTGTAATTACCCTGGACATGGACAGCCTCCACTAAATCAGAATAACATCCAGTTTATTAGCCTCTCCATAAATAGTGCTGCGTTGGATTAATCCGTGTCAGCAGATTATGTGTCGCCTGTGATTAATGTTGACAATAAGTTTGTGTGGCAGCTTCAGCAACCCGGGTGACTGCAGTGAGAATCAAAAGCTCCAACTGCGGTCAAGTTGGCACCATTTGATACTAATTTTGCTACGTACAACCACAAGTCTGCGGTCCGACTGCAAACACATGTCCATTTGTTTCATCGCTTTATTCCAATGCTTGTAAACAAGATGTGACAGGTTGTGGACGAAGAGATCGGTGGGAGCAGGATCAGTGTAATCACTTGACAAAGACTTGCATATTCAGAGTAGGGGAGCGTCTTATTCTGAAGGCCGTTATAAGGTGAGATGGGTGCAGGACACAAATAGACAAGTTTACAGACACATTCACAGCGCAGCCCCTGCATGATGTACTGCGCTCAGCTTTGACAACATGATTAGAAAGGCTCGACCGCGGAGGAGAGTCGACCCCAGAGCTGGAGCTGAAAATTCTTCGCCACCTCTGACACCGTCTAATGACTCTCATTTGCAATCTGACCTCCTGAACATTACCAGACTACTAGACCACGATAACAAAGCTAACAACCGCCCCCTCGCCACTCTTCAATTTGAAGCTTTTGTTCAAGGAGTGCTCCAGTTAGGTCAATAATAATGTCTTGGGTCAACTTATTGGGGCTCTTCAGTACACTCTGTTATGTAGCTATATTCTGTTGTATGATAGGATATTGTAAATTTAGGGGATTTTTTTGCAAGCTAGCTATATATCACAGGAAAAGAACCATGTGTTTTTAATGAGCACATGAAGGCCAGAAAACTGCATCAAAGATGAACTTTCTCTAAAAGTCTGCGCAGCTTTGAAGCGGTTGTTTTGGTTGTACATGCTCCGAAACTGTACAGTATAAATGAACAATGTTGAAATCTGTAGCATATAAAAAACAAGCAATTAACTATTGGTTGTGCAGAAAAACATAATGTCTCACATGTTGGGAAAACCACATCCATGTTGTCAGTTAGACCAGGAGATTTAATTGTTCTGTTTGGTTCCGTTAAAAGGGTACAATTTGTTCTCTGCTGATTTCAGAACACGTGTGAGATAGCAGGAAGTGGCGCACAAACTATTGCACGTGCAAGCTTGTGCATTGATGCCAACAGTCAATGCACCTACACATATACCATGACAGTGTGCAGATACACACATTACTTCATCATTATTTCAGCACTGCAAAATCGCCAGAAGTTTGTCGCCAACTTTCCACCCACTTTTTTTTTTTTTTTTGTTAAAGTCTGAAATATGCTAAACATCTGCGCTCGCTATCAGTTAGATACTTGATGAAATGCCTTCTAAATTTGCTGCCAAGAGAAACCATGACCTGAAAGGATTGGCTTCCAAACCTTACATTCAAGTGTTTTCCTTTTCTTTAAAAAAAAAAAAAGTTCTTACCTACTTTTTCATTTACGAGGCAAGACTTGTTGAAAATGATGGATTGCCTTTCTAATATCATGACCTGATGCAGTTTTACCTAGTGACACGTCAAGCCCTATTGGTTGGGCTTTTTTTGTGCATGTGTGTAAAAGAGTGTGAGTGTGTATACATGAACATGTGTATGTCAGAGAGGACTGCGGGTGAGGAGGTGGGGGGGGAAGGGGGGGACGCTAATTGAAATTCCTTCAGCCATGTCTGGCAGAGCCCTGGTGTCTGAGTGGCACACACACAAACACACGTGCACACTCATATTCACACTGGCCCTGGCCCTAATAAAAGTGGGCTTTGCCATATGGAGGCCATGTGCAAGACTGGCCTCTCTATGCTCTGTGTGTGTGTGTGTGTGTGTGTGTGTGTGTGTGTGTGTGTGTGTGTGTGTGTGTGTGTGTGTGTGTGTGTGTGTGTGTGTGTCTTAGCAGGAGAGGCTTGTACAGCACCCTGAACCCACACAGACAGATGCATACAAACCTATGACATGTGTATCAAACTGTGTGAGTGATAAAGATCCATTCATGTAGGTTTCACTACCAGACACACACATTACATGCTCAGACAGATTCACACACACACACAATAAACGTCATGCAGCGAGAGCCAGTTGTGTAAGCATTAAGAAAGTCGCTCGTGTTTTGGATGTCACTCGTCTAATTCAGTGATCTGTTGGGGAGACCGTGAGCAGGTAAGTGTGGGAGTAATGTTCTGTTCTCCCTCAACAACTACTGTCAATGTGCCCTCAGGGTGCTGCAGCTACTCGCAGAACAGGGTTCTGTGGCAGTGCTGGAGAACTTCCAGATGTGTTTAACTGGAAGATAAAGATGATAAAGAGTACAGAATGATTGCAGCTGATTTTCTGTTCTGCATCAGTCATAAATGATAATGATTACCCTTAAGAGTCTGTATATTTGCTGGAGGAAAGATATGGTCGTTTGTTGAGGTTTGCATACGACTAAGTTAGTGATACTTTTTGCACAGTTTGCTTTTCAATGAACTGAAACAAATGCAAAAATATCACACAATAATTCTATGCATATTTTAAAAATCTATTTCCAGTCCTATTGTCCCGCAAGATATTCAAGAATTTAAGATTCATCCGTGCATTGATATTCTTCAACCCGTCCTAAAGTCAATTAAGTTATCTCAAGGTTTCTTAAAGGCCCCAGTACAGTTTCTTGTTGCACCTCATTGGAGGAAAAGGAGTCTCGCCTGTGTGAAGGAGTGTAAGTGTGTGAACATGATGCTGAGCGGCGCTGACAGAAGAGCATGTGTATGCTCAGTGAACCTTCTCAGCATAAATAAAGGTTAAAATCATGTTTCATAGCCCTCAAAATGCATAAACCAGAGAAAGGGAGCGTGATTTGCATGGTTATTACTTTACATCTGATTCAGTATAACCTCATGCTTAGCATATGCCTGCTACTATTATAGCTGCAGCGAAGAGCAAAAGTACTTGTCATTCTCCCCTGGGGTTTGGTAATAGCCCTGTTTTAGATATTTCCTCGAAGAAGAAGACCTTTCTCTGGGCAATTTCTAATTGGTTCCAGGGGCTCATCTCTCTCTTTTTTTTTATCTCCCTGGCTTACTCATTTAGTTTTTTCCTTATTCACTGTCATGCACTCTCTTCTCTAACTGTCTGCAGTCTGGAAACTATGCTTGCTCCCTTTGCAAACAGGT
This sequence comes from Labrus mixtus, assembly GCF_963584025.1. Lineage (NCBI taxonomy): Eukaryota > Metazoa > Chordata > Actinopteri > Labriformes > Labridae > Labrus > Labrus mixtus. The sequence continues at coordinate 13,015,278 of NC_083628.1, read as the reverse complement.
GAAAAGGCTTTGAATCAAGCAGCTCTGGTATTTGTTCTCTTGCCCAGTCACCTGTCTTAATGTGCAAAGGTTCTAAAGTATGGAAAAACGGGGACGTCTCTCTTAATAGAAAAATGAACAATGACAGAAATAGAGTGCATCATTTCCTATTCACTGATATAAAATTCTTTAATTACTTACTTTGTAAATTAGACTTCCCTTTGCATTCTCCAGCATTTATTTCAATTTTATTGCAAACTAAAGTCTCAGTGTAAACAATGGCTCAGTACTACAGATTTCAATTGTTGCATAAAACAAAGAATACAAAAAACACAGTTTAAAAAAGTTGACTTACTGTACGGATCGTCCTCACTTTTGGTGCCATTAACTTTCCCCTTCTTGTCGATGCGTAGGAAGAATTTCTGGTAGGAGAACAGTTTCCTCCTGCGCACATCTCCCTGAAGATGGTTGTAACTGCTCCGCACGTGGCGCCCGACAACTGAAGCTGAGGACGACGAAACATTTGTCGCCCTTGGCAACCTTGCGGAGGATGCGTGCAGAGGTTGCGGCGATGAGTAAAGTGGAAAGGGTGAGGTGAAGACGTCGGAAGCACTACCTCCTGGTGCATTTTGGTTCCTTTTAGGGTCTGGTGACAGAGTGGAGAGCGGTGAGGCCGAGGAAGGTCCGAGCAGGAGAAGCAGGAGGAGGAAGGTGATGGGAGGGAGGAGGTGTAAAGGAGATCTGCGGCAGGGGTGGGAGGAGAACCAGGCGACCGGTGCACCTTGTGTCACTGTCCATCTACACATGGTAGTGGAGCTGGGAGAGCTGTGGAGGTGCTCAGGGGCTGGGGCATGCTGAGCTGGGTGCAGGGAGAGGAAACAAGAGTGGGAGAAACCCCCCCTGGCTGACCGCCTACACCTCCTCTGTACAGGGACCCCCACCCTCACTGGAGCTGTAGGTGATGAAACCTGTAGAGTGACCTGTTTGAAGACTATTTGTGGCAGCAGATGTAGTTTTTTTTTGAGTGATGGAGCTGGAGATGGCGATGCAGCTGCTGATGGTGGTTGAAGCCTGCGGTATTGCGGCTGACTCTGCTGTAGTCCCTGGTGCTGTTTATTCCTCAGCAGTGCCGCAGGAATGTGTCAACATCCATAACTCAGATCACCTCACGATGGGAACAACTGGGGGCTCGCCTCAAAGACCTCTCACCACCTCCTCCCCCGTTCCAACACTGCCGCTCTTTGCTGGTCGTTGCTCTCACGCGCTAGAAAAATCCTTTTTTAAAAGTTTGACCGTAAACCTTTCAAGCTCAATTCCGAAGACAAAAACATACATTAATACTTCATTCATACACACGACTAAAATCTACTCCACACACATCTCCCGAACCGTTTCTCTTCAGGAAGGCAGAGGAGGAGGAGGTCTGGATAAAAGATGCCTCTTTGCTGAGTACAAAGTGAATAAATACAAACAGGAAGGTCAAAAAGATTAATGCTGCATCTCATGAAATGTTCAGAGAAATCCACGCAAGGGAGGCCATAAAAAAAAAAAAAGTCACAAAATCCAGACTGTCTTCTCTTCTTTGCTGTCTTTATTTCTCTTTGCAGAGCTGGTTTGAAGTTACTTCAGTGTGTAACAGAGCTCGGTAGTTCTTGTCTTTCTCCCCTCTCTTGTTGTGCGTCTTGTCAGTGAGCTGTGCTCCGTATCTCTCCTCAGTCTTTGCCTCTCTGAGAGCAGGAGCAGCGCGTTGCCTCTCTTCTTTCCTCCTGTGTGTGGCTCCCTCTCGTTTGGCCCCCTCCCTCTTTCCTTTGCCTCTCCCTCTCCTCTATCTCTATCAGCCGAGCTCTGTCTGGTTATCTGGAGTTTCTCTGAGGTGACTGAATCTTGTCTTTCCTTTCACCTTATTTATGTGCTGCAGTTCACCAGATGTCATCTCTTAGTGTAATTGGATGTCTATGAAAACCACTTGGCTTTGAAGAGCCGCGTGCACTTATGTGTGCATGCATGTGTGTCTGCACGTGTGTGTGTCTGTGTGTTTGTGTGTCTGTGTGTATGCGCTTGAGTGTGTGCATGAGTACGCAAGGGGGGTTCTGTCCCACCCAGTTCTTTCTTCCCCTCCCTCTCGCTTTCCCCCTTTTCTCTGCCTCCTCCCCTTAACAGACAAAACCCACCAATGGAGCAGAACAGGTCAGAAAAAAGAAAAGATACATTTTCCTCCACATCTATGTAAGGTCAATTTTTCAATATCTCTGATAAGCTTTGAATATTGTTTCTCGTTTTCAGTACTTGTGCTGATAAGAAGCTAAGTGTCTTACCAGTCTAGACCTTAGATGTGTTATTTACAGTACCCACAAAGGGCTATTTCTAATTATTTTATCCAGGAAAGTATTACAGTACATAATAAGACGTTCAAAACATTTCTTTAAATATGAACACAATATGATCAGAACTCAAATAGTAGCACATAAATGTCACCATGACATAATCATAAATCAGACACTTTTGGAAATAAAGATGAAGTGTAGTGTTAGGTTTCTGCACAGTGTTGATGTCTCACTTGCATTAGCTGATGGCATCAGCTGCTTTGTGTCCTTAGCAATCTCTAGCTCATTCACAGCTGAACGGCCACCAGCTGACTTGAAACATCCAATCATATCCACCGCAGCTGTTTTGACACAACCCATCAAACTCTGGGTGCTTTTTAATACACTTACTTTAACATTATTTATTGTGTTGTCTTTACATGGTCTGATTCAAAACATCCTTCCTTGTCCTTTTGAAAGGTGCCTTATAATAATAATATTATTATATAGTATTCCAAAAAAATATCTATGATGTCACAATCAATGTGTGTCAAATACAGTTTTCAAAAAGGACCAGGATGTCCTACTACATCTGGTCACATTAATAATAATAATAATAATAATAATAATAATAGTAATCACATTATGCAATTATGTGAACCAGCAGGTGTTTCTGACCCACAATCCTCTGCAAAGAGGATGAAAGGTCACATTCAATGAGCTGCTGGGAAAGCACAGACAGATATTCAGTGGTTTGTGACGGAGATATGAATCCAAGTTACACAGAAAATGCTATAAAGAATTAATCTCAATATTCTGGTTACTGTATGTAAAGTAAATGCTTTGTGATTTCGTCAAAATAATAAATAGTTTGCGATTTAGAACACATGGTATGAATTCCGTCCACCAGCCTCCTGTGGTGTGAAGTTTTTGGTATTAATGATTCAACTAAGATTTAATGTTAAAGCATTTGAGCAAGAATCCCGGCTGATGCTCAGATTTTTTGAGACTCAAGAGTTTTATAGTGTCAAAATGTACATGAAGAGTCATTTGCTATAAATGGACGGAAGTGTCTCTGACTCAAGTTGTGTGCTAATTTTCCTGATGATGCTGTCTACTTCAGTTGACAGGATGCTCATTAGTTAAATTACCTCCTGTGGTTTTCATGACTGAGAAGAGATGTCTGAATTCGCTGCCCTCCATGACTCATAACATACCTGATAAAAGGCCGTGACTCTCCCTTCCTCAATTCAACATGCAAGCAAGTTTAGCTGAGTCGACTACCCCTCAGCTGTTTTGACAGACACCATCAAGTGATGTCTTTCCCGGGAGCCTAATCTTTAGACAAACATCTGAGTGTTTTTGGATGAAAGAAGCTGTGTCTTAGGTGCATTTCACCTTTCAAGAATACAGGTCCTCTGTCTGGTTTCAGTATTGTTTAATTTCCTTTTTACATTGTCAGACAACAGACATATCTCTGCTTCTGTTTATTCTCTTCTCCTCTTTCCTTTTTTTTCTTCTTTTTATACCTTCCTCAGACATGACTGGAACTACTGGCTCCTGTCCAAGTTTTTCAGCAGACAGATTTTAGCTGCCATGTTTTATGATCGATTTAATTTATTCCTTCATTAAGTTGCTCTGTGTCAATGCATCAAGCATAATTACAGTATTTACGGAATTTCATACAATTCTGTTTTGCCACTGTAACCATGTTAAATGAAAGACTGGCAGAGTCAGCTGCATATCCCTATAAGGTGTTTAGCTGTGACTGTCATTCAGTCAACTTGACAGCCTCCCTTTTCCTGCTGAGGGCCTGACTGTTCACGCGGCAAAGACTGATCTGACAATGACGAAAGAGAAACTACTTTGCAGAATCCACAGGGAGCGTAATGTAATGTTATCAACAGTGACGATTTTGTTTTCATTCTTTGTATTTTCATGTAATTTGAAATTCAACACATATTTGGCTATTGCAGAGCCATTGGTCAAATGTGAGTAAGAGTGTGTTGACTTTTTCTCGGGGCTCATGCCTGACTTTAAGACTCAGACTTGGAGCTGGAACAATTGTTCATTGACAGAAAATGTCAAACTATTGAACGTATTTTTAATGCCTTTGGAGTTCAGATGGCGGGCTATTGAGGAAAGAGAAAGTGACTGATATGCACTTTAGTTTCCTGCAATATTGTCGTGGTTGATGCAATCCCCTTACCTTGCCTTCACGTACACATCCAGCTGAGCCATGAGCGTAATTGTCCAGATACTTAGCTACACTACGAGTAACTGAAGTGTGACTCCGTTGCGCCAATGTTTCCCACCATGTGGAGGCTTATCACTCCCAGACTTGTTTCCATTTACTTTTGCAGGTTCCCACATTGACTTATTAGATGGAACTTATTTCTTGCCAGCTAGTTTGACAGGCATGTTTGTAGCTGCGTAGTGGCAATGACACATCAAACAGATGTGGATAGTTGCAGACTCGCTACATCAGCTTGTTTCTAAAACGTACGACCATTGATGTCCCTGCTGCTGTGTTGACTTTTTCACATCCCCTTTCCCTTTTCACTGCCCCCATAGTTCATGTTTATACTGCTTCTTGCTTCCATATTGCATTCATTTTTGAGGAGGTGCACAGTCAATGTGCCAAACAGACATCATGCACATATACACTTAGTTAAAAGCGAGTATATCTCTGACCTTAGATGACATATGTGGCCTCTCTGCAACTACTGATGATCCATCAATGTTTCACATCACTTTTAAGTTAAAGGTGCACTTTTTAGTTTTGGTAGAGAAATTTGAACGTTGAAGAAGTGTACAGATTCTGTGGTATATGTCCATAAAGCCCAATTCACACATACTCCGTGCGCGCCGCGGTCCGTCAGCCCCGCGCACTACGTTGTACTTCATTGCCTCTCTAGTCAATCATTGTGTTCACACAGGGCGCGCTGCGGTCCGTCTCCGGCGCGTGCCACTGACGGCACTGCGCCCTGCTCCGTTTCAAATACGCAGCGAGTCTATTTTCGCCGGAGTACGCTGCAGGCACGCGTCAAGCTGGACAGAATATGACAGCCCGGACAGGAAGTCAGACAAGGAGATGCACAGAGCATCCGGTCAATTTCAAAATAAAACACAATATACGGACTCGCGATCGTATTTTTCACCACTTTATCAACATTACGTCAAAACAGGAACCGAATTAACAACAATACATCCACAGAAAGACAAAGCAACATGTTGTTTGCATGTTTTTCTCTTTATTCCCGCGGGATCTTGTAGTTCTCCTGTGATGTGTCATCGGTGCGCTGACGTCGCAGAAACGGATCCAGTGTGAATGGGCGCGAGCCGTCCGACGGAGCACGCACGGAGTGTGTGTGAATTGGGTGTTACTCAATACACAAACTCTACTCAGAGGAATATTTGGTCCCTGGAACACTGTTTGAAGACAAAATGCTACGGAAGAAGTTACGATGGGGGGTCACATAAGTGAAACCGTAATGCTCCTGGTAGCTTTTAAGCTCTAGACAGTGTTCCAGGGACCTATTTTTCTTGGATTAAAGTTTGTGTATTCAGTTCAGAAAATATAGCATAGAAATGTTTCACTTCTCCAACATTTAAATTTCACCACCAAAACTGCATAGTGCACCTTTAAAATACCAAACGTTCTTTGAATACTGCTCCTCCATTGTGAGTGTTTAATCAAATCAACAGTCCAAAACAGTTTTTGGCTTTCTCTCATATAAGATAGTGAGGCAAAAATATAGAAGTATTCGCAATCCCTTTATAAACTATAAATCAGATTTTTCGATTGTTAAAATGTTTCTTAGTGCCATCTTTATTAAGACGCTCATATCATATCAAAACTTTAAAGTGAAGCATCAAGTCAATGCTAGAACAGAACTTACACACACACACCAATATGTTCAGGGACCAGATGATGATCTACGTGTCAACACCTGCAGACAAAATTCAGCACCATGGACAGCACTTTACGATGTGGTTCTTCATATGCCATATGTAATCCTCGCCTACAGTATCATTACGTTACCAAGGGTCTTTCCCCCGCTGTTAGATTTTTTTTTTTAGTAGCAATGAGTCAGCTGTAATGGAGATGCACTGCACATGTCCAGACATGAGCCTCTCTGAAAATAGCAAATGTTGATGCACTGTGACACAGGTGGAAAACAAACGTTACCAAATACTGCAGCATTACTGGTTTGTCTTTCATATCATTTTCCCATTTTATCTCAGTTGCGCCAAATTATCAAACTTTATTGCATTAAAAAAGTAATTTAATCAATACCAGGCTAAAATGAATCAAACACAATTAGCAACTATTTAGGATATCAACTGATTGTATCAGATATTGTTTGTGATCACTGGAAACATATGAAATGGAAATCAAGTGTTAAGTCTTTAATTTGACGAACATGATCAGCCATTAAATCGTTTTTAGGTTAAGTTTTAGGCTCATGAATAGCGCAGAATACACACACTGTGGGAATAAAGACACAAATAATTGAATGCTTTAATTGGTTACTTGTGGAGCGATAAAATTGGAGACAGAAAACTGATGAAAAAAGATATAGATAAAGGGGGAAAAGAGGAAAAAAAACATCTGGTCAATGGCTCTGTGGCTTGAATTAAGGGTGTAGAATGACAACACACAGAAACACACACTCACAAACATGCACAGTATGTCCCCGATCCTTCTTTGACTTACTGGCATTTCTCAACTTTATTAATCCTTCTGTGATGTTAAAGTAAGCACAAATAAGCCTTAAACCAATTATCAGTTGCTGATCAGTCACTGACTGATGTCTTCATTGCTTTCAACCTGCAGTCTTTTTTGTTGTGTGTAACAGTTCTAACAAGACTCAGATGTTGGAAGTCAGTCGTTCATGAGGGGAAAAAAAAATGTTTCGTCACACCAGAAAACAATTTGTTTGATGCAGTGAAGCACCGCATTCCCTGCCTTTTTTCCCCCCTTAACTACGTAGGGAGGCTAAAGGGGCTTCCCTCTCTGGAAAGAATTGTCATTCATATTTGTTTGCTCTATACTACATGACTTTCTATTCCAACAAAAATATTCCAGGATTATTAAAGATATTTTAAATCACACAGTTCATTACACAGCATGACTTAAAGTTTTAAAGGGAAATGTACCAAAATCAATGTTTCTTACTGTAATATGGTGATTTTAACGTTCAAATCCATGCTTATCTAATGATGACTTCTTTTTTTTTTAAGTGCGGCCACAATTCTTCAAGTATCCCCCCCCCCCCCCCCCCCAAAAAAAAATTGAGGAGAAATGAGTCATTCTCATTGACTTGTGGTTTTGGCTTAAATTGTTGCTAAACTTCAAAGTGTAGCATCGTCAAAGTCCTGATGGGGGTAAGAAGCTAAAGAAAATCTTTGCCATAGAGCGACGCAGAGTTTGGTCAATGTCATCAACTTACCGGATTCCTGCTGACACAAACCCACTTTGGCTCAGTTTGTCATGCCTTGGATAGGTCTTAATTGCTCATGCCTAGGAGCCGATAGCCATTAGGGACCAGCAGTTCGGCTCAGTGATTCTAATTGTTTCATTGCAGTTGAGCTGGTGGCTTTGAACTCATTATGGTCTTCAAACCAGCTTTGTAGAAATGGCCCTGGCAGTTAAGTTTAATTACAGACACATTAAAGCACTTACGGACAAAAAGGAGCTGTTACGATAAGCTAGGTTACGGATAGACTGGTTAAGCTGCCGAATGTGTAATTCACAATGGCTACAAAACGTGATGATGTAAATAAACCACAAAGCACTTTGGTCTCTTTAAAACATTGGAAAGGTTGATCATTTTAAACACATTTTTAAGTGCTTTTAGAGCTCAGCTTTGCTTCCCCTCCCTCTGAGTGCATTTCTTGTTATTCCATTGGAATGCAGTACATGCTTTCAAATGGAAACAAGCAAAGATCAGAATGTCAACAACAGCACTAAGACAAACATGAACAAAACCCCTCACACATCTTCAATGGGCAGCATCAGAAGTAAAGCCAGACTCCCGAGAACAGAGATAGAACCATCTGATTGCATAAAAACAAAGATGTTCTGGGATGGCTACATGGAAATGTGGGACTGGTGCTTTGTTTTAAGGGTGTTAGATGAATAACACACTGCAGTATTGTTATATTACTTGTTTTTTCAAAATTACAGTTATTACTTTTTCCCCAGTTAACATGACATTCTCCCCCGTGAAAGTCTTGACGATCTGGTATGTGTAAAATTTAAAAGTTTAGTTTTTTGATTAGAAAATGAGTGAAGCAACATCATATGAGCAACACATGAATTTGCATGTATGGTGGGTACTTTATCCTGAAGCAAGACTATTGGATATCACTTTGAAAACAAGTTTTCCTTAAGAGAATTCTTGTAATAGGCCGACGGCTCAGATTAAACTTCAGTGGCCTAAGAGGTCATTACCATTGGAAACAAACACCAGAGCAGGGCTGCTGTTCTTCTTCATCCACAACTGTCGTCTAAAAGCGACAGTGAGAAGCAATAGTTTAGATCTGCGAGCCCTGCTAAAGGTTATGACTCAATATGAAGTCATAACACATCTAATTATACATTTGAAGGAAAGTGCTGCCATATTTTGGTTTTTAGACACTGAACCTCACATCTGCAGACCAGACATAACCCTCTGACATCTGCCCTACAGATACATCCATACACCAATGGCAGTGATGCCTTAATGAGCCATACAGTCAAACAAACAACACTCAGAGAGTTTCACTTCACAGAGCACATAAGAAGTGTGTGCAGCAGGTGTTGAGTTTATTAATGGCTGTGGATTCAATCGGAAGTATTTGTTGCTTCTTTTGTGTGTTGGCTCAGTAAGACCTGCATAAACTAACATCATTAATGATGGATGTGGTTTAGGATAGGGAGTTACTGTCAGTGGAAACACAGAGCCAACATGGCAGTCAAACGATATACACACATGAAACTGGCCCTGGGTTGACCTTTATGATGCATGAAGCATTATGTTGAAGCAAAGAATGTCTCTACCTTGGACGCAAGTTAAAATTGTGGTATCTTAAACGTAATCGGCTCTGCTTTTAGTTTCATACTTAATTTGTCAACTACCGGCTCAAATTACAAACTGTGATTCCCAGTATCAGATTGTTCCGCTTGTACAACTGGGTTTACATTTTGAAATGTAAAGCCACATTTTTTTAAATGTTTCCAATGAACCATTGCCAGATTTTTCTAACAGGGCATCTGCTAACATAAATAGCTTTCCATGTTTTTTAATAATGTTAACAACATGAAAGTTATCTATATGTGGCCAAAGCCGGGTACGAAAAACTAAAATGTTAAACATAGTGGTAACTAGAATGCAAGTCCCCTTGCCTCATCTGCCATGGTAACAAATGACATGTCGCAACAGAATCAATACCATCAAATTGTTATCTTATTGGCAGCAAACTTGGTGTACAGGGATGATCTCATGGACGTTGAAAGCTCCTTGAAGATATATGACTCTCTCTCCTCATATTCTCCATTTGTCTCCTGGAACTGTTTCTGTCTTTGAATTCTAGTTCAACTCTATAAAGGATATTTGGTATGACATGATTTGATTGCCAACATTGCATATTCGTTAGCAACATGAACTACAGTTCTTTCAATAGTAATAAAATAACAGATTAAAAAATGTTCACATCACAGGCAGTCATTTTGGTTGTTGATGAAATTTGCCTCATTGTCATTGTTTTAAACCTTTCTCTCATGTAAGATAAACAGCTGTGATTGGCTAATTCATGACAGGTTTTGCTGGAAGTCTATCCTAACTGGAGGGATAACAAACACACAGAACTGAGCAAATAAAACATGAGCTCAACGTTTTTTCCTGGTTCCAGGCCTAGCTGAATGGGTTAGTTACAGTTGTAGTTACAGTTACATCTCAAGTAATTATTATTTATGGCCCTTAAGAGCAGTTTTAACATTCAGAATGGTGTATACCACCAGTTTGAGAGCATACATGTATCCGTATATTTCACTTGATTCTCTGTATTTATTTATTTTAAACTGTTGGGCGATGCTTTACTTTAAGTCACTCTATTAAGAATTTAAAGCAGTATAAAAAAATGTTGGTGTAAAAAACAAAATACAGTTATAAGCATAAAGAAAAAATCAATTAATCACTAGTCAACTTTAAAATGATATTATGGTCTTTTATAAACTATTACAATATGTTTTTGAATGCATAAAATGATGGGGTCAATTTGAACCTTTTCCGTGCCAAAAATCAATGGGTGTTTGATTAGAGTGACCTGATGTTAGAGTAACATAAATAAAGCAAATCTAATTTCTACGTTTCTTAATCTTGTTACCAACAAGAAAAGAAAACTTGAGGCCAAGGTAAAAAAAATTCTGCTATGCATCAAGCTGACATCCGCTTCCATGTCATCATACTGTCCAGTGGAGGCACAAGGTCTTTGCTGAAATATTGATGTAGGGGGCTGGGAGTGTTGGTTCTGGGTGAATAATGCAACAGGTAGATTAGTTTTGGTTTCAGAGAAAGCGAGCAGATGGATAAATTAATCATAATAGCTTCTTCCCTGCTGAACAATGGAAAGGACAAGAGGAAAAGAAAAATATCAGTAACAGATAACTTTACTATGGGATGGCTTTGTGCTGTTGATATTTTATGAGATATTCAGAGTATGTGTTCTTTTTATTATAAGAAGGTGTAAAGAGCTAGCATGATTTGTCCAGGATACTCTGCTAGCCTGCATAAGTGTTTAAAATAAACACTTAACTCTGTTATTGTCTCAGGCACAGCAATAATCTGCTACATTACATTTCACATACTCTAACAGAGCACCTTTAACAGGACCATAATGAAGTTTGACATTCAGCATAAACTAGGACATCTGTCACAGTCCAGACCTGAAAGATGTTAAAAAGAGACCAAACAGAAGCACAAGTGAGAAAAGGGCTAGGAAGAGAAGGGGGAAAGAGAGGTGATTGTCTTTGAGGATGATTCTTGCTGGTTACTTGTTTATTTCACCAGGTGGGAGTTTGAAAGCAGAGTAGGCCTGTGACCAATCTGCAGTCATTATACAGTAATATGCAGGAACATGAAGGAACATGACTCCATTTTAACCTTACAAAAGCATTGCTCTATGCGCGCCAATTGTTATTTGCAAACAAGGTAATTAAAAACTTTCTCTTGGGCTCATCGCCCCAGAAGTGCACATTCACTGCAGGATGTGGTGTGTACGTTTACTTCTTGTACGTTTACTTCTTATAACTTTACTTCTTGTACGTTTACTTCTTGTACGTTTACTTCTTATAACTTTACTTCTTGTACGTTTACTTCTTATACCTTTACTTCTTGTACGTTTACTTCTTCTACGTTTACTTCTTCTACGTTTACTTCTTATACCTTTACTTCTTGTACGTTTACTTCTTGTACGTTTACTTCTTGTACGTTTACTTCTTGTACGTTTACTTCTTATACCTTTACTTCTTGTACCTTTACTTCTTATACCTTTACTTCTTATACGTTTACTTCTTGTACGTTTACTTCTTATACCTTTACTTCTTATACGTTTACTTCTTATACGTTTACTTCTTATACCTTTACTTCTTATACCTTTACTTCTTGTACGTTTACTTCTTATACCTTTACTTCTTGTACGTTTACTTCTTATACCTTTACTTCTTGTACGTTTACTTCTTATAACTTTACTTCTTGTACGTTTACTTCTTATACCTTTACTTCTTGTACGTTTACTTCTTATACCTTTACTTCTTGTACGTTTACTTCTTATAACTTTACTTCTTGTACGTTTACTTCTTGTACGTTTACTTCTTATACCTTTACTTCTTATACCTTTACTTCTTGTACGTTTACTTCTTATACCTTTACTTCTTGTACCTTTACTTCTTATACCTTTACTTCTTGTACGTTTACTTCTTGTACGTTTACTTCTTATACGTTTACTTCTTATAACTTTACTTCTTGTACGTTTACTTCTTGTACCTACACTTTAAGCTACCGCAGCTAAAAAACAAATATAACACTGTAAACATTACATCTGACAAACATCAGCAATGATAGCATCCTCAGGAGCATATTGGTAAGCTGACATTAGCACTTAGCTTACAGCAATGCTGTGTCTGCCACACATGTCCTACTTGCTTTCATACTGCTTTTGGCTGACAATTGTATTTTCAACATTGATTAAGTTGAATTTTTTTTTTTTTTTTTTCAACTAAGCAAGTGAAAAAACTGCTGTTACAATTTGTCATAGTCCTGGTAAATGCAGCTTGTAATTTTGATCGTTTCAATTAGCATAGTTTGGAACCAAAGCATCTTGTCTTTGTTATTTAGAACCAGTTACAAAAGAATGTGTGAGGTATTCCTGCTATGATATTTATCTCTTCTGATTCGGCACTTGGCAATGCTGACGTGATGTGATGATTATATTGCATCAGACAGGAAGTGTTTGTGTATGAGAAAGGCCTCTGAAGTTATTTGGCTTAAAAGTTGCCCGACCTTTCAAGCACGAAAAAAACATCCTGTTTAGAACGTCACAGGGTGCAAACACTTGATTCTAAAGATAGTTTTCTGTCAATGCTGTCTCTACCTAAATGAGGCGTAAAATGCACAACTCTCCAGCGTTACACAAACACAGTGACACAGTCATGGACACACACACACACACACATACATTTGCATAAAGGTCAGGTAGGGGGGAGAGGTGAGAGATTAGAAGTATTATGAGCTCTTTTCTTATGTTACCAAGGCTTTGTAACCTTCTGCATATATCTACCCTAACACACACACACACAAAAGCTACACACTAACCCGACCCCTGCCACCACTCAGGTCCATTACTTTGGCCATAGTTGGAACCAGACACCTGTCCTGTTCCATGCACTGAGGTTGGATTTCAGGTATCAGGTTTGTGCTCCCTCTCTCGCCTTTCCTGCACATGCTCAGTCAGCATGTTACCAGTATACCCGCAGCTTTATCCTCTACATATAAGCACTGCAGGTCGGGATGTTCCATTTCCCCCCCCCCCCCCCTGCTCTACACATTAGTGAGCAGAAGAGAGGCCCACAGGAGTTGAAAGGCAATTATGTCTGGTCTCTGATGAGAGAACAAACTGAGACAGACAAAGCCCTGTGATGTGGTGAAGTCATCCAACCATCCCCAGGTACACAGGTAGACAATAGACAGCAGAGTCAAAAGCCCCGCAAAATGCATTCGGTCTAGACAAGCGAACAAACCAAAGCAAAAAAAAGAGTCCATAAAGAGAGGTTGAAGACATTTGTTAGTACTGTAGGTGGGACAGGAGCAGAACAAGCTTTGAAAGTACTTTGAAGCACTTGAAATGCACTTGATTTAACCTGCTAAGCACTTGTCTCAGTAGTGGGTCCTCCTCTTTCAAGATCAATCAAGAAAGGCCATTTCAAAGTGTTTTTGATGTTGAGAGCAGGTATTTGAAACGTGGTCTTTTTATGTAAGAGACAGAGAAAAATCTATGCTATAAGTGGATTATTAAGACATTTCAGGGTGGAGCCAAAACTGGATCCACAAACCTTAAGTGGAAAACAAATAAGCAGTTTCAATATATGGTTATTCCTTTATTTTTATTTAATTAATTAATTAATTAATTATTATTATTATTAAAACATGTTTCGGTTTGAATCGCGTCCAAAACACTGAATTATATCCAATCCTTAACTCTCCTGTGCGCTGTCATTGGCTGGGGGAAACACATCAGCTCCCCGCCCAGAAACGTCCCGCGTCAACCGAAACGAAACAAAACATGAAAATACAGGCAGAGGACAGAGTCTGTGCAGACAGACACAGTCAACACATCTATAAACACCCATACGTGATGATTGACTGGCATTACTTTTACATAAGTCTATATTTTATTTTGGAAAACACTACTGACTCTGCCTTTAACATTAAAACAGTCCTCCACCTATATGATTATCATCCTTTATGTATCGAATGCTTGATGGCAGAAAAATTGGTTTTGAGCAAAACAATGTGATGCTGCATTCTCTGAACAACTTTTCAAACCACTCTTTGGACACAAAACTTGTCTCCCCTTTATGTTTCTAATATCAGAATGCTCCCAACTGTTTCATTGCCAATAAATCAATAAATGCTCTTCTTTTGATGGAGATTTGCCACAACATGATGTAGCTTAATGCATTGCTCTCTTAAATAAATTGTGTTTTGGTCATTTCAGAATCAGAATTGGGTTTTATTGCCAAGTACATTTACACATACAAGGAATTTGACTTGGTGTATTGGTGCTAAATAATTAACAAGGAAATAAAGCAGAACTAGCTTTTAGCTTTTACTAGCTTTTAGAAATTTACCACTGACCAAGGACAGTTTGGAACATTTTAAACATGAGGATCAATGGCAGGACAGAGAAGTGGGTTGTGCTGTCGGAGAGGTTTAGTGAGTTGATGTGGAAGTTTTGCTTGGGCTTTCCAAAAATCCTTTCTTCATCCGAAGAGTCTGCTCTAATCTTCTCAAAGGTACTTTTTAAACATTGTTTACTGCACTTCTTCTACACTGAGCACTTAAAAGTCCCAGTGTGCTAATGTAGCGTACTATGCTGTGAGTAACATCTACAGTCACGATAAATATTTCTACAAAATATTTATGTTTTGTAGTGAAGGGATGTTTTTTGGTACTGACATGAACTCCTGTGATGCTTTCTCCTCTGTCTAAATTAGTTTTGCAATGGTTGGTTGATGCAATAAGTTGTCATTTGTCTGTAATTGGAAGGTTGCAAGTTTTTACAAGGCCTGCATGAACACCTGTGATCATGTCCTGTAACTTGTTTCAAATCCACACTAAGGTGTACAACAACAAATGCATTTACAGAAGATGCCCTCCTAGCAGTGATAGCGTACACCTACACAGACACATTAAAACACACATGATCCTGTGGTTTTCAAAACCACAACAAACACTTACTCTGGGACTAATCCCATGTCTGTATGAAGTGTTTTCTCCTGTTTACACTCTGCGGTAATGAGGGGGCCATTAGACATGAGACTTGGTCTCACATAAAAGGACTCATCATCACACTGCTCTGTTGCTAGTAATGAGAACAGTGAGGCTGGGCTTCCCCTTGTCTAGATGGTGAAGTCTTGACTCATTGCTTCCCACAGCGGTTGTCCCTCGGTTGTCCCTTGCATGTCCTGACTGAAGGTGAATCCTATTTTAAGCTATTTTAGTGGTTTATTCAATCTTGAACTCCTACCCCTTAAAGTATTAACAGTGCAAAAAAAGCCATGCTGGATGATGTTGAACAATTGCATTTTTACTCCTAATGTGATCAATGTTACCTTTCAAGTTCTGAAATAACTTCAAGCCGCAACCTCTGACCAATACTGAAGTGCAAGAAACTGCAGAACCTCAAGTCTCGACTTGAGACTGGCTCTATTGAAGCCCAAAATACTCATCTTTATGGCAGAAATACACATGTAAACAACCTTTGGTCTCTCTGTTTGGGATTTCCTTGCTAATTTTTTGAGAAAGGGCGTGGCTGATTTGACTGAAAGGCTGGCGTGTTGTAGCTGTTTGTGGTCACACTTTAACCAAATCCTGTTACTGACCTCAAAGTGTTGGCTCTGTATGTGTTGTTTTCATCGTTTTGAATAATCTAGCTAGATTATGATCTGGACCAGATGGATTGGTGTAGTTCAGCAACCAAGTTATTCATTCATTGCCTCAACTTCACCTCTTTGCCTCCTTCTTGATTAGCCAGAGGTTATTTGGGGTCAGCATTCCCAACATGGCTAACCTTGCTCAGGGACTATGTCCATGTTTAATTCAGTCTGTGGTTTGCTAGTCCTGTCTAAGGCTGTATCCTCTTGAATGAAATGCTTAGCCTGGCATTATTAAATAATAAGAAATGTGAATTTTACCCAAAAAAGAACACCATCTAATCTGGCCCTCCCTTTAGCCCTAATATACTGGTTACCTGGCATTGATTGACTTTGCTGGTTGTGTCAAGGATGGCTTCTGCTACTTTCACAGCAGAGCCATGTACTTATTTAATTCAACATACAGGACATAGCTGTTCCAGTTTGTGCATCTTACCCAAAAACCATGATATTTTCCCTAATTTTAACCAAGTAGTGATAGTTCCTGAATGTAACCCAACTGAGACTGTTTCACCATTCGTGTGATTAGGTTAGGCTAGGCTAGGCTAGGCTAGGTTAGGTTAGGTTAGGTTAGGTTAGGTTAGGTTAGGTTAGGCAACAACACATCTTGGCTTGGTTTAGAAAAAACACATGGTTTGGATTTTGACTTTTTTTTTTCATCAGGAACTTCAGCAGTGATCTCCTGGGTGAAGCTTTCTTAACCAATAACTGCAAGTATAGTTTGTCACATTGGCATACTTACATTTGCTTATTTGCACTTAGCGGAAAGCGAAGCTTGGTCCAAGGCGCATCATTAGTTTTGCAGATATTTGGTTGTAAACCAAAGTATCGTCAAATTAAAATGTACCTAATGAGATTACAATTGATCCTAATTGAAAGATCCTGTCTGTATGAACAGCCAATACAGCCCTGTTGTATGTTGTCCCTGTTGGCCACACAACAGTGGACAATTTATTTATTGATTACCTTAAGCCATAGCAATAAAAAATGATATTCTTTAATGATATATTTTAAGCTTTATGATACCTGTGTTTAGAGCTGTGCCATATCTTTGTTAACTTTCAAAGGGTCTTTTCATCTGGTGGCCAGTGAGACTGCCTTGTTGATGTCAACTACGGCCAAGTCACTCATATGAAGGCAACATACATTAACTATATTCCTCTGTCTGGAGTTGACAGCCTCTCCCTCTCTCACACACACACACACACATGCACTGTGATACTCTTTTGCAGAGTGTGAAAGAAGTGTCTGCTGAGGACAACTCCCTCATATGGAAGCAGAAACACACAAATATCTTTGATGTTTTGCATGCAGACCCAACTCCGCCCACATTTTTCCCCAAGAGATGACTAATCGCTAATAGAACAGTGGAGGATTAACAATCATAGCCACAAATACAGGTCATGAACTTTATACTAAACAAACTAACATGTCACATCACATTTGTTTGTACAGCGGTTTTAATTGTTGGCTTTGTCTGAGATGTCGTTGAATGATGAGGAAACTTGGGAGCTTCCAGAGAGGAAAAACTGCGGTGTTCTGCTCGCATGTATGTGTTACATCAGTTTGGTTACTCACAACGAAACTGGTCTCTTTACAAGTGACTAAGGCCGCCCTTTTGTAAGCCAGTTCTACCTTACCTAAACTATTTATTTTCCTTTCAATATTAAGTATTTTATACCCTTTCGTTGAGGCTTTCTAAATCGTTGTTTAGCTTAACAAAGACTGAGATTACTCTATTTTGATTTATTCTATTTTTGTTTAAAACCTGACTGCAGACAAACAAAGTAGCAGGTATACTATAGAAATTGTAAATTCATAAACAGCATTTAATTTTTAAATCCAAGATTGCATTTTAACCTGGTCAGATCATGGTCTTAAAAGATGGGGAACCTGAAAACTCTTCAAAAGTAAATCCCAAACTTCTTATTAACTACAGAACAAAAACAAGCCGCCTTATAGAGGAGTCCTTCAAATCAATACTGGTAATACTAGGGGTTTCCTGGGGAATTTTTTTTTAGGAAAAGTGAACCAGGCTAAACTTTGGCTGCAACGCAATTCAATATCATCCGTAAAGGCCCTGCAATGGTGAAACACATAAAACATAGGATTACTTTGTAAAATGAATGGTGTTCTACATTTTGGAGTTGGTGCCACGTTGTTAATTTTTCAAAATTTGTGCAATTTAGTTTTTCAAACCAATGACCAAATTGACCTCCTGGATTCTACTCCTCTTAACACTCACCAACAATGTGAACAACATGCCCTTACCAACAAAACCCCTGAAGAAATCTATTGGTTAAGGTCTGCAACCCAAACAAGTCTAATTTGAGCTCTTTCTCTGGAATCTAGATTTGTGCATGTGCATGCAACCTAAAAAAAACCTTAAAAAAAAATATACAATCATACAAACCAGGAATATTAGAAAACTATACAGCATGTTAATCCCCAGGGCAGCTGTTTTGTAACTTTCTACATTGTAACCCGATTCATTGGTTGACATGTTGGAATCATAAAAACACTTTGAGGCCAGTGATCTGACAGGTTTACCTGCTTTTAGAGTAACTTTGGAAAGAGACATTTGTCAGATATTGTCAGGGTTCATCTAAAGGTCACCATCTTTTCTCTCCTTTTTTCCTTCCTCTTTATATCCACATATTTTGTCACAGCTTTCCCTTTAGACCTATTTGTCTGGTGGTGCTTTACTTGGTGTATGTACTGAGGAGAATGCAGCCAAGTACGTGGTATTGTCTAGACCTCATAAAGCAGCCTTTGATACAGAAAATGGAGAAATCCAATGCCAATGCCTCCTACATCAGCTCAACACATTCTGTTAATTCAGGCAGGATGACAATCAAACACAGATTGGACACAGTCAGCAGTGTATCTTTGATGTGATCTGTCCCGCATCTGGTCCAAGTAAAGCGTATCATGGGTAGACTAACAAGCCAGCATTAGCTTAGCATGTTTGTTAGCCATGTGGACTGACAGGCTGAGACAGCTGAGCATGCTACAAAATTAAACTGTGTCACCAGAAACACATTAACCACCTGCTGCTGTTGAGGACAGGTCTTTTTTCTTCATCAACAAACCAGCTGAAGATTTCTCCTGCTCTTCTTAACGGCTGGTTCTACAATTTTCCAGCAGCTCAGCTGGCTCACCAGGAACCCTTGTAATCTGATTGCAAAGAGACTAAAGATTGTCACACCTAGAAGGCAGATGTTCTGCAAAATGTGCAAGCAAGCTGTGGATTAGTGACGTTGAGTTTACCACTTACAGAGGCAGCAAGGAAAGGGCATGGAAACTGAAACGATTCCATGTGTATTCATGATAATTGATCATTAATTGCTACTTGTGTTTTTTTGTAAATATTTTACATTGAACCAAACTTTTAGCCCAGCTGCAGGAAGAAAAGTGTGTTGGAAGATCAGGATGAGATCGAGCATTTAAACATAGGCCTCCTACACTTCAACTCTGCTTTGCACTTTATCTGTTGCCATAGTTACCACAGTTGTATAAACCTCTTTATGTCAATAAAGGTCCATCTAGAAAACCTTCAAGCAAGCAAATTCAGTTGACCTTAAAGTTTTTGTTTTTGACAAAAAAAAGTTGATTTCTTTTTTTTCCTAATCATGCAGTATATGTCTGCAAATTTTCCTATGAGTTCTGTTTGTTAGTGATTCATAGTTTCCAATGAGTTCTCTTGCATCACACTTGAAGAAGGGCCGTAATAGTATATCAATTTATATATTTTTTATTTTTAGAGAAAGGGTATTTGGCATATATGCAGACAGAACAATAAATCCCCTTTCTCCTTTCATCTAAAGAAAATACACTCCTGGGCATTCAGCTCTTGAATACTGCAAGACATCTGAAGATTCAGATTCAGTGTTGAAGACATGCATGAATATTTACTTACAGTAAACAAATATATTTAGCTGATTGTATTAACTGATAGTCCTTAGATTTAGATTATAACAAACCTTGACAGATTTACATTCCCTGTCGAGAGGCAACAAACTAATCTGAGAAAAAACATTATTGGAACCCTCAACCGCTTCCTGCTGAGCCTAAAACAAACATGCATGATTCAGTGCCTACTTAGGCTTCCACTGTTGGGGATTACAGTACTTTGAAACCTCATTATGTTGTGTCTGCTTGAGGATTTATTCCTGAACCTGACATTGATGGGTCCACTGGACAGAGTCATGACATCTACCCTCTCAACAGGAGGGACCCGCACCATGGTCCACTGAGACTTGTCCTCAACGAAGTTCTCAAATTAAGACTGATTTTCTTATCAAGTTGGGAGGAAATAGTTCTACTGATTAACGTAATAAGCACAACACACTTTGTTCTAAATGGTAGAACATTCTGATTATATCAAACATTAAACACCTGTACAAAATTCAGTCACTGATGCTTGACGGTTTGTTATGAGGCATTCATGTTTTGATTTTAAGGCAGAGAAGAAGAGGCACTAGACCTTTCTGCAATGCACAAATATTGAACAAAAGTTTCCATCTTTGATTTGCATTCATACTCAACACATGACGTCACACAGTCTGGGACTTCCTGTCATCGAGCACTATTAGACTGTCCTGAAAAAAAATCATTAATTTAGCTAAATTCCCCTAAAATACATGTGTTTACGTTCAGGTGACAAATGATTTAATGGCCCCTGGAATCAAAATAAACGTCTTTCAGAAGCTGGGGAGAAAATGGTGAGAGATTATTACAGAGAAACAAAGTCCATTGAGGAAGGTGATCTGGTGTATTTGTGAGTCAACCTAACAATGGACTACGAGAAGAAGAAGAGTTCATGAAAAAGACAGTTAACACGTATATCAGTCAAGATTTGATTGTTACCAAGACCAAAATCGTTCCTTGGCCTAAACCATGTTATTATTGTAACCAAGATGACGAAAGTCCCCCAACCTTAACAAAGTTTTGATTTGAACCCAAACCAAAATGCTTCCCTAACTTAAACCGAATACTTTTTTAACACAAACCATGAATTGGGATAACTTTCCCTGGACCAAACCATCTCCCTTTTGCACTGAAACCTAACCAGACCTTAATCACAGTGGTGTAACAGTTTTATTTTTGCAGCTGCAGCACAGATTTGAAACGGTTGTCGGAGGCCAAAAAAATGGCAAAGTCCTGCTGATGATGCAATCTGTCATCTAGGTGTGAAGGATTCTGAATCTCACTTAAGTCGATTTGGATATTTTGTTTTGTTCTGTGTGCAAGAAAATAGTGCTGTCTAGAGCTACACATGGTTTCAGTAAAAATGGAGGGCATTGTAGTCTGACAACTAAAGTCTCATAAAGAGGGAAACTTCCCTTTTTTCACATGTAGCAGTTGGCTGTCAATCATAGCCGTCAGTAATGGTGCAACCTCGGGCACAAATGTAATTGCTTTTAGTGCCTCCGTTTGACTTTTATTGATCTCTGTTTGAAACTGGTTCACAAGCTCTACCGGATCTAAAAGAAATCAGCTGTTAGTGGGTCAGGCCATTTTAATGTGAAAATGTGCTATTAGCTTCTTTAAAAAAATAAAAAATAAAAAATAAAAAGACTTGGATTTCAAAGCTGAAATGAATGTCCTGACATGTCCAATGGGAAAGATTTCTCTTCATTATGATTTGAATTAATGGTAACATAACAGTTTAGTTTGGCCTGTGTGAAGCCTATTAAAGCCATCAAACAGCCTGTTCAGCATGTAGGGACCTCCAGCTGCGGGTCATGCCAGCCCAGTGAGCTCAGTGGGAAATGGTGACCCACATTTAGTCGGTCTGTCTTTCCCATTGCCGGCTTGAATTCTTGGAGTATTTTCAAATGGTTTTCAACAGATAAGATTTATTTTTCCAAAGAGCGAAACAGCACATGATGAGGTGTCAAGTCAGAAGTTTGAATGCAGCTTAACATTAAACAGTCAAAAGTTTGATTGCTTTTTTTATACCACTTGTTGGAAAAGTCATCTACAGAAAGAAAAAGCACAAGAGTAACATAAGAGCATCAATAAATCGTCTCATATTTTCATATAATACCCAGTGTGCTCAACATAGTTTGTGATGTTGATGCAGAAAATGGGATAACTTTTATAATTTACTGATACTGAATTCTTTATTTTTGCAAGAGCTTAATTGCAGTTGTAGTTGCTTCTAGCAGTTTATCTTTATCAATCTGCATCAATCCATCAAAGACACAACCACTGAGGCGTAACATTTTTTGCCATTTTCCCGACGTTTGCAAAAAAAAGTTTGCTGCTGTTGGGTTTGAAAGCCTTCATCAACCCGAAATTCCAGTTCACAGAATTCTCATCTGTTCAACTGTGAACCCAGCAGCTGAAGTGATCTTCGCAGTGGTAAATCTGTCAATATGTCTCTTGTTATATACGTCTGTCCCTCACTTCTAGCATATGTACCCACTGGCATGAAATCAGGAGGAGTCTGCTTGAAGTCCGAGGGGGGGAAGGGTGCTGTGAGTACAAAAACTCTGCTTATGACATAGCACCATTGTCATTGTTTTGTTCCAATGTAGTTGGATTGTACAAATTCTTTCATAAATTCCCAGTTTGCACAACCTTTTCACAAAATCCAATTAGATAATTGTTCTGAGCAACAGTCTTTGTCTTCAAATGTTGAATCATTTTCATTGGATTTTATGTTGAAATACTCTTCCTGTAAAATGAGCATCCTTTCTAGAGGAATGTACAATGTTGTAGGAAAATGATGGATTGTGATACATGAAGCGCTGAGCAGAAGCTTTTAGGGATGTTTATGAGGAGGGGGAGTTTTGAAAGTAGTGGGTGGGCTGTGATATATGTAACAAGCAATGATGTCATGAGAGCAATTTGTCTGGGAGATAAAGACAAGTAATGAAGTTGTTATCTGAGAAAGGTGGAGAGAGAGAGAGAAAGAAAGAGAGAGGGTAATTATGATAAGATATATCACCACTATGATACAGTCAACGATAACCATACGGCTTTATTTACACCACATTTCATTCAACTGAGACTGAACTATGCTTTAAAAATACTTCTTCATGTTAAACAGATGACTTGAAGTGTATTGCTTTCATCCCTTACATTTTATTTCCATTGATCATTTAGTTTTATCTTGTGTCCTGCGGCGTTTCAGAGTGAGATTCAACAATGTCTTCAAATGAGATGTTATTTATCCCTTGTCCAAGAGGTTTCTGAACTGTTGCAACACTGCGGCGCTCTTGCATTTCTTCCCCTTGCAGAGCAGAGAGATCTTGTAAAAGTCCAGCTGTGAAGACAAATTCCAGAGCTTCCAGGAAAAAGGCTATCAGACAGCATTAGCCCAAATAACGTCTTTGATTAATCATTTACTAACAGGCTCTGACGTTGCTTCATATAAGAGACATCCAAAGGCTAAGGCATTACTCACACCGCCTGGTGCTTTTTTGGTATAGCTCACACGCACACGCACACGCGCACACACACACACACACTGGCTTGCAGTGCAGAAAAACATGCATGAAGTCATGCACAAAAACACAATTTAGAGCTTGTACATGTGTGCATATCGCTCTCAGGCTCCTTCAGTCTGTTATCTGACTGCAGCCTGCAGACCTGAGTTTGGTTTGTAACTCAACCCCTCTCTCCTCTCAGCATTTGACAAGCAGAGCTCCAGCAGGTGACAGAGACAGAGCACATGACACAGACGAAAACGTGGTGTTTTTGTTTTGCTTTTTTCTTCCAGTGAGAAATTAGCCTCAGCCAAATAAACGGTGATTCATTTAACTGATCAGAAACACATGGTTAAACTGGCCCTGGTGAGAAGCAAATCTAAGAGCTACATTCTCCTGATCTAATTCATTACTCTAAGTACATGTAGATTAATAGTCTCAGCAACATCACTGGATCAAAGCATTATCAGCAGATTGGATTACCGATCTTACAGTAATCATTATTGCCTGTTACAGGGGAAGATAAAACACAGAATTTGGTATCTCTTGCTCAGTAATCCTTTATACGATGACAGCAATATTTTTCTGCTGGTGTCTCCCTCATTACAGTAAACCAGAACATATGTACGTGGTGTCGTTTGTTTGTGCTTGTAATTAAAGACCCGTCACTTAGAGACTCATAGGTCCCTCAAGGCCAAGACACACACAGAGAAGGACGTCTGTTGTATAGTAACGCTCAATGAATCATTGTAATTATTGTCATGTGGGTGCTTGAAGGGGGTAACTGAGGTCCAGCCTTACAATGTCTCATAAGTATGGGCATTGCTTTGTGAATTGTGATTGCAGGTTACAACAACAACAAAAAAAATACAAATTCTTAATAGTGTTTTTTTTTTAATCAAAATATGGTCGACCCCCCAAGAATGTCTCTTAGATATTTGATGGAAAACCTGCAAACATATTGTTAAATCAAACAAATGGTTCACAAACGGCTGAAATACTTTTTCAAAGAAAGAAAGGACAAACAGTCTTCTAAAGCCAAGTTGATTCAGCAACAAATATTTTTAATTTCCCTCAACACAACTGCTTTGAATCCATCTGTCCAAGAGGAGAGTAATCAGTGTCAGAAGAAATGACTCCAGATGGAACATCAGTGTTACCTGGAGATATTTGGAGACTTTCCCTGCTCTCAGTTTCAAATATCTCTAAACGTATATCTGCTACTGTGAACCTTTTTCTTAAAGTGCCCACAGGTCAAAGATCTAACAACCTCAAGTTTTTTTATTCAAAGCCTATTTACGGCGATAAAGTCCTCAATTCAAAATGTCCTTCATCAGCATATTTCTTCCATGACAAACTTCTACATTTGATTTTATACTACTTAGTTGGCACCAAACAGCAGACACACAGTTTTCAACAAGTGAGGGAACATATCAAAACATCTCACAGCTTAAAGACAGATATTTCTGCAGTTGTTTGTGTTGGTAGTGATCAAAAATGGAAAAGGTAATCCCATTGATGCAGACATGTTTTCAGTATCAACTTTACAGATTAAAAAGGTTTCAATCTTTTGTTATCCCAATTTTTTTTTTTTCTGATGCCTCCAAGTGGTAGAAAATGTAGCAATTGTAGATTTAAGTATCTAATGAAACTAATGATATGCCTAACAAATTACCCATAGTTTGAGATGTCTTTAGAATATGAAATTGTAAGCAGTGTTTTAAAGTTAGGCTGAGTAAGAGCTCCTTTATTTTCTGTATACAGTGTTTATCTAAAATTGGGTTGTGTTTTAAAGGCATTGAATGAAGTAAGATAGTGTGTCGATGTAACATAAAATGGGAAATAATCTTTCCCATTTTACTACTTTGAGTACTACTAAGTACTCAAACTACTGTATAGCTTTAGTGTAGCTCTAGTGCTTCAGGGTATGTAGTTTATAATCTACCACTGATTAAAAGACAGATTTATGAGTACTTGTCATGCTGATTTGTTAATGTTCAGTATCTTTCTCCCAGCTTGTTGCACTTAAAGGAAGATAATTAAACAAACAGACGAGTAAAAGATGTTACTTTTGTCAAGACGTAATCTAAACTAATTAAGAATTTTAGCTCTTTCCTACACTCATCTTATCGGATATCTCGAGTGTGCAGCTGCTTCTCTTCTGATTATTTTACTACATGTAATATTTTTTCTAACAAGTCGAGTGACATTTTAAAACTATTTTTCAAGAGATAATATTTAACATAGGAAGTTTGCCAAGAATTTCCAGAGATTTAAACAAATAGAAACTTGGAAATGGAAAAGTAGTTTATGTGATAACAAAATGGCATTGGTATTTCCTCAATCTGCAGAAAAACAGATGCACGGTACCAAATTTGGGTCAAATACACAGCTGTCTTCCATGTATTAGTAAAAATGTCTGGTATTGGAGTTCTCTTTGAAACATTCGCTTGGTATCTCACTATGGGTTATCCCCCTCTGCGTAGTCCAAAGAGGCCATGGTGACTGCATCAAGAGGAGGGGCATACTCTCTCTAAGAACGGGATGATGATGCAGCATCAACATATCATTCAAACACCTCTTCTCACCTCCTAACTCAGAAAGACTTGTCTCTCAAGGCGACTGCCAATGGGACTATTAGCTTAACCATCCACAGATCTAGTCAACCACTCAATGGGTAGACGCTTCTTTCGTGTTATTTACGGAATCCTGATTCCTTCTCCATAGAAACTAGGGTTTCCCGAAATAGTAAAACGCTTCTGTCTGTCGCTGATTTCATACAGCTAACTGTAGCTCCCCTGCTGTTAGCCTGTCATCAAACAGTAACACCAAGCACCTTAGCCGAGCTAGCCACCTTTCTAGCGCCAGCTGAGTCTGCTTTCACGTTAGCTTAGCATCAAGCTTGTCTTGGATTGAAGCACAATCAGGCAGCGCTAGATGCATCCGGCTCATGGGAGCACTGTAGCAGCTTCGCTTTCAAGAGTCTCCGCCGTACACTGTCACAACAGGCTAGCCAGGGCATCAAGGACCCCCTCCCAACAGAAGGCTTCCTCTCTACCCCTGGCTTATCAGGCTGAGCTACAGGAGCAGATGACTGCTTTACCAGTGACTAAGTTGTGGGAGGAAATCTGTCTTTAATATGACCACTGCCTCCACCTCACCAAGTGTGATGTCCAGTCAGCAGGGAGGGTCATGTCCACTATGATTACCCATAGTGGACATGGTTGAGGAGGCTCAATCTGCTACCTACCCCAACCTATAATCGAAGTGAGGCAAAACACCAAGCGGATAAAGTTTATTCCAACATGAGAGTGAACAATGTAAGGTGTAGGTACAAGCAGTAAACATAGACACTACTGTACGTCCTGCAGTGAGTCTGCACCTATGGGGGCGATGAGCCCAGGAGGTGGGGCCCAGTTTGAATGTTGTGTTTACAAGCTGCAGACTCTACCTTCAGTTTGCTCAAGCCTCTTTTACCAGGTCACCATATGATTGAAATTGGCATACTGTTTGAAGACTGGTGTTTAAGGTTAAAGAAGGTGCCTTTCAAGTGCTCACTGCTCAAAGTCCTCAGTTTTAATTGGATTATTGCAGACTGTAATGAAGGTTTTAACGGTAAGGCTGTGGGACAGCATCCTCTTGTAAGCAGTTTTATAAAGGCTGATTGCTGTGTATGCCACCAGTTTCAAAACAGCTGGACCCATTGTTGGATTTGCCAACTGGTTTGAATGTGCTGTCTCATCCCACCTTTGAGCCTCTAGATCGGGTGGATCTTAAGGTGCTCTCACTAAAGACAGCTGTTTTGCTGGCACTGGCATCTGAGAAGCGAGTCAGCGATTTGAATGCTTTATCAGTGCATTGTGAATCAGTGCATTCTGACATTCAGTCTTCATTCTGCCACAGGAGATGCACGTGTGGTTCTAAGGCCTCATCTGACTTTTATACCAAAGAACCATGATTGGTGTGTCTCCCATGTGACCCAGCTGCCTTTAATCTATCACACAAATTGTGCCCAGTGCATGCATTTAGCATTTATGTAGACAAAACAACAGGCTTAAGAAAAACAGATCAGCTGTTTGTGTCATTGGCAAAACCTCATACTGGTAAGCCTTTAACAAAACAACAGCTTTCTTATTGGATAGTTGGAGCCATTCTTCTGGCCTACGGCGGCAAGGGTCTCAAGCCTCTGCTGGCCTGTAAATTCTCACTACAAGGTGGATGGTAACATCCTGGGCCCTGTGTGTCTATCCAAGATTTCTGCTCTGTAGCAAGTGGGGCTTCACCTCATACATTTGCAAGGTTCCACGATTTAACAGCACTCCCTTTGGCCGCATCCTGTGCTGAGTGTGGGATCCTCTGAGGGCCGTGATGCACATTTCACAAAACATCAAATGGCGACAAAGCATGCCACTAATTGTTGTTGATTTTGAAGGACCTTCTGCTACCTTGCTCAACTGTGCGTTGCTCTTGTCGACTTATGTTATGATTATTTTACCTGTAAAACTTTTGAAGGAGTTCCACACAGAACCACAGCTGCAGAAATCCCTGCGTTTTTTTCTCGGATTCAGAATCTCACGTTTCTTCACTGGTTTTCATTAACTGTCATTCATCTGGCTTTCTTCTTCTTTTTGTTATTTGATGCCAGTTAGTAAACAACTTGCACTACAGCCGCCATCTGGCAGAACTACCACATTACAACAAGGTGGTAAAAACAGTGGGGGGGGGGGGGAAAAACCTTTTGTTTTTAAAGATGATAATAGTCACATGAACTTTTTATGTAATTATTTTTTTAAATCAACAATTATTCAAATATGCAAAATTCATGACCCATCCCTAATTTAAGCCATACAACAATTTATTTAATAGTATTTTAAAGTAATAATAACAGATGATCTCACCAACATTTTGTGAATTGAGTAAATACATTTTAGTGGTAATTACCTAAACATTTTGTAGTATTCAGAAAAATTCAAAATTGTTGGTATAACTCCCTGGCCGTTCCCACCCTGAGCCCACCACATCAGTTACAGTATCTTTTCTCCCTCCTCCTCATCCTCATCCTCTTCATCCTTTCTGGCTCCCATGCCCCTCAGCCCTGACACCAGCCTCCCTTTGAAGTCCTCTTTTAAGAGCACAATTAACCCCCTCCTCCAGACACTGCACTCACTTCTCACCTTTTTAATAAGGCGCTCATAGACAAGTGTCAGACTTTTTCTCTTTCTTTCTCTAACACACACTCTGTCATGTACACACTTAGATCTACAGCTTCTTTACTACAGGTCCTGCCTGTAAATTCTTTGTCACTTGGCTGCAAACTCAGAGACCCCTTCCTGTGCAGTGTGTGTGTGTGTGTGTGTGTGTGTGTGTGTGTGTGTGTGTGTGTGTGTGTGTGTGTGTGTGTGTGTGTGTGTGTGTGTGTGTGTGTGTGTGTGTTTGTGTGTGTGAGTGAAGGCAAATGAAAGAGAGAGACAGAGGTGGTTTCTGGTGCTTTGACTCAGTGAGAATGCAGTTTCCGGTACTTTGATATGGAAGTGAATCAGTGGTGACTGGGGTTGAAAACGTCATTAAATCAGCAGACCACCTAATTGTTGCTTAGTGTGCCCTCTGTTTTGCTAAATATCTGTGCAGTTTAGTTCAAGACAACCCGCCTATATCTGCACTGCACCAACGTACACAAAAGTATGTAGACATCCTACGTTGCCTTTATTCCAAGCCACACATATTACTGTGCCGGTAACACGGACGGCAATCTTCTATGTAGGTTGTTCTACAGATGAGTCCAGTCGGCCCCACAAGAGCACAGTTTAGCATCTTGTAAGATGCCCCCATACCTCCTAAATCCACACATGCTCAGTGTCTGCTCTGGCACTGGCGGGACACACGGCCTCAGGCTTGGGGAGTAATTCTGTGCAGGTGAATCTGGCCTTTGTGACTCAGCCTGTAGTGAGACCCTCCAAGGTCAGGGTTCTAATGAATAAGGCCTGATAACAGGGGCCATATTGAAATAATAATGAAGTTGTTTGGCTATTTTATCCTGTTTCTGCCTGTGCCTAAAATGTACACTTGTTGCATTACTTTAGTCAAAAGCATTTAGGTGTTAGTGAGGCTATACACTCGTTTTGGAGTTAAAAGCTGATTTCACTGAGCTACATTTCAACTTCAGCTTAGCTCAAACTAAATATTCAGATTCAGTCAGACTCTTGCTCTTTGCCTTCCTAAGCACAACTTGTGAACCAAGGATTTTTTGGAAAATAAGACTTTTATTTCACTTCAACAAATGGTAAACAGAGAAGCTGCATCACGGCAGTGAGCTCTGTTAACTTCTATAAGTTGTTGCTGAAGAAAGAAAGCCAGGAGCAAGGAGCCACATCTGTCAGCAGTGCTGTCAGTCATGTCGTTACGGCTGCTCTTTTTGCATCCAGTAACTGGCAAAACAAAACTACTCTGAAAATGAACACTCGGACGTAAACAATCTTGATACTGAGTTTCATGACAGAGCTTGCTATAGACAAAAATGTATTTAACGTATATTTGAACTTTATAGTTTGAGCTGTGTCCCATCTGTTAACATGGAGGCAATGAGGTTTCTGAACTATACTGCAGCCAGTCAGCAGGGGAAGCTCTACATTTTCCTTTGGTTGGATTCCCATGCGGCTGTTGCTCCATCCATCTTAATAAACAGTCTACGATCAGAGCTACGTTTAACAGAAGTTCAACTAAAAATCTCTTTTTGTCAGTGGCCAAAAGGTTCAGAGTTCAGCCATTTTAATAGGAGTGACACAGGGTTCAGTCTGCGGAGCACTGAGTCAGATTGAGAGGATATTCCATATGCAAACACAGACGTGCTGCCTTCCTATAATAACTTCCTCAGAAGCGACGGCAGCTCAGTGTTGAGCTATTTAAGACCAGCAAGCCCTTTGAGATGGGAGGATTTTCCTTCCCCTGCTTCTTTCTCTCCCTCCCTGCGTCTCTCTCTTTCTGTCATTAATAATATGATATTGTCCCATCTGTCGGGGGAGCCTGCATGGAGCACGTGTTTCCAGTTAGGCTCATCAGAACCTGATGTCGAAGGCCGGAGTTGTACTGGCTGGAGTGAGCAAGAGGGACTGCGACTGGGAAGCCTGGCCTGGAGTGGCAACAGCGGCTCAGGGCGAGGTAATTCAATCACAGGCTCTTTCGGTGCGCAGGTATGCTCACAAAAGCTTTTTGGAAAAGAGGAACTCTTGAGAAAGAGAGAGTGACCTGCAAAAAGCTGTCTGCTTGAACATAAAATTGTCAAATGAAGTTGTTTTTGCCGGCCTCGTTGGTAAAAAGTTCAGAACATTTTCTCTTCCAGATTCTTTTGTTACATGGCTCTCTGCCAAATGTTAATAATCGCATATTTTCCCTGTTTACAAGTGATCATTTAATTATATCGTCTTAAACGATTGGTTTACAAAGTGGAGTGCAGCCGCCCTGGGACTCGAGTAAGTTGACATGACAATTAACATATTTGTAAGATGCCATAATGTAAAACACAAACAAGAAAATGGCCTGATCAAAGGCCTTGTTTTGCCTGCCACAACCCCACCTCCAGACAGCATCGCTGCAATCATTCTGTGCTAAATCAAATGCAGAAATAAACATCTCTGGGGTTTGACTCTGTAGCCAAAGCCCGCTCGGATTGGGGATCCTGTCCAGAAATCCCACAACAAAACATGGGAGAGAAGCACTTCTGATCCGGGGATGCAGCACATGGAGATAATAATGTACAAATGACTGATTAATGGTTGAAATTAAATATGTTTGTTGAAAATTGGAGCTTCATTGACTAAAGAAAAAAAGATAATGAATCTGAAATCCATTCCCAAACACTTGTCTCTGAATTATTATTAAAACATCTCTTTTCACCAAATCAACACAGACAGACACGTTCCCTTTGTAACTATTTTTAAATGATCCTAACAATGGTACGACATCGCTCAAAGTCTGTCTGTGCAGGACTCTGCTGGTATTCTCTCTGTGGTCTATGTGTTGTGGTCTCAGAGCCACGAGGGTAACTGTATCTTAGTGACCTGGGTTACTGCTGCCAGCACATCTGCAGTCAGCTCAGGGATGTCAGAGTCCCAGCATGCCCACAGATGGTATAGCGGTTTTAGGGGAATACCACTTGGTTTAAGAAATCACATCTGCTAGCATCACAATGCAGCACAGCAAATCTTTTTATAGGGGACTCTGATAGCTTCTCTTACAAAGTTAGAAACTTGAGAGCCGAGGCTGTAATCTGTGATGTCATCCTGGTGTGCCGCCCAGACGGATAATCAAGATGAGACCAAATTTTCTGAATGTATTTTTTTTTTTTTTTAGGTGATGTTAAATTGGAGTCGTAACATGTATGTTTCCCCAGAGGGAATGTTCCAGCGTACCGTTCCAGTCCCCTTTTCCAACTTTTCCCAATCGATTCTCTATGGACCTGCACGCTGGTCACAGATTCTTTATCATTTTTGAAGGGCTGAATCTAATGTTCCCACACAATATATGGATTTAAAAGTGCTATAAATATTATAATGTAATGGTGGGTTTTAGAGGAGCTTCCTCTGTGGCTGCAAGAATGTTCCGCATGCATAAGATAAAACCAGGCCGGAGCCTCTCTGCTGTCCCTCTACTCTCTGATCCCTCTCGTCATTTCTATTCAGCCAAGCTTCATGGCATTCAACAAAGAGCCAAATGTTGATTACCCAAGAGCATCTTTGCATTAATATCATCTTTAATCCATTAAACTTTGGTTCTCAGACCGTCTACAGATGCCTTAAGGAAACCAATCCTGTAGATTGCCAATCCTTTCCATTTGGTTTTCTTCTATTTGGTTGACATGAGAACTATTGAATGTTCTTCATCAGAGGATGGCCTTGTAGTGAAATTAAAACGTTGTCTTTTCACAAGCAAACAAAAAATGCCTCTAAGAAGTTTGACTCAGAGCCGTGACGCAGATTTGACAATATTTTGTAATTTAGTAACACGCTACTTCAGTTTGTTGTCTTTCCGGCATATACTATGTGTACACAACTTTGATTATGTGTTTGCATGCTTTTTTTTTAATGTGCATGCTTTCATCTGCATGAATGTGTGTGAGTGTGTTTGTGGGCCACAGTAGGCTAGAGGCAAGGTTACATCTTGCAGCAATTAAACTGCATGAGCCTCTTACGCCCCTCCATTCGTCTACTTCGGGGTCTTATTTCAAGGCCCGGCCTGCGTTAGACAAACTGGGAACATTTGACAGCTTAGCGGCTGAACACAGCAACAACAATGTTGCACACATCAGTTAATTACTTGACAATAAAATGTGGTTATCTTAGATGGAACAAAAGCATGTCAACAATGTTGGCAAACCATAGAGATGTGCAGCAGAAGGGAGGGGTGAAAATAAAGATGGAGAGGTGGAGGTGAAAAGCAAGCTGAATAGAGAAAAGGGATAGAGAGAGAGATGTGTGAAACAACGGATACAGAAAACTGGTGTTATATCACGGCTAGAACAAAAAGATTATAATCTTGGAACTGTGTTAAACCTGTTTCATTCCTTCACTTTTCCTGAGTTCATTACCATCAGTTTTCCCATCAAAATACACATGTAAACACCCCTGTGGTCTCAACGCTCTGCCAAGCACAGAACCGCAGATTGCTGACAATCACTCTCTTTTTCTGCCATCAAGTTCCCCGATGACAACAGGCCTATAACCATGCGAGCAGTTATCGTGGCAGAGATTACCAGAAGGATGCCAAAAGCCAATTGTCCCCAGCACTAATCACAGCTGAATGTCACAATATAATTATATGTAAGTGTAGTTTGAGGACTAAACAACAAACAAATAATCCATTGTAGATGTAGACTCACATGATAGTTGTTTATGATGACAATGGGTGGACAGAAAAGGCCTTGGCAAGGGAACACACAAGGTCGATGCTTTTTTTCCCCTGCTGATGGCCATCTCACGTCATCCAGGCTAACACGTTAGCTTGTGCACATGGCATTAAACACACGGTTTATGTGTGTTAATCTGAGATCAGCACAGAATCAGATATATTTGAGAAGTCACTGATCACTGTCTGAAGCTTACAGTCGGCCGAATCCTGGTCAGCAGTCAGTTAATTGGTGCACCTCTGATTTCTACTAAATTAAAAAAAATAATAATGGTGGCTGATTTTGGGGTTTGAAGTTGATTTTAAATGGATACCACAAAACGTATAAAGGACATTAAGCAGCAGTCTGTTGAGTCTGTCAGATTTAAGTGCTTGCAGAGGGAAGTCAAATACACAGACAACAGATGTCATGATGATTTTTTTTGGCTGGTTGTTTGATTTTTGAGGGAGGGGGGCACATAGGTGCCTCCCTCATTTCACCAATTTACAAATTATAGTATATGGTCTAAGCACACTACCAGGAATGAGTAGCACTGTGGGAACTTCTGTAGCATGCAACTTTTAAGCTAACTCTCATGACTGCTTCCTTTTTTTATTTTATTTTTTGCTGCCAAATTTCCTAAAATAATCCCGATTAACCAACAAAGTTATATAACTGGATACTTGTAATGCACAACCTCTCCTTGGTCATTTAATGCAAGGTTTACTTTTTTTTCAAATCTTTTAGGTCTTTCTGGGGCTCAAGAACTAGTACGTTGAGCATTCACATTTTTTGGAAATGGATAATGTTGTAGATCCTGACATCATGTCGGCCATGATAAACCAAAATATACATCATGTCTTGTTAATTAACATTCCCACCAGAGGAAAAATGTTTGAGCTCTGTAAAATTACAGACAACCTGCACAGTGACATGTGTTGGTGTGTGTGCATCACTTTATGCACAGATGTCAATGTGTTTACTTCCTGTTGTGGGTGGAAAATGTGAACCACAGTGGACTGATGCTCTTTGATAGTTCTTTTGATAGCACATTCTATTGTGGGCACAACTAACCACAGTTTTATAAGACACAGGGCCGAGTTCAGCTGCAGCCCAGATATGTCAAAGGTTGTAAGCAGGCAGAATCTAGTCTTTTAAAAGTAGCCAAAGTTATCATGCAATGCTTCATTATAACACCAGCTGAATGAAACACACATACAAGCTACTTGCAGATACACTTGAACAAATACTGCAGGCCTGCTCACTGAGACCAAACATACGGCATATGACGCACATTTGTGAGAAGACCGTTCAACAATATTTACTAAGCATACCACCCTTGATTACTAGGAAATACGCTGTATAAACACATCGTTAGAAAAGACACGGATAGAAAATGTAGTAAATGATCTCAAACTGAGCAGCTGGCAGACGAGGCTGCTTTGCTTAAATGCTGCCACGCTTTATCAGCGAGCCATAGTTGTCAAGAAGACTCAGAAAAAGGGACCTCTTGATCAGCTCCTTCTCCCCTCCTCAGGTTGTTCCCCTCAAGCTTCCGACAGCCGATACAGGTTTACATGCAACTTTTAAGGAGTCTCTTAGAAGCATATTAGTCATCCTCCCAATGATTCAACACTTTTCACTTTCTGTTGATGTGGTGCTTTTGCTCCTTCATGTTTTTTTTTCTGTTGGCCACAACTTCTTCTCATTTCCTCCCTGAACGGGCTCCTTTAGCAGCAGTCTTCCTCTCCTCGGCTTTGACTTCCTCACGTCATATAACTATGTGCCCTCTCTTTTTTTTTTTAACGTTTTTTTCTATATACAAACTTATTCAGAATCAGGGTAAATCTATATAAATAAATGCAGAATCCTTTCACCTACTTTTTGAATTTGTATGTTTTAGCAATTCACTGACCTTTACCTTCTCTGGGCTTCCTCAGGGTATAGTTCTTGAACCCCTCATTATTTGCTATGTCTTGGGTTGCCACATTGTAGATCTATTCACCAATTAAACTTCACTGCCTCGGTGGAAAGTCAAAAATTCACAGGCTTTATTCTTTATACTAGTCCAAATCATCAAATGCAAAAGCACAAGAGGGCATCATTCTAGGTTACAAAAAGAAAATGCAGGATATATGTCTGATTGGTTATAATCATGCAGTACTATCATTTCAACTGATTTGGAAACATTAAATCAAGATAGTAATTTCTTTTGAATAGGAAAATATGTGGGATTTTTTTCATCTTTTCAGTGAGCTGATAATGAGTTTGTTTTCATGAATACCATAAAGTCTCTGACTTTTCTTCTTGAGTAGAAGACACTTGTCCTTTTCTTGATCAACGGTCTAACATAGAGAAAGTCCATTTACTATGACGATAAATATAAGCAGCTAATAAGAAAGACGGTTTTTATTGCATTTAATTATAATTGAAACCATTAATAATCATAATTGTATGATGCATGACTTGAACATCAATAGTTTGATTTAATGGCTAAGTATGTCAGTCTATCTATTAGAGAACGCAGATTACCATAAATATGTTTTTTCTTTTTAACTTCTAGCCCTTGAGGGAATTTCAACTGAGCCAAATGACAAACAGAATTACAGAAATGACTGTAAAAAAAAAAGGGCCGGTGTTTGAACTTCCTCATCAAATAATATTTAGTTGAATATTTTAGTTTAGTCATGCAGAGTTCATCCTGCCATTCAGGCTCCAGAGTTTGACATTTTACCACAGACTGGGATGCTTGACAAATATGGGCCCTTGCTGGATCAGTATCAGAGCACTGGATCTCTCTCCACTAACCCCCGAGGCCTGAGGGCAGAACGTGTGGGAAAGCAAGATTGACAGGAAGTTGTCGTGTAAAGGCAGAGGTGTGTGTGTGTGTGTGCTTTCTTGCGTGGACATGTAAATGCGTGTGTTTGACCAGCGGGCAGAACAGAGGGCAAAGGCAGGAAACGAAGTGGTGGTGCCACCGGCTAAAGGAAACAGAACAGCAGATAAATTACCCAGA
The DNA here is from genome assembly GCF_963584025.1 of Labrus mixtus. Taxonomy (NCBI): domain Eukaryota; kingdom Metazoa; phylum Chordata; class Actinopteri; order Labriformes; family Labridae; genus Labrus; species Labrus mixtus. Next base: position 12,978,965 of record NC_083628.1, on the reverse strand, counting down.
GTTGGGCTGGCGGGACTTCTGAAGGCTAAAGCTGAGTGGACACTGAGGGTGGACAGAGTGTTGACAAGGAGGCTGACGTGCCTAACCAAACAGGAAGATAAACAATGCATCTAATTACTTTTATTCACCCACTTTTTGAACCTCAAAGTGTACAAGTCTTACTTCTATTCTGGAAGATGTTGGAGTAGATGCACAAGCTCAGGGAATTAAATGGAGATAGAACATTAGATATATGTATCAATAGGGATAAATCAAAGGCAAAAACAACATTAAGAGAAATTGTAAAACCCAAACAGCTTCATTGCAGATTTACATGCATAATAAAGGTCTTTACCTCTACTGCAGGGATAAAACATTCTTAGTATAGGGGGAAGGGAGGGGAGGGGGGATTTTGTTTTCTCTCTTCTATCTCGTTTAATGTTATAAATTCAGCTTTTCCTTTAATATTTGACCATCTCCACCAGATTCAAGATTTCAAATTACAGCAAAGGCTGCCATCTAGTGGTCATAAATAACCTTTTCAGTCCTCTCCTGCTCTTGTATTTCATCATTTAACCTGCCACAAGTTTGAGTCCCTTTTCTTAAAGCTAATCAGCTTTTATCTTTACAAGCAGATGTTTAAAGAGTAACTAAACCCCACGACCATTTGTTCAGCTGTATAACCTCTGTATGAGTATTAAGTAGTGCTGTTGATCAATTCAGGTCCAAATCTCAACGTCTGAGTACAAAGTATTGAAATATGTATAGTAACGCCCTCTACAGTTTGAAACCCGGCTACTGCAACTGATTTTTTCTATTGGCTGATCTTGTACTTGCTGATGTGTAGGTCCAGTCTTTCTCACTAAACCCTTTAAAATCTGTGACCCGATGAGTGAGTTGCATTGAAACCCAAAATTGATCCAACCTAAAACAATGTTTGTAAAGTATGGATGGATGTTGTATTTTGTTAATATGGCAGTCAAGGATCTCTAGTTGGGATCATTCCTTTTGTAATGAAGGTTTTCAGGTCAGAACAGATTCAGCTGAATAGTAGAGCACATGAACATCCTCATTTAGGAGAAGTGAAAAGTCTCCCCCTTTTCTCACTGGACTTAGTTATTCATGTATAAAGAATGTTGAAACCCTGAAAAATGTTCATACATTAATGTTAAAATGGAGAATAGTCTATGCTAAAGTTTAGCATAGTTTTACAGTTATGAGGTGAATGTAATGAGGATTATCAATCAAAAAAACACAAACAAACAGTATCTTGAAAATGTATTTATGCAGGCAAAAATAGCAGTTGGCAAAAAAAAGAAGCATTTTTTAATTGTAACTACAAAACCATTAGTGAACAAACAACAGAAGAGTTGTTTTTCTTTTCCCTTTCTAGTTACAAAATATTTGAGTCAAGGTACGGAGAGAGAAGGGAGATCAATTGTTAGAGATACTCTACGACCTTTGAAATGTACAAAAGCTCTACTCAGGGTGGAACAAATCTCAGGTGTAAATCATTTCAGTAAAAAAAATGTTCCTGAGAGAGAAATGGGGATGGGAGTTTCAGTCAGGATTCATTACATCAAGTAACAGTTTACCAATCAATGCTATAGAGTCAAACACTGTTCAGAAGGAAGTCGATGTCCCCGGGCGTATGGCTTTAAGTACAATACTAAGGCAAAGGAGTGTGGCGTGCCAACAGTTCAAAAGACACATTGAATGAAATGCATTTCATATGGGTTTCCAAACACTGCACAGTTAACATCCGTACCTACAACAAACACTTACGGGGAGAAAAAGTCTGGCTAAATGTAAATAAATTAATAATTTGTACAGAAAAAGGTCAAAATGACCCAACTTGTGCTTTCAGCCAACACATCTTCATGCATTTTAAAGTAGGACACTAAAGACCAGAGTGTAGGAGCCGGAAAGAGAAAAGAAATGTTTCCTCTCAGTATAAAAGGCAAAAAAACTTGAGCCTGTTGGTTAAAGTGTGTTCAACTGAATTATTTTTACTACAGTAAACAAATCTATTCCCCCCCCTTAAATGCAGAATATTAATAACACAGGTAAATAAACCATTTCAGATGTGGATTGACTACATAGGGGGGGGAAAAGTCTCTAATTCATCCAAATATAGCTATCAAACCTTTTCATTTAGTACAGTAACTGAACAAACACAACTCAATGACACAACCATAACAATACATTTTGTATTTTTTATGTGCTAATAGGAAAATAGCATTACAGACAGTATTGTGCTTATTCTTCATAGAAGTGCAGCCAAAAAAAACAGCTCTGTGATTTTTAGGCAGGCGTTGATTAAAGTCACATGCATCGATAAGAGAGGACAAATCATTTAGATTGTATCAGCAAAGTGTTGACAGCCACAAAACAATGCAACAACAAAGAAACATTGCTGTATCATAAAATCGATACTATTAACAGCAGCGCCTGCTGAGGATTCTATAGTTCTCTAAGCGCATTGTAACAGAAACAAAGTACTTTCAATGGGTGGACAAGTACATGTAGGTTTGTCAGCGTACACATAAGTATATTTGCATTGTTCAACCACGTGTGCTTTAAGGTTACTGCACATTCAAAGTGTAGTGTTTATGTGTATTAACTGAAATTGAAAGTTTGGCTTTTCATTTAATGTCAGATGGCTGATTTAGAGTATGCAAAGTGATGATGTTAGCAGGTCAAAATGGCACTAACAAAGGCATAAACATATGACTGTAAACCGATTCCTCATTAACAAATACTCAAGGGTTTTCCAGAGGCACCATGTGTCGTTGGCCTTGCTTGTAGGAGCACGAGCAACATGTGAATTTGGACCATTAGTGCGTCGTCAGATTCACCTGAGAGCAGCAGGTCACTTCAGTTTATTTAGTTCTCAACATGCTTTGAGGGAGCCGGGTGTGTCTCAGCAGGCCTCCTTAGCTTGAGTTGGCATCTTGCACATCATCAGGATCTGCTTCAAGGCTTTCTGGACATCTTCATCCATCTGACCCTGAAGAGACACAGCAGAGGATTAGTTAATTCACTTCAAATGAATGCGTTGTAAAATCAAAGTTATGATATTTATGGCTGGATGAACAACAACAAACAAAACATCTCTGCAGATCGGGTTGGTATACAGCCACACAGACTCTTCAGGGACATGTTGCAAACTAGGTGAATGATAATTGTGTGTTTTGTACAATATCTTAAATCCACCAAGAAATTTGGCCCAGCTTTGCTTGAGAACTGAAGATGTGAACTAAAGTAATACCGGTAATGTTTCGGCAAACTCAAGGACACATTTACACGTTTACCTGGACAGCGTAGAGGAGGTGCATCCTGTAGACTGACACTATCTCATGGTGCTGCTTCTTTGACTCCTACCAAGAGAACACAAATAAGTACAAGTAATTTGACTTAAGTGTACTAAGGGTAATATTAGGTACTATTATGTGTTCTCCCTTACAGCGAGCTGGTACTGTAGCTGTTTGATTTGTTGCTGCATCGTCTCCAGCTGCTGGTTCTGCTGCAGCCTCTTTGAGGGAGAACCTGAGGTGTAGGAGAGCTGTGATAGGCTGTTTAAGGCGTCCTTTAGCTTTCCGACCTCCCGTGACAGGTCGTCTATCTGAGAGGGGGACACAGAAAATGTGGTAAACTTTGAAGAGTCTCAAATAATACAATAGTGATGACACGTCTGTAGATAATAACTGACCCTCTTGTTCTTCTCTCTCTCTGAGGCGACGTGATTCTCCACCAGCTGTTTGAGCTGACACACTGCATCCTGGGACTCAGCCAGCTTGGAGGTCAGCGTCTGGTTCTCCTTCTCCCTGGACATCACCAGCTCCTGCAGGGCCTCCCCCTCTGCACGGTTCTCCCGCGCCTAATGGATGGTGGTGTGTGGACAGGTACTGGTAAGTTACATTTTTAAAAAGACAAGACCGTTTACAGTATGTAAGACTTCCCTTTGGAGACCCTCACCCTGTGGAAGTTTATTTTTGCTATAATCACCGGCATGCTGTCCATTATCAAGCAACTCACCTAAAACTCCCACAGCAACTTGAACTCAATACAGTGACATGATTTAATAAGAAAATATTTAATTGCCTCAAAAGATGTTTGCATTTCTTGCTCTAAAACATTTACATTTAAAGTGCGTCCATAGCTCCTGTGAACTCTGTAGACAGCTTAACGTTAGCCTCAGCTGCAATTAATCATTTCAATCCAAAGATTTCCACTGTATCCTACATTGTGACTTGTTTAGCGTCTGTTTTCATGTTTTTTGCCATTGTCAAAAGAGTAATTCAAATACTTGTTTATTAACCCTTTAGTTAAAATTGATACGATTTACAGTGATGAGATCGTGTTGGAATATAATTAAATCTGTAGCAATGGTTTGTTAAGGACTGCAGTGGTACTTATACTGTAATTGAGAAAAAATGGCATAATTAATTACCAATCAGAATGAAGAACTCAACTGAGCTGGGACTAAAAAATGTTTTTACTAAACTCCTGCTATCCCCTTACCTTCTGCCAAACATCAGCAGACTCCAGAGCCATCTCGTCCTGCTTCCTGAGGGCCCCCTGGAGGAGCTGCGTCAGGTGGTTCACCTCACCCTCCAGTTGCTCTCGAGTGGTGTCATGCTCCACACGGGACACTGAATCCACTTGATTGACATCTTTCTCCGCTGTCAGCCTTTATGTGAGAAAGATACAAGCATCACATGGTGACAACTAACCCTCGAGTACATTCTTTCAAGACATGAAGGCTAGTAAAGCTGGTTCAGTAGTTCCACACACAGCTCTTACTAGAGTAGAAGAAGTGATTTTGATATTTATTGCCACAGCTCCTACACACTGGATTGTAGTTTGTTGACATATAATATTGCATATTATTTAAATACTTGAGTAGGTAAATCAAAATCAATAAAGCTGTCTGCACCCCAGATGAAGTCTTTGCAGAATAAGATCCATTTACCAACATCACCATGACATCACAGTTTTCTTCCTCACCTGTTCTGAAGAGCCTCCACCTGCAGGGTTTTCTGTTGGAGCTGCTCTTTCAGAGCCTCTGACTGGCTCTCCAGCTCTTTGATTGCATTTCCAAGCGATGACATCACATGAGTGTGGTCTGCGAGGGCAACTGAGCTCTGTGCCTGAGCCTCTGCATCCTGCCTCAACTGTAAAATCTCCTTTTGAGCGGCTGAATTCTTCTTCTCTGCCTCAGCTACTAGTGTCTGCAGCTCCTCCACCTTGCTGTTCAGCACCTGTACCTGTTGTTGTTCTGAGGAGGGAGATGAAGCCGCGCTGCTCTCAGACTGAGCCTCAGCCAGCTGTTTGTGTGCAGTGCTCAGCTGACTCTTAGTTTCACTGTAGGAGTGTGAGAGTTCCAGCAGGCGGCGCTGTAGCCCGCTGATGACCTCGTTCAGCTCAGACTTCATTTCTTCAAAGTCTTTGGCTGCAGCTTCAACTGGCACAGTGCCTCTCAGAGCCTCCTGAACAACATGACAGGAAAAATGAAACAATTATTATGAATTAAGTAAATATTATGATTCAGGTTAGTTTTCAATGAAGCGGTTTACATGAGAAGAAATAAATTTGATATGCAATTAAATTCAAGAATAAGAGATGTTCTGTAAATATGATGAATCAATTGCACCTACTCTCTTTAACTCCTATAAAAACCCTTCTGTAGACGTTATAGCAATCAAGATCAATGGAGCAGTCAGTGATATATGAACATCTTTCTACATTTTTCTTTTTTTTTTCATACAACAACTCAACTGTTAAAACCTGAAGCTGTTATTGAGGTGCTTTATGTTTACTAATGTAGCTTTACATTCTATTTTATTGTGACAAATGCTGCCTCAGGTGACATCACTTGAGGCATTGTGTCAGATTTTGTGCTGCTCAATGTGTACTGAAGAACTCCTCGAGACTCTTTGGCACACGTTGATTTGCAAAATGGTTCCACCTTGAGTTCTACAGATATTTAGAGATAAGAATAAGACCATGTTTACCTGGAGCATCCTAATCTCCTCCTGCGCCTCCTTGTACAGCTCCTCAATCTGTGCATTCCTCTCGTTATTCTCCTTTCCATCCTCTCTCTCTTCTTCGTCCTCCAGCTGTCTGATTCGTTGTGCTGCTTTCTCCTGCTCGGTTGCAGATTGGATGAGCTGAACCTTCAGCTGTTTTACTTCCTGTTCAAGTGTGGACAAGGAACGTCTCTGCACCTCCTGTTTTTCCACTGAATCACCTTCTCCACTTCCCATAAGCACCCTGAGTTCCTCCACCTCCTCCACAGCCTGGTGGTATCTCTCCTGAGTGTCTGTCAGCTTCGCCTGCAGCTCTGCCAGACTCTCCATCAGCTCAGCCTCTCGTCCCTTCTCCCTCACACCTTCACACTCCTCTCTATCGGGTTTCAGTTGGGCCTGAAGTGAGCGGTTCTCCTTCCTGGTTTCTAACAGCTTCGTTTGAACTCCCTCTAGTGCCTGTCTCAACAGTCTGATCTCCTCTTTGCTCCCTCCTCTTCCTGCTTCACTCTCTTCGTCCTCTCGTTGAACAGAAACACTGCCCGTACCTTCCTCCCTCTCCGCCTGTGGAAGAGATTCAAAGTCATCCTGGGTGGAGTGGAAGGAGGAGTTGGAGGCCATGCTGTCTGGGCGACTGTCCTCCTTCAGGTCTTCGTTTCCTTGGAGGGACGGATGTCTCTGTGAGGTGAGGGTGCAGGGAGGAGAATGATTAGAGTTCAGATTGAGGTTAATGGTTTAAGTGGTGGTTGTGGTTTAAGTCTGTAATCACTTAAAAGAGGAAATTACAAGAGAAGCAGCAAAGCTATGGATCAAATATGTTTAGCATTTTTGCCCAAATTACTCAAACGATTATAGAATATAAAATAAGAGAAACTTGTTCTCTGTCAAACCTATTGAAAATTATTTATTGCTCTGACAACAATGTGGGTGATAAAAGATTGTTGAACAAATAAAACCTCAAAGCTTTAAGCCATGATTCTATGAGGCTTTAATAGTCCGAGTTTGTCTAAATTGGGTTTAATTTTCAATGATTACAGTTAAATTCTTGAGTGCCTGCAGGGTTTTCCCTACACTACATTTCTTTTCCTTTATCCTCCCGATCACATGTTCAGAGGCAAAATAGTTGAAGGAAAAGAACAAAAAGATGTAGAACCATGTTTCTTTTTGTTAGTAATTTAAATACTGACTTCAGACATGGTTCTTTTTTTGGGTCCTTAAAACAAAATAAGGTAAGACGATTTTAATGTTGCCCCTCTGCTGTGTTATTTTATAAAGCTAATATTGATACCACAAAATATTTTTGACAGCATGTCAGGCTTTGCTTAAATGCTGAAAACATGAGGGGAATGCATATTAATTAAATTATATGTAAAGGTGATGTGCCTTCAGAGAAAATCACTGTTTTATTCTGCACGATTCACGTCTGACAAAGTTAAGTCACCCCGACACACACCGAGTCTGACTTCGACCTGAAAACAACGTCAACATGGGGTGGGCTCAAGGCAAATTTACGAGCTGGATGTAGGCTGCCATCTCACAACTTAGAAACCGTACTAGCATTCTGGAAATTGTATGGTAATGTATTTCTCAATTAGCTGGACAGGACAGTGAAACGCGCATGAGGCGTTCATGATCTGCTGAAATAAAATCAATTATTTTGTGCCTTTCTTTTGGAGGGGCGGGAGGTCGCATTGGGGTGGTGGGCCACCACTCTAAATGAATGGTAGGGGAAACACAGGCATGTATGGGTAAGAGAGTATGGCTTTCAGAGGTAAGTGAAAAGTTCTATTGAATTTTTCCTTCAAGTCCATCTCATTCATTGAATTGTATTTTATTATGATACAACAATGACACTGTTTGTTCATTACATCAATATATCAAATAAAAACACTATTTTGTTACTTTGTCAATGCTTTTTCCTGTAGTTTAAGTCCTTAGCCTTTGTTTCTCTGCCTTGTTATTGTGACTGAACTCTTTGTGTTTGTTAATTCATTCTTCGGAATGAATGGGTTTCATACCTTCAGTTTGCTTGCAAGTTGCTGGTTCTCCAAAGTAAGAGCATTAATCTTTGCTTGCAGAGCAGAAACCAGAGCTGCAGACGCCGTAAAACTGTGCTCGACCTGTCAACACAACATACACACATTCATATGCAAAGACACACAGAGAAACATAAAAGAAATGTTAGGGACCACTAGCTACCTCCTGAAAAACAAAACGAGTCCAGACACGTCTGAAGCTTAAGTTAGACCTCCTTCAAGAATGCCCAAGGTGAAAAAGTTCAGCAGAAAAACAGCTTTGTGTTGTCAGAGTTTAGAATTTAACTTGGAAAAACAATGTTGATGTAAGATATTAACAACGACAAAGACAAGGTAAACGTGGCATACATAGAAAGAAGTTAATTATTAATCAAAGGTCATCTTATAAAGGTTTACTTACTTTAATTTTGTAATCAAATTTGGTCAAACTAACTTAGATGTTAATACAACAGTAAATATATTTAAACATGTCCTGTACTCTACAGCAGTGTTTTCTAATGCTCAAACTGAAAGCATGAAGTCATTGACACAGACCTGGTCTTCTCATACTGCTCGTATGTATCACTAATATGTCACTACAGTCACTACTCACCTTTGTGTCCTGTTCAGGAAAAGTCCCCGTCTGCTCCACTGACTGCTTCAGGTCTTCAATCGTCTCCAGCAACATGTTTCTCTCCTCGTGGAGCTTCTCGACTTCTTCTCTCAGTGGCGTTCCTTGAATCTCATCCTCCTTTGACAAAAGGGAGGAGTGACGGGAGCGGGTAATGGGCGGGGAGGAGAGCAAGAAGATGGACAAGGATAAGAAAGAGTAAAAGGTGAAAGGAGAAGCTTACTGACAACTTTGTGTAAATAACGAATATAATTTTATTCAACCTTTCCTTTTTCCTTAAAGTCTCCAGAAAGAGTGATTTTTTTTATGCCTTTATTTGAGCGACAGGACAGTGTATAGAGTTGGAAATTGGGGAGAGAGAGAGAGATAGAGTGGAATGACATGCAGGAAAGGAGCCACAGGTTGGATTTGAACCTGAGCTGCTCGCTTCGAGGACTTCAGCTTCTGCATGTGGAGCAAACTAAACACTCATCCACTTGCAACCCCACTGCTTTATATTTCAGTTCTTACATTTGCTTTGAGGACAGGTTTTTTTTTTTTACCTTGTAGATGAATCTTTTTGGAGTGTCACTTGTGTTGGATGCAGGGGTCCCAGAGGAGGTGATGAATGAGGGAGAGGAGGGTCCAGAACTCTGAAGAAGGATTAAGTTAATTAGTCTTACTTGACCAGTTTTGTATTTATTTTTCCTCATGGACACTTGTCATGACTAGTTAAGGAGGAAAAATCTCATTTGTTCTTGAGAGCTGCTTTAAAAGACTCTGTTAGCAATAATAAAAACACTTAAGTTCTAATTTTTGTTGCAGAACTAAGATTCAAAATGTTAATACGCTTTTACAACAACTCAGTGAAGTCACAAGTTAAATGTAGATATTTGCAAATCCTAAACTGGAACACAAACATAGATTTTTAAATAAACAACTTAAGCACGCTACATGAGTGTTTTTTTGTCACTCAGTGTTCTCCTGAGACTGACAGAAAAAACCCATCCTGTCACAGATCATATATAAACAGTAACAGACCAGACACATACATGTCTGACTTGTATACTGCAGGCATGCATTCATGTAAAGGGAGGCACACTAAAACAAGCAGACAGACACAGAGACATGCATTTACCTGCAGTGGGCTAATAGGAGGTGGAGGTGCTTTTCGTTTTTTGGGAGTTGTGATCCGTTCATCACTTAGCTTAGCTACTTGATCATGCTGAGGAGCCAGCAGAAGAAGAAGAGCAAAAAGGAAACAGAGAGAGAGAGAGAGGTAGGATTCAGTGCTGGTTAGTAAAAGAAGAATGAGTGAGTACTATAGTAAGACTTTACTTTGGTTTCCCAGAGCCAGCAGCTAAAAGATTTATACACAAGAATTTTGATATTGTCACATTAGAAATGTTGATGTTAATCTACTATCAATACAGTAAAGCTACACAACAGCAAGTGGCTCATTTTTAGCTCAACGTCAGCATGAATTACAAAACCCAACTTATGGCTTGTAACTGTCTTCAATGGCTGATTTGATGTTTTAAGCTTGGGCATTTGGGTTACTTTGATTGCCTGCCCCTACTTTGATGGGAAGAGAAGTATGAAAGGAATAGATCCATGTCTTACCTGTGGACTTTTAGGAGACTTTACATCTGTGAAAAGAAACAGGAAGGTCATGAAAAAAATGAAAGCTTTCCCTTTGAATCTTTTACATTTTCCTACAATGGTCAAATTTCAGTGAAAGAGAACAACTAACGTCTAAGTTAGAAAAGAAAAAAGGCACTAACTGAAGAACTCCTGCAGATGGCAGTATGGTCTCTAAATTCAAATTAAAGCAATGCATGTCTGGACCATGAGGCAACACATTTCTGTTTGTGTTTGTGTTTGCATTGATCATGCTGTCTTTTTTTGGGTTATCTTCTTTTCATGACTCTTACCTGAGACATGTTTTCTGTTTAGGGCAACAGTAAGCGCAGATTTGACCTCAGAGTTACCCGCCTGTTTGGCGTAGTGTGCGACATCGTGGCCCTGTGAATCCACAGCGGACAGATCTGCTCCTCGCTGAACCAGAACCTCAACCACAGACACAGCGTTGGACTCACAGGCAAGCATCAAGGCTGTCCTATTACACAGAAAAATATTCATGACCACCAATTTTGCATCCATCAGTCACCAAAGAACTTAAGTGTCTTAAATCAATCATCTCTGCTATTAGATGTGTGATTCATGAATTTGTTGTGTGTAGTTGTTGTGGTTGTACCTGCCACTATTGTCAGAAGTGTTGATTTCAGCACCGTAGTCCAGCAAAGTGCTGCACACATCAACGTGTTTGGCTGAAACCAGCAAAGGGGTGAGTCCGTCCTTTGGAACAAACAGAGATTAGAAAACATTAGATATGTTTGAAATCATTCTATAGAGGGACCTTAAACCAACATTACACACAGCTACATAACTTATCCCCTATGACATCAGGACATGGGCTTACACATGCAGTATTTCAAGTGTCTGTGTGGTGAGAGAAATCTCAGATCCATGTGAAAAAGGAGTGGATGTTTCCTAAATGAAATTTCCCAGCAGATAAACAGAAAAGCAAACACCGTCCATCTGTCTCCAGTGGCATAAACTTTGGGAAAATCCCCAAAATGATACATTCATAATTCTAAACGAGCAGATGCTCACCAGAATGTATTTGCCTGGGTTAGGCAACTCAGGCTGTATTTCATGTGGCGTAGCTTCCCCTATTTTTCACAAAAAGACTGACAGATCCTGACCCCAGTATGACATTTAACCTAACCTTAACTATCTATGACCTAAATCTAACAGTGACATTTGATTGGCTGAGCCCCTGCAGGGCTGTGTTCACTCTGGAAGAAGCTGTGGCCACAAAGGCTACGTCATCTTCAGCATGATGACATTAGAAATTGAAATGCATCTCATTGTGGTATCATTTTGTCTTCGACTAGGCTTTGAATGCTTTTCTCAAACACAGAACCACAGTGCATAAAACACAACTTCAACTTAATCGAACTCTATTTATGCGTTAGGTTGTGTAAAAGCATCAGTGTGTTTACAGTTAACATGAATGATAGCACAGCACAAAAACAAACCACACATTCAACATCCAAAGTGTAATAACTATAAGTAATTCAGTTTTAAATATGTGAGTAGACATTTACATAGGTTATTTATGTTGCCAAAAATTAAACAAAGTAAAACAAAATCTAGTTACCAATTAAGTGGAAGCAGAAACACTTTGTTGTTAGTGCGAATAGCAAATATACTTTAACTGTAGTTCCTGGCATTGTAGCCATACATCTGTTTTATTTGTTGGTGTTTTTGCGGTTGCTGTTGTCATTCTGTTTTCTCTCTTTCTAAAGAGACAACAAAGTCACATCAGACGGCTGTTCAACATGAGAGTGGTTCTGGGCAGTTTTTCCATGCCACTGTTATGTTGCTAAATGTTGCCAAGTGTTGTGCACATGGTGGAGTAATGTTGGCTCACCTGCTCTTTATGTCAAGAGTCTTCAGATAACATTTGTTATGAAATGAGAAAGATTGAATGATTGAAAAGATTGCCAAGCAACAGCAACGTGTGTCAGCATAACTCTGTGTTCTATAAAACAAGGCTGCTGCTTCCACACACCACAGAGAACAAAACTATGTTGTGGGTTCTGCTGAAGACTTTAACAGACCTGTTTGTGTCTGCTCTTCTCAGTCTCAGTCAGTTCCTACTGAATGTTTTTTTTCTTCTCATTGTAACGGTTGCCATGTCTGTTTCTGTGAATCTGAGAGCTCAGGTGTATTCATACTTGTTTGTCTACACGTTATTAATTTGGATCTATTTCCAAGATACCGCCATCACAACAGTTTGAAGTCTGAATACCTAATTTGGGCAACAAGGTAAAGTCTGTTCCCAGCCGAACAGTGGCAACCATCACAGTAAAGTGTGATACCTTGAGAGGTCTGTCAATCAAGGCAAACTAACACAGAGATGCACCTTTATAAAGATGAAGACACTCCTAATGTGACAATAATGATCATCCAAACACACATTAGAGTTTAAATTGGCTTTAAAACTATTACATGGTCCAAAATGGATTTAAAAAATTGAGAAGTATCTTTTGGATCCAGCATCTTTTTTTTTTTTAATGAACAACAAACAAAGCAGAGCTTCAAATGTTGAAAAGTCACAGGTCATCAATTGTGTTCTTGTTACTGTTGCACAGCAGCTAATTTGTCAACCAAACAGTGGTTACCAGACAAAATCTAATAAGAATTTCTCAAAATGTCTAAGCTGTCATCACGGCACACAACATTTTTATTCACCCCACTCAAGGTGCTATGTGTGCTAGCTTTGATTTGGAGTATATTTCTGCATATTATCAGCTTCATGCCTCAACTCCTAGGTGAAGAAAGTACCGTCATGTTTTTTTGTGTGTTTTTCTTGCGCCTTTCAAGACTCTTTGACCCACTTAAACCAAACTCATGATTGGTAAATTGTCTCAATACCGAGAGTCATATAAAGTACTTGATACAAAAAGTATTTCCAATTGAAAACATCAGGAAGCTTTTATTCTGAATAGTGCCAGTGTCTCAGAGCAGGATTTCAGTTTACATTTTACTTGATTCTTTGTCAAACACATGTGAGACCTGGCAGACGTTCTTCCGTTTCTTTCTATATCTTGCTGTGTGTTTATATAAGTCAAATATAGATCAGGAAGAGATATTTGTTACAGCCATGTAAGTATGTATTCCTGAGGCTATGCTAACAAGCTGGCATGTTTCACTCAGAAATATGTTCCAGATCTCTTTGTGGTTCTCCGTCTACATGTCTACTAACGGCTAACAGAGCTGCTCAAGTCTCTCACACACCACATTTGCAGATGATTAAGGCTGGGAAAGAAAAGTATGTTTGATGAAGTTTTCTGTTCATGTGAGCAGAAGAAAACAGCTCCAAAGAACTGTCACTACTCTACAAAAACATGGCTTCTCATCTAACATATGGAAAACTTCATTTGCACGGGTAACTCTAAATTTTGATGACGTGTTTTTGGTGACCATGCAATGTATCCCATGAATAATGTAGTTTCTTTAAAACAAAGTCAGTACATATTGTTGGAATTGATTAGGGGGATTTTTTTATGTGTTTACACCATAGAGGAAAACCTACAATGTTTCACTGGGTCTGCTCTTAGAGGAAGGGGAATTCAGAAACACTATACTTCAACACTTAACTGGTACAAAGTGGTAGCATAGAGCGTTTTAAAAGCCACAACTTACACAAGGCGCATACAAGCAATAGGCAGGGATGGATTTAAATAAGAAAGAGCACAACATTTTAACCCTAAGGCAAAAGGGATGCTGACTGTGAGTGTGTTAATCTCTAACAGAACAGCTGTTGTGTGGCAATAAAAAGGAAATACATTCGCACACATTCTCTCCATTTCTTTTCAGTCACTTGCGCTCTTCTTTATGCAAATACACCCAGAAAAGATCATGCCTTCACACCACAGTTGGATTAAAAACCACAGGCATGGAGCATCGCTGCAATGGAGACCACATGTCTGCGGCTTTAGAGCAGAGTTCCCACGGTAAACTGACCCTCTACCTAATACATTATCAGGAAGACAGACACACATACACACACGCGCGCACACACACACACACACAGTACAATATGAATCACTATCTAAAGGAGTACAAGAGAAAAGTGTTAGTTAACAAGGATCCTAAATATTGTGGATTTAAAGCAGTGAGAGTAAATTACCTTTGTTCCCATAATAAACTTAAAAACATATTAAGAATACAGGTTCAACTAAACTTTCACACAAGTTATTTGAGTGCATTTAAAAGCACCGTTAACAACACAGGGTCAAACACACAGGTAAAGTCTTAAAGGAAATCCACAACAAACAGTGATTCACCTTTCTTTAACAAATTCCTCAAATAACGGGAGGTCGATTGGAATGAGTCTGAACAGATTTCTGTGGTTTTTATTCCGATTCAAAGCCCTCTGAATATCCTGCCAAGAAAAATATGTCTCAGAGAGAAGGAGTGGGAGAAAAATGAGAAGGACTCACGGCATCTTTGAGGTTGACGGTACTTTTGAGCTCACACAGCAGCTGGACAGTCTGGATGTTCCCACTGGCAGCTGATGATAAAATAAAATTAAATATCTGTCAGAATATTAAAAAGTGCATGCAGTAGTGTAGTCCGTTTGGTCTAGGATAAAGTTCTGCAAGATAATAAAAATATTTACTTTCAAGAAATAATTCTGAGCATTTGTTTTTATTTAACAATTATTTTTATTCATATTTCATTTTTTCATTGTTTTCTGTATTTTTATTCATTTTTGATTGAAAATAATTATTTCAACACCATTTGATTACCTAAGTATCCAGGTCATCTTAAAGCAGCAGAAACTAAAAAGAAGCTCAAATAAGAACTGTACAATTCAGTGTGAGTGGAAGTCAATGTAAACACGTTTTATTTTAGTAATAGTGGCTTTGTTATGAAAAAAGAACTAAAGATGAAGTCTGTGAGAATTTTTCCAACACCTGAGTGTTATGAGAATCTTTCAAGGAACCAAAACGGTCTGAAATAATGTTTAACCACTTCATTCCAAATATGGAATATGAATAGAAGAGCTTAAACGTAATCTCACAAGATAGTTTCCCACGTTCTAGTCTGAGCTCACTAATCTTCACTAAAATCACTCAGGTTTAATTGAGGACACTGAGACACTTACCAGCATGATGCAGAGCAGTCTTCCCCGAGCCGTCTATAGCATCAACAGGACTTTTACTCTGAAGGGGAAGTAGAGGCGTATTAGATATGCAAATCAATTTCACACATGCTTTATAAATGAAACGTTTGTTTGGTCAAAAATACTCTTACAATTATTTGGCTCCCTTTGTTATTTACTTCATTGTTAAAAAATGGGATATACAACATGCACTACAGCCTTCAAGGCACATTTAAGATCAAATAGAATGCAAAATACACTTTACCACATTTAACAGTGATAAATGTCCCTAGTCTGTCTACAAGCCCCCCAATTAAGATTAAAGCCCATCCTCTCCATCTCTTGCCTGCTCCAGTTTTCAGAAAATGTGTGCTCAAGCAGGCCGTTCTGAGATTTTCCCTTTGTGACATCACAAAGGGAAGTTACCCCTCCCCCAGATTGGTAACACTCCCACAGCTAGGTTTTTGTTCTTCCCTCTGAGTCCGCTTTCTGGCCTTAAACAATCGGGCATGGTGCAAGAAAACCCGAGCCACCCAAGCCCTTCCAGAGGTGCGTGGTCGAACACAGCTCATTTGCATACAGGATCAGAGTGGATGTTTACAGGAGCTCTGAGACTTATTTAAACTTGTTGAAAAGGAGGAAAAAATATGTGACCTTTAGAGTGCCAAGTCTACTAATTATTCGTTTCACCGTATTTTACCTAAATATTTTGCAAGATCTGTTCAATAACCTTAAAAAATCTACATTTCTGTTGTTACAGCAGCTCGTTCATCAGGTATCAGCAATGATGTTAGTATTTTCTAAAATCAGTAGCAAAGTAATAGCATGTTACAGACTACAAACTGTGGTTATTTTTGCCAATTTTATGTCTAAGAACAGCACATTAGTTTGTCAGAAAAATATCAAACAAAGCAGTTTGTCTTGTCAAGAGTAAAAGGGTTGTTTCAAGCTGTTAAATTTAGCTGTTTGGACCTTTGGTAGGCTTGCATGGATGTATGACCCGGCAGGTGTGTGTTTGTTTAGATGCTGCAGACTGTCATGGGACAGTAAGGTCAGCAGACCCGAGCAGGAAGAAGCTCGTGAAAGTGTTTGTGTGTGTGTGTCTTCCTGCTGATCTGCACTAACGTACACACACACTCAGCAGACTGAAGAAATGAGGCAGAACACAGAAGACATCTAAATAGAAAATGGGACCGATCAGAGAGCGAGTTTCATTCTGTTCTTGCTTTCACACATTCCTTTTTTGCTACATCAGCTAATGTGTCCAATAAGAAGGCTTGCTTGGAGACTAGACGCTCTGCCATTAAAACATTCTGACGTCAATATTTCCTACACCTTTTATTGTACAAAATATCTTGAATACATTTAGCTTGATCCCAAATACTGTCCGGCACTGATAGTAAATCACTGTGAAGACTTCTGGTCATGCATTAATACAACATAGCAGCTTTAGAGATAACAATAATTTTCAATTTGATACCTACTGAAGGCTTCCCTCTCCACCTTACCTGAATGATCTTTTTGCAGCACTCAATGTGATTGTTCTTTGCAGCCAGGTGTAACGGATTCAAACCTGAACATGAAACAACAAAGGTTACAGCTTAACATTTTATAGCACCACAGAAATTTGGTGACAAATTGAATAAGATTTAAAAGAAAAATAATTAAGAGGGATTATCTAAGAGTGTGTATGAAAAATACTAATTATACAATGAGTTTAGTTTTCTGTTAATTTAAACATCAAATGTTATCAGACCTTTATGATCCAAACCTAATGACAATTACCCCAAAAAAACTTGTATAATATCTTTCTATTTGCAATATATACTGGGAAAAAAGTATCAAAATTAAACACCTGATTGACTGCCTTATATTCTAACCTCTGTATATGTACATACCTGCAGCATCAGTGATTGACAGGTCAGCTCCATGAGCCAAGATGACAGACAGGCAGTCTGTCAGACCGCGAGCAGCTGCTACATGAAGACTGCACACAAATTCAAAAACAAAAATAATTAGAAACTGAATAAACACAACTTATACAAAGCATCTGTGGTGAAACTACGGTGGCCGTGAATTAATTCACAAATTCACTGGCATCCCTTGTGGGAAGAAAAATCAAGATTTAACCGATCAGTTGAAGGATACCTTTACTAAAATACAACTTCAACAGCAAGTTAAAATGAAATCTGCAGACTAACTCCAAAACTAGCGCAACGAACAGCAAAAGAGAGGAGGGAGCTGGACTTTTAAATATGGAAAACTAAACTGCCACAGAAGTTTAGCACGGCTAACTAGCCACTCCTTCCAGTCAATAACCATCTTATTTCACTACCTTGAACGACAGAAGAATATTGCTCTTCAAATAGGGTGGGTGATATACACACCCCCTTCTCTCTCTGCGGCTTAACTGTTGACTAAACTGTTCATTAGGCTGTTTGCACATTTTGATGTGGTTATATCGTTTAATTTGTGTTACCTGTCTGGATTTACTCAAGTGTGTTCATCAGTTTACTGAAAAACTTATTTTTTTGCTGATGTTGGCAGAAATGAACAACCATGGACAGCACAAGTAGGAGGTCACCATTACCTGGATAACATTCAGGTGATGTTACCTTATTAGATGACGTTGTTTATAGCCTCTGCAGTTGTGGGAGGTCACTAGGTTGTCAGTTTTAAGGTCATGTTGTAAAATAGATATTCTGCCTGGTGTTATGTGTGGAAACTATTTGTGCATGTTGAGCGCTTACAGCAGGGTTTGTGTGTTTGAGAGAGGAAGAGAGTGTCAGTGTCAGAAGTGTTATCTGAAGTTCTGCATCCGTCTGATATAACTGTGTAAAACAGGAGCTATGATAGCACATCTGGTTATGTTACATTTCCTTCTACAGCAGTGACATACTCTTTTCGTGAATCACCCCAAAAAATGCATGTAGATTAAAGATGTTGTCTCAACTCAACCTCTCACCTTGGCTTCCTCAAAAATGTCCCCCATGTCAAACCACAGCTCTTAGGGTCTGAATGACTTTTTGAACATCTGAACATTTTGGGAAATATTGAGCTTCATGCATCAGCACAAATAATCCAGCTTAACCAAATATACCCACCAAAAGCTGTTATTAAAAGCTGATCTTGATTTTTTTATATTTCTGGCAACTACAACAAGGAATTTCTGCTCCTGGCTTAGAAATAGCATAGCACATAACTCCCTGTAAAACCACAACATGTAGTTTTTACACCTAACTTGTCTGTTTGTGCATATGTGTGCAGCATGCAGGGAATCAATACGACCCCTTTCCACCTCAGCGAGCAGAGAGAAAAAAACACTACACATGCCAGGCCTTCCTCTGGTGTGTGCGTAGGATACACACTCACACACCCTTACACACAACTATGCCCACATGCCTTTCAATCAAGTTTTATCACCATAGGGATACTGTAGACTCCTCCTTTGTGCATTCTGAAAAGATCGGAGGTTTGAGATCTAGAATCACATTCACATTCATGTGATTTTAAAAGCCTGTGAGTAAACGTCTGCATGCATGCGTCTGTTCCAGTCACACACACACACACACACACACACACACACACAGAAGAGGTCAAGGATTTGAACTAGCAAGGGAACAAAAAGCCAGTGTGTTTGTTTCGGCATGTGCGAATCTGCACAGTCGTTTCTCCCTACATTTTTGTTCCTGTGTTTTGATGTTCCTAGCGCTGCGTGAGCTGCTTAGCACATTGAGGTCAGCGGGTGTTGTGTTACAGAAAAAGAAAGAGGTCAAATATTAACACTGAGTCTCTGTGTTATCAACAATGAAACGGTGAGGCGGTGAGCTGCACTGCCTCTGCAGAAATTAACTGGCTCTCGAAGCACTGAATGCTAGGTGGGCTGTGTGAATGGTAGAAAATGTCAACCTTTTAGGAACCAATAAAAACAGCAGTATTTTTAGATCAGCCATTCATTTTTAACATTGTGCTGTGGAGCGTGACAGGCGTTTCATAAGCTCAAGACTTGAGAAGTTAAGAAGAAATTGCTGTAAAAATGTTAGCCTTTGACTGAAAGGGAACACAAAAACATCAAGACCAGATTTTTTTTTAACTGAAATTCTAACTCTTTCTTTTAATACTTTTTAACAAAGCTTTGTTGTTAACACACTGTGAAAGTGTAATCTAAGTCAATAGACCATATAAAGCTCCATCTGTATTTACAAGTACTGTCAATTGATTAAAAAATGTAGCATAATTAATCACAGTGCGGTGAGGAGACGGACGATTCATAAGTGGCTCGGTAAGATGAGCACAGGTATTCTTTTCTCTGCTGAGTCTGCCTCACGGTTTGTTATCATCATCTCATGTTTTTAAAGGATAATAAAGGGGAGTGACACTCAATGTGTTGACATGTCAGCATAGACAGCCCTAGTATTTACTTAACACTTCTAAACAGAAAGCAAACTGTATATTAGCACATTTTATTCTACTCTGGTTTTTATTTTGCAGTCATGTCAGTGTATTCAATCTGAATCCAAATGTCTTGGCTGCTTCCCCATGTCATACAGTTCACATCATACAGAAGCCACAGGAGACTTTTGTCTCTGTCTCTGCCAATTAATTATTCTGCTTGAGTAGAATTTGCAGTAGGCATGCTGTGCTATGGATTTACTTTGCTGCTCTCAAAAGGTAATTGGCTCCTTTGGGGATCATGAACTGATAATAGAGAGAGATACATTAATACAGTATATTAAGCATAATAAAGTCAACACTTCGTACCTAAGCTGTTTTTTTCTGAACTATTTGGTATATTATTGGTAATTAACTTACGCTGATTTTCCATCGCTGTCTAGTTTTACAGCGCTGGCACCTTTCTTGGCAAGAAGTGACGCCACCTTCTCCACATCGCCATGCTCCACCGCAGCAAGCAGGCGCTCATCGTTTTTGTTCCACTCGTTGGCCTGTAAGATGAAGACAGAAAATAAATTAGGTCGAGAAAAAGTGAAGGAGATAGGGTTAGGAAAACAAAACGATATGAAGAGTAATCAGTAGTAAATGTGAAAGCAGAATTTGGACAACAACATGATCTAAATCATATCTTTTATATATATTTATTTTGTTATCTTTGTGACATATGTATAGAAAAGTATATGACATCAACCATTAAGCCTATCTCTTACAGTAAAATACATTTCTTACAATGACTTGCATCATTAGACATTGACAGATAAGACAATAAAACTGTAAGCCAGCCAAAGTGGCCGAGATGCCCTTAATGTGAGTAATGTTTCTCAAGGGGAGAGAATGTTTTTCTTTCTCTGCTACAGCCCACATGAAATATTTCTATCTGTATGTGGGAACACAGACACACACACACACACACCAAATGGCCCCACATTTGTATCAGTGACAGGCTATTCACATAAAGAAGTCTGCAACTGGAAAGCTTCAAGCATGATCTCACAGAGAGTCTGCTACACTGTAGTCTGATGGCACAAAATACAAGTCCACCACAGGTTGTTCACCTCTGGCCAAAAACAAATCATCAATAACAATATAAAAAGACGATGGAATCACATGCTTTAATAAAACAAATTAAGGAATAAAAAGTAGGAAAGGAGGAGTCTGTCCATGAACAAACAGTTTTGAGATTGAGACAGTTGCAGAACTGAAACCATGCACCCCAAACATATCACCAGTGGAAGCCTTCCCAGCAGTTACCTGTTCATACTCAAAGAGCTGGGATGGTATTAGATTTGACCTGATAGCCTACTGACCTTCATGTGATACTGAGTGAACTCTTTGACTCCAGAAATACATGTGGAGGTAAACTCTACCCTATTTTAAGACAGCAATAAGTCAACATAGTGATACATGGCAAACATCCACATGCTATCAAGGCAATATATTTTGCACAGCTGGTGGAAAATGCAGGGCTATAAAAATCTTTCTGTCACTGGAACCACTTGGATGACCGCTGAGCACTGCAGCTTAAAAGACACAAAGTCATTAACGTGGAGCCGTGGGGAAATCAAAAATATGGTACTATATTTATGGTCTTTTATAAACTAAAAATTAAATCTAAAATCATTGAGAAACTTTTTTTTTTTTCCTGGCAGAAAGTTCTTGAGAAGAGTTGTAAAGGAAACAACCCACACAACTCCTTGTAATCCAGGCTTCAAAGCACTGAGGAGTGAAGATGCTATTTGTGAAGAGTTGTAAGACGAGAAAGTTCTCTGACAGACTGGAAATAACAGACTGGGTTTAAAAACACTCAGCCAAGCATGACACATACATGTGAAGGAGATATGAATCCACCCTTTTATTCCGCTGATTGACATCTGGAGTAAGTTATGTGAAACTATCAAACAATCTTTATTTGTATAGCCCCAATTCATAACAAATGTTATCACAAGACAGTTTACAAAAGAGAGGTCTAGACCGTAGACTTTGTTATATTATTTACAAAAGACTCAACATCAATCCATCATGAGCACTAAGAAATGTTTAGCAAAGTTACAGTGGCAAGGAAACACAGCCCTTCTACAGACAGAAACCTTGAGTAGAACCAGACTAATGTTGAACAGCAAGCTGCAGAAACTGTGTTAAGCTTGGTGAGTGAGATAGAGGGAGATGCAGAAAGAAAGAGGGATAAAGAGAAACAGAGCAAATACAACAACGACATTGAGTTAGATAGATTCATAGCTAGAATGTCAGTAAAAGCATGTGTAACTATAAGGGACAACATGAGACAAGTTGAAGATGTATATACATTTGGCTTTGCTAATGTTCCATGTGAAAGCATAAGTATAACTGATTCATGCACATTATAGGCCTCAATGATGTAGTTTGTGTTTGGAAGGAAACGCTGAATCTTCTTTACGAGACAATACTTCATCTTAAAGTTGTAGGGCTCACTCATTCCTTCTGTACCTTCATACCAGTTCTGCTAAACAGTTTCTGTGGAAAAATCTTTTGATGTGGAGCAAAACATCAACAATGGTAGAGTAAGGTGCTATGGAGGTGAAAGTGGAACATTTAAGACAAGAGAATGTGCATCTGTTCGTCTCTATGATCGGTGTGCAGTGAAACATGAAACATCAGGAGAGAGCTGAAGCTATTAATGACACAGCATATGGTGTTGAGGATAGTTTGGCTTGTTTTTACAGAGTTGGCTGGATTTGCCTCCCAGTGTGCTGGAATGAAAAGTCTCATGGTTTTATACAGGCAGTCATGTGTTCAGCCAGCGTCCAGTGTGCTGAGGCAGTCAAACACTAAAAATAGTCTCACTTAAGAGATGGAGGGGGAACTGAAAAGAAAACGCTGGATATAGACAAATAAGGCATGACTGAGTGTAATGGAATATTTTTTTAAATGAATGAATTCTGTTGCATGAGTTTACTATATTCTTGAAAGAGAATGGAGAGTTGTTTGTTTACATGATTACATGGTACCCAGTAATCCTCTTATCATGTTTTATGGACATCAGGAAGGGTGGACCTCTTAGAGGCTATAATTGAGTGCCTTTGTGATCCGGAAACAACAGTCAAACAAAGCCACTCCTGTAGGCTACATGTCGCATTCAATAAAGGAAGTCACATCATGCAGAAGGTGAGGGGTACTTTAAATTGACTTTACTCAAGCTACAACATTTTAAATGAAGTCAAACTTTTATAGTCAGCACTGGACCGTCTCGGTTGCTTATTTTCATAAAAGCTCTGCCGAATGAGCTGATTCAAATCAATGTATCTAACTCTTTATTTTCTAGAGACACCTAAAACTAAACCATAGTTAAACCAAACGCTGTACGCATTATTAATCCTTGCCTATTTCAGGCTGAAAGAATGTTATACATGTATAACTACATACATTATGTTCAAGTAACTAAATATACTTTTGTCACACAATGTAGTATTCAGTAGGAAAAACATTTACTTATCATATTAGTTTTTTACTCAATCAGTAAATATTTATGCTCATGTATTGAAAAGATTTCCAGAGTTGCTCCCAGAGTGATATTATGAAGAGAAAATGCAGGTGCAATGTCGAAATGGAAACTGTATTAATGTATCTGCACATTGCAAATGTGTGCTCTGAAAATGTTTCACAGAGAAGTAGGATTTAACAGCAGAGTTACCCCGAAGGATTGTTAACCACATGAACAAACCACACTATCCAACTCAAGAGGGCACTGAGAGGAGAAACCTGGCAATTAGAAAGCAAGAGTGCACTTCTTGAGACAAAGAACTGAAAGTTTGAGCTCGTGCAGTATTTTAAAGTAAAGGGATCTTAGTGCTGGAGCTTTGAACTATGATTCAAACTCTTCCAGCCAAACGAGACAAACCGTTGTCCCAGTTCTCTGTAAACTTGCTCCAGCAGTCATGCTGTGTTGGTTGTCAGTTGTGTTTAAACATGAAACTGCAAAGCATTTATGGAACATGAATGGGTAGCAATGCCCACCACTGTGTCGTCTATCTACTGCTGTGTACACACAAGTTTCCCTCTAAAACTCTGAAGCTCTTTTAAAGATTTACCCAAGCTTTTACCTAACCTGAACCTCTATGTGTGCAGAGTAGAGACAACTCTCCCTTTCTCGACCAAACAAAAGTATGCTCTGATATGGTTTATTACAAAGATATTCATGATCTCCAAAAAAGGGCTAATATGACAAACACAGTCTGTAAGAAGTGCATCATCTTAGTATTCATGATTTATTCATTTTATATTGAGTACGACTTCGATATTTTTTGACAGCAAGGATCAAAAGCACGTAGAAAAGGGATAGCTAGTGCTGCAGTTCATCAATTACTTCAAGAAGAATGCATTCAAGAATTAAAATCACTGTTTGGTTCAAGATGATAATTTGGTCTTTTATTCTCTCTGTAACACTATATGACAGACTGAGAGGCATCTCCATCCAGAAACTGACCAGTCTACAGGTAAATATTTTCAGTTAGGGCTGTTGAATCATTAATAAGAACTGCATGTGGGAGAAAACTGAAATGGACTAATAGAAGAGGGGAAACACGGATGTAGTGTTGCGCATGATCGTGCCTAAATGCCTCTGTGATTTCAATAGGCTCAACAAAAAGTGAAGGGCTGTCACGATCGAGCAGCATGTCACCGATAGCATTAGACTACATTGTAATGGACAGGTTTAAGTGGAGCGGAATGCTCTGCTCTAGTTTCTGCCGCACACACAAATATTGTCAACGCAGGGAGGCTGATGAAATAATCATGTGCTGGAAGAGACTGCAAATCAGCACAGGCACTGACTCCAGCAGAAAGTTTTCTAAACCTAAAAGAGGAACGATGCAGGAGAAGCTTTGCCTGTTCAGAGAGACAGTAAACAGTGCTGTTTGGGCACTTTATATATGGTTTCAACAGGATAGGATTTTTTATGTGAATATGTAAAAGAAGGCAAGTAACAAATAGACTAAACTGAGGAAACCTTGATTTCTTTTTAATGTCGTTATATGCTGAAACAATTTATCAACATGAAATTACAACATCTCATTATTGTCTTGTCTATTGCTTAGTTGTAGGCAACTTTTTGCTCTGACTGTAAATTGCTGTCCTGCTCCTTATCCTAAGAGCTAGTCAAAAAAAATGTGCAAACACTGCACATTCAAAATAAAGCTTAACCTGATCTCCACATGTGAACTCTGACTCCAGACAATATCTGCTTGCATTACAATTCTGAGGGCTTAGCCTACATTGGCTTACACTGGACTGCATGGGTTTAGCCCACATTAGGTGGACCAGCAATAAGTCACAGGTCACTAAATCCTGAGATACGAAACCAGTAAAACCACAGTAGGGGCCATTCTCAAACTAAACCCATAGCCACTCAATGAGAGAACTCAGTTTTCACTCACACTTACAGCTAATTGAATCCCGCTACATTAAGGTATAGAGTAGAAAATACAGCAGCAACACAAAGACATCACACAGGTCAGTAAGTTGTTATCAGTGCTATTGGAGGTAGGCTTGCATGGTGTGACAAAAAATGATTTGTGCAATTGTACACAAGTGTGATAAAATATTAGAGAGTGCACATTAGCTTTAACTCACAGTTTCTCTGTCTATCTGCTGTCCATCATGTGTTACACAACATGCGTTTGCAACATGTCCCTCCTACATCCTAAATAAATCCTAAAAGCTTTTTCCCACCACTATATCAGCAAATAATCTGGAGGTAGCTTTACACAATTCATCTGAGTGAGAAAGCATTATTTGTGTGCATCATTTTTTTCACATCTATTGCTATAAATTCAGACTTTTGCTATGTCTTCTTTGTGAATGCTCATATAGAAATAACAATACAACTAATGTGTAAGACACTCCCACTCCCCACAAAGTGGTTTTGGATGACCCTCGGTGTGTAATACCATAAATGTGAGTACACAAAAGAGGCAAAAATGTGTGAGAAGAAAGTTAGGGGTTGATTTGAGAAAGTCCCTTGTTATGTGTTTGCCATCAAGAAGTTAACAGGATCCCACCTCCTATTTTACTTTCAGTTGTAATTCCCTGACTGCATCATAATCTCAGGCTCTGTCTGCCTGTGTGTCTGTCTCTCAGGGATTCCCTCTCTTTCTGATTCTTGTGCTTCAAGTGTGTTTACTGTGGGATCAGGGTGGGGACGGAGGTATTTGTTCCCTCTCCGATTTAGCCCGACACTCATTAAGACACACAAAGAGGTGGCTGATAACACTAAGTGTTTCCTGTTTGTCCAGGCCGGTGGACAAGGACGACAAGGAGAAGGAGAGGTAAAGAGGCAGGGGAAGTAGAGAAGGGAATAAATCTGTTGGTAAAAGCACACTGGAGAGAAAACCTATCTGACCTGAATAATCTGTATGTATTTCTGTTTAGTGGGCTGCTTCACATGTATTCTTTTTTATCCTCATTCATCTCACAGGTGCTAGTTTACTTTATTTTTTTAGTGTTCAAAAGATCATAAAATCCAGCCAGTATTACAGTTTGTGAATAAAATGCAAAGTCAACAACTGCTCATTAAGTGTGACTGACTGCTTGTTGGCCTAATGGTTTCTGCATTAACATGCCTGGCCGGACTGTTTTTTCTGCTACTCTGAACTTCCTCAGTTCTACAAAGGAAAAATAAACTCACGGGAAACAGTAATTCTTGCATCACACTCGGTGTGTTTGGAGAGTTTATCTAGTAAGAGTGTGTGGAGTTTCAATGGAAAACATTTACTTTAGAAAACCTTTTATATCTCGGTCCAAAATAGACAAAACAACAATTTTGTTTAATTTTAAAAAAGCTGTTTGCTTTGGTTTCAGGGCAGTCCAGTTTGCTTTTCCTACATACAAAGCAACTCAAATAAATGGGGGACACTGTAAAATATAAAGTTGTTAGAGCCTACATAAAAGTAATGTTAAACTGATGAGCAAAGAGTACATGAGGCCTTTTTGCTAATTTCTGTGTTACATGAGCATCTGTGCAATGACACTATGTAATCTCAGGTATTGTTAAAAAGGAAGCATGTTAAGAAAGTCTTTTAACAGGATATATCAAGATTAGAATAAATTGTGAATGTTAACATCAGGGCTGTTAAAATTCAAAGAATTGATTTTCCGCATACCTTGTGATGGATTCAAGTGTTGTTTAAGGAAAATTTGACCTGCCAGTGGCTTCATATTCACTGTGCAGCTCAGTGCAGTTATGGTCAAGAAATCTTGTGCCTGATTGAAGGGTTGTACGGAGACCTAATAGCTACGCTCTGCTAAAACTAAAATCTTTTAAATGTTTATTGAACAAAAAGGGGGGTGGGGGTGAAATGAGAGATGGAGTTAATGCAGGGGAAGGTTAGGTCAAATTAAGTACAGGAGGAAAAATCAAATCAGCAAAATTATTAGGATGAAAATGTTGAAAAAATTGTTCATCCTCTAGTAAAGTTGAGCATAACATGAACACACATCATCCACCTTGTACCAATTCACACTCTCACACTGTGTGTAAATGAGAATAGAATGTTTCCAGGGGTTACAGACAGAGATAAAAGATAACGATAAATTTATGCACAAAGAAAAGTAGGTTAGTTGGGTGGTAAGACACACAAGCAACATAGAGTGAACTCCAGAGGGGAATAACCTCATTACAGGTTATATTTTTCTTTGTGTGAGACACAGAGAGAGAACACTACAGGCGGGAAGTGAAGGAGAGGTTGGAAAAGGGTAACAATGAATAGAACAAAAGGAAAAGAAACAGTGAAGGACAGAGATTGGCACTTCTACAATATCTCTGCCCTTTGATCAGCAGTGGCCGTTAACTTCAAACTTCTTATCTGCAACAAAGCAGATGCTCAAATGTCCTCAAACAATACTTCCTTTCTCCTGGGCCACAGCTGAAACCGCTTACTGCCCGCTATAGCACAACAACACAGGCACACACACAGGCACACACACGCACACACACACACACACACACACACACACACACACACAGCACAATAGTTTACTAGACTCTGAAACTCAAACCCAGAATAAGAGAGTTAGTAGACAGAACTGTTAAACACAGACCAGATGGTTACTCTCATTATGAGAGATGCTGCCATGTGTTTTAACATAATGCACGACCTGGAGCACACAAGGACTCTCAATGAGTCGATGTAGGGATGCACTCCTATAACGTTAGTGTAAGAAAGTATTTTTCCATTTAATAACTTTCTTAACTTTCTTAACAACTCTAGAGACATCACTTGCAGGCAGCAATTTCTAAGAATTCCTGCAGCTCTGGAGCCACAAAGGCTTTACTGTAAACAACGAGGTCACATATGCAGCAGTACTCTTTAGGACATGTAAACAGACTTTAAAGTGTAAAATTAATGGAGATCCTCTTTAAAAACACAAAAGACAGCCAAGCTGACACCCGTAATAATACCAAATTTCTGCCAAGGCACTTATTTCCAATGAATTTGCCAGAGTAGATGACCGTGAAAGAGAATATGTATCAAAGGAATCACAAAGCTGTTATCATGTTTATTTATCTAACGTTAGCTATTGTGAGACTGGTTATATTTATTTTAGAGAAGAATATGTTTTTGCAAATGACGAGCAAAAAAGGATTTTCTTCTTAAATGTACATTTTTAATGAGAGGTAAAGCAGTGCTTTGCATTTAGCAAATAGGCCCTTGTCACAGATATCGTTAGCTTTCCTTCTTTTGTCCTTTTTAGCACAGACAGGACAACTTTGCTAGTGTTAGTGCACCCTAAGTCCACTTATCCCTTTGACCTTTCTAATTACCTCTTAGTTTACTTCTTTTCTAGTGCTCCTCTTATAAACAACTCAGGTAGTGTAAGGAAAACTATGAGACCACCATGACTTTAAGAGCCATTGTATCCATGTGCTCATTCACAGATGCTGTGACATATCACTTAAACCTTAAAATGTGATTCAAGGCAGTGTTACACTGTGCAGTATGCATGCTTTTTTCTTGGTCATTAGGCTGTAGCCTTACTATAAGAGGAACAACCTTCGCTCCCTCTTTAAACAGAGCCTTTTTTATTGAATGTACAGATTTTTAGGCAGAAGGATTGATGCAGAATTCCAGCATTGGACATTTATAGATGAAAATGGACCTCCAGTAAAAAAAATTGCCTGCATGCAACATTTCCTCCTGACACAAATAGCCTTTCCTGCACTATAAATAACCACTGCTGGACTTGGAAAGCAACCAGGCTCATAACCCAGAGAACTGCTCATAAAGGCACTGGAGTAGGGCATAACATATTCTGTATTCCCTCTATTTAGCAATGATACAGTAGGTATACACACATACAAATAGATCAAAGAAACAATAAAAAATATGATACAGTCTCAATTATTATTTTGATAAAATCTCTGAAAGAAGAAGTGTTCTACTTTAAAGTTTTCTCCATGAAATTGTCTGTCATCGTATCTCTTTTATCATTGGACAGAAGCACACTGAAAGTAAAAAATGGCAGAGCCAAAAGTGTCTCATGAAGTTCAGTTCTCATAGTTTCTTAGGGTGAGCTGTTTCTCACCCTCCCTCCATCCATCTTCTAACATGAATATTGTTCCAGTTGATCAGAGCAGGCCAAGCTAAACAACCCGTCTATATCAAACTGGAGGCAGGAAGCCTAGCTGGACAAAGAGGGAGTCTCTCCCCTCACCCCCAGTCTCTCCTCCTTTATCCTGTTTTACTCCTGATTATTCCTTTATCTTTGTCTCTGTTTCTTTGTCATTTGTCAGACTCCTAACAGCTCCTGCCTATCTTCCACAAGATTTTAACTGAACTCCACTCATTAAACTTGTCTGTCTATCTCTCTAGTGCCTCCATCTTTATCAGTAAGAAGTTGTGTCTCACACCATTACTTGATCTGAATGAATTTCTGAATGACATCATCAGACATGTAGCCTTGAGAGTCATACTTCACTGGATCCACAGCCACAGTTTTCTAAAGAACTTAAATGGAAATATACTTTCACTTAAAGACTTTCTTAGACATAAATACATAAACATACAAATACAGCAGCAAACAAGCACCTTGCATCATTATCACCGATTTCCTCGCACTCACACCAGACAAGAAACAAGCCCAAAAGCAAACACACACCCACACATAAATGAGCATGCAAACACATGCACAGACACAAGGTCACACCCACCTGCTTGCACCATCCACAGTGCCTCATCTGTATCTGCTGACAAGCACATTTCCTGGCTGAATTTCTGTAGTTTATATACACAGACGATAAGAAATAAAGAGTTCCCACAGGCACTTCCTGCATTAATTGGACCCCTGTTTGAACAGGCTTTAAGCCATTTTCCTCAGGCTTTTCTTGGATTCATTTAAACAAGTTCAAGTCAGGATTTTTTCAAGTTTTGAAACCATTCTTTCAGAAGTGCTTGTTCATAAAATCAGGTTGGAACTTAAGGATAAAGGGCAAAATTCCTTGTGCAATCAACAGCTAACTCTCTGTGCTAAAGTAGAAGCATATTGGACTAGCCTTCTGCACACTGCATAAGCAAGAGTAGAACAAACACACAGAGAAGACTCTTCATCATGAGACTATCACACCAGCTCCATGAAAGAGACAAAAACAACATTTGACTAGATGATATTTACTTTCTGCTCACACCTTCTGTCAAGATTGACTTATTGTACTCATGAATCAAGAATGTATTCTCAAAAATATCAGATACACTACCGAGTGTAACATAAAAAAGCCTGAGCGTAAAGGTGAGGCGAAAACACATGGAGCATGTTTCAGTTTAATTTTCCATGTATCATTAACACAAAGCTAGAACACTTCCTTTTTGATAAAAGTATGATGTATTTTCTGTTGAATGAATGATTTCCCCAACAATCCTTTTAGCTTTTAATCATGATAAATTCAACTTTAAAGTAATGTGCCCTATTTCCCTTCTCTGAATTAGCTACTTGGCCTGCATGATAAGGTGAAAATCTGCAATGTGCAATAACATTGTTAAAATACTGTGGTGATGATGATATAACTTTCGTTATATGAACAAATATTGGAGTAAGTTTGCAGTTTATTGTCTGTCTGCTGTCCTGATTGTTTTAACACTGACCTATGCCAATAAGCTTCCCCCATTTATGTGAATTTAGCTATATGGCTAAACAGCAGTCAGATGGTCGAACAAATATTGGCATGAAAACTTGAATGCATGTCATGTGTGTCTTTCACAGCGTCTCATGGAGTCTTTTGCAATGTTTCTATTGCACATTTTTAAACTTATTGTGAATATTTCATTTTGATAATGAATTTATTGTGCTGCCCAATCCTCTAAAGATTACTTTTATATGATGGTTGAAAAAACTTTCTGCTGGATGTTGAATACAGAGTATAGACAAAATGCTTAGTGTGAACAATGCCAGTTATCCCTTTGACTGTTGTGCTATCTCTCTGCTCACAATGACAACACATTCACACAGACACACACACCCTTCATCCACTTCTGCCAGATTAATTTCAGGCCATCCCTGAGGTTTTATTGTCTCCCACAGTGCTAATACCCTTTCACTACAACCCGCCAGAATAAACCATTCCTTGCCAAACCATGACAGACTGGGCCAAATCAAACAGGGCCAAGTGGAAATACTTCAGGCTGAGCTTCAGTAAAAAGAAACATTCTATATAATTCAAGGACTGCTACAGTATTCTGTTGCAATGAAATGACTTTTATTTTGATACTGCAACATTCATGGAAAAAGTAGGGCAAAATATTTCTCTCTAATGGCTTAATTTTCTTTGAAGTACCAAAAAGAAGGAGGAGGAAGAATATGGTTTAATGTTCTCAACCACCAGTGCACAATTCATTATTTACAAATGTTTTCAAGTGATCAGCATGTGATATTTTTCTCCACTGGGCTGATCCACTTTACAAAGTAGACTGCAAGGTCCTGTTAAAAATAAGATCCATTCCTCTATTATAAACATTTCTAAAATGACATTGTTTTGGTTTAAATAAGTGTCAAAACAAGACACATTTAAGGTTCAGTTTAGTCTCTAGTGTCTTATAGCTGGCGATGAATTTAAGCCATGAGACAGCTGTGAGGAGTGAGAGGAGACAGCATAATCCACACATCAATTAGACACAGAGTCTGGGTGATAAGGGGTGTGTGTGTGTTTCTGCGCATACACTGTTAGTAATAGTCTATGGACATGGATGGGAAAGTGTGTGTGTGTGTGTGTGTGTGTGTGTGTGTGTGTGTGTAAACCTAGAGTAATCCAGCTTAGTCTAGCATCTGTGGGAGCAGTTTTATGTAGTGTTACAGTATGTAGGCGTGGTGAGGGGTTTTAATACTGAAACCACTTTAAACTATTTAATACACACATAAGAGTGAACAAAGATTGTGTATGTGTGTGAGTGTGCAGCAGCACAGCCAGCGAGTAATGTGCTTGAGGGGGTAGTAGTAAAGAGCTGAGTGTAAGATAATAGTCTAAGCAAATTAACCAATTTAGTGCAGCTCGGCTCAAACAGCAGGGACAGCTGTTAATGTGGTCTCAAAAGGTTGACTCACACTTCTAAGATTTAATTAAGATTTCTCAGAGTAATTACACAGGACTGTTTTTAATAAGGTTAGTAAAAACCGTGAATAAGAATACTCATTTTGCATTGTTATACTGTACGTAAGTCATCACATAGAACTGTTAGAGCTTGGATATCCTTCCCCCAATAACCTATCTGACAAAAAGTATTGGTTATACAGAAACCTGAAAACTGAGGCTGAATGGTTTTTCAGATTTTGGTTTGTTAAATAATTATTTTATCAGTTTCCGATTCAAATTTTAAAAAATACTTAACTCAAGACATTTTCGTAAAGCTGATTATTGCAAAACTTGATGTGTTTTATTTGTTTCATTTTAGGTATAAAAAATAGGTTAAATATATTGTAAATAGCAGAACATAAATGGAGTTAGCGGGGGGGGAAATAAACTGATAAAATTGATGACAATAAAAAAAAGTGGTACATTTTTAATGGAAAGACATGATACGAATGTCTTCATGAATTCTTTCCTCATCTTTGGAAAGGCCGTTTGCACATCTCTTCATAAGTCTGATAGAACTGACTGAATTAAATGCTAATGGCAACTATAAAGCAAAATATGTTTAATGGTATTCTCAATAGAGGTAAAAGAAACATAATTTCTGACTGCTAATTGTTCAGACAACCAATTTAAACCTGGAAAAAATGTACATGTCTGTTTAATATTAAATGAGCTGCAGAAGTCAGGTGGTACAACTTCAAGAGATATCACTGTATAAATATCTGTATATCCATCTTTAAGTCCAGCTGTGTTCTCTACAATAGGTATGTGCCTTAATATGTGTGGGACTTATATGAAATAATTAGAGGCCTGTGTGTGTGCGCTTGAATAAATGTGACATGAAATATCCTTCTTACTAGGGTTGGATAGTAAACCAGTATCAATACCAGCAACAACAGTATTACGTACTTCCACGACATGAATATTTGCACTACCGTCAATACAACACAGATTGCTGCACCCTACCAGCCACAGGGGCAGGTAAATAAAAGTAGCCTTAAATTGTGATTGTGAAAGACGGGAGACAATGGATCAGAGTTAATCCCTGTGGTCCTCTACATGTTTCGATCTGAAACCCAGAGGAGAGCCAGTGCCACGATCACTGACCAAAGGGTTATGCCTCCTACTCCTGTCAGAGCGGGTGTCAAGTGTTTACAATGAAATTAATTAATACAATTGTGGTCCAACAATCAGGTAAACTTGTATTCTCCCCTCTCAAAGTTTCAAATAACAGCAACATTAGGTGGGTCTGCTCGCCTGCATTGAGTCTCTCGCAGTCTGTCGGGGGCTTTGACATAGGCTAACTGCTGGACAGGGTTTTGCATCTCCATTATAACTATCTGTTGAAGGTGTGTTTAAACTGATGACTCCCTTGACTGAAGTCCAAAAGGATAAAAAAGAAGCGAGCTGTGGTTGTGACTTGTCATCAAGTCAATGAGGAACACAATTTATTTCCAAAAAATCCTTCATTATAACTGGGGACTTTAAAGGCAGAATGTGTGTCTGTTTGGTCCATTAGGGCATGAAACCAAAACAAACTGCTGTTTGGCCACACCTCCTCCATACTAGAGCCTCCGCTCTCCCCCAGCTCGGATATTTGTTTGGAGTTATCAACTACTACACACATT
The DNA here is from genome assembly GCF_963584025.1 of Labrus mixtus. Taxonomy (NCBI): domain Eukaryota; kingdom Metazoa; phylum Chordata; class Actinopteri; order Labriformes; family Labridae; genus Labrus; species Labrus mixtus. The sequence goes on along the minus strand of NC_083628.1, from coordinate 12,944,921 downwards.
AATTAAGGACTAATTGTCCTTGTCTCGAGCTGCATTGTTGTGTTAGCAGGCTAATGTTAGCGCTCTTTAGTTTGCTAGTAGCTTCACATTGCATGTAAATTTACACGGAATGACCGTGATCGCTTACGTGTTGGGGAAGGGTTGTATTGCATAAATTGGCATTGTCATACATATGTGCGATCCCTTAAATACTGTAATAATACATTTCCTGCAATAGGCATACAAAAAAAACACACAGAAGAATTCCTCTGATTCACTGTGACCTTGCATAACTACACACCTGCCCACAGAGATTGATAAAGCAATGCTGCTAGTCCTTCCATTAGAGTACAAGCTGCCAAGTATTTGGTGGGCAAATTTCATGTGAAAAAAGTCGAACCACAGCACAGCTACAATGGTCCCAGTACAGATGAAAACTGTAGTGTTGTAAGATCTGTTTTGTGCCGTAACAAAGCTGTTTATAAGGTTTGGAAATGTGCGAGTACCTAAAGCGTGGGCAGCATTTTCACACTACTTGGCTTTGCAGTGCATTCACTGTGCAGCTTTTCAGAAAAGCTGATTTTGTTAACAAAGTGAACCACTCTGCTGAGTCTGCCCAGCAGACCTACTGATGTGAGCTTGCTTGTGTGATACTTTTACAACAGATTTTCATATTACAATGACATTCACTGGAACTTGTTATAACAAGCAAACATAATGTCTGTTTGGAAGTAATATGTAAAGAAGAGATTCATTTAAGGCTAGTTTAACAAAAACCTCCAAAGCCGTCACAAATATCCATGACTAAACCAAACTTCAATTTGGTCACATAAGATCAACACACACACCTATAACATCAAAATGTTCAAATGACAGATAAAACTATGTTGCCATGACAACGCAGTGATTGTCATCATACAGGAAGTTGATTTTTGAGGGGCTTAACATACCCATATTGTACAGTCACATAAATTGCTACAATGTTTGACCTTCAAAATATTTCATGTTGTTACAGTCCCCGGCCTGATCACTTCTACACGACAATATTTTCCTTTAGTCATAGCGCGATTACGATTAAGATTCTGCCCTAAATAAATCTAGATATATATTTTCCATCATAGTCATTGCACCTCCTAGTGGAAAGAGAACATACAGCAGTGAGTACATCTCATACAATGTTCAATCTTAAATTGCACACGTATGATCACATTCTCTGCATGAACCGATCTACTTATTGGAAATGTATAGTCATGGCGCCACCTACTGATAATGGGCAGTAAGGGTACAAACAAACTTCTGCTAAATTACGACATTTAAACAGAGTGGTCAGAACTTCATCAGAACAACATCACTACAATGCATGGTTACTGCATGAATACTTCTGTTTCCTAGCGGCCACAGGAAGTCCCATGTTGCTCTTTGTAGACTGTCGAAAAAACAACATGTGCAGCGCACTGTGTCTCTGTTAGCTACACAGCCCCAAACAGACTGACTGTTCAAATTCAAGGGTCTGCAATACCGACGATTGCAAAGTCTGTTTGGCACCTTATTAAGATGCACAAGTTACGGTAGTCTGTTGAAGAGCAACAAACGAGAGAGGCAGCGATGTCACCAGATCATCGTTATCTTTCAGTCCCGACCTGTAAAGTATTTGCTCTGAGCGCTATGTGCAGGTTGGTAATTAAAAACAAGAAAGAACACAATTTTGGTTGCCGAGCCCAGGGCAAACATTTTTGTTACTGTGGCATCGAAACACATTTGAACTCTTTCTAGTTTCATATTGAAGTCTTGAGTTCTGGTATTTTAAAAACCCTTTGTTCTAATAAATTAAAATGGTAATTGTGTATTTCAGTTTTGACTCAATATCACAGCTGTATTCTCGGCTCCACTTTTTATTTCTCACTAAAATGTGTACAGTGTTGCAAAGTATTTCCATACATTTCATATCGTGACCCATGTATTGTGATGCGTATTGTATCTTAAAGTCCTTGTCCATACCCAGTCAAAGATTTCAGCGCTCTGCCGACACTTTCCCTCTTTTGCAGTATTATCCAGCCCTTATACAGAGTCTATTAAATGTATGTGTTGTGTTCTTTCAAACACCAAAAAAATCGATTAAAATCCTACAATCATTAACTATCGGTTAAGTTTAAAAATACAAAGTAAAAGTATTCAAATCTGGCCATACAACTTAGCTTAACATTCAGTTATTTTTCTTTCTGTATTGTACTACAGTAAAAATGTTGTCTCCTCCAGTCCCATTTCTAACATTTCTACCTTATTTAGGCCTCATATTGTAGTGCAGTGTTTGAGTAAAGGTTTGGCTCAGTTCTCTTGGCTGGATGAGAACCCTTGTGGTGAAACAATCGGTAAAGATTTGATAGGAGAACACAGACTCCATTACACATGATCTGGAAATGTCTTGACTTCATATAAAAGTTATTTATGAGGGCATTAACTTTCGGTTATTGTATTCTAAAAAAATGAAGGGCTGTTTTTTGGGGGAAACATTCCTATGTAATCTGTCACAGACACACACTGCCAAAAATAGAACCAAGGAGATATTTTCTTTCTACCAAGGTTGTTGAGGGTTTTTTTCTATAAAAAGCCATGGAACGACGTTTTGCCCCTTATTCTAAGGGGATAAACATGCCGGTCTGTGGAAAAAATGTCAGCATATCTTAAAGAGCCCATATTATGCCCTTTTTGGGGTTCGTATATTTAATCTATGTACCTACTTTTGTACGTTCACAATAGCTAAAGTCCGAAAAAAAAGTGTCTGTTTTCATGTACTGCTCCTCCTTGCTCCATCGCCGCTCTGAGTCCGTCAGCTACGCTCTGTTGAGCCCACACTGTTAGACCCCACGTGGGCCAAGTCTGCTCTGATTGGTCTGCCGATCCGCTCTGTCGTTATTGGTCAGTTGCTCAGCACGCTTCTCGGAAATTTCAACATGAGCTGCTGGGCTTGCCACAACGAGCCAATGGGCTTAGATCAGTGATCTCACACTGACAATGACGCCGCACTGACAATTTTTTATCGAGGGGGGCTAGAACCGAGCGTTACATGCAGCTAATGCTACAGCTAACAGGAGGACGTAGGAGAAGACGCGTTTCAGCGGACTTTGAATTTCTGCACATAGATGTGCCTAAACATGCAAAGGACACTTGGAAAACACACTAAAGGGCATATAAAACCAGAAAAAGCATAATATGGGACCTTTAAAGGTGGCCATTCATTTTAATCACCATGTGTGCACTACACGGCTGGCACTGGTTTACCCACAATTCCGTTGCATACGAAAAATGTATTACTTCACTGATGGTCTTCTCACAAAGTCACTCTTCTTTTTCCGTTTCTGTATTAGACTAAATTACCTGAGCAATATTCAGATATTTTATTGTGTACAATATAGTTTTTATTAAGTAAGAAACAGAATCGTTTACTGATGATAGTACAAAATCAATACACACAGTGTTACATAAATACACAGCAATGTAATAATACTGACTTTAACATTTGGCAGGACTTTGTATAACACAAATAGAGATAAACTTGCTTTTGCAGTTAAATCCGTTATCAAATAACAAAAAAATAATGACTCACTATTCATGTGTCATTTTATTATGTCTGTTTGCACTTTGACTACAACAGAATTTTTAAATCAATCAAAACAGCTGCCACCAGTTTTAAATGTTTGTCTTTCAGATTTGCATCACTACAGTTCAGTCGTTTCCTTTTCTAAACAGTACAATACCAAAACAGAGATTCATTACAATTTAAGTTACAAACTGGATATTTATGAGACATCCGAGCAATCAAAAGTGACAGTGTACGTGGGTGTGAGGTCTACAAAGGCATGCATGACTGCAAATGGCTTCAGTCGTGTTTCTAAGCAACATTGAATCCACTGCTCTTGCCTTCCTTCTCTCCTGCCGCCTACGAGTGGATATTTCAGCGAGGACATGCATCTCTCTCCAAAAGGATCAGTCTCAAACTATTTTCAACTCTCACGTCAAGCTCGAATAGAAACACACACAGTTAAGGTGAGACAGCCATCACCCGTTTTATGCACAAAGAAGGAACTTTTGAGATTCGGGACATGTCCTTGAACAATGGACACTATTGTGCTCCCCCACATAGCTGACTGAATTTGGAATAATTTACTGTAATTAGGCTGCAGCGCATGTAAAACTGCAGGCTATTAAAGATGAAATCAGACACTTGATTATTGCTGGTTTTTTTTCTTATTTTCCACTCATATATGAACAGTGTCCGTAGTCCCTATAAAAAAGTTCAGCTTTACATTTTCATGTGCTTCTACCTTATATATAAGTGAATCTGTGGTGATTTGATTTTGCTCTCTCCAAACCCATGCATTAGCTATGCCTCACTGTATATTATGGCTATAATTGAATTAAAGCAGGGATGTACTCCACCTTCCTCTGTTGGACTGTCTCTCTCTCAACAGTCTGACATGTAACCAGAAAACCACCATCCTGCCCCGCCCCACACTCCAAATCTCATGGAAACTGTCTACATGAACCGAGTGTCTGATACATTAGGAAATCCATCTCTCCATTTGCCAACCTCTCTATTCCTGACACTCCCTGCATCCCCCTAAAACTTCTCCCATTCATCCAGAAACCCTCCAGATTTTTCCTGTCTGGTTTTTGGCTCTGTGTCATTCCGGTCACTGTGACAACTGATGAGTCAGGCAATGTGCAGACGCCTCACTTCCTGTGAGTATAAAGTATCATAGACCAAACAAATGACTGAACCAAATGAAGAAAACCTTTCCTGAAGACTGATTCACAGTCAGAAGGATTAAATCATCATATGAAGCAATCTAGAGAGTAACTGAAGGTATTTGTGGTCTTTTTCATTGAATCAAAAGAATTCACATCACAGTGAGTAGTCTCCTTCATAGGAGACTCAGCAGGTCTTTAGTTCTTAAAGTTCTTATGATGCCATCAGTTACAGCCAAAAAGATTTCATGTGAAACTTAGCAAATTGTTTCTTTTTTTTCTGTTTAGAAGAGCATGGAGGACGCTCTAAACTTACTAGACCAACACAATCTTTCAAATCTATTAATTATTTATTTATTTCTTCATGAAAAGCCAAATATCAACAAGTCGTGGAGAGCTGCCAACCCCAGGGAGAAAATAAATCTGCCATAAATCATCCAATATAGCCATACATAGACAGACACTGACTCAGCCATGCAAACACACTCATTTGCACACATGGTGGCGTACACACACACTTTACATAGCCCTGAACACATGTTACAGTACTTACATCAGTTTTTCTGAACTTGGCTTTAAGGCTCTTCATGTTCAGTCCGGTCCATGCAGTCGTTCACTCAATCACTCAGTCAGGGCTGTGGAGATGAAAACACAGATGTTTGAAATCACTGGTGTTTACTCCTATTTCAAATCTGATTCAGGTATCCATGCATAGACTAAACTCATTAAAAAGCAAATAACTTTGTGGTGCTAAAACTAGACAAGTAACAGTGACTTTGGGGTGAAAATGTGCAGAGCAGCAGTTTAGGTAAATAAGTGTTTGCCTTACAACACTCAAAAAAGCTGCTCATTCAGGTCTAATATGAAGTAAAATGTATCCTTGAGAGCGAAAAAAACATATTTTGTGACTTTGAACAGGCGTGTACTTCCAATTCAAACCTTTTTCTGGCATCCGGCTTTCTATTGTTTCCTTTAAGGATGTTTAAAATCACCACGAAACCCTAGGGATGTCTGGTTAATGTTGTCTATTTTTGTGCCTTAACAGCCTTGAGCAATTTCAAAAATGTCATGCCTGAACTGACCTTGTCAATGATTTGCTAAACAAAAAAAAATGGCATTCCAGTCAAATTTCTTTCTACTTACTTCCCTCATTAATATTATTTCCAGGTTCCTCTGGGTCTGCTTGTATTTAAACTGAGAGAACCACTTAATAAATGAGCCTTTTTGCAATGGAAACAAGCAGTTATGGTCCTGGAGGAAAATATCTTCAAATGCAAAGCAAAAGTTAGAAAGAATAATAATAATATACAAGAATAAATAATAATTCAGATTTCCAAGAGTATTTGCGTGGGCAGATAGTAATGTACTAGAGAGGGTGTTTTGTATGTGGGCGCATCAAGGACAGCCATGTCTGAGCTCCTCTGGCAACATTCAAGCCTTTCCCATTAAACTTCATTTGACTAACATATTCAATATGTGCATCACGTTTCTATATACAAACACCTGTTGAAAAATGCCCAGACCACTTGTGAAAAACGGGATCAAAACGACAAATCAGAACTGGTAATGTTGGGAGAAACTAAATTTTAACTGTTGGGAATCCTACTTTACCACTGAATGCATTAGGCTACCAAACATTATACACAGTTCACATATCAAACAACTATAAACCTGCATATTGCTCCTTAAACAATGAAGGTTATGCAGCATGAATTCGTGCACAAAATTGGTTACATTCGTTTAGCACGAGTATCAAATGCGCGCGACGAGTATCAGATTGGAAGCTTTTTAAATCCGCCGCGCGACAGCACACAGGCTGTTTGAATTACCAAAAACATTTAGTTATTAAGAAGCTTTTGTAGAAAATGACTAGCCAGCATATCGACTAACAACTACTTCCATGATATGAAAGTGGACACACTTACCCTGTAATGAGTTGGAGTCGCAGCAGAGCTGGACACATAAAAGAATCTGACACACAACCGCTTTTTGTGCCAAAAACCGATTAGCTACCGAACCGGTAAGAAAACAGCGAGCCGATGTTTGACTAAGCCCAGCAGGAGGATGCATAAGCAGAGAAAGTAGAGCTCCTCAACACAGTCCGACTCGGCCCGTATACATTAAAAGTTTGGCTGTTCACGGACTCCTGCCTGTTTCTCGCTCGCGACTCAACTTAACTCAGAGGCTGCTGCCCGGTTTAGGAAAGTGACGTCACTCCAAGTGCTCTCGTGACGGCGACGAGCGAGCCCTCTTGTATTATCCTTTGTGCCCCATACATGTTCTGGTTAAAGGGGTATTTCACACAAAGCCAAACGCGTACAGATAAATTATGACGTTTTACTAAATTAAATCTTCTGTCTTACTGTTTTACAGACAATACATTTATTATTTTACCCCTTTTCTTTAAGTTTCATCAACAACCCTATGAACTCCCATGACCCCCCCCCCCCCCCCCCCCCCCCAAAAAAAGAGAAAAACATGGCTGGCTGTCCCACTTTTATAGCGGCAGCTCCAATATAACTTCCACAAAATTCAATATACTTGAATTAAACCATCAAAAAAGGCTTTTTTATATGCCAAATGTGTTTAAATGCTGTATTCATTAGTAATTTACCATATTGTATTATTACATGCATTAGCACGAGATTGGGCATGGTCTAGTCACTAGACTCTATAGTGGAACCTCACTCGTGATTGTCTTTTTTATTCTATTCTTGTACTTCCTAAAAAGATGGGGGGGGGAGGGGGGTTGTTTTTACATAAAAAGAGGTTATATATAAATGTAAACATAGTAACCTATAGGCTACTTGATTTTTGTACATTAATATTTTCAAATAAAAATTACTCATAATAATGAGTACAGTGATTTTCATGTGTCAAAAAGCAATGTGTGTGTTTTTTTTTTTTTAAACTGTGCCAGTCGTGTCATGTTGATGATGGGCCTATGATGCAACACCTCAACAATAATACCTGTTAATGCAAGTAAGAACGTGTCTGTATTGTCAGGGTGTAATGTTGATACTATTTCGTAAGATGAGATCGTGCTAGGCTACCTCACTGCCTGTTTCTTTGTCATAAAACAAAACCAGTCGTTTAAAATACATAGATACTTTATTGATCCCGAGGGAAATTCAAATGTTTATATTTATGAATTATTGCCAACATCTGAATAATAAATCTCCATCACTTTAACATAAACCATGCAGAAAACTAAAATGTATCCAGAAATATTAAATGTTTTATTAATGAGTAAGAGTATCACCTGAGTTATGTAACCTGAGAATATCTAAATTAACATTTAAAAGATGAAAAGTGGGTGAGAAAAAGAAAGTTTGACAGAGATACAAGACTCTTGTTCATAGGAATGTCTGCATCTTCAAGGTGTGGCTCGTTTTAAAATAGTTATTGACTCTACACGTTTTATGATTGCAAATTTATGGGCAAACAAAGAATGTGGGCAAGGTATAAAGTCTTCAAACAACCAACACAGAGACACCTTGTGGAGAAGCTAATTACTACATTGTTGTTCTGTAATATGAATACTCAAATCAGCAGTAGGTAATAATATGTTGTTTAATACACTTATGTGTCTCCCTACAAAAGGGTCAAATCATTACTAATATGACTCAAGCTTGTTCTTGTACTGTAAATACAATTGCTGAAATATGTTGCATGAATGAATGCATAGTAATAAACACACATTTTATCTCATGCTTAACTGAACAAACTATCTAATTTTGGGGGAAATGTATTATTAATATATTAAAGTTCTTTGTCTGCACTCTTCAAACACCATTGTGAACCCCTATGTGAGATATTACTTTTTAGTTTCTGAAATGTTTTTTAAACTGTATTTTGTATTAACTTTTGTACAGCACTTTGACTGAAAATGCTCAATAAATAAAAGTATTTTTATCATTATTATTCTTTGGAATCAGTCAACATTGACAACGTGTTAATCAATCAATTAACCCACCAGACCAACAATCACAAAATAAATGTGGGGCCTATTGGGTCCACTTGGTTAGTTACTTGGTTTATGCATCCTTATAATCACACAAGAAGCAAGATTTGCACATATGCACGTATCTCTGGTATTGTTTGCACTTTGATAACCAGAGTTTGAGTTTGGTTTTCAACATAATAATGACATCATTAAAGCTATACAATTGGATTGAATAATCACAGATAAAAAAAAAAAGTTGTATGTGATGCTATTATTCTCTTGTCAAATGTTTGTGGACACATCTAGTGACGCTCCAGCAAACGCCCTGATAAGCTTTGTTAAACTACATCTGCATTACTGGTTTTGCCATAGAAAGAGGCTATTTTCATGTTAAACGAGCAAGTTTTTTTTCTATGCTCTCCGTTTATTTTATTTGGGTGCAAATTACAATTTATAATTTTAAATTTGATCATAGCTCATAAGAAACAAACAGTGTTGTATGATTATATCAATGCCTTGATTTAGCCTAATTCAAAATGGTCCACAAAAAACTGCAGTTTCATGAATGACGTTACCAGCATGTGATTAGAGCCAAAGAGTTACAATGTCCAAGATAGATAACTGCTCGACATTTGGTCTTCAACATCTAGCGTAAGTGGAAAAACATTATTCCGTATTCAGTCAAAACGACGTGAGGGAACCAACACACTTATTATAACATTTTATGAAACAATTCAAATGTAATTTGTTAAACCAAATCAAAGTTTAATTATTGTCGTGGGTGAATGCTTCGTGAAGAAGAGCTGACATGTCAAAGAAAGCGGAAGTGGTACACAGGTTATGATTTCGTACCGGATGTATGTCTTTGTTCCTTTGAGAAGTTCCCCAACCATCAAAACAAACATTCACTGTATCTAATGTCAGTGAACGCAACACTTGTTTACATTGAATATCAGCCTGCAGTATCATCATGACACTGAAATCATGTTGCATTTACAGCATTGGAGTTTTTTCTATACTCATTTTGATCCTGGGTATTTCTTTGAACTTGTCTTACGTGTTTCCTCACTTTCTACAGTCGGTGGTCAAAAAGGTAAGCATTGTATTTATGATACATTTTTATTTTTCAACGTCAGGTAATCGCCCACTGTACAGTAAATGAAATGACGATGGACATTTGGGATACAGCTAATGTTGGATATCTTGATTAGACCAAAACATCAAAGGCTGTCTGCGCTGTTTCGATTGCGCCACTTATAAGTTGAATGTTTTACGTAAGCCTTATATTTACAAGAGTGTCATTAAAGTCAAAATACTTCTCAATTAAAACAAATATTGACAGCTTGTGTAAGTGACGCCGAGTAAAAGTGCCTCTTTAAAACAGGATTATGCAGTTAGAGAGGAGTGTTTCAATGCTATCTGATGTTTTGTCTGTTTGTCATGAAAACCATGATGTTGGTACTTTGTTTAAAAGATTGAATAACAGGCATAGTTTCCATAGACATTTTAGTCTACTCCCAGATTGTAATATACTTCTTATACACCGTATTGGCCTATTTAAAACGTAAAGTAAATGGCCTCTGAAGACAGCTAACCCACATGGTGATTTCACCATGCAGCAGTGGCTTTGTCATATGATGGGAGGAAAGCCAAGTCAGCAGCAGATTATTCGACTGAAGTCATGCCTTTTTTTTTATTAACTGTGTAGAACAAGGTAACCCACTGCTCTTTGTCCCCTACAGGAAATAGTTTTGAAGAATGGTACAGATGCATTCAAGGCCTGGGAGAATCCACCAGCCCCTATTTACATGCAGTTTTACTTCTTTAATGTGACCAATCCCATGGAGGTGTTGGATGGGGAGAGGCCTGCTGTGGTGGAGGTTGGACCATATACATACAGGTGAGAGCAGAACAGAAACAAAAGTGAAAATGTCATGGTTCAATAAACTAGAACTCAGACGCCACTTACATACAGGTCTACAACCATTATTGGTGAGAGTAAACGTCTATTTGTCTCCTACCCACCTGTTTCAGCTGCAAATATACAACGCATACAATAGATCAAAGCCTGTAGTCACTCAAGGTAGAAGGGTGCCTGAAAGCCGATGATTAGATCAACTGAAAGACAAAGAGGATTGTGAGACGCCACAGAGCAATGCGAACATGAAAGCAAAACGAGCACAATGAATGATTCCATACACTGTAAAGGCCCTGACACACCAAGCAGATACTATACTAATAGTTTGAATCAATTCAGACTATAAGTCTTTGGATCTTGGAATAAATCAATTATTTATCAAGCATTCATACAACAGATTATTTTAACATTTTGAAGTTGCAAGAATTAGAGCTAGATCGTTCCACAGGTTAAATTCTATTAATACACTGAAGCTGCTAAAAAAAAAAAAAAAAAGACATTCCTTAAGCTTTAAACATTTATTGTTTGTGAAACACTTTTGTCCATGGATAGATATGATGTCATCCTGTGTCTGGCTAGTTTGAGGCAGTTTGTTTTACCTTCAACATTTGACACAGTAGCGTTGCACAACAACGTGTCAAACTTAGAAATAAGAAGTCGAAGCCCCAGATTTCTATACTCATCCTTCCTTAAAGATGTTGGTGAAAGTCTTTTACATTTTGGGGAAGAGTTTCATCTTCCCACATGATCTGTGATCACATATAACTCCACACACACTGTTACTCAACAACTGCAAAGATGCAGATTCTTGTTCTTTTAGCAGGTCACGTGAATTTAAATCAGGAAGTAAAATAACTTAAAAGGAAACATTTTCTACTGGCATCGTCATATATTTAGACCAAATAGATCTCTGAATTTTCTAATCGTTAAATCGCAGCATTTTCTCTGCATGTGCTGTAGGTAAAGTAACTGTGAAATGTCATTGTCCTACACAGAGAGTACCGGCCCATGGAGCAGGTCAACTTCAACAGTAATGGCACTAAAGTTGGGGCTGTCAGCACTAAAACGTACATATTCGAGCGAAACATGTCCCGAGGTCCGGAGAGCGAGCTCATCAGGACCGTCAACGTCCCTGCAGTGGTGAGTCCAAGAAATGCGTCAGTTACTGGTGTTGTTTAGTCATGTGTTATTGGACATTTTAGTTTAGTATTTTGTTATTATTATTATTATTTAATGTGGCAGAAACAAAAAAAACAGAGATGCTTACACAAGTACATGTTGTTCAGTATCGTTTTAAAAGTAGGGGAAAAATAGATGAATGTGTGATTTATGTCGCTCAGAAATACTGCGCTCTCTGGAGTTACAACATCCATACATTTATAACATGACGTACCATAAAGTGCATTCAAGTGTTTATCATTCATCAGGCTGTGCACTGGCAAGAGTCCCTTAAAACGATACATATCATGTTAGGAGGTTACGATTCAAATAAATAGCAACATTGTTTGTAATATTTAATTTGTAGTACATGTAGTGTTTATTAATCACCGCTGTATTTTACAAAGAGATGAACAGGGCATTTAACATGCAACATCAGAGTACTACTCATTTATGCATTATCTGAGCAATAGAGTTTACGTTTTATTATATCACCAAACAAATTAAAATTTTAGAACGAAGTAAACTATTAACTAAAAATCCCAGCAGGGGCTTTAAGAATTGTTTTGCATAGCATAATATTGCAATACTTCCATACTAATGAGTGTAACAATGTTTTCTTATGCCCCTATAAATTAAAGGTGCACTATGTAGATTTGGTAGTGAAATTTTGAAAGTTGGAGAAGTGAAACAATTCTAGTCCCTGGAACACAGTTTGGTGTTAAAAAGCTACTAGGAGAGTCACGTTTTCACTGCTGTGGGCCCCCAAACATAATGTCTCGCGTAGCATTTTATCTTCAAACATTGTTCCAGGGAGTACATGTGCCTCTGAGGACAGTTTGTGTATCGAGTTATGAACAGAATCTGTACACTTCTCCAACTTTCACATTTCTCTGTCAAAACTCCATCGTGCACATTTATTATAATGCATGTTCTTTTCTTCTTCTTCTTCTTTTGCCACTGATAATGATTGACTTCCTAAACCGTTAATAAACCATGACAGTACATAACATTTTCAGCTCTAAGATATTTAAAGTGTTCAGTTGTAATGCTAATAGTTCTGTAATGTGACGTCTTGAATGGTTTTTCATAAGTTCCTTTAGTAACTGATTCGTCCTCTTATGGAGTCTTTCTTTACAGAACTTCAGTTCAGTTCAGTGTTTCACACAGCAGGTTTGTTTTCAACAATGTCCCAACTTGTCTGTCTCCTTGTAGTCGGTGATGGACAAATTCAAGGACAATCCTATTGTATCCAACCTGATCTCCTCCTACATGAAATCCACCGACACGGGCCTCTTCACCACCCGCACAGTGGGTCAGCTGCTGTGGGGATACGAAGACAGCCTGCTTAAAACCCTCACAGTTTTTGAACCGGATCTAGATGATATTTTTGGACTTTTCTATAAGGTATCATTGAAACATATGAGTACATAACTGTTTTCTTTGAACTGACAGGGATGATTATTTAGAACCAGGAGTTTCTAATAAATACAATTCACATGTGACATTTGAAACTCTTTCTTGTGTGAGAGCTGTTTGTTGAAAGGATTTGTTTTTTCTTCTCACAGACCAACGCGACCAACGATGGTGACTATGTTTTCTTCACTGGCCAGGAAAACTACAAGGACTTCGCTCGAGTGGATACGTGGAAAGGTGAAAGGTAATCATCCTTGCTAACATTTGAGACCAAAAAAAGGAGAGGAGAGACAGTGATAGTTACTGATTACATGTTATTGGACTGGATTAGAGCTGCATTACACAAAGAGTCTATCAGTACCAGACAGGAATGTAAACAAGGCTTGTTTGATAACATTAAGAAATCACATGCTCTTGTTTCATGTGTGAGTATTCCTGCTTGTATAAGTAACCTTAATAAGATAGTTAAAGCTGCTGTGTGGGACTTTAACTTTGTATTACTTTGGTGGTCCCTCATACAGTAGAACAACAGTGCAGCCTCTGTCTTCAGGTTCAATCAATCAATCAATCAATCAACTTTTATTTGTATAGCGTCAACTCATAACAAGTGTTATCTCGAGACACTTTACAAGAAGCAGGTAAAATACCTTACTCATTGTCTGTTAACATTACAAAAGAGCAGGTAAAAAGACCTTACTCATTGTTATGTTACAAAAAGCAGGTAAAAGACCTTACTTATTGCTATGTTACAAAGATCCGGCCTATCCATCATGAGCACTTTAGCAAAGCAGCAAAAGTTACAGTGGTAAGAAAAAACTGCCTTATTAAAAGGCAGAAATCTTCGGCCGGATCCCCGGCTCATGATGAAACAGCCTTCACAGGCCTAGACTGCGCCGGGCTTGGAAAGGGATAGGGGGAGAGATGGGATAAGATGCAGGAAGAGGGATAGAGAGCAAGGGGGTGGGGGGAGGTAGACCGTCCATCAGCAATCCGGTGGGGAGGGGAGGGGGTGTGGGGGGTTGTTCTGGCAGGCCGCCAACCCACGATCCGGTGGGGAGGGGGTAGTGGTGGGGTGGGGGTTGTTCTGGCAAGCCGTCAACCGATGATCTTGAGGAGCCTAGGGGAGCTCAAGAGCTCCCAGGAAAGTAGGTGGTTAGTGACTGAGATTTATAGATAGATACATGCAGTAATATGATGTACTGTATATGCAGAGAGAGAGAGAGAGAGAGAGAGAGAGAGAGAGAGGAGCTCAAGGTGCCAGTTCCCCCGGTAGTCTAAGCCTATAGCAGCATAACTAAGAGCTGGTCTACACCAGCACCAGCCCTAACTATAAGATTTATCAAAAAGGAAAGTTTTAAGTCTAATCTTAAAAATACAGACTGTGTCTGCCTCCCGGACCCCGGCTGGAAGGCGGTTCCAGAGGAGAGGAGCCCGATAACTGAAGGCTTTACCCCCCATAGTACACTTGGAGACTGTAGGTACCACCAGCAGGCCTGCACTCCGGGACCGCAGGTTCTCATTGTAAGGCTGAACGTCTTAAAGAGCTTGATCATAATGTCTCACTTGAACTGTTACTGTCTTGATAAAGATATAGTTTTAAAGTACCTTACTGAAGTCAACAGTAAGACAACACTCAGTGATGAACAATAAGGTATAAGATTAAGTTACATCCTCCATTTACTGAACAAAGCCAAGTCAAGAAATGTATTTTCAAAGCAGCAGCAGGTTTCTTTGGGTGCATTGGAATTGTCTTTTTTTGCTTTGGAAGGTTCCTACCTGAGTGAAATGACCCGGAAGCATTTAAGTGATTAGACATTTTCTAAAAGCTAAGGAAAGGTGCATCAATGCTTCCTTGATAACCTCCTTTAGCATAGGATACACTGGACCATCCTTTACCGAAGGAGATGAGGTAATGCCGTCCCACAATTCCTTGCGGCCACAACATTTAAAGCGACTCGCGCATCCGACACAGAGCACTCTGTCTTTCAAGAAAAAGGGATAAGAGAAATTTTTAGCCAGATGATGTTTTATTCAACATATTTCATGAACTTAAGAATGCTTTGTGCAGTTGTACATTTGTATGCTTAAAACATTAGGTATATCTTGCATAAACGTAAGAATTAATTTCATACAATCATACCTATTATTATTATTTTGGATTATTTGTGAGTGGAGAGGAAGGTGAGCGTGAGCAACCATTCTCAATGTGACAACCATTTGGTTTCACTTTTGTTACTCGTAGCCTATATTCCTTTTATTTAAATTCCAGCCTTGTGTTAATTAGGATTATTTCACCGGTAAGAAGGCACAGGGGAAAGTTTTTGTAGATGTGCTTTTAGTAGTCCATTTTCGGAAAATTGTAGTTTCACCACGGCAGACCCACGTCATCAAGCTCCGCCCTCGCATAATTATGTAACCTAGTGGAAATGGTGGTCACATTCTCAGAGCTACTTTTGCCTTTCCCTTAGTCCTTTCTGAATTCTTATTTTTGGGCTTTTTGTGCCTTTAATGGATAGATAGGACAGTGGATAGAGTCGGAAATCAGGGAGAGAGAGAGAGTGGGGAATGACATGCGGGAAAGAAGCCACAGGTGGGATGTGAACCCGGGCCGCCCGCTTGAGACGACAGCCTCCATACGTGGGGCGCGCGCACTAACCACTGCGCCACCAGCGCCCCGTCCTTTCTGAATTCGCCTAACGTCTTTCCTCAACCTCATGATGTTTTCCCCGGGGTTAAGGTAAAGAGGATAGTGAAAGGGGATAGGAGGGACAATCCGAATTCATCCCTAATCTCCAAGCACAGAATGTTGAATGGTTGAGTCTTAGGCATTGCTCATGTCTAAAACTACTTGACTGATAAAAGCATTACCAATTCAAAAACACTAATCTTAATATTTTGTGTGTGCAGCCATTTAAGTTGGTGGACAACTGACGAGTGCAATATGATCAATGGAACCAACGGAGCATCTTTCCACCCAGTCATCAACAAGGATGAGACTCTCTATATGTTCTCCTCCGACCTCTGCAGGTGAGAGGACTGCAAAGTAATGAGAAAGAAACTGCTTACAGGATTCATTTGTGCCTGTAAATGTTAACCAGCATTGACTCTGTTGCTAAGGTCTCTGTACGCCGTGTTCGAGGAGGACGTGTCAGTGCAGGGGATCCCCGGGTATCGCTTCAGTCCCCCTAGCGAGGTCTTTGCCAATATGACCCTGAACCCAGCCAACACGGGCTTCTGTGTCCCTGCAGGGAACTGCATGGGCTCTGGTGTGTTGAATGTCAGCGTCTGTAAACAAGGTGGGAAAAAGCTCTTTCACTATGACTGCAGCTGCAGAACTTCTGTTTTTTTTTTTTGTCTGTGACACTGAGCTGCTGAATATGTTTCATTATGTTATTCTGAAAGGATCTGTTGTGTTTGTAGGAGCCCCCATCATCATGTCGTCACCACACTTCTACCAGGCAGATGAGAAATATGTTGAAGATGTGTTTGGCATGAGGCCGAGCAAGGAGCTGCACCAGACTACAATTGATATCCACCCGGTAGGAATTTCAACTCTAAATCCTGGGGTTCCCCTTAAAACATGTTTCCATTCATGTGCAATTCATGTCACTTAGTTTTTACAAATTCTGAATATATTTCAAATTTATCTAAAATACAAAAACTATGAATTTGCGAATATCTTTCATCTCAAAAGTATGTTGCCCATTTGACTTCAAATGTCATTTTTTGCACAATGTAAACATCTGTGTATGCATTACTTTACTTTACACCATCATGTTTTTAATAACATGTATTTTGCCATGATAGTCCTGAGAAAGATAATAGTACCTCATGTTCACCACTAGATGGCGAACAGTCTCAACTTTATAACTTCAAGCAGACAGGAAGCAGAGGCTTTTTTTTTTTTTTTAAAGCAGAAGTTAAAAATTAAATCAGAGGTACGTGGAACGGAGCTGTCGCCACCCGCCACAGATAATCTCTAACAGCTCTTATCGTGTGTTATACTGTAAAAACATGGCTGAACATGTCCTAAATCAATGATTAGGGGAAGCGGACTGAAAGAAAAAAGAAAACACTTCCAGGAATGGAGTGTGTCACTGGAGAAATCCTGCAGATGTTTTTTCTACTTTGCAGTGATTTGTGTTAGTGGTGATAATTTTGCTTCAATTTTTAACCTTTTGGTGTAGAAACATAAACATAAAAGATATTGCTAAAACATTATATATATATAATAAAGTCTTAGGTCAAATGATTCTCTCATGGTCCACCTCTCATGATTTTTTTTCTGACTGTAGCAAATAAGATAATCTTGATAATTATCACTTCTTACAAAATGTGTAACGTTCTCTTTGTGGTCCAGAGCGAGACAAAAACAGAAAGCATAGCCTCTCTCTCACTGTTATCTTTATTCATCATTTTATCTAACTCCTTTAATATTGTTGTGTTTTCAGAGCTGATTAATTATGTGGCAGCTTTATCTTAGAGCCACAACATGAAATAAGGATTGGTATGCAAGAAACAGATGCTCAAATATCCCTAGAAAATAACATGCCTGCACGTCATGTGGGGTCATCACAGGTTGAAATCAGTTCATGAAACCAGTAAACTAAACGAGCTCCTGTTTTGCCCCTTTACACCATGTTATCATCTCAACTGTGCCACTGCATGAGATCGTTACTGACCAAAGTCTAGAAACTTCTGCTGTAACTGCTGGATTTTAGTGCCTTGTTTAACTTTATAGGTTCAAGAAACCACTTTTACTGTCTGGGGCTTTGATTTGAACATTTGAAATGTGTGCAGCAAAATGACAAAGAATAATGTTTGCAAGCTGCATTGAGATATTCACCAGAATGCGTAGTGGTAAGACGATGTGTTTTAGTGAATATGCAACAATGAGGTATACATGTTTATCTGGTGTGATGTGTGCTCACAGTCAGTGAGGTCAAGTAAACCATTTCTTCCTAGTGAAGGTACATGTTTTTTTAAGCTTACAGGAATTGTCCTGCAAGCAGCAAAACGGCTTCAGATCAACGTCCATGTAGAGAAATTATCCACCTTCAGGTAATCAGCTCTTTGCTTTCATCAGTGTCTTCACCTTTTGTCATGAACACCCTCCGTCGTCCATGTTGCCTTTAATCAGCCTGTAATAGCTGCATGACTACTTTAGACCAGGAAGAGCTGCCAGTAAGATACTGTAACACTCTTGTGCCACCATCATCACTTATAATGGACTTTTGGACAGACCTGCCGCGCTTGTTATGTGTGTACTTGGCATCTGAAGGAACAAACAGCGATATAATCTTGAGTCCAGACAGAACATGAACATGAAATCAAACTACACTGATGTTAAATGATTCCACTAAAGGTTGTTCCGGTACAAGTCAGATAGCCGAGAAGACAAGTCTTTAGTGTGTCATTGTCATGCATGCTCTTAAGTTGTATACAGTCCTCTTCAGAATGAGATTTCATATAGTTTAAAGTAGGGCTGGGCGATATGGACCAAAACTAATATCTCAATATTTTTTCGCTGAATGGCGATACGCGATATATATCGATATGTCTTTTATTAACAGTCAGTTGCACAAGTTCAACATGTACATGAAAATAAACTACCTGTTTGTGAAGTTAATTAATTTTCTGCATAACAAAATAAACACAGTTGTGTGTTTTGTTAACCATTTAGTTTGTTGAGTTTGGCTCAGAGAGAGAGAGAGAGAGAGGAGCAGAGTGAAGAGGGAGAGACAGTGACATGAGAAATAGGTGAACTAGCAGCTCTACCGAAAACGTATATAACGTTATTTTAATGCAACATGAACTATATCGATATTATAACTAACGATATTGTCTTACCCTTTATCTCGATTGAAAATATATGGATATATCTTAAAAGCTCGATATATCGCCCAGCCCTAGTTTAAAGTCAAGTCTGGTACTTGGACCAAATAGTATACAATGAAATTGAAACAGCAGGAAGCGACTATGATTCCACAGCGCAGTAGTATTAAAATAGATCCTCAGTCATTTTAACTTTGAACAAAAATGTGTGCAGTTTTTAATTGGAACAGCTTCATGTGACAGAGTCAAGTGTCCACATACACCCATAACAGGCTGTACTCAAAGGACATGTTACTTTAGAAATGCTATTTTTTGTAAATGTAAGGTTTGTTTCGAAAAGTTAGATCTTCTAACATCAGCTGGTAACAGCTGTATGACTACCTTAGACCTTCGATCAACATATGATGTACTGACAGTTCAAAGCTCAGACCTGTCCAATACAACCTTTTTCAATGGACTACTGAGGTCAGCGAGGAAAACAGGTTTCAAAATGAAGCATTAAAAAAGGCGCTATTATAGGGGAATGTTGGTACAGTATTCTCACCTGCCATTCAACAATGTGGGACATCAGCATAACAGAAGATTTTATCTTTTCATTTCAAGTGTAACTAATTTGAGTACATGTGCTGTCTGGATTTTACTGTTTGATTTATCTTTAAATAGACAACCTTAAAAGACAAGAAAAATACATCATAAAAAGTGGTTGGAAGATTTTGAATAGTTTTATATACAAAGAAAAATAACATGTTCAATTTACTTTTAAATATACCCACTAACCAGCATGTCCAGAAAATGTTCTAAATATTGTTCTTTTCTGAATGTGTCTCTTCATTTTCTACAAAGTAAAACGTGATAGTGATAGTTTGTTGACCGTTGTTGATATTTTCTTTCTTTCAGTCAAACAGGAAACGTGAGGACAGTGGTCTTTCCGGTGCTTTATCTCAATGAGGTACAGAAACACACACTGTGATATGACGTTGCGTACGTCTACACTTGTAGCAATGCAGGTCACAAACACACACCATCAGCAATGGAAGAGTGCAGTGCTGGTGTAGGGCAAAGCTGGCAATGAAAGAGCAGAGGGGAGAGATAGGATAATGATGCATGTGTGAAATCTGTGCTGCCTGAGTCTGCTGCCTGAATTAGCTCGCAGGCGTCGCCTCATTTTTATGGTTTGAATTTTCCTCTGCGAGTTTCAAGTTTTGGGAATTCTTAAAGTAACTTAGAAAACTGAAGTGTGCGGGTCTGTCAGTTGCTCATACAGACTTTTATATGGATTATTTAACTGACAGAACCTGATAACACAGAGATACAGCTGATCCTTCCTTCTGTGGTTGTTCCACTTAGATTTTTTAAAACCATTCAAACTTTGTGTATTCAATCAAGCTCATTCCAAACAAGCCATGACCTTTAACCTCTCTCTCTCTCTCTCGCAGAGCGTTGTCATCGACGACACATCAGCTAAAGTGTTGAAGTCAGTTGTTACCCAGGAGAATGTTGTGGACAACATCCCGTTCATGCTGATTGGTGTCGGCATCATTCTGGGCGTGGTCTTCATGTTCCTGATGTGTCGGCAGAAAATCCCTGAGGTGAGCACTTCAGATAGACATGAATGTGTTTTCATTACTGTAGGTGAACTTAACAACTGTCTTCATTCAGGATGAATCTGTTGTGTTTGAAGAAATGAATTTATTAATCAACGAATTTTGAAAAAGCCGACAGGAAGCAGAGGCCCACATCCCAAAGATATTCAATGTCAGATCATATAGAAAACTAAGAAATGTTCAAAAGAACAATGTGCTTTTTCAGCATCCAGGAACAGAATAGTGCTACATTGTTTATCAATGATTTGTCAATCAGAAGTTATACTGTGCTTATAATGCCATGCTAAATACATTCAAAACGAAAGTATTCATTTAACACTTGATCATTTGAAAGATTCATTCATCATTGTCTTGTTTGGTTTCATTTTTCAGAGCACTACAGATGAGCGTCAGCCCCTTCTGTCATCGTAGCACCAATCAGAAAGTGAAAGGACGAGAACATGTTTTCAGTATCATTCAACATTTCACAAAAAATCCGTGAATACACAAGTTGTACCTTAACATTTAAACAGCAAGTTTTCATAATACCACAGTTTGTGTTTCTAATGGTTATAAGAGACAAAGTGAAGGAGCAGTGTCCTCTGTGTGTGTTGTTCATGTTACACGGCAAGGCTTCCTTTTCAACTCATTTTGTATTACGCTGAAGTCCTGTTGTTTTTTTTTAATCACATCTTCAATTCTGTTGATCTTCCCTTTTCTATCTAAACATGTGAACAAGTTCTTTGGATTAATATAAATACGAGATAAGTAATTTAACTAAAGAAATAATTTTAACAACCTTCTACATTGAATTGAAATTGTCTGGAGGGTCACTTTTTCAATCCTCCAGGAATATAAGATAAGTAGTGTAGTTATTTAAACGAAGCCCATATTTTTGTGCAAGAATTGCTTCTTTCTGGAGCGTGTGTGAGTGTGTGCGTTCGTGTGAGTATGTGTGTACGCATTCATGTGTGTGTGTGTGTGTGTGTGTGTGTGTGTGTGTGTGTGTGTGTGTGTGTGTCTGTCTGTCTGTCTGTCTGTGTGTGTGTCTATGTCCATGAAATGTGTGTGATAATGACGACGTCATCCTGTCTGTGTGTGTTTTTTCAAAGGAGAGTGAACATCAGAGTTCAGTGGAGGTTGTAGGTAGAAAAGTTTTTACAGCTGATTCAAAGGACGGAAATGTCCTTCACTTCAAAAAGGTTGCATAAGATTCTTCATGGTTGTAACATTTAACACTGGCTAAAGCTCTGCATCTTTAATGAGCTGGATCTGACTCATTACAATGGCATGTACTCCTTCATATCCTCCAGTGGTAATCCTGTAACTCACATTACCTTTAAAAATACTATATATGTGGTATAACATCAATATCGTATTACTTCAACCAAAACAGTATAAAGTGAAGATTTCTCTCTTGTCTCGTGATAGTGTGATGGAACATATTTTCTGTCCCTCAATTTCAAAATGTTGCTGAGTGTGCAGTTTTGAATTTCTACTGATAGTCTGCTCCAATCAGTGTACAAACAATGCTGTGCTGGTGGAACTACTGACAAATAGATGATAGATTTAACAAATAGAGACTTGTGTTTGTTTTTCTGTTAACCACTAGATGGTGAAATTAGTCAAAAGCATTTGATCGCATTCCTACGACTTTTATGGCAAAATCTCTGTCCAGCACTGAACAGAACTTTACTTCAATGTGTATTGTTTTGTAAGTCGTACTGTAGCCACTGTTTCACACACCCAATTGACGCTTTATGTGATCTTTTTTTTTTATGGTCCTTTTTTATACTTAAAAGAGAATATTGTTTACACTACTTCTCCTACATGTCAACATCAATATGTTATTAATGTATCCATGTTTAGAACAGCTCACATATCTAACATTTGCACATTGTTGTGTCTTTTGCCTGAAATCCAATAAATCTGCTTCATATTCTCTAAAGGGGTGTTCAGTGCCCTCCATCATGAACTGCAGTAGTGTTTTAGGCAAGTTAACAATAATCGAGACCAAGACAAACCCGAGACCAGAGTGCTCCGAGACCGAGACAAGACCAAGACATTTAGGGATTGAGACAGTCAAGACAACGGCAGGGCGAGACTAGATCAAAACCGTAAATATCAATGAAAAATCATCATCTTGTGTGCAGCAGGCGTGTCACTCACTTGATTACGACTGTAACTGGTGGACAAAAATCGAATTATGAATGAATTGAAGTTGATTTTTCTTTTAGAAAGAGGCGTTTTCTTCTAATCAAAGTAATGACTTAGAAAAATAGCCTATCAGTGGTGGTCTTGACCGGTCTTGATTTAAAATCCACAGTCCGCCCAGTCAGAGTCCAAGACAAGACCGAATAAAAATGCTTTCGATTCCAAGACAAGACCTTCAAAAATTGGTCTGGAGACTGCTTTTGGGACCAAAACTGCTTTCGAGTACCGGTACTACAACACAAAGGGCTTAATTACTTCACTTCCTTTGTACTGTAGGCCAATTGATATTTGTCTTTCGTCATCAAGGCAGGGTTAGGGAAGTTTGTCTGACTCATTTAAAATTTAAGTATGAAGAGTTGATGGTTTGATCTTTTCTTTTTTTAAATATTTATTTTTGGGCTTTTTATGCCTTTATTGTAGAGATAAGACAGTGGATAGAGTCGGAAATCAGGGAGAGAGAGTGGGGAATGACATGCAGGAAGGGAGCCACAGGCTGGATTCGAGCCTGGCCGCTTGGAGGACTACAGCCTCCATACATGGGGCACGCACACTAACCACTGCTCCACCAGCGCCCCCATGCTTTGATCTTTTCTGATCATGGTTGCGCTAAGAGTAAGAATCAACATCTGAACTGCAAATCTATGGTTTTGAACGTAAATTAATAATTTTACTACACTTTGTATTTCTGTTGCAAGTTGCATCAAATTACTCTAAAATGTTCCCTTTTAAAAATGTGATTTCCTTTCAGAGAGTTGGCTCCTCGTCCATCAAAAATCATGTTTTTTTTACCATGCTGACCTGGCATATACATTCCCATGGTGCAATTTGAGAATCACAAGTCAGGTTAGAAATGTTGGTGTGTCATGCTAGCAAGGGGCTATTGGCAGTGACCTCATGCACTGTAAAGCTTTTTTCTAATGACACACCGCAAAATTTCTTTTTTATTTTCAACCTTTTAGCTTCAATATACTTATGTCTCATGAAACATTAGCCTACCACGTACCAAGTACCACCATTATGGCAGGCGTTAAAATACACTGTAGGCCTATTTCTACACACATTTTACGCAGGAGACAAATGTATTCATAAAAAGAATATTATTTATTATTGACTATTATAGTCCTTACTAAGGGCTAGCACTAGAACTGGCACTTAAACTCTACACAACTCTGACATTTGCCCAAATCAATAAAAGTGCAGAATAATAAAAATGACAACTTAACACCAACAACCTGTTTGAGAATATTTAGTCTTCAGTGTTTCCCACCCAAAGACGATACCTAGGCCCAAGTATATTTCCGACCTGTTCTTATTTAATTTTTCATTTATTCCTAAAAATGCTGCGTGTCTGAGAGAGTGAGAGGGACCCTTTAAAAAAAAAACTCCCTCTCGACTCCTGCAGAGGGATAAGAGAGTAGAATCACATCAGTTTCAGAAAGGGGGAGCGATGAGGTACACTATCCGTACACTCTTGTAAATGTATCAAAACTGAAGCTTCTCCTGGCTCCATTTTAAAAATGTGAATGTACAGCTGCTTGCAGCCGATTCTGTTCTGAAATCCAATAAATAACAGAATATCTGTTAATGTAGGCCTACAGCTGCTTGCTGTTGATTCAGTACTGAACACCTATAAATAACGGAATATCGAGTGGAACTTTTCAAAATGCGAAGCGTACTCCTGGTGTTTATGTCTGTGCGAGCATAAATTGAGCAGATTAACTTGGTTTGTTGCAAAAACTAGATTAATTTAGAGGGGGAAACACATTTGATATAAAAACAACCCAATAGATACAAGACAGATAAGATAAGAGTACGACAACAACAACAAAACTGTTGTTTTATGCTGAACAGGGTTTATATTTTGGAGATTCCTTTGCGTACCACCACAGGGAGCCTGCGTACCACCGTAGGTACACGTACCATAGTTTGAGAACCACTGGTCTAAAGGACACCTTATGGTTCAGAATGAAAGTTTTTATGATGTCTTTTCAACATCCAAGAAAGACGTCACAAACACGTTCAATCCGAACCATATAAGGCAGTCGTGTAGACGTCGATACTGAACGTTAAAGAGACGTCGTTTTTTATCGTCTTTTAAACGCTTACTATTGACGTCCAAGTGACATCCTTACAGGGTTCAGAATGAAAGTTTTCATGACGTCAAACCCCAACGTTAGGCTGACGTCAGATCCTGACTATTGACGTCCAAGTGACATCCTTACAGGGTTCAGAATGAAAGTTTTCATGACGTCAAACCCCAACGTTAGGCTGACGTCAGATCCTGACTATTGACGTCCAAGTGACATCCTTACAGGGTTCAGAATGAAAGTTTTCATGACATCTGATCCGGACGTTGGTCAGATAATGACTATTGACCTTTAAATAACATCCTTACAGGGTTCAAAATTGGCTCCATTTTAAAAATGTAAATGTACAGCTTCTTGCAGCCGATTCTGTTCTAAAATCCAATAAATAACAGAATATCTGTTAATGTAGGCCTACAGCTGCTTGCTGTTGATTCAGTACTGAACTCCTATAAATAATGGAATATCGAGTGGAACATTTCAAAACACAAAGCATACTCCTGGTGTTTATATCTGGGCACGTGCTAGCATAAATTGAGCAGATTAAAGTTGTTAGTTGCAAAAACTAGATTAATTTAGAGGGGGAAACACATTTGATATAAAAACAACCCAATAGATACAAGACAGTAGTTCCAGTAGTAGTACCATAGTTTGAGAACCACTGACCAAGCTAATATTAGCGCCATCTAGGAAGTTGCTAGATAATATCTGAAAGCATCACAAGATGTAGTAGTAAAAAGGGCTTAAATTCATAACTAACCTGATGTTAGCTTGGACTTTACTGACTAATGTAAAGTTAATGGTTAAGTTGTAATGGCTGAATGCTAACATTAGCTGCTGTGTGTTTGCATTTAGTTGGTTATAAACCTGAAATATGTTTAGATTTATTCTCGTTTTTCTTTTCACAGTCACAGATCATTTAAAAAAGCTGTGAACTGAAAATGATTTATCAGTTACAATTCAAACCCTTTTTTCACTTCCTAATCTCTTTTAAGTTATTTATTTTTAACATTTGTGCTTACCACCCTATTGAGAATTCAGAGTAAAATGGCTACTAATGGAAAATTGGGAAAGAAAGAAGCGTATTCTGAATTAGCAGACTCTATGGAAGAGTAAACTGGTGGGTGGATACTTTTTCTACGCTATGACACATGTGAAAGTTTTTGCCTCCGACGTGGAATTGTCCTCAATTAGCAGGTTAAAGTGTACCTTGGATCCCCGCAGATAACCTTTGTTCACTGTTGTCATTATAAAACTGATAGACACCTCTCTTCAAAGAGACTTGCATCTGTGGCTCTGACTTGAAATTAGCTTCTCTGCCAAGACTCAGCCATTATCATTAATGTAGAAATTAGGGAATTAATCTTTCATATCTTTGAAATGATATAGCTCCTCCCAAACCTAGTTATAGTGTTTAATATAAGTGGCATGGGACAACTGACCAGCCCCTACGCAGAGTAACTTCTCTCTTGAGCTTGATCTGCAAACACCATGAGGACCTTACAGGAAAAACTTCTTGTATTTGCTGTTGTTCTGTCTCTGATCTGTGCATTTCAGGTAAGTCAAATGTCTTTTATGATATTAAATAACACCACAGATTTTTTTTACCATACAGCATGAGAGTCATCACAATTCTTAAAGGAGATTACATTTTCCCCTACAGGTCTATTCTAAACCTGTAACAGAAGACTGGAGAGGTTTGGTTCAGCGTACCAAACGGTCTCTTCTGTGGAGATGGAACAGCATGAAGCCTGTGGGTGCCATCTGCAAAGAAAACTTAGAGTGTGGCACCAAATACTGCAGGTTTGTTGACAATGGTGGTTTCAACACCAGTATCATATTTGACATTAATACATACTTCATATTTTGTCATGGAATCACATTCCTCCAACTATAAGTTGATAGTATACCGAAATAAGAATGATGTTCCTTTCTTATTTTGCACAGACTGTTTGTAATCTCTGTATTGCATTTGTGTAGTTAAAAATTCAGTCCACGGGCATTTTGCATGGCATGGCAAAAGTCCGCTGCTGCAATAAAGTTTCTCCTTATCTTTCCAGGAAAAACATCTGTTCCTTCTTGAACTCCACCTGATGAGGAGATACACAAACACAACTCCATCAGGGTGACTGTCTTTTTTTTGGGGGGACCAGAGCCTCTCAAAGTTAACCCTGCAAGAAGTTTTTTTCTGGAGTCAAATAGCTCCATCCAATGATACATTGATCATTCAGATCACATGCAGGACATCATACAGGATGTATCAATGTGATCATGTTTTTAATAAGAAAATATAATTTTCCAAAAAGTGTGTGAGGTGCTCTGACTTTATTGGTACTTGTTTTTATAGTATTTATTTGTACATATTGTAAAAATGTGTAAATATTTTTAATATTATTTCAGAGGTTGTATTGTCTTTTTGTTAACCACCTTATGTCAAATTAAAACATTTATCACAAGTTATTCCACTCTTTTGATGCAATGAAAAGAAGTTGCTAAAAAGAAGTTAAGTATAAGCTGGTCAAAAATAATAATAATTCTGATATTGATTTTCAAAACCCTCAGAAAATATATTTTTTTATTTAACAATTGGCAAAGGGTGGTGAAACTGTCATATATTTGTTCGCCTAACCCTGACCAGTTAGATGTTAACTAAGGGTTAGACATGAAGAAATAAGGATCAGACTCAGATCAAATCCAGATTAATTCAACTGTCCCATAAGGGGATATCTGTTTTGCAGCAGGAGCACACAGAAATGCAACATACACGATCGACAATTCATAATCACATTAAACAGACTTCAGAACACAATAAATAAAAACACTACAAAAAATGTTTGAAAAAGTTACTGTGCAGTTTTACCACTAGAGGGCGATAGGAGTCAGGTTTATTGGACGATTGCTTGAAGAAATATCCAGCACATTTTTGATTTGACAAACAAACTGTGATATTTTTTTTATAATCTAATGACTTTAATGGCAGTTTAAAAGTCTGATTTATTTTTTCATGTACTTCATAAAGCGGGGCTCTAATATCAAAATTAATATCAGTCTACAAGCATTTTTTTTTAAATCAGAAACGTGGCGATTAAAATAACATTTACTTTGGATTCAAAAGATGTAGGCAAACGTTAACATAAAATCACCAAAATGATAATTCGCTTTCATTATGTGTATTTTATTTACTTTGCAGGCCTAATGACACAAGTATTAATGCATTTGTGATCGAAAAATACGTGACATGAAATCATTAATGTCGGCACTATAATAATATAAAGGCCATAAGTGATAAGCATGGGGTTCATTTTTATCATGCTTTCAAATGAGCAAGGCTGTGTAATGAACTCCTCTCCTACCAGGTGTCTTGCATACTTTGAGCGGCAGGTGCTTCTTCTTTTTCATTGGGTAACGTCAGCGTGACGTCACATCTCCATCAGCGTGAGCGGTGCTGAAGCGGCAGTAGGGGGACTGGTGTGTCTGTCCGGACCTCAGTGTCGGACCGGTGTCATGTTGTCGTATGCCATAGTTCAGAAATCTCGGGATTTGACATTTATTTCACCGCAGATATTCAGGTATCACAGCTGAACATGTTCAATTTATGATGCGTCCTGTGCGTCAAAGCAAGACGCTCTTCCGCATGATTTATTTGAGAAATTCTATTTGATTGCAAGATTTTGGACCTGAGCACGTACTTTCATCAGAGCCACCTGGAAGAAGCGAATGGATATCACCTTTGACTGACGATTGTTTTCAAGTAGGTGTCTTATTAAAAGGTTTGTCAGCTAATTCACTGATGATGGTCGATGGTCTTTTGGATGCGCTTTAGCTACTTTGCTTTGAGTCAATTGTCCAATTGTGTCTCCATTTTCATCTTTTTGATTTTTGCACTTTATCTGGGGTCATAGGTGTGTGTATGTGCGTGTGTGGCAGTTTGTTTGTTTGTTTGTAGGCCTACGTGTGGAAGAGAGAGACAGAAAAATGCTACTGGCATGCATGGGTGGTTCTGTTGGCATGTGTGTCTCCTGTAACATGGTGTCCCACTTTAACCACTTGGAATATTTTATTTTGCACTCCAACAGCCTACTTTGTCTTAATAGTACAGCTCTCATCTTGGACATTCCTCCTCTTGTTGTCCATGTTTGTCCTGTACTAAATTCTAATAGCTATCACGCAGGTTGAACATCAAATGAAATCTGAATTTGAGCTCATACTTTGAATTCTCCTCGCATGACTGTATGGAGAAATATGAGCTGTAATGATGTTTGTTTCATTACACTGAGACATCACCGATAACAAGCTGTCTTCTTCAAAACAGGCCATCAACTTCACTGGACTCTTTGCCCCCCGCAAAACCTCCACAGTCCCATTCATCCTCAAATGAGCTGGCTGACTTGACCTGACAGACATTTCCAGAGCAATGATTCAGTTAATCGCAACCATCTCGGTGTGCTGCAGACCACAGTCAAGTTCAGCAGACAATCGGAGCTGCAAATGACTGAGCTGGAGTTGTATCCGCTTTGCAGTAGAATTTTCTGGTCCTCTGCAGACGACTAGTCAGTCAGAGTGGCCTACTTTCCTGTATCGAACTGTTGACAATAGACAGAGACAGAATCCATCCAGATCAATGCATTCCAACGCCTGCAGGTGTAAAATGATCTCTCATATTAAATAATAAAGTGATAGCATAATACTAAAGACAATTATTATATGGTCTCATGATGATATGTTAATGTTGATTCTACTAGGTATAGGTCCCTGTAATAACCTACTGTATTTCTTGGTTAAAGTCAGTTTCTTCTAAAAGCACTTGCTCTCATTCCTCACCTATATGTATGTTGGGAACAGTTGTGGACTCAGGTGTCTTGCTCAAGGACAGAACAACGACCCTGTGACTAAAAGCATTTTTGCCTCTCCCTCCTGAGCATTAGCCCTACATACAACAAAAGATATAGATTCCCATCTAGAGCTTGTTTGCAAGTACGTGCTGAACTGTAGTCTTTTTGACTTCTTTTAAAAAAGCTTAACGTGGGATTACTTTAAATTTTAAATATAGCAGTTTAATTACATCATATATTGTGATACTAAGTAAGAAATGAACAGTGTGAAATGTATGCAAACAGGTTTTTCAAAAACACAAGTAGAACTGAAAACTAGACTGAATTTGCATTCATCGATCCAAACCACTATTTACCAACACGGCTAAATGCTGAAAAGGCCCGAGCTGCTAAAATGAAAAATGTAAAATGTAAGGGGTACCAGCAGCATACTCTGATTTGTTTACCGTTTTCTGCCTTGAAAAGGAAGTTGTTTATTGAAGAGATTTGATGATAAAGAGGATTAAGTCTTTATGGTCATCCACAGCAGATGCTGTTTAGGTTGTTTTTCCCAATGTGAAGAGAGTAATCTGACCTCAGTGAATTTTATGGCTGATGTACATAACAACATAAAGCCTAAATCATTCCTTTAAGATGGGGAATGTTCTGTCAAACGTATAGATTTTCTGAACAAGACTTCAATTCAGGACTGAACCCTCAGCGTATGAAAGACTGCTGAAGGTAGACATCTGAAAGTGGTGGATGATTTTGGCAACATATATAATTACCGGTACTGTCTTTAGTAACATATTCATCTTTATAAATGTAGGTTTCTTTTGCGTCTCTTTAGTTTTTTATCACTTTAATTTTACTTTACAATATACCTAGTTGTATCTCTTGAAAGGATGGTGATCATTATTATTATTA
This sequence comes from Labrus mixtus, assembly GCF_963584025.1. Classification (NCBI taxonomy): domain Eukaryota; kingdom Metazoa; phylum Chordata; class Actinopteri; order Labriformes; family Labridae; genus Labrus; species Labrus mixtus. The sequence continues at coordinate 12,914,304 of NC_083628.1, read as the reverse complement.
TTGTTACCTGTTTTTTGTTTCAAGCATCATGTTTGTTAAAATCAGGAGAAATGCCTGTGAATACGGCAGAGCACTTTAAAATTAATTGAACTGATGTGAAAATGTATTTACTCCTAGCAGCGCCGGCGGAGCATCTCTGCAGGGCAGCTGCCCTAGATACAGAGCGGCTCAGTGGTTGGACTAAGCAGAGTAAGAGCGAGAGAGAGAGAGAGAGCGAGAGAGAGACAGAAAGAAAGAGGGAGAGGAGGGGGGGTTTTTCATGGTTGAATTTAGGAGAGGAGGCTGTGCTGAGGGCCATAAGCAGACACTAGAGCAGGACTCTGACTAAAGGACCAGCAGTGTGAGGCAAAGGAACCTACTCTGCTCTCAGATGTTCTTCATGTTTTTATCTCTCTTTATTCTGTGGGGAAGCTTTAATCCAGAATTAAAGATGCATTTTATTCCACTAAAATCTGTAATTAGGTCCCTGAGGATTAAAGATTGTTGTATTCACAGCTGAGAGGATTTAACGATCAACAGATCAACATAAACACATTATGCAAACAAAAACAAGTATTTTCCAGAGTACATTTACAGGCAGCATTAAAACAACACTCCATGGTCCTTGTGTGCCAAATAGTGAATATTTTCCCCTAAATGAAAACTTAAATGGCTCATAATTGTACCTTTGATTTAAGTAAAAAATGATGTCTCACTGTCCTTAGACTTACCCTTCACAATCCTTCAGTCTACTATGTTTGACTCTATTTTTACATGAGCATATTGTCGAATGAGCCCCAGGAAGTGTGCTTTCTCAGCCGCAATACTTGTGACTTATTTATTGCAATCTCAAATTCTCTTGAGTGCATTATTCAGAAGTTAATTCAATATTATACAGTTAGTTTTGTTGTCTAGAATTGATTATCTGCCTGTACAGAGCACCCCCCCCCCCCTCCCATACAGCAAGAATGAAAACGACACATTTTTGTAGGAAAAACTCTGATAGTGATCGCTATATTTTGCTTGCTTTGAAAATCATTCCAATCTCTGCTGGCGCTGATCTGTTTTTGTTTATAATCACACGATGATTTACCTGAAACCTGTTGATGATGGGAGTGTTGGTGTGTGTGTTGGGGGAGGAGGTTAAAGTTTAGCAGACCAATGCCAAGAATGATATTGATAGTTGTGAAAGTATTCTAATTCTTCCAATTTTTGTCTTTTAGAATTTAATTTAAAAAACATGGAGACACTGTCCATGGTCCATCCTCATCCAGCAGCATGATTGGAACATCCAGTCTGTCAGGGGACACCCTGATCGCCTGCCACTTCCCTGTGGTCCGGCTTCCCACTTGGCAGCTCCCAGTCCAGGCCCTTTGCAGCTCTTCCAAGAGGCCCGGCCGGCTGTGCTCAGCGGGCCTGACCCGAGCCATATCCCTCCCCGAACGAGACTCTCTGAACAGAGAACACACCTTCACCGGTGGCCGGAAACATTTTTCCAGCAGCTACAGTAGCCTCAATGAGGAGCGAGTGGAGGAGGAGGGGGGCAGCGACAGCAGCGGGAAGTATGACTCAACCTCGTCACCGGAGGAAATTAGTTCCCTCCTGAAACTGGAAAAGTCTGGAGCAAAAGGCAGTCTGAGGCTACACAACTCATTCCTACCAAACTCAGAGCTAGACGAGGAAGAGGAAGATGAAGATAGCGATGGAGGGAATCTTCACAAATATCACGAGGACTCGTCTTTTGTGCTGCATGGAAACTCAAACTGGCCTCAGAGTATTGGCGGCAGGAATTATAATATGTCACATGGAGACATGGCGAATGACTGGGGCAGTGACGGGACCGTTTTGGAGTGCTTTCATGTTGGCAGACCGGGCAACAGGGCTTTTGGAGAGAAAGATTCAGACACATCGAAGGATCATGTTTCTTGTTGCCTCCACAGCCAACCCAAATCTCCCCAAGAGCTGTTCACAAACGGGCAGACAGAGTGCGTAAGTGACTGTTCCTGTAACAGCTCCGATGGTGTCCTAGTGAACTTCTGTACCATGTACAACCGAAGCAACAACCCTGCCACGCCTCATGACCTCAGCAGTCCAGCTCTACCCCCCTCCCAGTCAGCTGAGGGATCTGTGTTCCTCAACCTGCAACCGGTTACTAAGACTCCAGCTGAGGACCGCCAACCAAATGACACATTAGTTAACTCTCCCCCAAAAGAAAAGGACAAGTTAGAACCGAGTCCCTGGTCTCCTCAGGTACTCGACTCTAACTGCAATTTGTACTCCTTGGAGCCCCTTCCCCCTGGTCTCTCCTCATTGGAGATATCAGACCTGACCGCCTGTCTCCAAAGCCAGGCCACACTGGCAATGGGGACCAACCAGAAGTACTACAAGCTTGTGAGTTGTGACCTTTCATCCCAGTCGCCCAGCCCGGCCTGGACCAGCCTCATCAGCTGCCCTGAGGGTCAGAGCTCTCAGAGCAGAAACAGCCCTGCCCCTCCCTCTGAGACATGCTGTGTCGATCATAAGAAAGAAGGGCAACACAACGAAAACAAAAAGGTAAAGTTGCAAAAAAAAATGGAATCTTCTCTTGGTATTGTGTGAGATTATAGTTTGGCTAAACATTGATTGACTATTTTTTTTTATCACCAACAGGAAAGAGAGGGCAAACAAAATGAAAAGATGCTCTCCTCTGCAGAGAGCAGCTCCTCGCAGTTCCCGGCCTATGACTACCAAGAAGCCAGCACATCCACGAAACAAGCACTCAGCACGAAGAGACACACAGACGGCATCCAAAATGTCTCCTCCGCAACCTCTTCAATGTGCCCCAGCAAGTGTAGCCCACACAGCTGTACATGCCAATGTACCAGCTCTGCATCCACACTACCATCTGTGGTTCTGGACCAGGAGCACTGTGATACTGATGCTGCTATAAAGGGTAATGTAACTATCATGATGTTTCCCTTCTTTGCTATAGAATAATAGATACACTTATATATTTTTCATCTTTGTTTAAAGCTGATTTTTAACAATTTGTTTTGTCCCTCGATATTCTCTCAGGAGCATGTTCAATTGAAAATGCAGTTGTTCGATACAGTAAAGCCCAAAGACCAACCTCCCTGCCCATCCAGCCTTTTGTTCTGGTCCCAGCAGACAAACCCCAGACCCAGCACTTGGGCTGCCTTCTGGACCAGTACATAAACCAGAAGTCCAGCAAGACCAGTAGCAACCAATCAAGTTCAGGGTTTAAGTTCAGGGGCAAAAGGAGTCAATGCTTCACAAACCTTCAGCTGTCACCAATGGGCAGCGCCTGCCCTGTCTTCCTGGAGGCTCCTTCCAGCTCAGATACCTGCTCCACCTGCACGCCAAGTCCAGAGTGCTTCACCCGCAGACACACATGGAGCCAGTCCAGCAGAAGCCAAGGATGCCAAAGTCCGTGTACATCCAAAAGCAGCCTGGAGACAACGTGCACGAGCACAAAGTCTGACCTGGTTCAAGTGCAAGAAAAAACAAGCCCAAACTCTGGCAAAACTCAGGCCAATACTTTTCCAAATGTGACCCCAACCCAACCCATTCTTGCGAAAGTCCCCACCTACCAAGATCTTATTAAACTTATTCCAAAACAGAACCATGTCAACACTGAAGCCAAAAGTCCCAGTCAGTCCCAGACTTCATACAACTCAGTGTTCTCTGATACACCACCCACGTTAACCCTAACAACTGACAATCCTCACACAAACCTCCAGGTGTTCCTGTCTCCTCCCACAACCATGCAGCCAGAAAAGAAGGCAGCACCTCTTGCGGATTCTGGCTTTTTTCACAGTAGTTTTACGGCTGCCCTCTCCTCAGTCGCTCCTCTCTCCTCTTTGAGTACTCTGCTCTCCTTGGCTGCGTCTGGGTTGCATCTACAGCAAAATCCAGATTCTGCCAAGCTCAGTGGGAAGCCAAGTCAGAGTCAACACAGTGAATCCCTCATTCTGAGTGACAAGCCGCCTGCTGAGTTCTGCCTTTCGCCCGATGCGTCTTATGAGTCCATGTCTATCAGCCATCTGCAGAGGAGAGGTGAGGAAAACACACAATTCTCCCATGGCAGCCATTTTCCTCTGACATCACAGTAAGGGATGTCATAGATATATACAACTAGATACTTCTTCTGGGCTCTAGCCAACATTGCAATTTGATGGTGTTACACAAGATTAAAATTATAAATACCAGGCAAACAGTACTTAAAGCTAGCTACCAGCAATGCTAGCACACCATTATTTTAATGAATTAACAGTTATTTTAGCTAATGCTAACATTAGCTGTTGTGACTCGCTGTCTTCAGCTGATTCATTAAAAATGGCGATTGTATTTAAGTCTTTATCACAGCATTTGAGCATGTGACCCTGAGGTAAAGGCCACTATGTGAATAAGGGTCATTAATGACTGATGCACTTCATTGGTTTGTATAAAACAAGTTGTTAAATACAGTATATGCTCCACATTTAAATCCAAATGGAGTCAGAAGTGCCCCAGTAACAGTAATGACTGGAATTTGCCTGGATTGGTTTGTCTAACCAGTGATGAGCCGTGTAGAGCAGCATTATAAACTCACTGTGCTGCAGCAGTGTCTTCAATACCCTGAAGGGGCTTTCTCTCAAACATGACCTATTTTTATCTCTCCCTGCACAGGATTGGCTGAGCCTTCTGCTCTGTAGCCTGTGTGTGTGCGCGACTGCAAGCTTCTCCAACAGAGGAACATGAAGGAGAATGATGCAGTAGAAAGAGTGCTGATGATTTACAACGCAGCTAACCATTTTGTTTCAGAGCCACCATATGGGCTTTTATTCCATTCTATTAATATGAACCTCTTGCATGGTTAAAGATGGAGACATTGGCAGCAGAGGTGAACTGTCAGTGTGGTGCAGTCCTGCAGGCGGCATCAACATGCATTAAGAATTTACTGTGACATTTGCAGAGGCGAGCCAGTATGAGATGAAGAAAGAAAGGCAAGGGCAAAGCAAGCTAATGAGGGTGGCTTCTAAAACGGAAATGGACTCGATTGTCTTAATTTCATGTACATATTTGCATTCCTGTGCTGTGACAATGAACCTTTAAAGCTGTCTCTCTTACCTCTGTGCATTGACCTAGTTGGTGCAGTGAAAATCTTTAAAAAGAGAAAGAAATGATCAAGTCTTTCTAATGGAAACAAATCTACCAGTGCAATATTATCATTTCAACCCAGTTCTGGGCAAATCATCATGTTAAAAGATTCTTCTAGAAAAGTGTTATTGTCTTCAACAAGCAGGTAGGAAACAGGTTAATAAGAATCAGTCTGCCACAACAATCAATAATACACATATATTACATAAGATGGAGACTTGCAATGTTACATTTATACAGTGTGTGAACACATTTCTTTATTTAATGTCTGTAGGTTTGCTGAGAGCTGTGAGCAGAGCTGTGGATTTGATCATGGCTCATTTTGGCAGCAGCAGAGACCCTGAAGAAAAGGTATGAACCAGCAGAGCCGGGCAGCTTGAAAAGATGTGTCACAATGGAAAACTGCCAAAAGAATGACTAACATTGTGAGACCAGAATCAAATAACTTCTTTCAGCAGGACATAAACTGTGTCATTATTGTCTTGCCACAGATGCGTCTGGGTAACAGCTCTCGCAGTCCCACAATCGCCGGGCTGGTCCTGGAACATTTGTGTCCAACAATCCAGAATATTTTAGAGGACGGTCTCAGGGATCACAAACTGGATGTCATCATCGGGCAACGACGCAACCACTCCTGGGGTGTAGTGGAAGTCTCAACTAGGCTTGGTACATGTATATAGTGATCTAAAGTCAAAGATAGTATTACTAGTATTACAACAAAAGGATACAATGTGATATGATGGACTTAATAGTCTCTTTGTGGAGATTTGTCTTGGTGCTTCTACTTGATCATTTTGGCTGTAGAGCAGCTTTGTTTTGGCTTAATTGTTTGTGTCTAGTACTTAAATTGACTTTTTTTTCTCCAAAGGTCCATCCACCAGGGTCCTTAACAGCCTGGTTTCCAAAATCAGGCAATGTCCACAGCTTAGCAGCCCCTGCATGAGATTGAGAGCTTTCATTATGGGCCTGCTGAAGTAAGGACAGACACGACCTTTGATACATTTATAATTCCTTAAAATACTAAATTAAATGACTCTATATTTAACATTATCTTTTGTTTGTTATTTGTTATTTTTTTAGTTTAAGAGCGTTGGAATTCTGGCTCAGCCACCTTCAGGGTCAAAAAGGTGAGTCAACAGTTTGCTCTGTTTACACACTGAAAGGCAGTTTTAATGTTTAAAAGCAATATCAGTCAGTAAGTTGGTCTTAGGTTCATATATAAATATCTCAACTATTGAATGGATGTGAAATGTGGTACCACTATTCATATTTCCTACAGAAGAAACTGAGAGAACTCTGGTGATCTCCTAATTTCTTCAGTTCCTTCCTCATAAATTTGATTTGGCCAATATCATCATCATGAACATTTGCATGTTGACACATCATATTATCCATAGGGTGGTCGACGATGGTAAAATCGCAGCAACAGCCCAAAAGTTTTCCATCAGGAGAAAATGCAGTTCATAAATAAAAAGAAGCACATTTGAAAAAAGTACAAAATGTCAACTCTAACGCGAGAACAATTTACTACAAGAAGCCGAAACAAATGCATTAGTAACAGACACATTGCATTTACATAAACATTGAAAAAAACACACAAACCCAGAAGGTAAATGCAACAAAAAATGCTGACTATCCAGTAATCACAAAGGGAGTGCTCCCACTAGCGCATTTTCAAAACAATACTTGAAAACTAAACAACACATGTTTTCATGTCTCAACAGATGTAGTGACAAAGTATTACCATTCCTGGGGCTTCCTGTCCATGTCTCTTCATCGGTGTCGGCCCTTGTTTGAGGAGCTGCTTCTTTTGCTGCAGCCTCTCTCTGTACTGCCTTTTGACCTCAACTTGCTTCTGGAGCCCCGACTGCTACGTAACAGACAGCTATGTTTAGATGAGCCGGGTGTTTCTCCACCTCAGCCATGCTCAGCTCTCTTGGTGACCAGCTGGCCACTACTGCAAGCTGACAGACAGGTGGAGATCAACCGCAGTGTTCAGCAAACTAACATTTCACATAAGTCCGATCTGCATCAACAACAGCAGTATCTCACTTCTCAGAGTCTGAGTTTCTATAAGCAGGATGGAGGAGCGGTTCAGGCTAGCAGGAGTCCATTGTTAGCTCCCATCCCAGAGTGGTGGCCAAAAGAGGCGGATCTAATGGAGGGTGTAGCAGAAGGAGAGGACTGTAGCCAGAATAATGCAGACAATTGGTCTCAAATAAGTATGGACAGCAGGCAAGAAGAGAGGAGGGGAGAGAAAGACAATGAGACACCAAATGCATCCGCTGCTGTCCAGGCTGAGAGTCCATGTCAGGGTGGGCTGCGCTGGGCCAACCTGTTTGGAGCTGCTGACACTTCAACTCGAGCAGAAACCGTTTTTCAGAGTCAGGTTGGAGCTCAAGCCAGAAGGTAAAAAAAAAAAGATAAGGTTTTTTTTAAATCATATTTTTGTATTTGTGATATTACACTCTTGATTTCCAAAAGACAATATGACTCTCCATCCAAAACTAATGTCTCTTTTTGATTTTATTTCTCAGGTGCAAGCGGCCATCACAGTGGCTGCGCTTGGACAGGTCGCAGCTTGGACTCTTGGCTCAGTCCATCAGGTCATTGAAGTTAGGAGGAGCTCAGTCTGACAAATAGCTTGACAGCTAAACAAAATGAAACCAGCTGTGAGCCTGCCTTTTTTACTGTACTAACAAAAAGTCCTAAATGCATGAAAATACATACACAGTATTCATTCACACTGCTGAACTGACCAGAAAGCACATAATATACTGGATCAACAGCTGTGTCAATGGCCCGTATTCATCAAGCTGGGCACTGCACAAGCTGTTCCGGAAATTCATCAATAATTTTTTTTTTTTTCTTTTTTTGTCTTTTCATGCATTCTTTCATTTTACAATCATTTTTGATGGACTTCTTTGCCTTTATTTTGAAAGGGATCTGAACCCTGGCTGCTGTACGTGCTCGATTAGCTAAGAGTCCTTGGTGCCAATGTCTTTTGATAATCTCAGTAGCAATCAGCCAGTTCAAAAAATGAATTTGTTTGCACCATTAACTTTGAGGGAATGAATGACTCTAAAGTCTCTGTAGCATCACTGCAAATGTAATTTTATGGTTCAAGCAAATTATTACATTTACAGTCCAATTAAATTGTTTTTATCAATTTGTTTTATTTATTTGCAAACAAGAAGAAATGTTTTTTAAGGTTCTTATGTGTTTTGGTAAAATTGGAAAAGTTCAGACTTCTAATCTGACAGCAGCTCCTGTCAGACAAGTTACTTTAACATGTCTCTGTTATAACTGGGCTAAGTTTGTACTTTAGAACAGCTGCTGACACCTACCGGTACTCCGGGTTTGTCTGACTCCTGATCTTAAAATATCATCTGGTCGCCGTTTTCTCGGTTTTTTTTTGCTCTCAATTTAATTGTGAGATCAAGCTTCATGACTGCGCTCTTAAGAGTTATCAATTCCACTTTTCCAGAAATGAACTTGATGAATTAGAGCCCATTTCCCTTATTTGTAATTGCACTTTAGAATAACCGAAAGAAAGGTGCTTTTGTTACCCTGTTTCTCTCCTTTGTATTTCCTGGAGGTGAATATCGATCATAAAATGTGACCTGCTGTTGACTGTTGGACATTCTTGTGGTGCAAAAACTTTTCATATCTCATATTAATACTGTACCTGCGTAGCTATAGCTTTCATGTTGGGACTGAATCAAAAAAAGGCAATACACGTTTAATAGTGCCAAACATTCTGCACACCAGCCTTGTGTACTGTCAGTGATGTCAGATTTCTTGAGCAGATTTGCAGCATGTGGATGCATGAGTTAACACACATACTGTAGTGCTTCCCAGGTCTTGTGACTTTCTGTGAATGTTTGTAAAGCTGTAGTTAGGTTTGGGATTCTTGCTCTGAAACAAATCTTAAATTGTGTGTTAAGTGTATTTGTTAAACTCAGCAGGATGTCTTCCAGTGGAGTCTTTGCTGTGCACAAAAATAAGCCCTCTGGTGGCTGTTTCAGGTATTTCAATGTGTGTAAGATATATTTTGATAGACTGCCTGGTGTATAGACGAGAAGGGAAAAGAGCCAAAAAAAAAAAAATGTTCTCTGCATTTGTTAAAAAGGGAATTTCAATGTTCTGCAATAATGTGAAGCCTGTGAAATGATTCCACCCAGCATCATTTTCTCAACCTCTGGACCCTTCCTCTAATGCCCGGTGACAATCAAGAGTCTTTAAATAAAGACTGAACATATTCACCTGTCTTCTTCTTGTTACCAACAGAGAGAGATCGCAAAAGAAATGTGTAAGTATGTACAGAATATTTGGTTTCATGAAAATGTAAAACTTCCTGAAACATTCTCAGACTCATGTCAGAACTTGATCTTGCCAGTATTTAACATTTAATTCATGGTTTTATAACTTGTCCTGAGGAATTCTCTTGATCCCGCTCTTTTCCATTGCATTCTTGGAAAGTTGACCAAAGGTTTGTCCGTACATGAACTTATATCCTGCGGGACAGCATACAGTTAGACATGCTTTAACGTGATGTTCACTTTTTCAGAAGCCTGTTGAAAAATAGTTCACAGTGATGCTAACAGAGAAACACACCTGGAATGTGTCCTGTGAACGCTGGCACCACGCCGCTGTTTGACGAATAGATTGTGGACGTGGCGGCTACTGAGCTTTCCTTTCTCTCTGTGAAGTTTTGGGATGTGGCGTCACTCCGCCGCTGCTCCCCAAACTGGATCAGTGCCTGGTTGGTAGTGATTGGGTAGCCTTTGCCGATTAGGAAGCGAGATTTTGGTACGTGTCCTGTGAAACCTTTGAAAATACATCATGCAATGAGCTGAGTTTTAAATATACACAGAGTATGTAAATATTACCAGTATTGTGAATACGTATATTACACTACACTGCAACTTCCTAAGGTTATTCTAGCCTATTGTTCAGTCATTTTTTTCCCCTTTCAACTTGTCTGTTGGTTGCATTTCCAGCAAAATAAGCATCGATTTGAGCTAACATGCTTTGGAAATGTGACTCCAATAAGACAAAAGTGTTGCTCTCTGTTTGATGAACGTGTTTACAATGTATTATAGTTGTAAAAAGTTGATTAACGCAGCTTTAACTTAGCTGTAAATCAATAATATGCAGTTGTCGGCAATATCTCTCAAAACCGGTTCAGCTCTGACAGAAGCAACCAGCTGGTGAAACATCTAAGAGCATTTGTAAAAAGCTTTGTACCTGAGATGAAGTACTTGTTTGGGTCATCATCACCCATTGCATACGGTTTTCCGAGGGGTATTAAGGGCTTCGAGGGTTTGTAGGAGAAGACCTTGTCGGAGATTGCTGTAAAGGGGGGACTCGGTCTCTGTGACAAAAAGTAGAAGAGAAACATTAAAGCATGGAGGATGACTCAGATCATATAATCTGTGACAAGGAATGGTCACATGATGAGCCTTTTCATTAGCATTCACTAAAAGTTGAAAATGGTAACTTAAACTCTACATTATATAATAGCTTATATATGATATATAACACAGGTCGAATTTCAATCCTAACTATTTAAAGTGACACAAGTACTTTTTTTTACTACTTATAATTAATATTCAATAAATCTCACAGACATAGTGAGTGAATCTGTGGCTGGTCCTATGACAAGATGATCACTTCTCCATCTCAGTCTTTCATTTAAGATAGATTATATTACAGTGAACTGACACTGGAGCTCCACCATGGATAATTAAACAACAGTGACCCTATTCAGAGGCGTCAACACGTCTGAGTGAGGGAAAACGTACTTTAAACTGATAGTTGCTACAGTTGGCGACCGCTGGCAGGTCTGATGATCGCCGTTGGATCCTCGCACGTCTCTCCTGGTGAAACTCAGTCAGCGCTCTGCGACATGTTTCAGAGTAACTGCTGGCATAGTAGTTCTGCCTCTTTGGGATAAAGCCTAAAACAGCAACAAGCAACTTTAAGGAATGTGCACACAATATTGGAAAAAATGATTTTGTCAGAAACGGCGTCCGTGTTGATCCTAATCACCAAAGATGGTTGAAAAAGTCTTAAAGGGACATTATTTTTTACACAAAGTATATTATGAAAACATTTCACATACATGGAGATTGTTTTTAAGATAAAGTTGTCTGTGATCTTTAGCTCATTGTTTAAATGTGTGAAAAGTGTTGTTTTTTCTACACATTATAGACGGGTGAATTTTTTTAGCCAAATATTAACAAAGGGTTAAATAAATATGAGAAAATCAACACTTCAACATAAAACAACATTTTAAAAACCAAGACAATGCTGCTATAATATGGCTTACTGGTGTAGGCTAATGCATTTTCAACACTGATCTACTTTACTGGTCGGCTATACTTAATAATTTACAAGTGGAGACAGATTATTCTCATGTTTCCCTCGTCTCACTGTTTTTCTTCATGGAAAATGTTTGTATTTAAAGCTTGATTTCCATATTACCAGAATTATTGTTTGTAAGCAGAATAGGCTAAAAAACAATTTTCCATGAAGTTTAACATTGTTGACCCGACTAGTGTGAGTGCATGATACCGTACCTGTGTATCCTGGTAGCATCTTCATTGTCCCAGCAGAGTCAGTCTCTGCAGAGGGGACGAGACCCTGGTGAGGGGCCAGACGAGTAGAGTGTTTCGCCTCAGGACTGCTGAGCAGCTGGGATGTGAGCTTACCATAAGACTTCCCCACAGTGTACTTGAGTTGTGGGCAGTAGCCAGCAAACCTGAAAACAACAAAGTCCAATCTTTAATTCTTTAAAAGATTAGGCAGTAGAAGCTGCTTTTGAGGAGGTGGGGTGTATTTTTATAGGAGGCCCTAAATGTATTTCTAATATCTAATTAAGAGGTGAAATGTTTCCTGTTAGCATTGCCACACTCTTATGGTTGGACTTAAAGCATACGAAAGTCAAGTAAATATACTGATAACTTTTTTTAAAATAAATGTTACAAAAATCCTGCGAACATCTGTTGAATGGAGAAATCCTACTTCTTGCTGAATCTAAATAAATAGGCTACATTGTTTCAATTCAATTCAATTCAATTCAAAAAAACCTTATTTGTCCCCGGGGGGGCAATTCAAAGGCACACAGAGCAGTAAATTAACAACAGTGCAGGTAAACGAAACATTTAAACCTAAATATAAAGTGCCAATTTAAATACAACTTAAAGCTTAAATGTAATGTAAACAGAACTATGTGCAGTAGTGACCAGATGTAAACAGAACTATGTGTAGTAGTGACCAGATATAAACAGAACTATGTGCAGTAGTGACCAGATGTAAACAGAACTATATGTAGTAGTGACCAGATATAAACAGATGTAAACAGAACTATGTGCAGTAGTGACCAGATGTAACCAGATGTAAACAGAACTATGTGTAGTAGTGACCAGATGTAAACAGAACTATGTGCAGTAGTGACCAGATGTAAACAGAACTATATGCAGTAGTGACCAGATGTAAACAGAACTATATGTAGTAGTGACCAGATGTAAACAGAACTATATGTAGTAGTGACCAGATGTAAACAGAACTATGTGCAGTAGTGACCAGATGTAAACAGAACTATGTGTAGTAGTGACCAGATGTAAACAGAACTATATGTAGTAGTGACCAGATGTAAACAGAACTATATGTAGTAGTGACCAGATGTAAACAGAACTATGTGCAGTAGTGACCAGATGTAAACAGAACTATGTGTAGTAGTGACCAGATGTAAACAGAACTATATGTAGTAGTGACCAGATGTAAACAGAACTATATGTAGTAGTGACCAGATGTAAACAGAACTATATGTAGTAGTGACCAGATGTAAACAGAACTATGTGCAGTAGTGACCAGATGTAAACAGAACTATATGTAGTAGTGACCAGATGTAAACAGAACTATGTGCAGTAGTGACCAGATGTAAACAGAACTATGTGTAGTAGTGACCAGATGTAAACAGAACTATATGTAGTAGTGACCAGATGTAAACAGAACTATGTGTAGTAGTGACCAGATGTAAACAGAACTATGTGCAGTAGTGACCAGATGTAAACAGATGTAAACAGAACTATGTGCAGTAGTGACCAGATGTAAACAGAACTATGTGTAGTAGTGACCAGATGTAAACAGATGTAAACAGAACTATGTGCAGTAGTGACCAGATGTAAACAGAACTATGTGTAGTAGTGACCAGATGTAAACAGATGTAAACAGAACTATGTGTAGTAGTGAACAGATGTAAACAGAACTATGTGCAGTAGTGACCAAATGTAAACAGAACTATGTGTTGTAGTGACCAGATGTAAACAGAACTATGTGCAGTAATTCTTAGTATTGTTGACGTACTTTGTGTGGACAAACTAAACTAGCATAAACATGTTATCCAACTGAGTTTACAAGTTTACAGTTCCATTATTATCTTTGTGGACAAATAAAAATGAACAACATCCTATCATTGAGTACAAAGCACAAGCAAAAATAAGGCAAAAATTACATATAATTGTGACATTTTAAAGTTTTCCACATTTTTATAAAGTTGTATAAGTCACGTCGTGTATCCTTATTAGTGTAATGATTTAAAAATGAGTGAGAAGCCAAACACTGTCCAGTAGTATTTTTTTTTTTTTTTAATTTAATGCATTCTTATTCCTATTGTTTAAACTTTAATATAAAATATGAAAAGTAAGAAGAGGTTATCACCTACCCCGGGATGTAGTGGGGCTCAGGTGTCAGGAGAGCTTCGTTAAATTTTGAGGCGTATTTCTCCATCGTGACCCTGAGCGGCTGAAGCAGGTTGAATTCCTGAGCGATGTGTTTGCTGGTTGCTACAGAGAATTAAACACAAACACACTGATGGAGCCAAGTGTCGTACTCACCGATACTTCTTCTGCAAGAACACATTTGTTTTGCCTATTGTTTGCTACACGTCTGTTTATCACCGTGTGGGCATTTAGTGGAGGTCATTTATATGAGTGACAACAAAACTTCCCCGCTAACAAATTATTTATACTTCATTATTTTGGAAACAATCATTTTCAAACGAATAATAACCGTGAAGAACAAACAACCATGAAATAATATATATCCTAGATAATTATGGAGTGAGATGAGTGTTATTTTGAGAGAGACGTCTTACATAGATTGTTGGAAATTCATGAAGCATGCTCATTGGCGCCTCCTAGCGGCTGTTTGTAACTCTTCATCGATGAATGAAGGGAGGACTATTTACTGTGACTGATTTGTAGCCACATTTTATAGATATTATCAAAAATAACTTCAAGTCCCCCTTTTAACCTTATTTGATAAGATATTGGTTATTTTTAAAGCATGTATTTAAATATTTAAGTATAAGGTTCTTAATTTTTTTTATTTAACTGATGTAAATATGTTTGATTTGATTTTAACTTCTATTTTTATTTTTAATAATTATATTCCCATCCCCTGTTTTCTGGAGCTGCTGTAATGCACAAATTTCCCCCACGGGGTATCAATAAAGTTTATCTTTATCTTTATCTTTTATCTTTAAGTTTTTCAAAGCTGTCTTCAAACCAGCAGAAATAAAAATCCATATATCTATATATACATATATATGTGTATTAATTGTATTCATTTAGGCTCTATAAGAAAATTCAGCCAGTCCCCAAAAATGTATCCCTCAAATTTAACCCTCCGTAAAAAATATACACAGCTTGACCAACACTGAAGCTACAAAATGACCCTAAACTCCACTGCACTCTCAGACAAGCTTCAACAGAAACAAAAAAAATAACAGTAAGTAACTACATACAAATACTTGGTCACTGGACTGAAGTAAGAATTCAGGTGTCTGTACTTTGGTTTAGGATTGAGTTTGTGAGAAGGTTTTACTTTTTCTCTCTGCATTTTCATAAAATATCTTTAATTCTACTCTTAAATGTCAAAACTTTAAGCCATAATCATTTAAGTGGAAAGACTGGGGCGCCAGTGGTCTAGTGGTCAGTTTGCATGTCCCATGTACAAAGGCCACAGTCCTTAAAGCGAGCAGCCCAGGTTGAATCAGACATTGTCTTTCCCCACTCTTTCTCTCCCTGATTTTGATCCCATCAGCTCCCGCAAGACAAGGCGTCTCTCAATAAAGTCATTAAAAGCCCAAAGTATATCTATAATGATGATTGACATTTTCCACTATCTTCAGTAAACCACAGTCCTGTACAACAAAAGAATGTACTTTAGTGAAGTATATGTGCATAGTTTTGCCTCCTCAGTATAGAAAAAACTAAACTTCTTCTTCTATACTGTTGGTTTTGTTTCCAGTAATTCAAATCCCCAAACAACATGGAGAGAAAGAGAAACAGGACAACGACAGACGTCACTGTGGGCAGACTGACTCAAAAAATACTTTTGTTATTTTGTTTTCCAGGACTGTGAGCGAGCTTCTGCGTCTCAATCAGATGACCCATTCTGTCACTGTTCACCTGGGGAATGTAGATCAAATCAGCAGAAAAGTCAGGAGTGCCCATTCTCCACATTCCTCCACTCACAGATAAATGTTGGTTTGTTGAAGTGACAGCGTTTAATGTTTCAGCTTCTCATTACACTTCCTCTTTTCACACGTACACAGACGGTTCTCTTGTGTATCCTCAAAGGAATTTCAATATCTTGTTACCCTTACGATATACTCACGCTCAACTCTTTTATGGCAGCTCTGAGACATTTATTACTTAATCTTTTTTTGTGATCAATTTTTTATTTAGAAATGTACAAAGAAATTACATCTTATATTACAACTGTTTTTCCCCTTTACCCCCCCCCCCCCCCCAGAGCACATACATTTATTAAAGTGCATATGTGAAAACATCAGGATCAATCAAACATTCAAACCTTCCCCCCACTCCATCCACCCCGTGGTGACCCCACATACATCCCCACCCCGGATCTCTCAAGGAAAACATATGAAAATAAAAACACATGTCAGGTCAAGCACGCCGCACGCTGTCCTTAACTATATTGTAGGCTGCATCCCATGCTTTCAGGGTCTTAAGGCTGGCCCCATGCATTCGGGCCACAGACCATTCAATCTGAACAATTTCAAGAAGAGAGTTGGCCCAGTGTCGCCAGGTCAAGGAATGTGGCGGTTGCCGTCTTAATGCCAACATTTTCTTTGCTGCAGCGAGACCAGACCATAAAATGCGCCTCTGCTGCAAAGACAAGTTTAAACCGGAATCATCATTAAGAAGGAGCAAAGTCAGTGAAAGCGGGATCTTAACTTTAAGCATGTCACTTAGAGTTAGAAGTTATTTGCTTCCAGAATGTGACCACATCGGGGCATTCCCAGTACATATGCATAACCGACCCCAGCACGCTGAGTGATGTGATTTTACCTTTCAGCATTCCTTTGTTTTTACTCTTCACAGCACATTTGTTTCTGTTAAGCACCCTGTAACTGAATGTTGTTGGTACTTTTTTCATTTTAAGTGCTTCCTATAGATCTATGCTTGACCTTTTTGCGGATAAACATCTCTTACTGGTGTGAGAAAAAAAATCCAACATTTCACATTACTCTGCAGATGAGTCACACTTTTCCCAGTATATAGTGACAGGAAGAAGCGGGTATCAACACGCAGCTCTGTGCTGTGACAGTACAGATGCTGCTCAGAGGCGTGGTGAAGGAGCAGAGGCGGATCAGAGAGATGTTTTGAATTCTGTGCAGTCAGTTTACCTCAGCTAATGACTGCGTGGGACGTCTAAACTGCTGCTCATTTTCCCGCTGAAGCTAAGGTTCAAGGATGAATCTGTACAGGAGTTTTGGGAACCTCATGGAGGCCTGGGTGACTGAAGGAGGACAGGGTTTGGACTCAGAATGGCCCAGAATGAATGAAAACTCTCCCACACCTTCCTCAAACCTGCGCTCAGAATCAGTGGACTCTGGAGTGGAGACAGCCAGCTCTGAGACGTCTTTTCCTGCTACATCTCGCTCCATTTCTACAGATAACGCAGAAATAGATGCCACATTATCTCAGTCTCCTGTCCTCTCCTCTCCTGTGCTCTCATCTTCCTCCTCTTCCTCCCTTAACCTCCACCCCAGCAGGGATCAGGAAGAGTCCAACGCCTTACACCAAAAATTGGAGCGAACATTAAGGAGGACTGACTCTAAATGTCTTAAGGAAGACTCTGAGATCCCTAAAGTGGAAGAGGTGCTGAGGCGGCGACCCAAACGGCACACTTCTGAGCCAGTGAGAGGTCAAAGGTCAGTGTCAGAGAGTTTCTGCCTGAGAAGGACAGTCAACCCATCAGCTCTCACGAGGCATATTACAGAAATGTGCAGACGGCCGCCGTCCATGACTTGTGACGAGCAGCAATCTCAGACAAGATTAGAGGTGAGATCATGTGTCTTTCACAAACCAAACCTTGTTCAAATATTTAGAGATTCAGCAGAAGAGACGCAAACATTTGTGTTTCTGTTTGTGCGTATTTTGGGACCACTTCCAGGATCGCATGAGATCAGCAGTAACGTGTGGTCTTGCACAGCTCAGGCTCGTAAGTGTGAAAGGAAAGCGTGAAAGAAATTCCCACCAGTGTGGGACACGGCCTCTACTTAAAACTGTAGTTAAAGGGTTGCAACACAACTAGTTCTCCCAATCAAAGTAGGACAGGCATGTCATTACTCATACTGTATCTCTTTCATGCTCGCAACCCGTCAACAGTCCGTCTGGGGCGCAATGGATCGTAAACCAGTCTGCCCAGGTGACTTAAAACCCACAGGTATGACAGGAATGGATGGAGATGTGTGGGGGAAGTGGGGCAGTCTGTTGAACTTTGGATAAAAACAGCAGAAACAATTTAAACTAAAAAAATAAGCCTTGATTTAAAATTTGTATTTAAACAACAATAAAAAAAAAAAAAATAGACATTCAGCCTCACACTTGTCATGAGTTACAAAGCAGGTCATGTTGAGTCAAGCTCAACAACACGATTAATTGTACCAGTTGTATTCAATGGATACAATAGTCTTTGGCTCTATGTGTTATTACTTCAAATAAGTCCAAGGTTGAAAAGGCTTAAAGGAGGGCGACACTGAATACTCAGTTTTATGTTCTCTGTCATTTTCATATAATTTTACTTTTATTATCCTGCTCAAAAACTCTTAAGTCCTTATCTGAATCTCCAAAGTTCCTCTCAAAGTCAAAAAAAGAAAGTCTTTAAAGTTTAGGATATTATATGAGCAGAAATCTTAAACTGTAATCCATATCATGATGTTAGAAATCTCACTCATTATAAGACGGCTCCCAAACAAGAGCCATTCTTAGAATAATATCGAGATAACCCTTTTCTATTATCTAATAGTTCAGCAGGGTAATTAGATGTATATTGGCTCTATATTATTCTTTATAAATGACTTGTTTATAATATATAACTACTGAAGCAATAAGCTTCCCTTGAATTGCACCCTAATTACTGCTTATTGAAAGTAAGATATGACGTTGTCAGGTTGTTTAATTATGAATTTTACTTTATGGCCTCACATTTGAAAAATGTATTCATGCACACTACCACATTATAATGTGCTCTATTACTTAGAGATGCAACGATCCATTTTCTTTCAGTTCAGTTCTGATCTGATTCCGATACATACAGTATGTACCGATACAGAAACCGATACTGATATTTTTATTATCATAATTAATAGTGTTATTGTTGTTGTTGTTGGTATCATGTGTGAGGCTACACAAAGCATTGCATTGTGCTGGCTTCACATACAAACAGGAAGCAGCAGTGGCTGTCAGGTTTTTCAATCTAAATATTTTTAAACTGAAGTGTAAGAATTGTACTTTACATCATATCTAAGGAGCTGTTCCATCTCGTTTGAACGTCGTCATGGAGACGCTTTGTGGGCACTTCTTACTTCTCACCATATTTAAACAATGTTGTATTAATGTATTACTTATCTCATACTTCTTAAAATGCCTCTTAAAGCTGATGTATTTACACTTTATATATAATATGAATTATATAACTTAGGGTTTGGACTGTTCCAGACATAGTATTGATTTAACTGAAATTATATGAACAGATGACAGATGACAATGAGATATGTTGAGATATTCTTTCCATTATGAAGACTAAGAGTCTATAATTATGCTAGCAGCTCTTTGAGGCTTTTCCATAGGCCTTGGGGTGCTCTAAGTTAAATGTCCAATATTGCTTAAAGAGCCAGGCTAGCAAGTACAAACGTATAATGTCATACATGCTTTGTACTGCAGTGTTTTGTGAGTTTCCTGGTGGTTTGCAGAGCAGCAGTGAAGGAAAACCCTGACTTTCACGTCGACTAAACCTACATCATGTAGCCTACTGTTTCCAACAAAGTAACATTTTTTCTCACCTATTGATCTCCGCAGGTTCTTGGTGAAGAAAAAAAGAAAGAACTGAGTCCCGGTCTCCTCTACCTGGAGCAGGTGTGCCAAATGTTGGAGGAAATTGCCAGACAGCAGATGCACAGCCAAGCATTACAGAAGGAGATGGATGCCCTGCGGGAGCATGAAGAGCTAGAGATGGAGGTGTGCCAGGTGAACACATTCCATCTTTGGAAAGCAAAGAAGAATGTCACACTTTCCCCAATTAACCTGGGGTCATTAACAGGACGTTAGCTTGTCAAGCTGGCGGTGACAAGATGTTTTCTAACAGCCTGAGGGTTCATTTGAATTGAAATACGTTGTCTTTCTCATCTCTCGGCTCTCATTCAGGCTGTCGACTCCTGTCACAGTGACTCTAAAGCAGCTGAGGAGGACTTCCCGTATAGTCAAAATGTTGCAAAGACAAACAGTTTAGATTGCAGATCCCAGCAGAGGAAAGATTATCCTTACAGGCATTTTCGGCAAAGATCAGCCTCAGACACAACTATCGCACTACTGCGTTTAAGTGAGCCACAGTCCACGTTCCCTTTTCACATTTTAAAAAGTCATGTTTGTAAGCTTAATATATTAATTTATGTTTATGCACTGCCAACTTAATAAAGGATTTGATGAGTGTTGTTGCTATCTATTTGTCTCGGCACAGGAATGTTGAAAACAGACTGCAGGGGGCAGCACCTGAGTACAGATGGCCTGCAGAAGGAAGAGGAAGTCCATAAAAAGCAGGTAAAATACTGTTACTGACAATCCAATAAATAATTTGACCTAAATAGAAATAATCTTAATACCAGTTATAGGGATATAAACATAATGCAATGTGTACTAGCTTAAATGCATTTTAATTGGAAGCGTTCTGTTTCTATTATATTTTTCTCATTGTCTTTTATTTTAAACTCACAATTACTCAATTTTGTCTTTTCAGGAGTCTGATGTTGCTCACAAGAACTGGAAGTTAAAATTTGGATCTTTGGGGAGAGAGGAGTCTGCTGCGAGAGATATCAAAGGGTGAGACATTTTTAGCTCAAAGGAGGAAGTAGCATCAAGCTTATGTGAAGCATGATGCTCTGAGGAAATGTATGCGCTGCTCCAACATGGCAGCCGGCCACGCTGAAGCAGTGGTCCAGAGCTAATGCACAGTTAGATGCAGCAGAGCCTTTGCTGGGAGTTCTTTTTTTTTTTCAGTCAGAGCTTCTGTTCCTCTTGTACATGTTGTCCCCATTTTTCACAAAACTTTGCTTACATACTGCTTCCTCCTTGTCTTGCTCCACCTCTGAATGATGAATTTTTTATCTGCGCAGCCAACACATGCAGCCATCTGAGAGAAACTCGCCCCGACGACGCCTGAGCCAGATGTTCAGGAGGAGCAGGAAAACTCTGCCTGAATAAACGGACAACCGTTTGTCTGTTTGAACATTTAAGGTTCAGCTCAGAGGAGGAGAAAATGTCGTCTGCTTTGAACTGACTGTTTACTTTGCCCATGTGATGTATTAATCTGCCATGTGTATTTATTGTCTGCTGTATACTTGCCTTTTTTTTATTTATACTGATTTAAAAAATATATATATTTTAGGGGAATTACATTATTCCCGTCAAAGCAGCAAATACTGATGTGCACTCCACAGTTTATAACAATGAATATCAAGTAAATATAACAAGTCATCTGAAGTTCTTATTCATGTCTCTGTGTTTTCTGCATTACATAAAATGCTTCATATCCATCAAATACATTAATTAGAAAAAATAATATTTAAATAGGAGCCAAATAGGATTTTCTGTAAAACTCTGTTGAATACTGAAATATATCTGAATAATATAATGCGTATTAACTGGTGTACAAGATAAAATATATTTTTTCGTTTCATCACTACAATATCCTAAACCCATCCCCTCAAATCAAAGTCTTCAAATTGTGTGTTGTGTTCAATCAGCTAAACTACAATATCATTTCTTACAAATGTAAACAGCTTCTATTGGCTACAGCCATGGTTGTGTCATTTTGCCTCATAAAAGAGATCAACAATTATTTGCTATAGAAATGTTTTTAACTTGTATTTTCAGTTGATCGACTCATCATATGATTTATGATTCTGAGTTGTAGTATTAGTGGAAGAGTTGATGGGTTTTTAATGTTTTTTCTGCACTTTCATTTTGTGGACCTGACAACAACCTTCATATGAAGCTTCACAGCCATAACTGAACTGACATTTAAATTGCTACTAACATGTTGTAAACAAATACAACAGCTGGCCTTCTTGGTTTTAAGTACTGAATTAGTGTTAATCCCCATTTTAAACTGTCTTCATTAAACTCAAAAGAAAACACCTCAGTGTATTATGATACACACATTAATTAAATAAGAAATCTTTTTCAATATTCAAAGCAAATTAAATTTGGGTTCTAATTTTAATGTGCCTTATAATGACTAAGAAAAGGACTTCTGCAGCCGAGTCTGTTTAGTAGCTTGACGGACGTCAGACCACACAGAGTTACTTTAATCTTTTATTTAATCTTTATTCACCTAGGTTGGGGGGGATTTACCTCCCCTGGCATTCCCATGTAAAGAGATGTCAATGACAAACACGTCCAACCAAACGAAAGAGGGTGAATAGGATTCCAGTCCATACATAAAATACATTTATTTACTATTTATCGAACAGCCGGCATCCATTAGTCCCACACAGCATCCATCTGTGCTATTAAATATATAGAGATAACATCTGTGGAAGGATTTATTCACTGTATGTGTATGTGTGTGAAGGTGGGGGGGGGGGGGGGGGGGGCTTGAGCTTATAGATGAAAAGAGTGTTTGGGGCGCATCGAGTCATGCCTGCAGTGTCCACCCCTTGTCTACATGATGCCACAGGAGGACAAGGGGTTGGCGATCTGGCAGGTGCAGGCTGACTGGCAGTATTGGCGCACAGTCTGGTAGCAGCTGCGGTCGGCGTCCCCACCCCACTGCACAGGCCCGTTGGGGTCAGAGGGCAAGCGGCTCAGGATGCTGGTGTTGATGGCCAGAGCAGCCAGGCCATAGTCAGTGAACAGCACCGTCTCACGCCGGCACGTAGGGCAGGAGATGAATTTGTACTTAGGACAGGACTCATAGAGGATCTGCAGGCACTCCTCGCACACCGAGTGCAGGCAGGAGAGGATGCGTGGACGCTTGCCTGCGAAGTTGTAGGTGTGACCGCAGGTGGGGCAGTCCAGGGGCTCACAGGGCATGACGGGTCCCGAGGAGGACGAAGAAGAGGTGGACGATGAAGTGGAAGAGGAGCGCAGCACGTACTGGTTGACTATGACGTCTTCCATCTTGTAGTGGAACTGGTGGTAACAGATTTCGTTGGCACTGGTTTTGCGCTGGGCCAGGTAGCTCTGCTCCCTGCGCGTCACGGGGACGGGGGAGGAAACGATCGACCTGGGGGACCCCGTCATCTCCAGAGCCAGGTCACTGCACGCCTGGTTGACAATGATCTCCCCCTCGCCTCCGCCATCCCAAGCCACTCTTGGGGGCGGGGCATAGCGTGGCTGGGTGACGGGCACAGGGCACTCTCTGGGGAACTTCTCCGACTGGATGATCTTGACGGTGTCCATTGGGATGGTCACGGGCTGACGCCGGAGGCAGGACATTCGCACAGTTTTTGGAGGTGAAAGAGAGAAGGGCTGTGGCTCAAATCAGCACTGGACGACCCTGCCTGATTCTGGGCAAAGGGAATAAGTAATGCTCTTTTTTTAAAGTCAGCCATTCGAGGGGACATGAGGACGGATGGTTGCCTCCATGTTTCCCTCAGAGATGCCCCTCTGGTGGGTGTGTCTGTCAGCCTGAGTCTTTATGAGGGGAAGACAGATAGAGGAGCTCAGCCAGAGCACCACAATCTGCAGCTCTTATTCTGTCACTGCTGATATGTAAAGATGATTAAACAGTCAAGCTTACAGTTTCTGACCAGTGTTGACGACTTAAAGGTAGTTTTTTTGTTGTTTGTACTCACATATGCTGATGATCCTGTGCTGTTTCTGAATCTTATTTGCAGAAAAGTATAGTAACACACAAGAACAGTAATTTAGCACAAAGAGTTGTTCTCACTCAGTGATAACACCAATAAATAATCTCATATGCACACAGATGCTCACATATCTACATACAGTACAGGTTTTATTTTCTGCATTCACAGAGGGGGGTGGGATATTCAGTTCACGCAGTTCAGAGTTATTGTCTGAAACGATATCCTGTGGCCTGCCAAGGAAACTCTTGCCTTGTACAACTAGCCCTTGATGCGTTTCTTTCTCAACCGCCTGCTTTATTTCCTGTTTTTGGCCGCGGGTTTGTTACGCAGAAACTCCACTGTGCGAGAAAGAAAGAAAAACAGCCAGTCCTCTCTGCTCTTGGTACAGTTGGTCAGTCTGGGTGGCTTGTTAAGAAGGTGGGAGACTGTCTTTTTTTTTTATAGGGAGGTGCCCTATAAAGCTCCAGGAAGCTGTTTTTATGACTCCTTCGAGCTCCTGAATTCCTCAAAGGTTGGAGTGAAGGTTTTTAATTTGATTTTCAGTCAGCCCTCCCCACTGAGCAGAAGATGTGATAACAGTCTAAAGGATGCTTCTGTGCTTGTCTCCCTTTTTCAATGACGCAGATTCAGGATTCCTTTGGTCCATATATCTGTAAGAAACAAACAGAAAACAAGATTTAAAAATACACCAGTAACTGTACATTATTTAAATGATTAATTACAGTATCAACTTGTCACAAAGAGTTTTATTGAAACATGACTTTCTTATGTTCTTTCATAAGGAACATGTACTCGGGCCATTTTCATTGTGATTCAGAATCACAGTCGACTATTTGACTGGCCTTTTAAATTCACAAACTACTTTAAAGAGTTTTAATTGTGTGTGTGACTGATTTGAACTTTAAACAGTCTGTAGCTGTATTAAGGTATTATTTAGATTCCTACATAGATGAAGCTGCCAAGTCGGCTCATTCAAAAATGTTTTGTCTTATTTCCTTTTGCATATTGGCTTCTGCTCAGGTGTCTACAGATGAGATAATTACCACGTTGCTTCATGCTTTGGGGCACGGCGCTGAGAGCACGCCTCTCATTTGAACACAATTACAGTGCTAAGGAGTCAAAAGATTATGTGGCTATGAGAACTATAAAAGGGTAAGTATTAACTAAAAGCCCAGCACACCTTAGAGACTTTAAGTCTGAATGCAAAATGAATGTGCTATTCAAGGCAACAACTCATGACTAACAACACACGACACCGCCTGTATTCACTTTGTTTAGTTAGTCTATTGCAGCAAATAAGGTCAAATGCAAAATGCCAGAATCGTTTTTGTTCTTATGGCTTATAACGTTCTACTTTTGCAAAAGTATCCTGCCTTTAACAAGCTCTAAAATGGTAGTTTTCTGATATTGTGATTTTTCTACAAATACAAAGGAAAGTTTGATTTTGAACCCAGTCCCATCATCAGATCATCAAGTCGTAAGATGTGCTTTGGGATGTATTCGATGATGTTGTGAGAGATGTGTCACCACACGGTAAGTGGTGGCGTTCTTTGGAGGGAATTATACTAAGAGGTTCTCTAGTATTCTGCCTCCATCCAGTAAATGAAGGACAACAAATAGACACCCATCAGTACAGCAAATTACAAGAACACTAGGATGATTCAGTAATGACACAAACACATGAAACATATAGGAAAATGTACACTTCAAATAGGGATGTTAGAGGTACTTTAGAAGCTTACGAGTCTGAGAAACCCACGTTTGACAAGTCACCAAAATGTAGTTTTCAAATGTGTCCTATTTCCCACATTTACACCCCAATATCTGATTTTATGTGAGTCTGTTAAATATAATTTGACCATATGTTTGTAAGTCTTTATGTGTGAGTGTTTTGAGAATCTGACACAAAATGATTCATGGAGACTTTTGCAAAGCTTTAAATAGGTATAATGTGTTGTTATGTAAGTTATAGGAGGTAGATAATGCTGTATACATTTGTCAACGCGAGCCTCACTGTCTGCTTCAAGCAGGTGATTGTGACATATGTTGCAGTGCTGCTCTTGTCATGTTTCCTGCTTCCTGTCAGCGTTCTGTCAACTTGTCAGTTGCGTCAGTTAGACTCTTACTTGCGTAGGACGTGGTTTTATTCTGCTTGTAGGGGTTAGTGTCATACTGTGTGTGTGGGTTTATAAAAAAAAAAGTGTAAAGCTGAAAAACATCTAGTTCAACCAGAACAATGGCTGCCAAACAGCAGAGGATGGATGATGACACATCTTTCATTCTCTTCACAGTTGTCAATAGTGATGATTCACGCATGAAGAAAAAAAACTGTGCAGAGGAGTTGACCTACATGGTGATGACGAGAGAGAGAGAGAGAGAGAGAGAAAGAAAGAGAGGAGAGGAAGAGCAACGCTGGCCCTGGTTTCTATTTATGGTTTGTTTATCTATGCACGTCTCAGTGGTTTCCTGCCCCCAACCTCTGCTGAAGATTCACACCGAGTGACAGAGATGTACCTAAAAGGCGGAAGTGCTTGAGACCATCATGATCACGTGATGCAGCGAGCCATATTAGGCAAGCAGGCAGACGCTTGTTTCTCTTCCTTTATCCCTTCTGATGAATATGTTGACTCTCAAACACGCAGAGCTGTTTGCTGGAATCATTCAACATCATCAAACGTGTTCCTCCAGCACTGCAGTGCTGCAATCCTCCCCCCCGAAAATAGCCTCTTTCTCATCCTCTTGCAAACACAGAACGCAGCCACACACCTTTGATACAGCTGGGCGTTTGCAACGAAAATACAATGCTATTTTTTAACCATGTGACCTTGATAGTGACATAATAATGGGGCAGTGTGTGATGACTAAATAAGATATATGTAATACAGCCTTTATGATCAGTGAAAAAAAAAACCTTTATCCTATGTGTCAAATGTATGAATTGTATTGATATTTAAAAACTCCAAAGTCATGTTATTGTTATAATTGTCTATTCTATTTGATACAACACCTAAGGGATCAAAACATTAGGGAACTAATTTACAACTTAGAAACGATTATTTTTGACTTAATGAAAAGTATACAGTAAACACTTTTTAAATATTGATACAGTGTAGGGAAAGTCTGTGAGCACATCTAACATGTAGGGTTGGGTGTCAGCGATAATAGGATTAGAGTACTGACTTTGATTTATTTTGCCCCTCACAAAAAGGGTAGCATACACAGAAATAATATAAATAATGGTCCCTAGTAACTATTGTTTTAGAGTGGTGAAGAAAAGCTGATTTCAGGTACATTTCCATGTGACTGTAGGAAACAATAACAGTGCACTGCTAGCCAAGAGTGTTAAATTATTCAAAGCGAGCCAAATGTCAGCGATCAATGTTTTCCAATCCCATAATTAAGGCTGTATGTTTTGTTTAGACTGAAGAGCATTTAAACTGGTATATAAAGCAGTAGGAAGCTCTTCAGTGGACACAAGTAGTCAGGATTACTGAATTCTGCTAATATTACCCCAGGTTGTTTGAATGGTAAGCATACACTGTAATGAGTCAGGCCAAAGTACATTGAGACAAACTGTATTAAATATACTCAGGGTTCCTTTTTTCATACAGGTCGTGGAGAAGGAACTAGGTATTGACTAATGCTCATGTCTAGGTATTGGAGGTAGAGGTATCAGGAATCAACAGAAGTATCTGACATCAAATAATAGTTGTACTCTTGTTTACTAAATATTTACTTACAATATTACCTATTGACATTTTTGCATAATACATTTATCACTTTTTAGGCAAAGACTGAGTGTTTCGGACAACATTTACTGTAACTTTTGAGATGTCTGGCTAATTAGGTTCAATAAAAACTTAATCCAGATGATCATTTTGTATGAAAATACATCAAACTAAGATATAATGAGTTTCCCAGTATATATACTAAGCAGTATATATAAAATAAGCAGTATTATATATAAAGAAGTATATAAAGCTAAATTGTAGCTAGACTGTTAAAACTACCGGAACTAGTTACAGATATATATGTATTGATGTATAACGGCAACAATAAAATATAAAAAATTACAGTACACAAATAGTATCGCCATTTCATCTCCTGCAGAGTTCAAACTAATTTAAGGGAAAAATGTCCAAAAACAACATCATGTATGACTATCAGCTTAAACTTTATCGCATTCATGTTGTCCTAAATGACGTATTATCAGTTGAGCTTTTGTTGAAAACTCAAATAACCAGCTCCACTTCTCAAGGATCAACGTATACATAGAAGTTAGTGGTTTAAAACAGCTTGAGATAAAAATGTCTTCCTTGTCGAGACAGGGGTCAAGATGATAAAGTTGTGGAGACTTTTAGACTGAGCAAGACGAAGCAGCTAAAAATATCCTCTAATTTGGTGACAGGACTACGAATAGAGCTGATAAGTGATGCAGGCTGCCTGCTAAAGGGCCAGCTTTGGCGCAGCCTCCTCCTAACTGATGGAGCCCTCCCCAGTTATGTAAGGAGCTCATCTCCGACCCAACCACCATATTAACACAGTGCTGCAGCTCTCGCACAGTCCTGACATTGTGTGTGCGGGTGTTTTTGCATGTGTGTGTGTGTGTGTGTGTGTGTGTATTCATAGCTCTGGAGCTTCTCCCTCCAGAGGAATTATAGCATTAATGAAATCATGACAAGTATTTGACCTCGTCATCACGAGCAAGAGGAGGAAGAGGAGAGCTGACCACAGAGATGTCAGAGGAGCCTGTCTCAGCAGCAAATTCCTTTTACCATTAAACACACACAGAAACAGTTTAAAGTCAAACCCACACATCCAGAACATTCTCACCCTCCAACGACTCCCCATCACGTACCCGGCACCACCCTTTACATTCCAGCGCACACACACAAACAAACAGATAACAAACAGATATGAGCCTAAAAGGAATATTCTTTTTGAATGTGTACGCTATCTGTCATACTAGATTTATCTCTGTCTGATGAATCTGTCAAACACACACACACACACCTGAAGAGAGCGAAAACATTCCTATCCTCTCACACTCCCATCATGTTCCGTCACCGTATTTACTCACAAACACATTTCAGGTCTTCAGGACCACGCTGGATTGATTCCACCTGTGCAGATCGAAGGGCAGGAGGGGCACCATGTTCTGAATGAGTCATAGAAAACCTGCATCAGTCGATCTCCCTGCCTGCCTCGCTCTCTCTTCTTTCTCTCAATGGAAACTTGTATCTCTCTGTCTCTCTCTCTCTCTCTCTCCATCTTTCTATCTCTGTGAGAATTCTGCTGGCCTGCACAGAACAGAGGGTCCGGTCTTTGTGCCCCTATTCCACATACCGCTAGTATGTCAGGTATGCCAGCTATGTTGAGATGTGTATCCACATTCATGCCTCGGCTGGTGAAAAGCGTCCCCTCCTCTCTCCTCAGACCTGTGTGGGATATTATGCTGTGTTTTTGATTGCATAACACGTTATGACCTTTGCGTGATCTGAGGACAAATCCCCAGATTTACTGTATGTTGTTGTCTTCTCTCAGGAGAGTGGTTTTAGAGAAATAATGTGAATGATTCAAAAACAGGATTAGTATCTGCTCCATATAGAACAACATGACATTATGTGTGCTGATGAAAGATGCATCACTGTGTCATGCTCTTTTAAATGTGTTTGTTACAGTGTATAAGTGTATAAGTATGTATAAGGCTTTTAATACTTATACGTTTATTCTTCTATCTTTGTCAATGGGCATTAGTTTACATTCATTTTTCTTCATGTTACACATCTTGTCAACTAGGCTCATAGATATAAACACAGAGATATTTTGCAGAGTTCAGATTTGTATATGATGTTTGGCTTATGTTGCTACCTTTACAGTCAATCCATCAAGCTGTGAGTCAATACAGCAATTCCATAGGCTACTGTCTCATGTTTGTTTGTTTTTTTTGCATGGGCAGAAAATGCTTAGTATGGAGGTGTTGTTTTTAATAATTCAGCGTGCTGTCATTTATGACACACATCGGCCATTTTGCCTCGCAATTCATTACAGCCAAGTGCTCTTTGTTCTCGTCTGTGTATCTCTCACAGCAACATGGCAGAGCTGCTCGCGTGCAGCAGCGAAATAAAAGCAATAACCATCATCGCTCTGTCTGACACAGACCCCAGTGAAGATTTATGAGGGAACGGTTCAGCAAATGTCCAGTTCTTCAATAAAAACATTGGTTGGATTGATGACGGAGATTGATTTCATTCTCTGAAGAAGGTTGTTTGTTGTTCGGGTATGTTTTTTTTTTTTAAGGTGGACGGCATGGTTAACGTTGTTCGAGCTGAGATTTGAGAGGTGACATCGTCTGTGGGATAGAGGGCGACGGTGGCCAAAATATTTGGACCGTGCGAGATGGAGCAGCTTTCGCATGAGGGGAGGGGTGAGGAGCAGTTATGCAATCGCAGCATGGTGTACCCAGCACTCTCACTGCAGCGCCAATGTATGGCCAATATGGAGATGGCCTAATGCTGCTGACAGCTACAGAACAGGCAGTTCCTGCCGTGTCCCTATCACCCTCAGCCCCCCTCCTCCTGTCCCCCACTGTCTGTCTGTGCAGAGGTCTGTGAAATGTCATAACCGCTGGAGACATGACACCCTGAAGATACCATCTACACCCAAACTCACACATCATCACGGTCTATTCACGGATTCTAACCATTGTTTTTGGGCACTTACAGATAAGCAAGTGTGCATGTGTTTCACATTCATGCAAATATGTGTGTCTCCATTCATGCATCCATGTATGTGTGTGTTTGCAAAATGGACGGCTATGATGCAACAGCCGTGTAAATCCCAGCTTAACGTAACAAATGCTAAAGACCTCCTCTGTCTTTTTGTTTTCCTTGCACAAAGAGAGCAATAAAGGGAAAAATGAACAAAGGTGCCACACCTCACACATGTGAAACATTAGGTATGAAAAATGACGGTTGACACAAAAAATATTGGATCATCTCTATGAAACGGATGTAAAGCCTTGTCTCACCCTCACCTGTCTGCCTACGCACTTGTCTTGTTCCAGTCCTTTCTCTCCTCCTCGCTCCTGTTCCAGTTGTTGCTGTTGATGTCGGTGATGGTGCTCTCTGAAGATTCATCGAGCTGCTCAGTCTCTTTGTTCCTTGGATGTCTCACTGCAGGCAGGAGGATGCTCTCTCCTATCCATTTGATTCTAGCAGGACGAACGGCACCCAGCAGGGACAGGAGGGAAACATGGAGGAGATGTAAGATGGAGGATGCTGTTGCAAGGTGGATGCGTCATGTCTCAGGCTGCTTCGGTCGAGCTCTGCATCCCTCGTTCCTCTTCTCTCTCCCTCCTCTGTGGTACCTCTGTCCTTTACTCTCCCACCCTTGCTCCTTCTCCTTTGAGCTGAGGATGAGCGTCGCCCTCTAGTCTTTCTCTCTCCATCACTCCAATTATTCAGCTTATCTAATGCAGCGGTCTGAGCTTATGTGCTGTGTGTTTCTCTGCGTATATGTCCCCTTCTGTTTCTTCCTTTTCTCTTGTCTGGTCTCCAGGTAAAGCCTCTCGTTTCCTTCTTCCTCTTTCCTCTGATGTTATCTCTCCTCTTGTCTCAGCTGCTGATCATCACACCTCTTTCTCCTTCTCCGTCTGTTCCAGTCAGTGCGCCTCACAGTTACACATGCGCAGTGTTTTCACACATACATGCACACTCACACTCTCTCTCCCTCTCTGTCTCTTTGCCTCTGGCTCCCTCCTTATGCATGTAGTTTGTTTTGTCTGCCCAACCCCTCCTCTCTCTCTCTCTCTCTATCTCTCTCACTCACTCTCACTCTTTTTTTTTCTTATACACACTCTCTCTCTTTGTCTCTCTCTCGCTGCTCTCTCTCGCTGCAGCACACACTGCAGTGCCTCTGCAGGCAGGATCACGTTTTCTAGTTGCCAGAGAAAATATTTCAGCCAATGAGAAACGTTGAAAATGTTCGCCTCCCCACCCCCCTTCCATCTTCTTAACACACATATGCACAGACACACACACACACACACACACACACACACACACACACACACACACACACACACACACACACACACACACACACACTAAAACATGCACATTTATATTCAAACATCAGCACACAGCCGTCTGGGATATGAAGGCTTTGCACAGAGCGCCATGAATCACATTTTAAATGAAATATTAATACATACACGCACACACACACACACACACACACACACACACACACACACACACACACACACACTCAAACATATGGTTAAGTACACCTACCGGGCTCACAGGAAGTACAGGAAGCTGGCACTCATAGAGCTAAATCTAGGCAGTGCAGCAAATCTATGGAGGCAAAACAAAAGCATAACATCACTCACAAATTATCTCCTTATCAGGGTGGAAGGTTGAGAAAAACAGATCCATCATTGTAACACTGAAAACATGTTTCTCAATAATGTCTGCAGAAATGAAATTCCTACTTACACATCCTCAGTAACTACATAACAATAGGTGTCATTTGTATTGATTCCTCTTTCAGACAGACCTGGATGCCTAATTTGACACGACTGAGTTTCTATATATTCACCCATAAACCTGAACCCTGTCAAAGACCTGTTCATGCGGGGATGTTGCATAATGATGAGGATTTTAATAAGGGTTGTATCTGCTTGTACCCTGTGCGCTGAATGATTAATAATAGGATCAAAGAGAAAAAGAGCATGATGTGATTTTGCTATCAATGTAAGGGGGCTTTCTTACATAATAGGGATGTCGAATGCATAATGAAATGAGCAGCAATAGAGCAAAAAGTCACACTGTGTAAATCTGAATAGCTTGTGTTTGTAGGGCTTTCATCATGTCACTGCCTCTGTATGATCTGAGCTTTCTTTTCAATAGAACTTCTCAGAAGTCAGATGCCTGAGAAATATTCAAAGTATGTGCTCAACATAGCATGATGCAATTAGTTCCTCAAACTCAGGCTATATGGTTATTCGCATACTTTACTTTACTTTACTACTTTAATACCTACCTTGTAAGTTTTTAAGGCAACTGGATATGCATTGCATGATTAAAATCATGTTGTTACAGCCAATGATGACACATATTTGTCAACTACATCTAATAGTCATTACCACTGTTTGTTAGGCATTAGTAAAAGTGTTATAGGTTGCTGTATCGAGTGGCCTATGGGGGTTAGGTAAAACACTTTACTTTAAATTACGTTATAATATTAAGCAGTTCTACCAACAATAAATAAATGGATAATGCAGTAATATGCATTTATAAGAGCATATATGTATTAATGCATGCTTATAACACATAGCCTACATCTATAAGGCTGCTGCATAAACAAATAAGTGTGCTAAAATCAGTTATCGAGAAATTAGGTCATATAATTATTAGGCTATTAGGCCTACATGGCTGCTGGCTAATGTAGGCTACATGAACACTCTTGTCTATAGCTGCATCTTGGTCGAAATTTAATTTTAAAAGCTCTTACTAAATGCTTGTATTCTGCGAGTTAATACTGAATACATTAAGTAAAGTAGGCTACCGGTTAAGCTAATGAATTCATCATTTTATTCAGTTGCATGCCGTGAGTTACCCGAGTTGGGCACTATGGCAGCCAAGGCTAAATGCTAGCTGTTAAGCTAGCAGTGGATGTTTAGTGGCTAGATACCTTAAACTGTAAAGCTAACTGAGGCTCATTTTACACCACATTGTCCTGTTTTCTATTTTGTCTTTATGAAATAAAGCTTCTTTGGGGTTGCTAAGATGTCTCTCTGATAGATGTGCTTAGTAACAAGTGTGCCAAGAAACGTAACTTCCTGGGCTACTTTGCTATTGACTAATCAACAATATATATAATATCATATATATATATAATATATACATATCATATTCATATTCATATAATATTATATTCATTACATGTTCTTTTTTTTCTATGAAGTTCAGCAACATGTTGAAGGGTGACAATCCAATGCAGATAACCAATTACGCGTAACCTTAGTAAAATAGAAAAATCTGATTTAATCATATCAATGTTATTATATTGCATAATGTTTGACTTTTATAGCTGTAGGGCCACTGTAGATTAAATGGTCCATATGAGTAATGAAAATAAAGGAGCAAAACTTGTTTTAAGCCGGAAAAACCATTTAAACTGTTGATGAACTTTCTGCAAATGTCAGTGACAGTGAGTGGACCAAAAACATATGAGTGTGTAGGAGTTTTACAGCCGTGAACTTGTTGTGCCATAAACTTAGGTTTATGGTGGTGTAAGTCAAGGTCTTTGGAGTTGTTTTCTCCTTCAAGAATTTTCTCACTGGCATTGTAAGAGGTAAAGTGCAGTTCAGAGGGATTTCAAAAGACCTATCTGTCTCTGCTGAGGGCTATGAAACCTGTCACATTCAAGAGAGGGCCTTAGCCTGCCCTCGGGCATATCTCTATCAACAAGGGCTGATTTCTTTTTCACCTGTTTTGTCAATTAGCTGTCTTTAAATAATGCAAACAACATTTTCTTGGTAGAAAAAGAGTTTGCGGGCCCAAACCACGGCATGAACCAGTAATACCATATAGCTACATTTGATGTAATGTACATCTTATAAAGTGTTTTTTGTTGGTTTATTTATGACAGTTACATAACTTTCTAATAAACCCGCTACCTCAATGGGTTATTGTTTATTATGTACATTTATACTGTAGCATAAACTTGTTTATATACTTCTGCTATCTGATTAATTGCCACACTTGATTCATACTGTGCAATGAAAATAGTTTAAATTTAATTTGAGAAAAGAAGCTCTCTAAACAGTTTAAGTGGCTGTTGTCACTGCATGGGTTTAATGAGCACCAGATAAACACAAACATACAGCCAGACAGTTTTAATATTTTGCTAATGATTGTGCCAAAAAACAGCCATGCTCGCTGACGTCTTCCATCCCCACAGGTGTTACTTGTGGACCATAATGGGAGGTCCAAACAAAAGAGATTGCATTAGCACCCACTATAATCTGTAGTCTATATAATCTATTTTCTACTTTTTCTACTTTATTTTATTAAAGTTCCCCTTTAGCTTTAAATGATAAACTCTGTTTGTTTGAAATATTCAAAGAAAATTTTTTTCTTTTCTTTTTTTAAATTACTCATCACTCTGGGTAATAATGAATCAGATGGCGATTGTGTTTAAGGGCTAAAAGTTCTGCCTGTTGAGAGTGAGACCAGCCTTCATATTGACCTTTGCCTGTGGTTTGGTACATTTAGTCACCACACATGCCAGCAGTGTCAGTGCCAGATGAACGATTTGACCCAATATAAAGTAATGTGCAGCCAATTATAAAGAGATAAAACTGCAAAGAACAAAGCGTGTTAGTCCAAGGCAGTGTCATAAATGAATCAACCGTGCACAATTCCAAGGCCTGCATTAGATCTTAGTGTTCATTAACCAGAGTGATAAGAGTGAGATATTGAATGTGTCATAATGGGAATGGTTTATGGTAAAATGAGGAATAATCTCACAAGTGTTATTATTTTATTTATCATCATTCAACATTTAGTCTTATCAGGAATTCATTTATTCCAGAGAGAGCTGATGTACCAGAAACTGACAATTGTGCAGTGATGTAAACAGAAAACCAGTGTAATACATTTCTGCAGGAATAAAGATTTACCAGTAGAGGGCAGTAAAGAGTCAAACAGTACTCCGTGCAACCTATCGTCCCTGAGATTTTTCATTCATTAACACCTAAAACAACACAAAGTAAGGTGCACAGATTTACGAGGGGGCAGCTCACATGGACTTTGAGCAAACATTATGTGGGAAAAAAAAGGCTTAGGTAGAATGAGGTAGCAAAAATAGTAATAACAGGGATATTAAAATCTTGATTTCTTTTTTTATGATTAAAGGCAACATCCCTAATTAAATAAGTCAAAGTTAGCCAGTTCGTTTCACTTTCCTGTCTGTTACTTCTAAGATAGAAAGTGCCTAATACAACAAATAACTATTTAAGAAGCAGACTGAATCAGAATAACATTCATTATAATCACTATTTGCACATGTTACTGCCAATGCTGCAAGTTTTCAGATCATTTTATGCAGATCACATACATTCAAACTCTAAAATTAAATAAGACTTGTATGCTTCTGTAAGCATCGTGAATGCACTCTTTTAATTAAAAACTAGCTCGAGTACTCTGCACATCAATTAATCAGCTGATCTCATGTTAATTGTCACTCTATCTCTCTTTCATTATACCTTAACAGTATAACAAGAATACATTTCATCCATCAACTGTGTATGAGGTCAGTCATGTGCAGCATATAAAATAATAAATGCTTATGTCTAATTAACAGGTTATAAATGTGTTAATGGATTACAGCTCAGTTAACTGGTTTACTGAAAAATTAACAGCAATGAAAGATATTTTACATCCCTACTCTATGAAATAATTACATATTTTAGACAGGCTTGTGCTTTACAAAAGTACATTTGATGTCATGTAAGACATCAGAAGCATTATGGTAATAATGATACAGTACAGCAAGATTTACAAGATCTTCTTTAGGTGGAAGTTCATGAGGTCATACATTCATATAAAACCATCTCATTTAAATATAGCAGTACAGTATCTGAGAGCGATAAGGGTCAGTTGAGTTCCTTTTAAGCAAAGAAACCATGACAGAAAACGGCCACACACAGGAGGATAATGGCATTGGCATTGACAATGTTCCTCCATAGTGGTTGCTCTGTTGTGTCTGTGAGCTTCTTCTGCAGCGCTGCCTGCTCCTCTGCACTCAGCTCAGGGCCTTTCTGCTGCTCGAGCCCACAGAAGCACATCACTGCTTTCTTGCAAATGCCTGGCTCCTCCTCTGGTTCTGTAAGGTAAGACATAAAGGTTATAAAATACATTTGCTTATTTGTGCATGCTTTTTTATTAACCGCATGCTTTGATGACAGTCTGCTGATTACCTTCTATTTCCATGTTGGATTCTTTGGTATCAACCCAATCATCCTGTTCAATGTCCACCCTCTCCTTTGTTTCGTTCCTGAGGCTCCAGCACAGTCGATATAGCTAGACAAAAAAACACAATGTTGGTACAAACTTATTATTTATGAATTGTGCTTGGTATTCCAGTGAGTGGTCATGTTTGGGGTATGAATGATTAATTCAGCCTTATTTCACAGCAGTCACTTACATGCTTGTCATCGATGGGTTTGGTCATGAGAGAGACTGCCAGGATGATGATACAGGAGATAACAAACAGGATGATGGCGAAGTAGAGGTAATGGACTCCACATATGATGGTGGGACAGTTACTGGGAGCAACACAGCTGCCTGTGCCAAAGGCAAACTCTGCAATCATCCTAGAGAGGCCGATAACAAGTCCTATTGCAAGGCCCCAAAAGGCCCCCTGAGGAAAGGAAATAGTAGAAAAAATGTTGATTCAGACTTCTGAAATGGTAGCGGTCTGTAGTCACAGGTATCAGGAGAAA
The DNA here is from genome assembly GCF_963584025.1 of Labrus mixtus. Lineage (NCBI taxonomy): Eukaryota > Metazoa > Chordata > Actinopteri > Labriformes > Labridae > Labrus > Labrus mixtus. The sequence goes on along the minus strand of NC_083628.1, from coordinate 12,877,258 downwards.
CTGGTGAAATGTTTAAAATGTTTGCCAGTTTAGTGTTGGGGAACATTCACAAATCCGCAAAAACTCAAAGAACAGCTACGGCTGATACGTTTTAATTTGTTTTATAGGCATTTAGTTATAAACGAAGAAATAGACTTACCTGATGATAGGGATACATGAGAAGTTAGGATAAGAACAATAAGAAGTTTTTCAGATATTTCTCAATGACAAGCCGTCAAACAGTTTTGAAGACATAACACTCAAAAACCCACAAAGGTCAACCACCTTTTGACAGCTGAGGAAAAGTTGGAGAATTGTCAAAGTCAGTAGGATTCTTCCTCTGGGACCTTGAATGTCTCACTGCAATCTCTAGATAATTAAATTGCATCTGCATCCACTGTAATTCTTCCAAAATATAGTGGGAACATTTAATTAAATGCTCTGCTCTCTAGGTCGTATTTCATTGAAACTTATTAGTTAATCCCCGCCCCCCCATTACATGATGTATATACAATAACAAGATGACAGATAGAATTAACAAGAACACAGGAAGCTAGATCAAACAAGGTAGAAATGAGCTTGATAGTGAAAATGTGATTAAGTGTGATTAGCGGGTATATAAATCAGCTGATAACTGACGCTAACTAGCTGATGACGTGGCTATGGGCTACAGTGACAACCATGAGAGAAAGAATCACATCAACATGGAGTCATATCCGATCACATCACACATGATGATGTCAATTAACTACAGGCAGGTCTGAAAACCCTATTAAGCTCCACAGGAAGTTAGAAGAATATAAAAAAGCAGTAAAGCGCTACCATGACCTTTGGCCATTAGTTACACAAGATCTTTGTAATGGACATTATTTGTCCAGATCCAAAATTTCACTGTTGGTGTTGGCTTTCATCTGTAAGAGTGCACTCTCTTTTGGTCATGATTTAAATGTATGAACAAATGGTGAATGGATTACCACTGTGCACACATTTCTGCTTCCAATATGATCACCAATGATTTCAAACTTCTGGTTTTCGGTTAAGTGTCCCAACAACTTTTGGATTTATTGTACAGACTTTTGTTCCCCTTTCAGGATGAACTGTAATTAATTTTGAGTTTAACAAGTAGCATCATCCATCCACCCATCCATCCAATATCTATACCGCTTATCCCATTCAAGGTCGCGGGGGCTGGAGCCGATCCAAGCTGTCATTGGGTGAGAGGCGAGGGAGACATACAAGCAGTCACATTCATTCCCATATATTCACACATACGGGCATTTAGAGTCACCATTTAACCTAACCAGCACGTCTTTGGACTGTGGGAGGAAGCCGGAGTACCCTAAGGGATCCCTTGCACGCAGAGAACACTCCACACAGAAAGGCCAACGCTCACCCAGGATTCAAATCAAGTACCTTAGGCGACACCTAAACCCCAGCACCATCGTACAGCCCCTAGTGGCATCAATATGTCAACATTTCAATACCAATAAAACGTTGGTTCCTCTCAGCCTCATCTGTATTTTGAGTTTTAAGCTTATTAGAAATGTAAGCATTCCCCCAGATAGATGTAGTGTATTTATACCTACGTATATATATACCTCAGCATGTTTGTATTATTGTTGTGTGCTGCTGTGTAACTAAGTACACTGAATATCTTGTGCAGCGTCAAAGAGCTGCACTTATGTTTCGCCTAGAATTAAAGTGTGTACATTAAGAGGTGATCAAAATGGCAACTCACAGTCTCATTGACACGTTTGCAGAAGATTGCCAAAACGAACAAAGCTGCGATGGGTGGTGTAAGGTAGCTGGTGATGGACTGGATGTAGTCAAAGAGCTGACCACTCTGGGCCGACTGCACCACGGGGATCCAGGCTATGCTCACACCAATCAGAACCAAGATAAACACTCTAAACACATGCAAACACACACACACACACACGCACACACACACACACAAGTGTAGATGGTTACCATCAAGCACATGTGCATTTACTTAACAGGAATAACTTCAAACTGAATCGAAACGTCGCTTTACCTGCCAGCAATCATGAGTTCCCGCTCATTGGCTGAGCGGCGAATCTTAGTGTAGATGTCCATTGTGAAGAGAGTGCTGGCACTGTTAAAGATGGAGGTCAGTGAGCTCATCAAAGATGCCATCATCACTGACAGCATAAGACCTCTCAGACCTAAAACAGATAGATTAACAGATGGACATGGGGTATAAAAGATGACGATTAAGGCTATTGATTGATGTATACTGTTTCATATTAAAAGTCTGCAGACACCAACCATTGGGCATGAGATCCACCACCAGTTTGGCATAAGCAACATTAGTGCAGCCCACACTGGCCCCACACAGTTTTTGACATTCATCTGGGTCCACACATGCCACCACATCTAAAATAAAATGAAAAAGATTAGCAGGTGTAAATCCCATAGTTTATATTTTGTAAGATGTTCATGAGCAACAATGATACTTGAGCTTATGCCTAGAACAGTAAATGGACTTGAGCTTGTATAGCACTTTTCTAGTCTTCTGACTTTTCAAAGCACTTTTACACAGCAGGTCACACCTACCCATTCACAACCTGATAGCAAAGACTGTTATATAAAGGGACCATCATAAGTAACTGTCCAATTCATACACATTCATTTGCATCCATATGCTGCCGACGAAGCAGCGATAGCAATTCAGGGTGAAGTGTCTTGCCCAAGGACACATCGGACATGTTGCTGCAGGAGCTGGGGGTCAAACCCTCGACCTTAAGGCCGACTCTAACTGAGCCAAAGCTGCCCAAATCTAAACATTAGAAGGGGACTCAAAGATACCAATGCTAATAGACAAGTCTTCTATGATCTATATGTGAAACCCCTTTATATGTTTGGATGCATTTTAAACCTTTAATAATAATGTGTTTGTGCCAAGCTAAAATGTCATCATCAAAACAGTGCAATTATTATTTACAGATAAGCATTTCATACTTCACATACATTTTTTTTTTTAAAGTAATTTTTATCATGAACACTATGAAAAATCAAATATAATCAAATTATTTTTTCTTACTTAAAACTATACATCAAAGAAGACATTTGATTTATCTGTGAGTCCATTCTGCCATGGTTTCTTAATATGAGTAAGAGTAAATAATTACCTTTCCTTGAGTTTGTTAAGGATCCAGTTCAAAATAGCTTGCTTGTGTTATTATAGTACATATATACTATATTATAGTATTATATATTACCTCTCTGGCGGAGGTAATATGACAGATACCAGGACAAACTCACCAGTATAGAGAATCCTGCTGATCATCCCAGGGAAAACCATGAGGAACATTGGCAGCAGCTTCAGGTAGCCGCATAGGATACAGCCTGCCTTAACGTGAGATAGATTCTTAGCTGAGAGGCAGCGCTGAACAATCACCTAAAAAACGAAAAAAAAAAAAAGAAATGTCACAGATGGAAAAGGTCAGTAGTGTCAAGATAGCTTGAAAAAAGTATTGATTCTAAATGTTTTTACTCAAATATCTTTTAAACTCAAATATCCCTGTATATCGGGTTCAACAACACATATTTGGAGTGATAGTGATAGAGTAGGTTGACCATTGACATATGTTTAAAGTATGTCATCATTTAAACTGCAACTTCATTTTTCACCAAGGTCACAAAATTGTCCCCATGTTAATCTTATGAGTGTCTTGAGTGCAGTATAGCCCAACTAAAAGCATGGACATCCTCTTACAGCACCAACTCAGAACGCTTGAGTGACTCCGGCAAAAACAGGCAAGATAAAGGTATATAAATGTGCGTGCAAATGGGTTGTAATCAATTGACTGAGACTGTGTATGTTTGTGTATTATGTGTGTGTATTATGTGTGTGCATGTGTGAGTTTTTGTGTGTGTTTATGACCATGTTGACTTTCCTATTACCTGCCACTTAGTCAGGACGAGTATCCTCACATTTACAGTGGCCATTCCTAATAGTGCTGTCCAATTGCTTGACTGACCTGATCAGTGCACCAGTACCAAGTGGCCTGAATGGTGAGTCCAAACACAAGGCCTGGCCATGGCAGGTCTCCTGTGACCGCATTCCTGAAAATATGGAATGAGTCTGGCCGGGGCTTGTAGCAGTTTTCACTGGCGTTTCCTGTGATATTGGGGATGGCCTCCATGTAGAGCTTCTGGAAGTTTTCATAGCCTTCCACCTTATTGAAAGCTGAAGACATGTGTGCAAGTTAGACTGACCGGTGGTTTATCAATGTCACACAAGATATGCATACAAGAAGTGCTTTTGTAATAAATATCAGCACAGCTACAGTAGGATTTGGTCATATCATTTCTACAGGATTGCTATAAGTGCTTGCTCTGTGCTGTACATTTATTTGTATATTACCAGTTTTTGTGCAAAAAGTGAAATTAAATTCACTGCTTTACAAGCATTTATGGTTGATCAATCCAGTCAAAGCTGTTTCTGTAAAATAAATGAACTGCTTAGAACTCTTGAAGCAGAGAAATAACTTTGCTTTAATGTCCCAGTGTTGCCATATTGTATATTTATCCCAACAGATCTCCTCTCATCCAAACCACTTATTTCTTGCACTAACTTTGGTGGCAACTATGTGATGTACAAAGCAATCGTTATGCCTTTCAACAACTACGTAATAATAGGATCTTCCGGTGTAAAAAAAAACACTTTAAAAATAGCAACTGAATATAAGGATACCATATTACCAAAGCCCATGAGGACGAACGATCCCACAACCATGATGATGGTCTGTAAGGTGTCTGTGTAGATCACTGCTGCCAATCCACCTGAGATACAACGTCAGAGTTTATTATTTTGCATATTTGAATTTAAATCAAACCATTTTATCAGCACTAATGAGGTCATCAGCATCTACTTTGTAGTTTTGTAATGCAAGTGGTTTCCCCCTGCTCATGCTGACGTTTGGGTGTGTGTCCATTATAACAAAACAGCAACAGAAGGCAATTTCCTGCTTATCACAGTTTACGGCTATTTAACCACAACAATTCTCCAAAGATAAACTAGTCATGTCTACATATGGCCTTAGGAAGACTTTACCCCCCAGTCCTGATGCCATTCATACCGTAAAAAGATAAGACTTATAGTTTATGAGGGATCTGTGATTCCAGTTGAAAAGGAAGTAAATGCACCTTCAGTGGACAAACCTGTGACAGTGTACAGTGCAGTTATCAATAGTAGCAAGATAACAGCTAGATAGATATTCAACCCAAGAGCCAGGTTGATAAAAATGGCACCAGAGAACATGTCTGCCTGTGAGGACAGAAGAAGGAAAGAAAAAGAAACATCAATAACACACAATTTTGGCACAGTGTTGAAATGGAGGCTACCCCTGAATGTTTGAATGTGTGACTTACTGAGATCTTGGTGAAAACATACAGGAAGAGGGAGAGCACAGACAGGTAGATGCGAATACGCTGGCCGCCGAACCTCTTCATCAAGTACTCTGGCATGGTGACTACCTAAACATGCCCACAAAAATAACATGGTTGATTTGTGTTTGTTTTACCTACCTATTGGCTGTTTTTAAGATGTCCCAATCATTTAAAGGTTATTGTGTCACTTCAGCTATGAATGCAAACTTTAACAGAGGAAACTAATATTTACATGTATAGAGAGTAGAGCCCGACCGATTGATTGGCCAGCCGATAATATCGGCTAATATTAGCATATCCACTGACTATCGGTATCAGCTAATTTTATCACAAATACGCGTCGATTTTATGAGAGTTATTCACCTGTCAACTTCACTTCAATGTTCATTTTCTGATAAGAAGTACGTTGATCTGCTACAGCATTAACAATTTATGAACCAGATTGTTTGGTAACCAGCTTTTGATGGCACCAGATCAGTATGTCTCTATTATTAAATTATTTTTTCTGTCTTGGCTTAATTCAAACAGTGTTTTATTTTAGTTTCGAGGTAAAACAAACTGCAGCTGTCCCAGCTATAAAACTAGTGAGAAGTTAACTATTAACAGTGAAAAAGGATTTAAAAACGGTCGACAGAAAACTGAGCAACTCACCCATATTCCGACACCCAGGACAACCAAAAAGTAAATCACAATAACAGAGATATCAGCCGGGTTGTTTACAACCACAGTGGATGAGCTGGTTCTTGCATTGCTCCTTATGAAGGAGAATCCAAAATAATCCCGAGACATTTTGCTGAGAGGGTGACCAGAGAACACAAATGCTGCTGGTGTTGTTCCTCTGTGAATGAAGCACCTGCAATTACACTTATGTACCTTCAATCCTGCAAAGGGTGTGTGTGTGTGTGTGTGTGTGTGTGTGTGTGTGTGTGTGTGTGTGTGTGTGTGTGTGTGTGTGTGTGTGTGTGTGTGTGTGTGTGTGTGTGTGTGTGTGTGTGAATAAGTCTGAACATATTGAATGGAACTTTGAATATATGGAATGGAAGTCCGTAGTTTTATTTCAGCTGACATCTCAGTAAGAGACTAAAAAAATGCCCTAAAGATGGATGCACAAAGTGCGCTCAGTCATGATTTGTTGAACATTACTACTTATTAGTAGTAAAAGTGTTCCAATAATTGAACTATGATCTTCGAGGTGACACATTCTACATTCCAAATTATTCATATCATTTTGAGTACGAACAGCTGTTTCAAAAAAAGTTTGACGTTCAACAAAGTATTGGTATATTTCAGCTGATGTCATTTTGCAAAAACAGCATATTCAGCAGGTAATCTTTTTGATGACAACAATGAAACTAATGTATTTGGAGAATTGAAATCTGCCTCTATTCCATATATTCAGACTTCATTCAATATATTCAAAGTTTCATTCAATATATTCAGACTTCATTCAATATATTCAAAGTTTCATTTGATATATTCAAAGTTTCATTCGATATATTCAAACTTCATTCAATATATTCAAGTTTCATTCAATATATTAATTTCCTAAACCGCTTGCCATAGGATTTCATTTCAGTATCATTGTATTACACTAGCAGTTTTCTTCTGGCTGCCAAGGGCCGAGAGTGCTATATGGATTACAGCTATAGCATTCAATCTCCACAGTGTAAAGCGACGATGCATGTACATGTGCAGTCACTTTTAAGTTAAGTGACCATCTTGTCTTAATGATCCATCTTTCCCACAAGTGTTTGATAACTGCATATTAGGGATCAACAAAATAAATGTGTATATCTATATCTATCTTTCTCTTCAGATCAAAAATAGACACATGAAAGATATTGTTTGTCTCCCGAATATCAATATCGGTATCCACCCCAAAAATCTCATATCGGTCGGGCCATAATAGAGAGTAAGGTGTTTTGTATGTAAAAACTAGGTCCTGTGTTTTCACTTTACCCCAGCTTTGATATAGATTGGCACAAAGAGCCATCCCAGGATGACGACCACTATAAGAGCCTGAAACACACAAAATTACAAAGACAAAACCAATTATTATTCAGTGCACCATAACTTACACATTTATTCACTTTACAGCGATAAGTGACAATATCAATGACACAGGATAAAAAAAAGCATTTGTGTAAGAAGTGATAATGGTGAAATTGGCACATCAACACCGATAACTCACATTCCATTCAAATCCTCCTGTAGCGATTCCTCCAGCTGCAGCAGTCCCAGCTATCCCTACAAAGTGGCCACTGCCAATGTTGCTTGCAAAGAGTGATGCTCCAATCTGTGGAGTTCATATAAGTATTCATAAATAATATGCATACATAATTTCGCATATGTTTTTTTTCCAACACAGCTCGGAGAGATGTTCAATTGCATTAAAGTTTTCAGGTGACTTTGATTTATAGTATGTCCTATAATCAGTAATAATAGTCCAATGAGCACAACAATAAAAGATTGTTAGTCAGCATTTGTATCTGCAACCATTAAGTTCCTATAGCTTTAATACTGTAATTAAAAGACTACATCATATCAAACATTTCTGGGACTCAATATTATGGAGCTGAATACTCACAGGCCACCATACCATACTCCTCCCTGCCAGGAAGAAGCCACCAACTGTGGCTCGGTTGGTGCGTACCATGGCCTACAACAACAGTAAAATGTGTTTTAGAAATAAAAAAAATCCATGTTTAAACAAAATACCAAAAGATTATTTTTCAGTGGAAACAACATTTACTTGCACATGTCATATGAGTAATAAAAAGGGATAAAGTCACTGGATACACCTTAAAAAGGATGTTCCGGTTATATTACTCAATTTAATTTCACTTCAATGTTCATTTTCTGATAAGAAGTACGTTGATCTGCTACAGCATTAACAATTTATGAACCAGATTGTTTGGTAACCAGCTTTTGATGGCACCATATCAGTATGTCTCCTTTAAACTGCGCAGCTGTTAGGTGATAAAAGTCGCTGACACTGATATGAGAAGCCTCTTACATCAGCTTAGAATAATTTTCAAAACTTCAACAAATAAATCAGGATTATTTTTTCTGTCTTGGCTTAATTCAAACAGTGTTTTATTTTAGTTTCGAGGTAAAACAAACTGCAGCTGTCCCAGCTATAAAACTAGTGAGAAGTTAACTATTAACAGTGAAAAAGGATTTAAAAACGGTCGACAGAAAACTGAGCAACTCACCCATATTCCGACACCCAGGACAACCAAAAAGTAAATCACAATAACAGAGATATCAGCCGGGTTGTTTACAACCACAGTGGATGAGCTGGTTCTTGCATTGCTCCTTATGAAGGAGAATCCAAAATAATCCCGAGACATTTTGCTGAGAGGGTGACCAGAGAACACAAATGCTGCTGGTGTTGTTCCTCTGTGAATGAAGCACCTGCAATTACACTTATGTACCTTCAATCCTGCAAAGGGTGTGTGTGTGTGTGTGTGTGTGTGTGTGTGTGTGTGTGTGCGTGCGTGTGTGTGTGTGTGTGTGTGTGTGTGTGTGTGTGTGTGTGTGTGTGTGTGTGTGTGTGTGTGTGTGTGTGTGTGTGTGTTAGTGTGTGTGCTGAAGAGAGAGAGTGTGGGTAGGATGAGGGGGCTGGGAAAGGGATTGAGAAAGTGTTTTTTTTCTTTAAAAAAACCCAACAAGATATTGTTCAATTAAAATTACATCTTGATTAGAAATGAACCATTGCTGAAATAAGATGGTGGATGTGAAAATAATTTTCTGAATTTAAATGAATGTGTAACCCTTCAGCAAATAATCTTGTTAATGATCAACCCACAAGGAAATACCACATGGAAAGAAACAGGTTTAAAACCAAAACCTTTTAATAAACTCCCCCAGGCTGCAGCTGAATGCGTATCACTTTATGAGCAAATTAGATTTTTTTTTAGTGTGGTAAAATTAACATTTCTGTAGGTTGACCCATAAAAGCTCTGTAACATATTCATCATCCGCGCCCTGTATGCCCCCTCAATGACTTGACAACTCTGTCAATCAGTATAATTAATAAGTACAGTCACTGACTACATATTTGGACTGAAATCATTTTTGTTTACAGAAAAGTAATTGAATCCAGGGAGGGGCCCTTTTGTTAGCTCAATTCAAGATTCTGTTTATTTGTCATTTTTCTCAAGTATCTGCACATAAAAAAATGGTGTTCTCCCAGTCATGATGCCATTCATACCGTAAAAAGATAAGACTTTTAGTTTATGAGGGATCTGTGATTCCAGTTGAAAAGGAAGTAAATGCACCCTCAGTGGACAAACCTGTGACAGTGTACAGTGCAGTTATCAATAGTAGCAAGATAACAGCTAGGTGGATATTCAACCCAAGAGCCAGGTTGATAAAAATGGCACCAGAGAACATGTCTGCCTGTGAGGACAGAAGAAGGAAAGAAAAAGAAACATCAATAACACACAATTTTGGCACAGTGTTGAAATGGAGGCTACCCCTGAATGTTTGAATGTGTGACTTACTGAGATCTTGGTGAAAACATACAGGAAGAGGGAGAGCACAGACAGGTAGATGCGAATACGCCACATAAATATATCTAAAAATCTACTAAGCAATCAAATCAGTTCTAAAAGTAGGCTACAGTAAAACAGCTGAAATAATATAAGGAGAAAAAAAGAGAAAAGAAATGTATCTCATAAGTCTATGTTTACTGGCAAGCCTTTCTTTTGAAATATTTCCTCTTTCATTGAAACACTACCACAAATAAAAGGCACTTAACCCCACCCACAGGGAACATTACACTGTTCCTTAGTGTCCTACAAGACTTAAGTGTGTATTTTCACGTTAATCATTAAATTAAAAATTGTTTGTCAATGTTTTAAAGTTGGCACAAATTTAAACATAGATGATCATTTCCCATCAATTCCCACAGAAAAACAAGGAAACAAAGCCCCTTAGATTTTAAAGACATATAGGCTACATAAAATTATTTGGGCGACCACTAGGTGTCCCTACAGGATAGTCAAACTAATGATTGAACTAGGTGCCTGTGGGGTCACATAAATAATGCACACATACATTTGATTAGTAAGATTCTACTTTTTTAAATGAAAGACTATAACACATAACAGGAATACTTTTTGTGAGGGCAAACCTGGTCCACCATTATAGTAATATTGATTAGAAGTTTGATGCATGCATTGTAATTTTACTGTTTCACTTTTTAAAAAAATCAAACCATGCGCTTTGTTGATCTGACCATGCTGTTTTGTCACTAATCATTTTTTTTGTTTCTTTAATTTACTCCTTATGGTAGAATATAAAGTTACACTTACTTAAGTACTGCACACAAGTACCACTTCATTGTACATTTGTATTTTTATTTAATGATTTAATTCCTCTATATATTCAGAGGGAAATACTTAACTATTACTCATTTGCACTTGACATTATGTCATGAGCTTTGCAGATACAGATTACTATTACAAAATATAAGCAACAACACACAAAAGCTATATTAGTATGGATTGAGAAAAGGGCATGGTGACCCTTGGTATTTAACAAGGTCCCAAAGGACTCGGTTGATTTATTGACCATTTCAACGGTCATTGTATTCATTTAATTGTATTTGTAATTGGCTATGCTAATTTGAAAACTTTTACATTTGATACCATAAGTATATTTGAATGCCATAAGTCTGTATTTTACTTAAACAACAACAACAAAAAAGAATCCGACAGCTTAATTTGAAGTAGGTTATTTCTACATTGTGGTATTGCAACTGTTCATAAAACATATCAAAGCCTATACATACTAGGCCTAAAATGACAGGTGACTTCACTTATGTAGCCTGATTAGACCTCTTTTATGTGTACAGAATGCAGGATTGCCAGCCCCCTAGCCCTTTTTTTTTTTTTACATGTTATTACCATGTATAGTTTGGTGAACTCATGTAATTTCCAGCATACATCCACCCAACCTTCACCTAAAGACTGGCCTTTTTATTCAGTCTCACTGAAAACACCCGTGTGTGCACAGAGCATTTTATAACAGTTGTATAACAGCTGGGTTGCTCTACCATAGCTGTAAAATATAATGTATGTGTTTTGCCATAATGACTGGTCTTGTCAAGGCCGCTAGCATTCAGAAATCACATGTAAAATGTGAATACTCTTGCTACAAACTGTAATCAAAAAGAATAGAACAGGAACGTTTACTGTTCACTTGATAAACAACGTAAAAACTTTTTTAAAAAAACGACAAAAACATATATTTTAGAGACAAAAAAACATATTTATATTTTCATTTAATTGTACAGTGTTCCCTTTGTTATTTTCTTTGCATTATATATTTGCTTTAATACAGTGTATAGATTCTGTCCAGTTTATTTTAATTTACTTAGCTGTTAATACAACTTATTTGTTTTTTTTTGTACTTTTATACTCTTTTATATGTTTTTCTATTTTATACATAATTTTAACTTTTTTGGAGAAACTGACTCAGGGAGAAACGCACAAAAATTCCAATGTACCTGTGCTGTCCTGTACCTGTGCAAATGGCAATAAACATCTATTCTATTCAGAGGGCTGCATTATGAAAAGTCACAGTGAGGGGGGGGCGTCGTCCAACAGATTATTTTATTCTACGGATTTCAATTAGTTTTTTTCATTTCATTGTGTCTATCATTATTGGTCACTTTACTTTAGGGGCATATCATATTGTATTTAAAAAGTATTTGTATAATTATGTGACAGATCTTACCCTAAAAAGTCGGACCACCCACCTCTCCATTTTGATGGTATCATCCAAAAGTGATTACGGTTGACACTTCTACATCCATGGTAATCATTCACAAAGGAAGTGCCGCCCTCCAAAACATCAGCAGTGTGACGAAGTGGTTAGTAGAGCATTAATCATTTTGTGTGAATATGAAACTCAAATGCTATTACGACGAGATACCAGCTGGAGTTGTTAGCCACCCCTCATTCAGGTAGTTGAGCCCTCTTTCTCCCTGGCTGAGCTGCGACTCCATGTGATAGCACATTTCTCTAGTCTATGACATGGATCTATAAAGAGACCTTGAAGGTGCGTTATCTTATCAGGAGCCAGTGATTCAGTGAGCTCTGGTTGCACTTCCACTACTGTAAAATACATGGCTAGTTGGTAGAGGTCGTTTGTACTTAAAACAGTTGTTTCGTTGCTTCATAATTGGAAAAAGTAAAGTAGTCAACCATTAAATGTTACGCACATTACAACATAGGGTAGCTGCCTAATTTTGCTCTGATTGATTACATGACATACCTTTATAACCACTAGGCTATATCAAAGGTCAAAATTGGAAAAACACTGAATTAATGTGAATGTAAATGATTGTTTTCAGGTCATGAAGAGGGTAATTACTTTCTTCAGAAAACTACAGAACGCCTCAGCTTTCGCCCTTATCCAGAAGGAAAACATTGAGCATACAAGAAGCAGGGTATTTTTTATAAGATAGGGTTTACTTTTCCAAGATTGAAATTTGATGAGGTGGAAGAAGTGGTGACTATCTCTAACCATGCAGATATGCTGTAACAAGAAAAAGTCCAGCTTTTGAAAACAAAAGTTCCCGTCATGCCTAATAGCAGATTTCGGAGTAATATAATAAATAATGTCATTAACCTTAATGGTGCAATAAAGATGTTGAAATGTAAAGTTGGAGTCTACGTGAATAACTTTATACTGCAGGTTAACCTCTGAATGTTCCCTCAGGGAGGGTGTTCACTGAGGTACAGAACCTGATTAAGTTATATCTTAAAATAATCCTGTGGCAGAATCCTGTGGCATCATTCTTTTTATTTGATCTTGTTAAGGACCCCCACGCACCTTGCTCTGGATGTGCCTCTCCATCTCACATTATGGCCTACATAACTCAGCTAAGAATGGTGAGTATATTATCTCTGCCATCAGTGTGTGAATGTGGAGTGAATGTGGAGTGAATGTCTCAGAGTGACCTGCAGTGTAAAAAAGCACTTTGAATGTTGTCGAAGGCTAGAAAATGCCTGTACAAGCTCAAGTCCATTTACTACTGTAATCTTAGACTGAAGAAATATCCACTGTAACAAAAAGCTTGGTGATAGACATAACACTGGCCTTACAGTTAGTTCAATTTTAGAATGTGATAGACCCAAATATTGACCCAGTGTAAGCAGGAGAGACATTTCACAAGAAGTCCTGCAATTAAATTGCCTCAAGAACCCCTTCTCCCCTCCAAAAGAAACACTACCTTATTCTCGCTCGGTAAGCAAGGATTGGTTTATTGAAGGCTGGTATATTGAATTGCTCAGGGTATATCCCGATGAATACATTTAAGTTGATTTTCCTTACTCGAGGCATATCTAGCTGTAGCCCTGCTGTTCCAATCACCGTCTTTCACCATGTACGTCCCAGAGTTTCCTGACTGCTTTGTCCCACTAAATTGCTGCTTGCAGCTACAGTATATCTGTAAATACAATGCTAACATCCATGTCCAAGGTTATTGTAATCTGTCAAACATGATGCTACAGGGCGAACCGAAAAAAATAAAAGAGGAGGAAGATAAATGAAACATTGCCTTTTTTTTGTTAGTGCAATAATATAAAGACTAAAAATAGAGCGAAAATGATTTATGAACAGTGGTGTGATATAAAGCGAAAATTCTCTACAGTGCTGTTGTAGAATAAAGTAGTCTGCATTATTCAAACATAAGAGGGAAGGAGAGATTCAGTTATTAAAGGTTAACAGGGTGCCGATGCATAATCATGTTATTTATGTTGTGTTATTGTTCTCTAAATGGCTGGATACAGAAAAAGAAGCCAGACCATTACCACTTACCTTTTTTTTTTTAAAAACAAAATATAAAAGCAGGAATGGTGTGTAGAGGAAGAGATGTAAGTGGGAGTTATCAGACTGGTACTTTCACAAATGGCTGCTTGAAATCTCTAAACGGGGACAATCAATATTCACTTGAATGAGAATCAATCACTGGAATGAGGCCAATGCTCTGTTGGGATTAGACTCGGTCACACTCGCTGATTTTAGTCCAGATTGTAAACCGAAAAGGAATCTTTGGCCTTCTACTGGCCCCCAGGTATTTTACAATCACTAAACATCTGAGTATAATCCTTTAGAAGTACTAGTTTTGTACAAAAACAACAACACGCACATACACAAACACACATACCAGGTCAGAAGGAGAAAACAAATACAGCTGATTAGAGCAAGAACTCAATCTTTAGCAGAAGTCCTTTCCCCATAGAAGTCCAAATAGTGTGGGAAAATATTGTTTATGTCTTTGGCAAACAGAGTATTGAGTGTGCTGGGATCATAACAGACAGAACTGTGTCTAATGAAATTCTGCCTGTTTCTACATACCAGTCTGATTCAGGAAGGGGCTAAAGAACAGAAAGTTTATTTATTTATTTATAATTTATCAACAGTGCGTGTGCTGTGCACAGATCTGTGGGTAATGAGTGCGTAAGGACATTCACGTGCAACGAGTGGTATTGATCAACTTATACTTTTACTTATGAATGTGCCTAAATATGAGAATAGCTCCAGTTGCAAATACTTCTCTCTCTTTTGTGTGTTTTTTTTACACTGAGCTTAATATCAAACCTCTTGTCTTGTTTTCTTTAACAACTCCTCCGACCCAATAGAATATACAGCATGTGTCACCTTCTCCCATACAGCATGTGTTCTTTAGTTAGTAACTTCCCCACTAAGTGAACTAATAAATAATTTATTTGGTTCACTAAGTTCGAGAGTTACTAACTTTTTTTTTCCAAATGTCATCCTACTTCAATTTGGGTTGCTATGAAGCTCCTTTTCTTCGCTCTCTTTTCCATTATTCCAGGGAGGTAAATATATTCCACAGGGTTTTTAACGGGGGGTGTTGTTACCGCATATGAGTTACTGAACGCGAAAGTCCCCCAACATGCACAAGACTGCTGGATAAGGACATGTTGGATTTATTAACACTGATTACTTATTGATGTGTACACCGTCCGCATGTTTTTTGTACTTATGCACATTCTAAATTTCATTCGTAAGACAGAATTGAGAGCATTTTCTAACCCTCGTTTCAAAAAACAAATCTCTTACACACAAAAAAACTCAAGTCAATAATCAGGGAAGAAGAGTATAACTGTTCACTTGTCAGCCATAATAATTCATGTTTATTTTTTAATACTTGTCATCAACCCATGTCTCTGGGCAAACTTCCATACCAGACAACAGAAGGGCATTGTAACCACAAGTCATGAAAAGGAGCGAGGGGGTTTTCACCCAGCAAGCTGTTGGTGGCATATGGGGTGACACGGGTGAGCCGAGGGCATGAGGGTGATCAACAAGAGCTTGCGCAAGGGCCCCCTCGTTAGTCATTAGAGGTGAGGCTCCGCTTTACGTCAAAACCCACAGTTCCCCCTCTGTCTGAGCACGCTGGGGCACACATGAGCAGAACTGTGGGAACCGGGACGAGGTGTCTACTGCCCTTCTTCAGCCCCCAGCGGCATGTACTGAGCCTCAGCTGAGCTACTCATCAATCAACAGCCACTTACCCTCCACTGTGAGGGCAACAGAAGAGAGAGGAAACAACTCATTACAGCAGGGCCTCTGAGGGCTCTTCACGGCACCCATTTGGACTAGCTCAACGCTCTGTTACCTAGTAGAGTCAATAATTGCAGCGCTGAAAATTCCAACTGTTAACTAAATTGGGATCAAGAACACAAGTTTATTTGGCACTGTGCCTATAACATCTTATCTTTATCTTTAACAGAGCAAGGTAAGAAGGTACCTCACTAAATGTTAAAAGCAATAAACTTAAGCAGTAGTCTTTGAATTACAGAGCGGTACAGAACAACAGTAAAGAGTCATAGGCCTGTTGAAATGAATTAATCTTAAGCTGCAAGTTTCACTCTAAAATGCAGACTGTATTTGTGTAGGAAGATTTTTCCACATCGCTTGAGCCACAACTTTTAACAGTATGGAGTTGTGCTTGTTTGTTCACGTTATTGGTTCTACCTCTGCTTTTCTACTGGGAGTCGACTGATACTGGAAACAAATTGCTGCCATATTAGAAAGGCTATCAAAATATGGGTAGCGATGTCTTTTCCCAAACATGAGGTGTAAATTAGTTTGATTTGTTTTTAGTTTAAAGAAGGAATGAAACCAACATCAGTCAAATCCAAAATATGAAGAAACCTCTCGTGCAGTGAGTTACTTTAAAACAATGAGAGCCTTGTTTTTTTGGTTGACAAATAGCTCCTCAGCAGTTTAACGGTTTCATTTGCACAACAAGAGACTAATCAGAAACATGCATAAGAATAACACTGAACATGACATGTTATTTCAATTAAATTCAACTTACTCTCCCTCATCTCAACATATTCCCGTCTGGGATCACTACCTTGCACATAGTGGGACAAAGTGGATCGACACTGCGTGATACTCATATTGTAATTTTGTGATTAACTAAGAGATTCAATATCAAATCTTTAAGGTTAGTGACAACTGTAGTGTACTAGTGTTAGTGTGTTTTAATGACAAATCCCAGGAGAAATCATGGAAACTTACATCACAGTTTTAGAAAAAACCCTTACCAAAATGTTCTGATGTTGGGCCAGAAGTAAAAAAAACAAAACATTTTGTTTTCTGTCTCAGTTTATGAAAGTATACAATTAACAGTTTGTGATTTATTTGCCACAAGGGGGCAGAGTGGTACAACACTGCACAAATGTTGCATCACTGTGTAGGGAAGAAGAAACTCAAAGAGCTTTGTCTTTAAAACGATCAGATTTCCAAAAGTATTCATGACATGAGACTATATTTCAAAATATTTCCTGATCCCACAAACTGTTCAGCTTTATGTGAGTTTGACTTGTTGCCTAGAGGTTATGTTTCAGCTGATATACAGTTGGGTGGTATCTCAACTCAAGTGTATATCACAATATCTTACTTGAAATGGTTGAATGTGCTCATGAGTGTGATATATTCAGTGTGTTTGCTAACCATGGTAACAAAACAACGAAAACAATCCTCTAAAAACATGTTTTTGCGTTTAAAAGAATGACATCATGTGTATTTACGATTTTTATTTTCATTCCAAACAGCACATTGAGAGGGACCCTGTTGTACTTCTTACAGAGAGGTTGTCTTTAGCCTTAATATGATTTGGCTAAAAAGGTTCCTACTGTCCAGCTGTTTGTCTGCTCATTAGTTCCCAAAGTGTCCAGTTAGTCAACTTTTACTTAGAAGCACTTTGTTTTGCATATAGGTTGTGTTGCTCAGAAACAAATCAGTTTTTATTGAGATGAAAAGTGCAAAACCGCAGCCAATATATTTCTGGTGTTACAGCAACAATACGTATGTCTTTATTGAAGGGGTTGTGAAACATGGCGTCCTTAGTAGAGGTGGGGGAAAAAAATCGATTTATGTAAAAATCGAGACTCTTCTCTTTTAAGATTTTAAATCGATTCATAACTTCCAAAAATCTTTTTTTTTTATTTAAAAATCTAAATAAATCTAAATAATTTATTTTGGGCTGATCAGTCCCTCCCTGCTTAGTGCTAAGTTTAGCTCTTTAACTCAGTAGACTGCCAAATAGAGCAACAAGAAATTCAGCCAGTCTCACAGATGACTGGTGTAGATCCAGAAGTATGTACTAATTCATAAATAGACTTTGAATCCATGGATCCGTGAATCCAGAATCGTTTTGAATTGAAAATCGATTCTGAATTGAATTGTGACACCAAGAATCAAAATTGAATCGAATCGTGAGACGCCCAAAGATTCTCAGCCCTAGTCATAGTGAATGCTTAGTCGAAGGAAATCTTCTTGTTTCCTATCACTACCTGCTGTCTTGTAAGAACCTTACACTGTGTCCTAACAGCACGCGATGCGAGCAAGCGTCAGCGTCAAAATCAGCCTAATTCTATTGTATCCTATTGGAGTGTCCTAACTTCAAACGACGCAGCGCGATGCTGTTTCTATTTCTATTTTCCTCTCTGTCGCTCGCGTCAAAGGACATGGAACGAGGAAGAAGGGGGCTCTACAAGGCACTGACACTCGCTTTTCTCACGCTACAGAGCTTGGTAGCTCATCTTAGGGGGGAGGGGAGATAACGGTGCATTGATAATATCCACATCCGTGACTGAAATGTTGAGCTTTGACTAAAGTGTCAACACCGGAAAATAAACTTTTTTTGCGGCTCACCGCGAGCTGTTTACTGACGAGCCTCTGTGTTGTGATTTGAGTCAGCTGCTCATTAATACAAAGCACCACACATCCGTTTGTCCACCTTCAGTACAAAAGCACTGGATGTTATTCTCTTTGCAAGGGGGGGATACTGACATTTACAGAGCATAGAATTCAATATTTAACGCATGCAGTGTGGACAGCGAGCGTCCAGAACGCAACATATTACGCTCGCGTGCTGTTAGGACACGGTGTTAGGGTAGATCCATTAATGATTGACTCAAGTACAGGCTGAAACATTTTTGCTTCTTCCTGCAATTAGTTGCATGCTCATTCTAAGCTAACAGTTTCTAAAGATGTGATGCAAAGTACTATCAGGCAAGTTGAAGCTGAGAAGTTATTAGGGGGCTGGCAGAAAAAAATTCAGCCATTTGCGTTCACGCGTAGCTCACCACGAGAATTTAGGGACGTTTTTAGGAGTTTTGTGTACGTTTGACACCACTATGAGGTATTCAGAGGGTTTATTGTCCTTGGCAAATGGAGCTCAACAGTTTGGTTCTGGAAGTAAAAATCCTATTCATTTTCTCCACAGGGGATTTGTTTATTGGTGATATCCTATGATGTCAACCCTCTTTTAAGAAAAACATGGTTTCTTCACGATCTGGGGGGAAAAGGACTACACTACCCACAATCCTAGAGTGTCACAGTGATGTCTTTGATTGGTGGAGCCCTCAGTTACCATGGAAATGTTTTTTTTACATTTTATAAACACAAACTACAAAATATTACAACATTATTATAAACAATATTAAACACTAAAATAAAGACAGACCGGTATGTAGAAAAAAGGTCAGTGTACGTTCAGAGAGAAGTTGGCTAAACTACTTTTTGTTAGGTCTGGTTGTCGGATTCGTAGCTCCTTCCTCTCGAAAAAAATATGCGCACAGTTTTTTCTGCTGAGTCATGAGTGTTCGGGAAGCTGGTTGGCTTAGTTCAAGGATTAAAAAGTATCAATACACTGTACATGTAAGGATGTTCTGAAATGTTAATGGAGTTTTTCAATGGAGAGATGTATTTCCTGAACTAGAGCCTCTGAAACAAGTGGTCGGCCATTGTTGAGCTCTATTCCTCCCTGCAGTTTCAAAATGAGCCCACATGGCACATTTTAATATAGCAGTATTTTATAAAGTTGCTGCAAGGAACTTTATGAGTAAACTATTCATCACGAGACTGGAGATCATTAAATCCCTAGTCATAACTCTCAGAAGGTAAGTGATAACTCCTGGAAAGTCTGCCTTATTTAGTGTGTCAGCAATCTTAAGCAAATTTTAGTCTTTTTTTTAAACCAGGAAATTTTCTTTTTTCTAGTTAGTTGATTGAACCCAATAATATGAAATAACCCCTAATTTAAACATTATTGTCAAAGTGTCTATAACTATCTTTAAAACCAAGGTAGTGGTCTTTTTGTACTTCTGGGCCTGAGGCATATGTGGTTTATGAACCCAAGTGTAATAATAATCCACCATGGTGGACAGGCGTGATGGTGCTGCAGGGAGTTGAATGGAAGAAGAAGAAGACCTGAGAGTGCGAGTTGGTGTGTTGATGTGCAGGAGTTCAGAGGGGTACAGCGGAGCGAGGTTATGGATAGCCTTAAAGGTGAGGAGCAGAATTTTGAAGCTGATGCGATTATTTAACCGGGAGCCAATGAAGGACAGGAGTGGTGTGATTAACAGAGGGGGTTCTAGATGTGAATGATGCGATCAGCAGAGTTCTGGACCAGTTGGAGTTTGTGGATAGACTAAAGAGGAGGGATATGCAGTAGTCAATGCGGGATGTAACCAGGGTGTTGACGAGCATGGCGGTACTGTGTGGAGTGAGGGACGGGCGGAGACGATTAATGTTGCGTAGATGGAAATAAGCAGACCGGTTGACATTATTGATGTGAGCTTGGAATGATAGTGTGCTGTCGAGGATGACACCCAGACTCTTAAGCTGACGGGACTGTACTGGTGGTTTCTGACCTCTGCATTAATAACCTATATATAAACCCCTTTTTGCTGCTTGAATATTAGCTAATTAATATGATTTTCATTAGTCATTTATCAATATAATGTTGAGGCAAGTATAAAGACATAATAGTGAAACACAAAACTACATGAACAAAGTAGCTGGAAATCTTAGGGGTGTGCGGAGAACATCACAATACTTCTCGTTCAGGTGTAAAGTGTCTCAGTACAGTCAGTATGCAGAGCAGCAGCCATCATGCCATCAGCCAATTTGTCACCCCTAGTAAATCCTGTTCCCCTCGATTTATCCCACTCTCTAGGAATTCACAAGTACCCTATTTATCAAGTATTCATCGGTGTAAACGGCTTTACTAAGCAGCTAATTTATTTGTATTATTTGTATTAGCTTCTGCTTTTGAAGTTGGATTGTCTCTGAATATGCTGCACGTTTTTCTTTCTGTAATTCGTTACAGCCATTACTGAGTCTTTGCACTTATCTACCGTAGTAACAAACACAAGTAGTGTACCTCTAAATTGTAGGTACATTTATTGCTTGTCAGTAAGCTACCACTAGAGTTATGAAATTAAAAAATGTTTGATTATATCCCGGTGTCTGCATTTGCTGCTTAGAACTTCTAAAACACAACAGAGGCAGGTTGCACATTATTTTTTTTAAATGTAGAAAAAAAAACCAGACAGTTGAAAGAAACTGACAAGCCCATTTCATTACTTCTGTTTTAGATTTTACTTTAACCAGTGTTAGTTGAATTGGGGTTTTATTTTAATCGTAATGCAACTATACATGTCAATTTATTATATCAAAAGCTTTGATATGTGAGAAATTTTTTTTACTTGTTAGGCAAACTTAAATCACACTCTCTATTTTCAGATTGAATGTTGTCTGAAAAAGCAACACATTTTTTTTTAGCCTGCCACGTACTCCTGTAAATATCTCAAAAGCAGAAAGATGGGTGGAAAGAAAGTTTATACATTGTAGTGTGGGAGTGCATAATAAATGTATTTTTTTATTATGAGAAGAGGATAAATCAAGACTTAAATTGGGGAAAAAGT
Organism: Labrus mixtus; assembly: GCF_963584025.1. Classification (NCBI taxonomy): domain Eukaryota; kingdom Metazoa; phylum Chordata; class Actinopteri; order Labriformes; family Labridae; genus Labrus; species Labrus mixtus. Next base: position 12,855,593 of record NC_083628.1, on the reverse strand, counting down.
AAGGGTAGATCATGTTGGTGATAAAAATTACTTTTAGACGGGGTAATGAAGTATGGCAGGAGGGCAGATTGCCCAGAATTTGGAAGCCAGTAAGCCTATTAATTAAAGGTGGATTGCTTCCCTGAAATGGTATCTTTGTGATCTTTGTGAAGTAATGGAACATATGAGAACAAACGAGCTTACTGAGGCTGGAAATGAATAATGTCTTTAAGTGGGGTTTCCAAATGGAGGGTCACCATGGAAATGGAGAGAGATCGGAAATAAATTGGGAAATTGAAGCAGCTGTGTCCTTGATAAGGACAGAAATTAGGATTTGACATATAAGGGTTAGTCATTTATAGTGACTAACACTATATTTATAACACAAGTCCTTGTACAGTATTGTATTGATAAGGCCAGAGGAATTTTACTCTTGTCACTGTGTCTAGAGGGAAGAATGAAGAATAGATTCAATCATTACTGCAGGTGAGTTAAAGCAGGAGTATTTTACCACAACTCTCATAATCCAGTCAATACAATTTTGGAAATACTTTGGGAGAGAAACAAGAACTCGTACTTCATCCTCTGTCTTTATAAATAAGTCTAAATAAAGTGATGTTCTATATTTGTCTTCTTGTCAACAAAGCCCATGAAAAGTCAATTCAAAGGAAAGAGTTGATCCAGCTGCACGGTGCCTTGTATCTCTGCTGAATATCTATACAGACATGCATTCATCTGCAGATGACAATAGTCCCCATCTGATGTTTTATTTACGCCCCAAGTGAGTACCATATCTAAATATAGTGCTCAGCTGTTGAATAAATGACTTTTAGTATATCATTGAGACTGCGTATTTGTAAGCTTATATTATATAGTTATATTATTTATAAAAATAATGATACACCAGCTGAGTCCTTCAAATACGGCAGCTAGTTTGAGGGATCCTTTTTTTCACTTGTTGATTTCCAAATTTGAACACAAAATGAAACACGTGGACAAAATGTAGTAGTTAAGGTAGATCAGTAGTCAGAAGTCCCTCAGCCATGGGGCTCGATCATAAATAAACAACCTGAGGATCGCCGGTTCAATTCCCGGCATGGACCAAGTCCGGAAATTGGCCTGGTAGCTGGAGAGGTGCCAGTCCACTTCAAGAGCATTGCAGAGGTGTCCTTGAGCAAGGCACTGAACTAAAAACTCTGATATATATTATCAGCATTGATTCACCTTCATTAATCTGGAGCCCAGATTAATGAACTTAATCATTTGGTGTGGAAATCTAAAGTAACATCAAAAAGCATGAAAGAACTGGGGACCATAGCACCAGTAGTGTTATGAATAGATTTAAATATTGTTTGTATACCTGCATGTATTTTTAAACGTGCAAAGAGTAGGTATGATGTCCTTACAGCTCTCAGACAATCATTGCATATCCTCATAATCGTTCATCTGCCAGTTCATTTATATCTATTCTCATTCATGAGCTGCTTTGCATTGACCTTTTAAGGTTGAATGTAGTCGTGAAGAGTGCGGAATATAAGGCTGATCCATGTGCGCACATTTACAGGTGGATCATGATCTACAAAAGGAATTCTGGAATTCTACAAAAGGTGTGCTTACGCATGGTTCTATAAATCAGATATTCTTTTGGTGCACGGCATTTTCAGTTTTTCTTGTTCTACGCATTGTTTTTTAAAATAGGCCTTCTAGCAGGCAAAAGAGATCGCCATCATTCTTACTAGAAAGTGTTGCTTCACACCATTAACCCCTCCCTGAATTGCTTTGGGTTTTTACAAGGAAAGGCCGTGATTAGATCTTATGGACATAAGTCGGTCATTAGTGTGGTGGAAAGAAGAAATCTCTCGCTCATGGAAAAATTGAACACTAGTTAGCTCACAGATGAGGAACCAGAACAGTCTGCCAGTAAGGGCAAGACAGTGTGTGTTTGAGTGTAGTAGGCAGTACTGCAAATGACAGGTGGAGTCCGTTTATTTTTACTCACCCTGAAAATGCCTACAACTATTGCGCCAACATCCAAGCACCTAAAAAGTGTGATTTTTCTCCAGACCAGGCACAAATTATGGCAATTAGAGAAGGCGAGCATTTAGGAAATGTGTTCTAAGAGCAGGATAAGTAATTCACTTCAATAAATAACAAGCTGTTCATAAAATTACTGAGCCAAAATAAGACGTTTCGCAGCGTTTGCTGAACAAAAAATATAGACTGGACTAAAAGCAAAGGCATGGTGAAGCTGAGAAGACACAGTTTCCCCCATGGACCTTGTGTGCTTTTTTATTTGCTACCAAACAGAAAAGCATTTCACATCCCAAACTATCTGCCAAACACAAGGCAAGCTGTTCTGAAGCCTGTTCTGATTGGCAGCTAATTAACAAAACTAAAGAAACGAACCACAACATGCTATCACTCAGTACATGCCTTTACAGTTGAAGATCTATCCAAAACTGTAGTGTTAAAGTATTAAAAAGATAACATTAACGAAAACTGATGCTAATGTTAATATGGTGGAATTAGGATGTCTCCTGGATGCCTGTCTTTGGAGGTATTCAAGGTACGTACGTCCAACTGGGAAGAGACCCAGATGTAGACCCAGAGCTTGCTGTAGGGATATATCCCATCTGGCATGAGAACACCCCAGAATGTGCCAGGAGTAGCTGGTCAGTACTGCTGGGGAGAGGAACGTCTTGGTAAACTTGCTTGACCTGCTGCCACTGAAAACATAAATTGGCCTGAATAAACGACCTGGCCCTAAATAAGCAAAAGTTGTACAGTTGGAAGCCCATATTCGATCTGGTCAGTGTGACTTGAAGTCTCTTATTCATGTACATCAGACTGTAATGTTCTTGCCTTTGTCTGCAAATGGCAATTATGTGGGACTTGTGTTGAGGGCTAGCAGGACCACATGTGCTAAATAGGGTTGGATACATTAGTTCATGAAATCGCCTATCTTTACTTTTGGTGGATTTGTTTGTGGTGATTTTTTTCATTTGTTTCTTTCTTTTCTTGTGGTTTATTTGAGCAGTTTCATGTATTTAAGTTGCATTGCATTACGAATAATGGAAGTGTTGTTAAAATAAGATGGCACACATTGTGTTTTTTACAATAGAAAAAAGCTGAAATCTGATTTTCTGTTGTGATTAATGGATTTGGGACCTAAATTGGATGAACGGGTAAGAAAAAGCCCTAATCCACTGCCCTATTTATATGATTCACTCTAAATACTAGCAATGCATGTGCTATCACACCCATTCTCTGCGGTTCAGATAAATATCAGTCACATGTATATCCCTTGCTGTATCAAAGGAATATTGCCTTGTATCTTATCTGATGCCCTGCATGCACTGTTATATTTACTTGATAAAGGCTTTAGGCAACATGAAAGGTCTTGTAAGCTTCCATCACTTTCATGTTTTCATTACATTTAGGATGCAGCAGTGTCAGATTTGCTTCTCATAGCAACGCACAAAATGTGGTTACCTTGTTAGGGCAGACATTTTCTGCTTTTTTTTAATATTGAAAAAGAGGGTAAATCTTGAGCTGACTCAACCATGGGAGCATTGTTTAGAGGCCCTTAGGAGAAAAAGAGCTACTGTATGTATGAGAACATCATAAGACCGAGGTTCTAGCTGTGGATATAAATAAATGGTCTAAGCACATCACATATTTCTGAGATACACTGTTTTCTGGGATTTATTCATTGATGGCTGTGTGACAGCAACAATTGATATTAAATCCATGTTGTCATTCATTTGAAGTGTTTCTCCTAAACAGATATGATGCTTTTCTGTAGATTGGTGGAGATCCTTTTGAACCATGCTGCTGGCTTGAGGTGGGCAGTAAACTGGTCAATTCCGGCACTTTACGTTCTGCCACGACATGGATTATTGCCATACCGTCATCACTGGTTTTCCCTTGAGCAGCCACATCAGCACCTTTCTTAACAGCACATGAGCTAATTTGCTAGCTATACTACTTGTTCACAGAGGTGAGATAGTTATATAAAACTGAACACAGACATAACAGCAACTCTCCATTGGATATCTTCTCTCAGTTAGGATATCACAAGAGCAGACAAATTGACAATTTGTTTTTCATGTATTTGCTGATTCAGTAAGAGAGTCTGATGGAGTTATAGCTTCTTTGATAAACTGAAAGCATTGTACGCTCTTTTACACTTTTGGCAGCTCTTGGTTCATGTCGGTTGTTTATCTGTAAACAGATATGATGTCAGGTTTATCGACCCCAGTGGAAAGAATCCATTTTTTTTAATCATCCAATTTTTGAATCGATTTTTCTCCCAGCTCCAGCAGCTACAGTGGCAGGTTAAATAAAAGTAGTGTTGAGTAGGGATTTGTGACGGACAGCAGCTCAGATTGGGTCCTCCTGCCTTTTGCATGTTTCTCTCTGACACTCAGAGCAAAGCCAGTGTTTCACACTCTCACTGACCAAACAGCTTTCCTCCTCCCTGTACCAGAGCAGGTTTCTGTTTTTTACGTTAACCCTATCCTGCGTGCCTTTTCGAGGCGTGATATGTATGATATCATATATCATATATATCATATAATATGACATTTTTCCTCTGTGCCGTCTTCAGGGGTTGTAATAGAGTGGGGAGACGGGATCAGGGAAGACAGGATTGGCGGCGCCAGCGGGGAAGAACAGCGCTGGGACACCAATATTGCTCAGTTTAAGAATCAGTATGAATGTCTTAAGGCGTAATGGTGGTGGAGCTTGGTTACGGTGCTGTTGTGGAATTGCACTTTGAAAAGGGTTGGTAGACGGATGGATAGATTTTTATTTAACATGGACATCACGTTTACATTGGATGAATCAGATTCAGTTTTTTACCACACATGCTAATTCTCAACACTAGACTGTGGCAACGATCAAGTAAACTTCTATTCTATAGCAAACAGTCTCATTAAGTGGGTTTGCTCGCCCGCAGCGTGTCAATTTCTGTCTTTGGTTGTAACATAGGCTATCTGCTGTAATGGTTTTCCATCTCTATTACATCTTTCAACTGATGATTGTTTGTATTAAGTACAGATGATAAGAAAGAAGCAGGCTGTGGCTGTGACTTGTATTCACCAGAGTGGCTGTAAATACTAAAACTCCACACAGTGTGATTGAAAATCTCTGCTAATTGTAGCTCGGTTAAAGCTCAGTTCATTACATGATTAAGCATATTTTATTACAACAGATTCTTAACATAGAAAACCTCAATTATTATGTTGTTGAAACACTTTTATTATAAAGGAGTCATATCAGGAAAGGTGGCGTTTTTTTTTCCGTTTGCAGCCTAACACACCTCTGAAGGAGCGAGATGAAATTCAAAGCCACACATATTCAGTTAGAAGCTGCGATGTACTGAGACCTTAACACAATGACTTAGAAAAACATATTTTTTCTGGTCTCATGCACAGAAAGTAGTTCTGGTACAGTATCTCATCAAACAGGCTTGTTTGAGGGGGCGAAGGGGGGGGTCTTAGTGCGTGAATGTGTTCATATACGCGACCCCTTTTAATCCTGTAATACTGCGATGTAATACTGTAACGACAAAAAGCAAAACGAATGCTAAGATTAAAATCTCAGGTCATATCGCCCACCACCACTAGTGGCGTTGTTTTAGGGATGGCAGCGTCAGTCAACTGATCTGCGGGCCTCTCGACTTTATGACTGGTCTGCCATTTTGGTCCAGAATCAAATATTTCAACTAGTATACAGCAATCATGGTTTTCCAATGTTACTCTTTCATTTCTTTGTTACCGTTTGATTTTTCTTCAAATCGTAGTTCTTGAGTGAAATGTGTTTTTTAATCATTCCTTCAAAAAAATGATACATTTTATGCCCAAGAGAATGAATTGTTTTAATTGTTGGTTTGGAATCCATCTGCAACACATTGTCAATCTTTGTTATTGGTTTAGTCTTCTGGTTTGTTGCCAGTACAAACATTAGCATTAGAGACATCTATACTGATTCTTATACCTACCTTTTTTATCGCCCACTCAATACTTTACCAGAAAACCATTGTTTAATAAGATCTACTCACTATGTTATGGGACAAGTGTATTGACGAGCTACATGCCAACACCTAATACCATATTTGAGGTTTAGAAAAGGTTGGCCACTGCTATTGGTATCAGAAAAACTCTAATTAGCATGACCCTTAGCTGTTCATTTTGTTAAGCACAGTTAAGTTTATATATTAAGATTATACATTTAGTAAACATGACGTCACTCTTATAGCATCATAATGTTAGCATGTTCATTTAAGCATGTTAGCTTGCTTATTTCAGCATTTAGGTGAATACAAAATGTGCATACAAACTGAATAAGTCACTGACTTTGCTGTAGAATGTAAGTCTTGTCGTTTTCTGAGAAATGTCGTATTGGTTTTATTCTTGTCTGCTTTTTTAAACTTACAATTTTAGCAAATGGCTTCCAAGAAAATAATTTACTCTTTAGTTTTTCTCCTCAACTCGATTTAATACACTGACTTGACTTGAAATGTCCTTTTAAGAACAGGCTTTCATACCTTCCTTTGAAAAGCCATCGATTTTGTCCCTCGTCTTTAGAAATTAAATTTTTCGGAAGAAAAAAAGCAGATTAAAAATGAACAATATTTTATGTATGTCATGGGATAATGGCTGCATTAGATAGTCCAGTGTTCGGATATGCAGCTACGACCAAGGAATGCCAAATGAATGCTTTACTGCAGTCTCTGATGGATGTCAGGTCTAGACTGTGTTTTGTGATCAGGGCAGTGGCTGTAACTGACTTAAAGACAGATGGTTCACTGCCAGATGTCAGGGAAGGGTCAGTAATATAATTCAGGATGTAATTCAGATCAGATCAGCAGGGACGATACGGGAGGGGGAGAAGGAAGAGTTTTTTGGGAGGGCAGACATTAAAAACAGTCAAAGGGAATTTTTAGGACTTCATCTAGTATTAGCTCACAGAGACAGTAAGCTCATGTTAGAGGGGTCAAAGGAGAAGAGAGTGAACAGAGAGTTAGCCTGGAAGATGAGCCTCAGCTGTCATTACTCTTTGTGTGAAGTGAAGACAGATGAGAGGAGTGGTGATGAGATGGGAGGACAGGATACTGATGAGCTTCTGTGGAGACTACAAGGATTACATTTGCAGCAAATAGTCAGAGAGAAAATATCAAATACTAAAAGTCTTCTAAGATGGCAGGACTAAAAATAACTCCTCCTAGCTGCCCAAAGGCTTGTCCATAAAATTCACCAGGTGGTTTACAGCCATGGAGCAGGTGGGAGTAAATCGACAAGCTTAGAGAAAAAGGGTAGAAGGTCCAAAGGGGATAAAAGGGCAGGTTTGAATGTTGGGGTCACAAAGGAAAACAAGATGGAGTCATCTGGAGGGGGTCAAGATATGATAACTAAGGACAGAAGGAAACAGAGAAATCATACAATATACCAAGCGAAGTGGTTTGAGGAAAAACAGTTCAGAAGAGATTGAATAGAGGGTAGCAGAGAGGGAATTAAGTGCTGGTCAACAACATGAATAGGTTCAAGAGAGGCTCATGGCAAGGGCCTTCCTCTTTTCACTTTTTTTTCTTTCTGTGAAAAAAAAATATCTAAATGATTCAGGAGGTTTAGAGATAGGCAGGGCTGTGGAACATGCCAGGGATTATGGATATTTATTGTTTCAGAACTGTCATCATTGGGACAGTAAAAGAAATATCTATTTGTGCCCATGGTTGTTTGTGAAATGTCCTCAGCCTCTTTTTCCTTATTAGATATTGGATGTTTCAATGCTGATGAAAAATGTGATTCTGGTACGGTGCCAGCTTAAATCTTACATTTTTGGACAAAGCTCTTCTGACGTTTCCAAAATGTAAAAAGGAAAGAGACATTTCTGAATAATGAATGTGGATGAAGATAAAAGACAGAACATTCAGTATAGAACATTTCATCCTGATTGACTGATACTTAACACTTGGAAGACCCTGGTGAACCCTGGCTTTAGGATAAAGGACACATTGCGTTGATCTAGTACGACAACAAGATACATCATTTGTTCATCTTGTTTAATATCCCTATTTGACCTCAATCTTTACAGTATCCCATCACATCTCAGTTTTGTGGCTTTTGTTTTGTCTTTTCAAAGAACTGATTTTTCAAAATGATTTCATTTCATTGGTTTATTTTGACTGGGTTTGGCCCATGCACAACAGCTGTTTGGCCAGAGTTAGCAATCAAGCTAATATACATCTATGGTCCCTGCAGGGCGGCTCCGCTTTCTTTCCTCGCTGTTGCTCATTGATCGTTTTAAATTGTGACAATGTTCAGACATTGTGAATCGGGTTATAATGTAGCAAATATCCAGAAAGACATTATACGGATACACATTTTTAGATTTAAAGTATCTGACCATGTTTGCTGCAGGTTAGTAAGTCCAGTTGAACACATTTAAATAAAAATTGCATTTCTATAATGCATCAAAACAAAATACTAATAATAGATACAGATGTATTGGAGTTGAAAAAATAAACTATTGTTACTTTTTAATGTGTGACAATATTTTCTATTTTACTTGGTTGGGCTGTTACCTTTCAAGGTCAAGGCTAGGAATGAACCCTACCTACAGGAGAGGCAGCATTTTCCAAACAATTACATTTTTTTCTTCTAATGTTTAGTATTACCATTTTGGTTTAAAACGAATGATTTCACTTTGAGTCACTAGATTTACCACAACTGATGCCTTTGTTTCTGGTTAGTAAATTCACCATCAGCAGCTTGGCTTTACATTATGTCCAAACAATCCTGAACAAACCCGAGATTCAACGGCTCACCCTTTTCCAATAAAGACCTGGTTTGATTGAACAAATGGATAGAGAACATCTCCATACCCCCTTTGACATTCTTCAGCAGCTTTCCTCCCTTTCTGTTACTGAAGTCATTTTAAGGGACGGCACCAACTCCCATCACATGACAGTCACAAGGCATGTTTCTTTCTCTTCTTGGCAGTGGATTTAATTATTTATTCAGTCCTCGAACAAATTCCCCCTGTTGCTTTAATCAATCCACAAAAGAATACCTCCCTCATGCCCTGGAAACATTTGTCCACTAAGTGATGTCATTTCGGCCCAAAATGTGATACATAAAATGAATAGAAATCACTTCGATAAAACCAGCCAAACATGACTGCACCATAACTTTTATGTATGCTCCCTAGACTGAATGAAAGCCTGGGGCCTGTTTCAGAGAGCAGGTTTTGTGCAAACACTGAGTCAGTTAACCCTGAAATGAGGGAAACTCTGGGTATTCCGTTTCAGAAGGGGAGGTCACTCAAACTCGAGAAAGAGGGGTAACTCCAGCCCATTCCAGAGAGTCAGTTACTATGGTAACTGAGTCTGTGACCCTAACCTGGTCGGGAGCAGGTTTTCTTCAGTGAACCCCGAGTTTCTCTTGGTCCCCTCCCTCTTTCAGAGCCAGAAACGCTGTTTAATTTCCTCATTCTCTCATTCAGTCCTTATCACTCGCATGTTAGTGAAGATTCAGCTTTTGTCCAAATAAAAATCCAGGTTGTTTTAATATGATATCAGTGTTTCCCCTAGGTTTACAGCGTTGGGGAAATACTAAACATTTTCTATCGGAAAGGTATCCTTAAATGACTTCATTCCCTGATTACGGACTCGATCCACTATCATATCCCTACAATTTTTATTTATTTTTAATTTTTTTTACTTGACCTCCAAGGGGGGCAGGTAGGGGAAACACTGGATATGTTAGGTAGGCAATACTACAGCGTATAAAACTAACTAGTTCATCAAACATGGCATGTCTTTTAGTCGAGCCTCGAGATGAAGGGGCTGCATTACTCCTCAGGGAATTAGAGCCTACATTAACGTTGGAGATGTTAATTTAATTAGGGCTAACATATATATATAAATATATATATATATATATATATATATATATAAATTATATGAGCCTATTTTGTTCTTATATTTATTTTTGAGCTGTTTTAAAGTCACTTTTCTTCTGCTGGATTGCATCTTAATGAAAATACATTGTAGGTTTAATACAATTTCACCAGTTTTGACCTGCAATATTATAATTCTGATTAAATATTAAATTAATAGACTTCATTAGACCTATGCGCTGACGCGATCAGCTGTCTTTCTCTGACACCACTTTTCTCTCCTTTTTCCGCGGCGCTGCAACAGTGTTACTTTTTTTTCCTTCTTAAAACCTGTTCATATTCGCTGTAGATTATGGCCACATGAAGATACTGATATATGTCGAGATGGTTAAAGTACGAGGATCTCTTTTTTCTGTCACCCGTTGCCATGGTGAATCGTAGTACCAGGGCTCCATTAATGTTGGCTTGTTATCGTTGTGCTGAACACAGAGTGAACCTACTCAGAGTTGATTTAACAAATCAACTGATCTGGAATCGAAAACTCAGAGTTTCCCACCTGAGGGTAAATCAACACAGAGCTCAGGGTTAGACTAAGAGTTTGTTGAACCTTCTTTCAGAAACTGGCCCCTGATCAGCATGAAAACTTAAACCACTTGAGCGTCGAAGGTAACGGCCTGGCCTCCTGTAGAAACATCGTCATGTTCCAGGTCATCACAGCAATTGTGATTGTTGCCTCCCTATCTTTCATTGAACATGTAAAGTGCTGTTTTAAACTTCACTTCATAAGAAACACATGGAATAAAATCAAACTGTTTTTCTAAAGACACGTTTGGCCAACTGGTGTTCACTGAGGTGGAATCTGTACGTCACACAGGCCAAGTTCTTTCATTCAGTTTTGTACTTTATGCACAAATTATTCTTGCCCCAGTGGCTACATTGTATGACGAGGACAAACACTTTTCATGTCATGATTTTTGGCACTGATGATGGAAGCAGGGACTTTCAGATAGAGCGTTGTAATCCAGGTCGTAATGATGCGACATAAAATCACATTTAAAGCATTTTTTACACAACCAACACCCAAGAACACATTTACTACACCATGAAAAATTTGCATAAGTTGTTTTATTCATAGTTATTGTCCTTTTTATATTTCTTTTTTTTAATTGTTTTGTATTTTGTTGAGGTGGACATCCTGTAATGTAAGCCTGAAGCCCTTAGCTGAGTTGTTTGCACGTCACCCTCTGAACTGAAAAAGAAAGGGTAAGAGGAGGAGCGGAGTGGGGTGTTTCCTCCTTCTCTCTCGCTCTCTCTCTCTCTCGCTCTCTCTCTCTCTCTCTCTCTCTCGCTCTCTCCTTATCTCACTTACAGCATCCCAACTCAACCTTTATTTTCATTGTTTGAACAAAGAGTGTACCTTACAGTATATTTACACATCATACTGACTGGCTGTTTGACAATTTCAACGTAGATAATGCAAGGAAGATTGAACTTTCAATGTTTGCTTCTTTGTTTTCATATTTTTTTTATTCTACAGTCTTGTTCTCCTTTGATCCACTTTCTCCTCTCATGCTAACTTTGTAGTGAGACTTTTCTCGTCGTCATTGTAATCATCATCACCATCATCATCATCAAAATCCTCATCTTTTTCACAACATTATAATCATCATTATTATATTGATAGAACTCTTTTCAATAGATTCCTCTCTGACAACTGTACACTCGTACACAGTGTTTGACTTTATATATATTTTTGGGAATATATTATTTAAACCTAAGAAAAGAGGAACATAATCCCAAAGAAAATATATATTAGTATCCCAAAGTAACAAAATCATGCATGTTTTAACGTATTTGTCCATAAAAACAAAAACAAAAAAATAACATGAAGGATGGGATCTGGTGTTATTTACAAATTGATCTTGGCACTGTTTTTTGTCGTCTCTTGGTGGAAACTGGAATGATCATAAAGAATACTTTCATATTTAAGGAGCACAACACTCTCCGGGTATTAGAAGTCAGTGACCTGCTATAAAATGCAGGTTTGAGAGACGTATTCTTTTTTTAAAGCACAAAAAGATAAAGTAAAGAAGGGAAAAAGAACACTATTAGAGTCGACTTGGGGGAGGGGCAAAAACAGAAATAGTGTGTAGAAAATGTATTTCACATCAGCTTTACACTGTGGCAGTTTCCTCTTTTTAGGCAGAAACCCTGTGACATCATGTCTTCTTACTTTTTTTCCCTCCTCAGAAATACAGGCTCTCTCCTTGTTTTAACAGGCGCACTCACTTGGTTACCATTGTGAAGGTGAAAATCCGAAAAGAGAACATTGATTCTGTCAAAATTCTTCTTGTAAAGCAGCATTAATTGACTCTGGCAAATAAAATAAAGTAGACAAACATAACAGAAAACCACCAGTACAGGCCTATGCCCTCAGGTTTGGCAGGCAGGTAGGGGTAGCTGTCTACTATTCCAGTGTTGCCTTGTCACACAAGTGCTTGACTGTTGATCCAAAGACCTAGTATGTGAGCAAACATAAGGATGTGTGTGTAGTTGTGTGTGTGTGTATAGGTGTGTGTTTGTGTGTTTGGGTGTCTCTGCATACTCAAATTCAGTGCAAACACATTGGGCAAAAATCCCATGTTGACCATGGCCCATCTGCTCTGTTGTTTCTATTGAAACAATGTAATCTACAGTATTGTCCATCCCCGGCCGTCGCACTACCTCACTCGCTCTGCAGTTCTCTGTTGCACCTCTTCAAAGTGATAAACCACCAGGCAGACTGACATGCCTTTTTGTTTATACAGCCTGATGGCTGGGACTGCTGCTGCCTTACCCACCCTTGCCCATTTTCCCCCAACCACCCCCCACCCAGCCTCAGGTCCTAGCACAGCCCAATGTACTTGAGATTGTTCTGGATGATCACGTCCGTGACAGCGTCGAACACAAACTGGATGTTGCTGGTGTCGGTGGCACAGGTGAAGTGCGAATAGATTTCCTTGGTCTCCTTGTTGCGGTTGAGGTCCTCAAACTGCCGCTGGACATACACAGCTGCCTCCTCATAGGTGTTCTGCCCTTTGTAGTCAGGGAAGCACACTGTCAGAGGAATGCGTTTGATCTTCTCCGCCAACAGGTCCTTCTTGTTGAGGAAGAGAATAAGCGATGTGTTGGTGAACCAGTTGTTGTTGCAGATGGAGTCAAACAGGCGCAAGCTCTCGGCCATACGGCTCTGTGTGGATGTGGAAAGAGAGGAAAATTCAAATTCAAAGTCAGACCATGCAGAAAAATGTATACTTTATTTTGACGCAACAGCCCAAATTGGCCCAATCAGACCTCATTCACTGCAGAGGACTGTGTGACGAGGCAAAAAAAGAGAAATGATTACTATTTGAGGGTGGTGCAAGATTTATGAATGAAAATGAAGGCAACATAAGAAGAGAAATCGAAAGTCTTAAGTCATCACGGCACAAGTCTCATACAGTATATCCAGTTCACTGACCAAAGGTACGCTGTCTTTGTTATGGCAACAGGCTTCAGCCTCAGAAAGATGAGGGCCCTGAGTTTGAACTCCATTAAAAACGCTGACTACTTCTTTTATCACCTCTCTCTTTCTACCAGTCCAAACTGTGAAAGGACCAGTTCAAATAGATGTGTGTCAGTCTTAATTTACCCCATTACAAAATCGCCTGCTTTTGTGAGTGGGACTATATGTACATTTGAATGGATAACGTCAAGACAGGGGCAACGACTGGTTTCCACTTAGCCCCACACGCTTAAAACCACTCATCCAAGACTCACCACTGAGACCTGTCCACACACCATAAGTTATTTGGTTTTGTGATCTTTCATTTTCGTTCCAGCCTTCTGCTTTCCAATAAATTACAATAGAGGTCATTGTTAACATTTGTTGCCAATTGGTCCACATTATGTGTCCCATATTTTTGTCCCATATTCGGTTGGAGAAAGAGGTGAAAACTAGCAGGGCATTCAAAGGATGTACTTAAAAATATTTCCGAACCTAGAAGAAACATGTCAAAAGACGTTTCATTATCAAAGCTGTGCATTTGATTGTCTATTCCTAAATTGTCAATACATCACAGACGTACTGTACATTTGTAAAACGCTAAGAGAGTTGTTGTAAATCAAATCTTTAATGCTTGGACTTTAATAACATCACAAATATGAGAACTTTAAAAAGCAATTGTTACTGGGCCTAGTGGTTTTGTTACATGCCCTGTGTACACAGGCTGTAGTCCCCATCTCAGTGGGTTGGAATCCTACCTCGCCCCTCTAACATGTCGCCTCCCGCTCTCTCCTCCTTACATTTGTGCTAATTTAGACATCCGTGTTTCAGTTTAGTCAATAGAACTGCTAGTTCCTGAGTCATTTTCATACACGGTCCAAAATGTCATGAGTCCTTCTGTCCTTACTCCACACCCACATAAGGCTCTCTTTCACCAAGTTTCAGAAAAACTAGGACAGTAATAACTCTGACAAACCCCACCATAGCCCACCCACCTACCCTGTGGAGCAAATCACAGATTCATTCCACGACTTTGTAATGGTAATCATTAACGTCTACTCTGTGCAGCACATGCATAGGGCAAGGTAAGACACATTTATATACATTCATATGATACAAAAACAGGTAGTTATACTGGATGACAAGGAACATCATTGTCAGACCATTTGCATCTCCAACCTCCATATGCTTTTTAATGTCATGTAACTCTTAATTCATTTAATTTGTAGAATGTTAAAGCATTTTGCTTTTTGTAGAGAAGAATTAGTCCCTGTGCAACTGAGTGTGTTTGTGTGTGTGTGTGTGTGTGTGTGTGTGTGTGTGTGTGTGTGTGTGTGTGTGTGTGTGTGTGTGTGTGTTCAGGAATGTCGTACAGTTTGTGCCCATGTGACGTTGAATGTATAAGAATAAAGACAGGAAAAAAAGTGGATTTGTTCATGGCAGCTGGCGGCATGTGGCCACTGGCCAGCAGCTTGTGACTGGAAGGCTGGTAGAACGAAGGCTGCTGTTTAAAAGGTTACAGAAACATCATGATGCTCTGAGCAAATCACAAGATCTGCTCAGCAGTATTGAGGGGAATAGCTAAGGATTAGACATTTGTAGTGCCGCTTCAAAGTAAACCCTGATAATTTAGTAAGGGCACTATTCTAGGTAAATGACAAGTCCACCTTCAATTAAACAAGCATGTTACCCCGAGGTAGTCTAAAACCCTAAAAAAAACTTTAAAAACTTTACGATAGCCAGCTAGCTTTAGCTTTAGACTCTGCTCATTTGTAACGAGTGCACAGGCAAACCAGTTGTTTATTTTGGTGTACTAACTAAAAATACATTTGAGTCACAAGTACAGCAAAATAGCCACTGGGTACTGGAAAATAAATCGTACACACCTTTTGTCATACTAATAAATGAGATAATTGTTCATTCAACTAAAAATACCCATTACTGGAACTAAAACAGAGCTTCTGCTTATTACAAATTACACAAGAGGGTGTTGGGGTTGCTTTCCCTTTTTACAAATATCTTCGAATGTGCTTCCATTCTCACATATTTTGTTTAGTCCTCTCTTTATAAGTATGTGTCCTCTGGGACTAAGACTGGCCCCTAAACACTGAACAGTAAACAGAGTCATGTCATGCTGTTTGACCTCCATCCTCCTCTTTCCAGGGTGTCAAAATAAGAGCCCAGCTGCTTCGAGAGAGTGACAGAAGACAGCCAGCTGAGCCCAGGGAGTCTTCACCTGGCCACTACAGTGCTCGTACGGTAGGAGTTTCTTAATGGGGATCGGGTGGGGGGTGGTGGAGGAGAGCAACATTCAGAGCAGTAAACACCCACTGATTCACATATACCTACCCTGTAACACTTAATTAATCTTGATTATTAATCAAGAAGTTCAACCCAGTCATACCTTTGTTTCCCATAAAAAAAGCAGAGTGCTTAAGAGTGCAGACCTCTTTGTAATTCATTAAGGTTCATTTTAAATGTCACTGCCTGACAAGAAGGGCTCCTAATGACTTATCTACCCAGATCATTTTCTCTGTCATCATGTTTTGTCTTCTCTACCTGAAAAGGGCCATTTTTAGCCAGCTCCTTTTCTGTTTCCTCTTTCACTTTAATTACTAGTGTCTCTGTTTCTGTGGGCAGCAACCATGCGGGGTATGGATTTAACAACAAACAAACACATTCAAATTATACATAATTATATTATTGTGCTCCAGTCTCTGCAAAACAAGCTAACCATATTTAAACAATTGCCAATTTTGATTTATAATGATCATATTTTTTGTAATGGAATTGAAAATGATATAGAAAAATTCATTATCAGTTCCCGCATCTAATCAGCCCATACTACAATGATGACCCGGATGATGTAACAAGGAAAGCTGTGTGCAGCACTAACCATAGACTGGAGGTCACAATAGATTATTGTAATAACATTTGAGACAAATTAAATCTGCAAAGCTTACAATAAATAACCATTTGCCATTATAGTTGAGTAATGCAATGTCCAAACGTACATGAGCAGCTGGGTAAAGACAATATTGACATAATGTTTTCACTGTGTATTTCAACTATCTTATTCCATTTCCTGGGGAGCTCTTTTTCAAAACACAATTATATCATATGAAGCAGTTGAATTACATGATAGTAAAGCCTTTGATAACCCATGAGGTGGTTAAAATGCTGCAGCTGAGTGAAGGAGAATACTCCTGAATATATTTGAGACTCAGTGCTGACACCTGCCACTTTGTTTCTGAAGATTCGAAGCTGTGGTTTTACATTCAGATAATTGTGTAGGTCCTCTTTGCTGGGGCTTAACATGAAAAGTGAACATCACGAACTTTGACATCAAAACATGGATAACAGGTTATTCATTTCCAGATTTCTTTCATGTGACAGGCAATAGTCTCTAGAAACAGAGCTAACTCTGCCTTCAGGCTCTGCCTAAATGTTAAGCTTAAACAAGCACTATATCACATCTTGGCTTTCTTTCTCCCCTCACATACACACTGGATCCACTGCCGTTGCTCAGACTCAGCCATTACATATAAACCTGTAGTAATGCATATTCGTAATGATGCACCCACACACACTCGTGCAGGCACACAATGCATGCATGCATGTATACACCTCATCTATTCTCTCTCTCCAGCGCTGTTGTTTGTTGTACAACTCCCCCCCCCCCCCTCCTCTTTCCCTTCCCCCCTCCCCTTCTCATCCTCTCTTCCCTAGTCACAGCTCACTGTCAACAGCACAGGATTAGGAGCATTTGACCGGCCTGTTGCTAAGCAACAGTAACCACGGCAACCGATTCATTATGAAGACAGGGATGGGACAGGGAAAAATGCATCAGGGAATGGGTTGATGGGTAAATGTTGTACTGTAATTATTCTAGCATATTTTTGATCCTGTATGAGCGTTGAGAGCGTTGAAACTGAGCTGTGGTTATCTGCTCTGATGAAGTTTTTTTTTCTGTTGGTTGTTTAGATTACTAAGTTAACCACTGCCATCATAAAAAACAACTCTTCTTTTCTTCTAATGAGGACCTACAAAGCAACAGAAACTGTAAAGGTTTTCATTATGTATACAATCACTTCAAAAACGGACCATCTTAAGATTCCTAAAAGCATTTGTGTGACTGCCTGCAGTTTTCAACTTAGCCATTCCATTCTCATAATAACTCCTGTTGTGTTGTTTTTCATTAGATAAAACATGAAACACATTCATGTAACTGCTATTCAAACATGAGCATAATGCTCTTTTTGTTCACAAAATTGCTGTGCTTGTGATGTAAACGATAAAAAAAGACCAATCACAGTAACACTTGAACTAAAACTGATGAGTCATGTCACATTTTCAGCCTCACCCTATTTGCAAAATACTTCACACAGGGCCTGATTCATTAAGAATGGGTTGCAGACGCTAGTAGCTCCATAAATTGTGCATCATTTGCTTACGTTGTTACAAACATGTTACAAACATGGTGATTTTGAGGTGGATTTCGGAAAGACTATATGACAATATGCTAGCTTTGCTAACAGGCTGCTTACAAGCTAACAGGATATTTCTTTACATTGATTTGCCGACGTTGATTATCATCTGTTTTGTTTCAGAGAAAATTAAGAGCTTAAACATTAGCAGTCAAACAAAACAAAAAAAAAAAACTGTTGACTCAGCAGGACAACAAATAATGTTTTTATGATAGGAAATACAATCATGCAAAGTCTGATTAACACGGTTGGTTTTACATAAAAATAATAAAAATAAAAGTTTTATCCTGGAATACTGTCTGCAATATGACCGATTATGGGGATATATAATTATTGTGTGAGAGATTTAGACTTAGTTTCCACACTTTACTCATTTACACAATCAATAGGTGCAAGTGATGAAGATGAAGAATGTGTGAAACAGCGACCATGTCTCTGTGCACTCTGGGCTAATGGGCTAACATTTATTTAAACTATAAACCACACTGATGATAAATCGATACTGAAATGTATTAATAAAAACTGTTGGCGTTATGGTTTTTGTGTTAGCCTACTTTGGCTCTCTACATCAGTGAATATATTATGTATGTATATTTTCCAATACAAGCATATTGAAAGTAACTTATTGAACGTTTGCATGTTAAGGTTCCAGTCTCTCTCCACTTCAAATTTTTAGAAGAGCGACGAGAAGAGCTCCACCACAGGAGTCAGGTTTGCTCTTTGCTCACAACAGTGGAGGACAATTTTGGAGAAAGAGTTAGAGAAAGAGGTTCATGCAAGAGTGAAAAACTGTTAAAGCTGCTTTATACATTGTAGGTTCGGTATTTTATCCGTATGTATTATGTATAGTTTTTTTTAATCATAGGGATAATATTATTTTTTTCAGCAGCTTGTCAGTGAGGTTTTTCTCCACACGCTTGTCAGGGTCATCTTAATGACCCAGTTATTCACCATCAAATTGCACTGACCTTCATTCTATGGAGTGCCTAACCTTAATCGTAACCTATTCTTAACCCAACCTAGCAGGAACCAAATCTGACTTCCCTTCTGTTCATATTTTCCATTAGCTGTAATGTGAATATGTAACAAGAGACACATAGATTACAGATGTGTCTATGGTTACATATTTTCTCTTTCTCATATTGCAGATGTATTGAACATAAAGAGGCTAGACTGCGGGTTAGGTAACAGCTGTTCAGCAGCATTGTGTCAGCTGACTGTGGTTATGAAAACAGACGGCTCCAAGAAGCAGGAATTCACTGTAAAGATTTCCTTCTGTAGATGTTGGAGGAGATACTGTAACATACCAACATCAATCCTCTAACTATGAGGTTATATGCACAGTGAATGTTACAATAAGAACTTCTGCCCATCAGTCATTTAGATTTATGAGGGTGTGGCCTGCTGTATGGCCAGCTTCACTATGTGCTCTGGGTGCTAGTACCGCTTGTCTTTAACATCATCATGGGTTTATATTTTCAGCGTAAGGTTGTTTTTTTTTCTGACAGTGACAGTTTTTTTTTTCTAATAAATTATGATGCTGAAGAAGAGTGGTGTGCAGGATTTTCACCTTTTAAGAATTTTAACTCCCACATTATTTCACCTTTTAAGAATTTTAACTCCCACATTAGTGACCTAAATGGAGCTCTTCTAACAATTCAAAGTGGAGAGAGACTGGTACCTAAACAAAAAACCTAAAGTTCATTAGCTGAAGGCTATGTTACTGTGCAACTTTAGCATCTGAGATTCTAGTTTGTCAGCGGCTGATATTAAGCAAGATGCACAAGGCCATTACCATAGGCACACGATTACTTTGCAGTGGTAAGTTATCATAACGAAGAGTAACTCTTAGAATGGGTGCTGATCACAACATTTCATCAGGAGCAGCAACATAAAAAAGCAGTGACTATCTAAAATGATTTAAAAAAATACATCTGAATGTAAAATGTACAAGATGTTCTGTACAAGTAGGTCCATTCAGTCGATGTCTGATGAGGCTGTGTGAAATTTCAGGTTATACTGAGCTTAGAGTTTCTCTTGTATCAGATGAGGCAGCACGTCACATTCTGGCTACAGAAAATCTTATGCAGTAATAATGTCTACATGGCTTGATGCTTTAATACACATCCAAAGTGTATGCAAATGGATTTTTCCACCACAAACCATCCAGTCGAATGTTAGATTTAGCAGAAATGTTATTCCTTGCAGCAGGCTTCGCAGAAGCATGGCGGCTCTATTTTCAAGATGTGTAGCTTTCTTTTTTCTCTCTTAATAATAAAAGTTGTTTTTTTTCTAGCACCTGCAAACTCCCATCGCTACACGGTGCCTTCGCAATCTGCTAATTCTCACAGGTACAGCCTCACACTTCATTCTGTGAACTCAATTAACACCAAACTGCTTTCTTCTCCTTACACTTTATTTTTAACCTATAGAACTAATTGATTTCATGTTCTAACCTGGCACAGTGAACACCCTGTTTTTATCCGGGAAACCCATGAATTCTCAGGCCAACTCAGTAACAGGAATGACAAAGTTTCCTTTGTGCACAAGATATTTCTTGTTAAGACCTATATACAGAGGAGGAGGCAATCATGGATACTTTAAACCCAGTAGGAAAGAATGTGGTGATTCCAGTAAAAGAAACAGGAAAAAGCTGACCCTTCATTGTAAGTCTAGACTCAACGTAGAAAATTATCTCTTGTTGACCTTACTTTATCAAAAAGGCAGTTAAACAAGCAATAACTACTCATCCATTTCAAAACACTCAGATAACAGGATGGGGATGCTATTGAGAGCAAATCGTTGAAATTCCACAACCATGAAGACGATATGACAAACCCCGGCCACTATCTTGATTCAGACAGATTTAAAATAGCTACACTACCACATTAAGGCAGACTGAATGCATTTCATGCCATTTCTACAAAATCTGTCCATTATGCCTCCAGCCAAAAAACATAGGATAATGATCATAACATTTGGATATGGCTTTCAAAAGATATTTTTAACAACCTTACAAAACTGAATGAACTGTAGTCTTTCAAGTATGTAGTACTAAGTAAGGAGGATGAATGGGTGCGTACATTGATCCTCAATGCCTTGTGGAGATTTTAGGAAAACTTCCCATTGAAATGAAAACTGAAATAGAACTAGTTACAGCACAGTTGTTATTTTATAGACAGGGATGTACCGAGAGGTAATGGCAAAACAGCAGAAAAGGCCTGTGTTCTCTTCACTTAACTGAACTGTTCAAACTTTTCTATGCAACTATGATGTGTTTGATCTTGATAGTCACTGAATTTTGCCTTAATTCACCACATGAAAAGCAACTGACCCAGTGAATCAAAAAAGAGAAGTTAATATGTCTTAATTTATTAATGCACCCCAGCAGTAAATCATTTTTCTGTACCCATATGGATCCCAATCTACAAAACAAAATAAATGGTAGGAAATAATGGTTGCTCCTTTCCTCATGCGTAGTGTGAAATCTCAATCAGAGAGAAAGTTTTAATAATCAACACTAACTTCATTGACATCTCCCCCGTGCCTCCTCAGATTGCTTCTGTAATTTCAATGGTTGCTGTATGCGAGCATGACTTTTCCATACGTGTGTAAATGCATATATTTTCTGAGTGACATGTGGGTCTATAAAATAGGTTTTTCATACCGTCTGGTTGTCCTCGTAGAGTTTGAGGTCATAGCCACTTAGCTCGACACAGAAAATGATTGCAGTCACGCCCTCAAAGCAGTGGATCCACTTCTTTCTCTCTGAGCGCTGTCCACCCACATCCACCATCTTGAAGGTGAGCTCCTTGAAGGTGAACTTGTTCTCCACAATGCCAGTGGTCATATCACGGGATCGAAGGATGTCCTCTACAGTGGGGATGTACTCAGACGCGGAGATGCGGTCCAGATCATTCAGATAGTAGGCAGTGTTGTCCTCTAAGTGGTACTCATTGGATCGTTGAAAGCACTCCTGGACCCCTGAGTCGGCCCACAGACGTTTCATGACCCCCAGCAACTCTGGAGTGATCTCCCCCTTGCTCTCAGCCGGCCCTGTGAGGGCAAAAAGCTGCACAGCATCATAGGCGCGATCAGGATTGTGAAATTCGATCTTGAGGGTGGTGAGGGCGCGAATGATGCGGGTGAGTGAGTCGATGGCATTGTACAGGATTAGGGGCTTGTACTCCTTGCACGCCTCCAGGTTGAAACCTCCACTATGGATGATCTTCATCTGCTTGACAATGGTGCTCTTGCCTGAGTTGCTGGTGCCCAGCAACAAGAGCTTGATTTCGCGCCGCTGCCGTTGACTCTCCGAGCGCAAGTGGCGGTCAATTCGCCGCGAGCGCCGAGCCGCTTCCTTCTCCTCCGAGCTCTGACGGCATCCCATGGTCCTCCACCACGTGGTGAGCACAAAGGAACTCGTGCTGCTGCTTGATGGGAAAGCAAATTATAATGAAGTGGTGATCGAAAAGGAATTGTTGGAGGAGTTGCAAAGGGTCCTCCGTAAAGGTAGAAACTTGCTGGGGAGCAGCAGATAAAGCTTCACAACAGACCGGTGTAACAGGAAACAGGAAAGCCACTTCGCAGAGGAGTGACTCAGGAGGATTTCATTCTTTGCGTTTAGGAGCAGTCTAAGTCCTGTGTGGGCAGAACCCAGACTTGTGGGACGCCCACACAGCGCCTGGCACTGAGGTTTGACTGCCTGCTGAAGCCAAGGGAGCTGGGGTTCATAGCAGGGGCTCCCCTGAGGAAGGATCGGGAGCAGCTCTGGGAATCGTCAGTGTATGTCAGTAGAGAAATCGTTCGGGCTTGTTGCGTACGATCAGCAAAACCCCCTCACTCTCCTCCCACATGGCTCTTGTGGTGTGTTGCCCTTGTACAGCTTCTGCAACTCTTCCACCTTGATTCTTTATTTGGTGTGTTTTGCCTGATCTTTTAAAATATATCTCTTTCTTCTGTGGTGTGATATCTCCCTGGCAACTGAAGGTCTCTTGATCTGTAAAAAAAACCACACAAAAAAAAAACATGTGAATAACAGTTGAAAAGAAAAGACACATTTCTATTGTTTCAACAGATTAACCAACCAAGATGTGAAGATTTAGAGCCGCTGGTTAGTGTTTTTTACAGTTTGAAAGTGGAGCTCAAGATAAGTCCAAATACAAACCAATTTCAAAAAGAGATATAAAGTTAGGACTTCATAGACGTATGGTGTACTCTTTTCACTCCTTTGATATTTTACCTTCCATCCACACTTTATTTCTTCCTTTTTTACATGTTCAAAATAAATGAATTTCAATTTAATACGTGGAGGGAGCGTGGCTTGTGGCTTGCCCCCGCTTCAAGTTTTCATGCTCCTCAAGGCTAGTTATCATCTAAATCTGATAGCACAGATGAGAAGGAAAATATATTCATATTCATTCTGGAATATCACTTTGATAAAAGTGGCCATAAAATGTATAGTAATGTATTAAATGGAATAACTAATTGTTACTTAATGGATCACCCTCCATGCTAACCTGCACTCTTACCAGTCAACCATTACTATACCAGCCTTATTCTGTGTACACTACTGATACAGATTTCTGCTCCTAACAGTAACACACCCCTATTATGTGTGTCTGCAATCCTGTGTTACTGTACTCTCTGAGCCAAAGTAGATCTCATCAGACCACACCCACCCATTCAGCGAAGCAAACACATACACTGATTATATACACAATCAAGGTCAAACATACGCATAGAGACAGACGAAGAAAAACAAACTCTACCTTTTGAAAGGAAACTGAAGCAGAATAACCCAATTAATGTGATTCCTCGTGACTAGTGCCATCTTCTACTATTAACACTAAGACACAGAGCCTCTGACCATCCTCTATCATAATGCTGTAAAGCCCCTTTGACATACCCTGACATCTAGGGCTTAATCCTTAAAAATCTAAACTGATCAGAAAAAGAGTAAAAAAAATATTTCTGTTAATATTTGGTTTCCTCCTAGTCTTTCTCTGAGGCCAACACAGCTTTCTTAAAACATATACTGCATCCTGATAAGATTGGGGACATGAAGTACTGTCTCTTTTGAATGTAAGAAAATTGAAGCAAAACCACATCTTCACAGTTAAAGCTTGTTCGATTGTGTGATACAGGAGCAGGCTGAATTCTTTGGCTGAGTAACAATTGTGAAATCATACTGTGGCCTAGTTTTTCTGGTGTAACTTTACAGACCTGTCACATAGACAGAGAGAAAGCATTTCTCAGAGCTGAATGAGTGAAGTCCAGTCTTCAAATGACTGAGAGGACAAACAGAGCAGAACAAAACCATAACAAAGCATCACAACACAAACAGAGTGGAGAGCATTGTTTCCTGGCTCCAGGCACCTGACCCTCTCTAAATGGCATAGCCAGCCAAACTGGTTAATGCACATCACTGATTTTGAGAGCCTATGAAACACATTAAAGCTTTGTGTGAAGTCTTTTCAAATTGCTTATTCACAAATATGCAGCACTTGCATTTTCATGCTTTTTGAAGTCTTACCACTTTAGATAATTGCTAAGGAAGTGGTGTGCTGGCAGTGCAAAATCAATGCATATTGTAATCACATTAAATTGGTATTAATAATATTTCCCATGCTATTATACTACTTATAAGAAATTGTTGTCTGTTGCCAACCTAAACACTTATAACTAGAGCATAACGCAGCAGGATGTAATGTCGAAAAAAAGGTTGAATTTTTTTTTTAACTAAAATTAATTAAGATACCGCCTACAGCTTGAAAAGATGCTTACACTGTGTAACAAATTACACAGCCTGCTTTAAAGTTAAAATAGCTCAGAACACAAGCAACAACAACTACAAACAATATACCCTCTTTAAGGCTGGTTTCCATATGATGCCTTGTATATAATAAGGATACATTTCCAGCCCCTACCTCTTCTGGTAACTCAAATCTACCATCATTTATGTCCAACCAACGTTCTTTGGGGATGCTGGTTGCTGTCACACAGTTAGTTCTAGTACAAAAATGAGGCTTGTCACTTTAAGAGTAAGTGAGTGGAGGTAGAGCCATGGGGGCCACAGAGAGAGGCCAGTGTCTTGGTGTATCATGAGGGCCAGGGTAATGTGATAGCCAAGATGAGACCAAGTACAGTCGCTCTCCTGCCTTCCCTTTATGTCTCCCACTGCACTTGGCCCATTCGCTCTCTCCTCATCACTCTTCCTGGTTTACCTCCAATTATTAATTTACCATGCAAATACTGACAATCACACCTTTTATCAGAGATTAATTATTGTAGTCACAGTGTTTCTGTTGCATAACAGTTTCATACATCCTGCTGTGACCGTTGAGTCCACAAAAAGTGCTTTAAAAATAAGGTCAATCACATTAGATTTAGTGGTGATTTTAATCCATCACAGGCTCAGTGTTGTTGCTCAGACACACTATCTGATTAAAGAAAAATGCATTACATGATATCTGTACGCACCATGACAGTTGCACAACAACATACATTTATAATGTTAAGGTCCAGCATGTGGATCAAACACAACAATGGGCTAGAAGAGTGTAGTCCAGATTTGTTGACATTTAAAACCTTAGAAGATAATGAAACCGTTCCTGGCAGTCAATTCCCAGATAGCATCACGACCGTGTAAAAGTACAGCTGGAAGGTTGGATTCATTGCTGAGTATATTGACTAGAAATATTGATTTTACAGTATTACATATTCATTTTAAATAATTTTGGGTTTGGACTGTTGATTTGCAGACTCTAAAATAGTCTTCTCACCTTTCTGGAGTATTTCATACGGTGGCATTGGCAGTTTTACTCACATGATAGATCTGAATACATCCTCTAAATCTGTTTAATTGGATCCCATTGCAGCTATATTTTCTAACGAGCTACACAAGCGTGTTGATTTCATTATGTGTTAGTGTGAAATCAATCCCGCTTTGCTGCTGTCTGCGATGCGTGATAAAATGTAATTCAATTAAATGGTATATGGATGCAGGTGATGCTCCGGTGCAGTGGGATAATGCATTGAAGATAATTGACAAAAGTAGAACATTTGGCGCTAAGCTGTGTCAGACTCAGGAACATCATGCAAAAATATTTTATATTATATTAATGAAAAAAAATCTGATTATTGTGAATGGAAAGCTAAAGTGTGTGATGTAAGAAGAAAGGGGGAAATGCACAGTTGCACTTTCAGTCACCTTGTAATGGTTAATGAATGAGTTGTGCAGGTGGGTTTTTGTGCTGTGGTCAGCAGGCTTTTATTTCTAGACGAAGTGCATGAGAGGTTTTGGTGAAAATACACCTGCTGAGAAAAACAGTGCACTTCACTTTATCTATCCGTCGTAAATAACTGTTGTCGAAATCATGGAACGAGCAAGAAATGTTTCCCATTCATGAACCGCTTAGCCAGTACCCGTTTACATCAGCACTAACTACAGCAAGAAAATAGCTCATCACATCTAAGCAGGCCAAGGTCTTTTGCAAAGCAACTCGGGGACTTGCACACGTGTTTGGAAAGTAAAAAAATTAATTGTTGCTGTTGCATTCAGTATTCTTATCAGGATAATACATAAAGACACATGTAGAGCCCATACAGCCATGATTATTCAGAAAAGTACTACGCTACGGAAAATGTGACTCTTCAATGAGTATGCGGTAAATCGTATCCATATGCCCCATGTGTAAGCAGACCTACGGACAGGTCTTAAGACACAGCAGGCCTTGCATTGTGTCGTAAATAAATATATATTGTTATACACTAACAAAATGCCTAATTTTCTCTGTCTTTGCCTCTGACTCTGTCTTAATATGGAAAGTATTACACAGAGAAGAATTAGAGAACCACCAGTAAAATAACATGAAATATAGAGAAAAGCAAAATAGCTGACATTCCTTACAATCAATTCGCAGTGCTCATGCTCGTTGCTGTCTAGCTTTCTCATGGCTGCCAGGCAAACAGTGGTTACAGTAAGACTCAGGGCTGTCTGGTCAGTGTCCATATAGAGTGTCAGAGTTGTCCTGGAATCTAGCTGATTCACTTTTACAATAATTCTCCAAAGCTCAGACATGCAACAGTATCTTAGGCACAAATCTGTACGTACAATTAGCAATTAGAGTAAAAGTGTGATAAATGCTTTTGGGTTTTGAAATGACTGTCCACACCAACCAATAATGTAACATATAAATCATGTTTCTTGATTAAGTCTGTGTTTTTTATTGTATGATTGTAGCTCTTTATTTGAAGTGCGAGCTGTGTTGTCTTGGAGACACATGAATGATGATGATTGTGATCCTACAGAGGCTTTTGAACCTAAGCAGTAGTTAGAAGTTCTTCAACTACTTTTGTGTTAAACAGCTCATATAGTCACAGGGTTTCAAAAGAAAGAAATATGACTAAGAAGGTGATGGTTGAGTTGACTGGACAAAACAGGAATACATGGAAAGCTTAATTCCCAAATGAAGGCATACATAACAGAAAATCTGGTAAACGGATGTCAGGGCTAACTAATCCTCTTACAGATAGTCATGATTGTTGGCCTTTTTTTCCACACTAGGCCACTATATGAAAATGCACCACAGTGGATCAGACTGACAACTTTAAAAGAAACATCATATCTATTGCTTTCATTACGATGAAACGATAATCTCACACTGAGGTCGGTTTGACCCTGAAGATCAGGGTGACATTGAGGGGCTCTTTTAGAGCTGTGTTGATGTTGTTGAGCTACATCAGAGCTACATCAGCACACAACACCTGCTGCCAGAGGTTCGGTGAAATGTCCACCAACGTAACCATTTCTTTTAAAAGGAAGAGAAATTTGGAGAGTGCAGGCAGGGTCTGAAATTAACACCCACCTTGCACCAATTGCGGGTAGTTTCTCCCGTTTGGTGAGTAAATTTCATAGGGCTACCTGCCACATGGCGGGGGAATGTTTGTACCCAGTCATGTATAAGAATTATGCTGAGTTTTGAGCGTGTATAGTGTAACTGCAGCTTCCTTTCCTGCTCCTCTGCTCTGTGAGACAACAGTAACCGCTAAGTGATTCGTCTGCTTACGTTAAGTGTTCCACTTCATCAAAACAATTTTTTTTTAAATTGTAAATTAAAGCAAATGAATTATTCACAGATTCTGTGTTTGTAATGTTGTTATGCAGGTGCAGTTTCAGAAGGTGGCCTGGGCACTACTAGCCTTTTTTTTTTTTTTTAAAAGGTGGGCAAATATATTTTTTACCATTTCCTAATTTCCTGATCCTTGACTTGAATCTGTGATCTGTTCCAATGGAACTTAATGAAAATAATAATATAACATATTTTCCTGAAATGGGCCACTCGGCATAGGAAACTTCTTTTGTAATAAAACGTATAGTTTGATGCTTTTGATTAATGCATGGTTATTTCTGTATGGTGGTATTACTACCTATACTAATACTTTATGTTTATCAAAACAAAATCTCTAAACTTGCAAACTACAATTACAACATTTCTTCTGGGGGAAATCCCCCATTCACACCTACTACTACCCACCTTTGTATTTTGTCTGCTTTTGAACTTCTCCAGAGTTTGTATGACTCGGGAACATTTCTGCTCGGTGATAGCTAGTTGATATCTAAAGGCATACGATGTATGTGATTGTAGGCGGCCTTTTCAACAAACCTTAATCTGAAAGCAGCCACAGTAAGCACATATAGGTTGCCCCAGAACTGGTGCCTGCATTAATGGAAACATGTATTTTATTTCATAGATTGTAAAACCTTTTAAAGCTACGATAGCAAGTGTGGAGAGCTCCTCTGTAACTTGTTTTGTACCTTGAGAAATTTCTGTCAAAGGATTTTTTTTCTGCTTGAATCCCTGAATCTGTCAGTTAGGATGTTGACAGTCAAAATAAACACTATCTGAATATCATCCACAGCTGCAGAAACAGTAAACAATGAACAGCCCTTCTTCTGAAAGTTCTAACTGAAGTTTATTTGTTATGTGCTGCTAAAACGATATTTGTGTGAGGCTAAAGGATTCACCATTGGTACACAGTATATTTTCACTGCTTGGTTGGTCATTGACAAAGCAATCACAGTCTGGAAGCTGTAATCGCTGGAGGTTTTTAAATATTTAATCAGGAGCAGACATGTTCTTGCAGCTCTTTCCTTTTCAATAAAATGCTGTTACTGTAAATATTCCTATGACTTCAATTTATCAATTTGCATAATTCATGAAAGTATGTGTTCTTATTGCTTCTGTGATGGATTACTGAATCAACAAATTAAACCAATTTAAGATTTTTCCAGCTTGAAATACAAGGCAGACAGAATAAGGAGCTAAAATGTCGGGAGGGCGATAATCCTGAAATGAAAAAAAGGTCGAGTTTGTAGCACTTAGAGCAAAGTAAGAGATTAAAACCTTGTTTGAACAAATGGAGAAGGGCAGGCTCTTTATTAAAAAGATACCTTGCAATTCAAGTTTATCCTTAAAAAAGAATTCAACTGTAGATTGGAGTCATGAGATTTGAATTTTTTTGCAATTCTATACTAAACACCATGGGCGACAGCCTCGCAGTGTTTGATGTGCTACACATGACTCCAATCAAGTCTTTAACATCCAAACTCACTTAAAGCTCAAATGTCTTGAGAATCCTCGGACATTTTCGAGCAAAGAAGACAGAAGACTAATTGACAAAGCTACAATTGTTTCAGTGTAGTTAAAGTGACCTGCATTAAGCGCAAGCATTCCTTCTTAAGCGAGTGACTTCTGTTTGGTTGTATGTGTCATTATTGAATGGTTTGAGTGTGGACTAAACTATCAATATAGTACAAAGGAAGAATGAATACATTTCAAGTGAACTTTCTTTTGTCAATAGAGGAGATGTGTAGCTGACAGAATTTGAAAAATGCTTAGAATCAGAGTCAATTTTAGATTTGTTTGATTAAAAAAAAGTATTCATTTATTTCTCGTTTAACCAACTTTTAGGTCAAGAATCTTTGAATTAGAAAACATATATTGAATTGTTAAGAGTCAGACATTAAACTTGAGAAAGAAGAATGCAGTGACGGTGAGATACGAAATCTAAGATCGTGTTAGCTGCGCTTGCATGCAGAAATCTGTTTATAGAAATGAATTAAAGCAAAAAAAGACTCGTCAGATTCTGTTTTTGTTTTTTTTACGGCATCTGTAAATAGAGCAAAGCTAGCATTTTTTTTAGTAATTTGCAAAACACCCAACTATACAACACCTTTTGCATGAGTATACATTTGACTTATGTATACATACTGTACATTTTGTGCTTTAATGTGTCCAAACTCCAATCTATTTTTCCCATTATACGGCCTCCGAGTTGAGCTGGGACCACTGGAAAAAAGAACTGGAGATGTAAGCCTGGGCAGGTTTCCTAGACCTCCTTCATACGGCAGAACAATACTGAACAATCTAAGAGTTTCTGACAAGATGGGGGAGGTTACTTGTGATTTTAATCTTTAGCTGTGAAAATGCATTTGCCACACTAAACTTGGGGACAATAAATATCTAAAAAAAAAAAAAAGGGGATTTTGTTCCTAAATTCTCTAATATCTGTAATAATCTTTTACCTCACCATTTTACGTTCCAATTCGAACCGATTGGTAAGAGCAGACATAGTGGTTGACCCAGTTTTCAAAGAGACAGAAACTGAGATAGATTTAAATTGGCAGATGACACTTTATTATTCTCAGAGTTAAATGACTAAAAAGTAAAGGTGTATATGAAAGAACGTACAGAAGGCAAGAAGGGAGCTATAAATGAAAGCCATGTGATCAGCAACACATTACTTTGTATTTACTGCTGCTATAATATTGTGGAATCTGGGACAGGCAGCAGACAGTCAATTTCATGCTATAGCAGCGGAAGGATGGATCAATGTTACCCCAACGCCTGATCCTGTAGATAACACTGTCATGTGATTGATGCCTTCGGAAATCGACCGTGTCCCGTTGCTCATAAATTTCGTGTTTTCTGTGAATTTCTCAGTGGCATGTAATAGTTTTCCAACTGAGAAGGCCTGCGTCTGTGTGATGAGTCATCCTACGTCAGACTCATATGAGATATAGGTCGCAGCGAGCAGTGTGATCCTCAGCATCATCCAACAGTTTGCACTACCTTATGCAAGAAAAGAGATGCTTCTGGACGAGCCTTAATTTTTCTGCTTAATCCAGTCCATTTAGTGGAAATAACTTCAGTCTCTTTGCATGACATGTTTATGATAATAGGTTTGTCTAGAGGAATAATTGAACAAGCAGCAGACCTTTTTCATTCAAGCTGTACAACAATGCCCAGTCCCTCACATGTATGCAGTGTGAATACACATTTACATGGGCTGCCAAAGAGTCTAAAACTGTGCCTGTCAGCAACGGTGTCTAGGATTACTCTACAAGAAGTCTCCTGGGGAGAGATGTCTGAAAGCCTCTAATGCCACATAGCACCTATGCTCCAAAAGACCTGTCCAAACACATTGAGTCTAATGGATCACTCAGGAGTCCTGTCAAAATTAAAATGATATACAGTCATCATTCAGACGCCAGTACAAGATTCTCTTTTGTCTGGAGGAAAGCTGTTGAACTGAACTGATGTCCCAGGATCAGTTTGGTGTATCGACAGAAAACATATTTTAACATGCATTCTTCAATACTTTTCAATCAATTCCTGTTGGTATAGCACCAAATCAATACAAAAGTTATCGCTGGACTCTTTACAAATAAAGACAAATAAAGAGTGAGGTCTAGACCTTACTCTTTGTAACATTATTTAGAAACCCAACATTGGTCCATCGTAAGGAAGCAATCGGCAACACTGGCAGGGAACAACCTTCTTTCAACAGGAAAAACCTCAAGCACAATCAGACATGTTGGTGAACTGCTATTTGCCAGGACGAGAATAGTCATTAATCAAAAGAGCATTTTAAAAGATAACAATTTTTTTCCCGATTCACCAACTTGTTGAGCATCTCTTAAAAAAAAATAATAATAATTCTGACTCAAGCATATTCTCTTCTCTTATAAGCACCCGTTGGTGGACCTTTCCCAGCAACAACAAAAATAAAAAAAAGTAGAAAATGTAGTGACCTGCTGGAAAAGTACAAAATCTGTCAAAGCTAAATTGGTGAAGACCAGAACAGAGCTACAAAAAAAAACTAAATTTGAGATTTCAGTTCTGCAGGAGACTAAGGCCTATTCTTTAAATAAAAGAAAATGTTGATCTGTGTCTTCCCATGTTTCAGTACAATACCGTTTGCCAACCATGAACAACTAATATGGAGCAACTAATGCAGCTTCAAGAGACCTTATATGGTATTTTCTTAGATAATATATAACATCTATGAAAGCATCACACAGTGGCTTTTTTCCAGTGCATCAAGCACCAATCACTTTTTGGGATGTGCTAGTCTGGTCTCAGAATTTCTTCGTATCAGAATCAGGAAAGTTGGAGCTTAATATCACCTTGGTAAAGACATATCGACTGGGTCATATTTTACCTGCCCTGGCTGATTTCTGGCCCTGCTCGAGTTTAGAACCATTTTCACCCAACCTGAAACAGTTCTGGACAAATTGCATCTGGATGGAGCCGGTTTGTGAGAGACTGGGGAGACCCTAACTGTCCCTGGATGTGGTTCAAGCATTTTGACCAACAAAACCCCCATAAATCACTGCTTCAGGAAGTATCATGTTCGTTTTAAAATACTTCATTTTACTCTCCCAATAGTTTGTTCAACATTTCGTGTTATCTCTTCCTGACGTGCTGTGCTGAATGCGGAGAAAGATGCCTGAATGCTGCACACTACTGGAGAGGACACTACTCATTCATTATGGAAAACAATGATGGGCTGTGTTCTCCTCTCTGCTCCCCCAAAACAGTGGGGCTGTTTAAAGGGTCGGGATGGGGTGGTTGGAGGGGGGGGGGGGGGATGAAGTCTCAGTATGTTTGATGCTGTTTTGTGATAATGCTCTGTTTAGTGCTCCTAATCTGAATGGCTGTGTTCCCCCTTCTCCAATCCACTGGGTCACACTGAGTCACAAGGCCAGCCTGCGATGACAATGGCATGTTTGTGCACAGGCTGAGTTATTGCTAGGCTGTCTGTTGTGAAGGGAGAGGATGGTACAAGGTGGACACTGGGATCTCCTGGGTATGTCTGCACTGGTGTACACACCAAACATAAGTACAGGTATCTTTGAACCTTCAAATCTCTGTGTTTTATATTTTTGCAGGTGCACAAAGACATTTTCTGCGTTCATAGACAAAATAGACTGAAATAACATTCAAACCTCATTGATTTCTATATCATATAAGATATACCTTGTCTGCAATAGAGGGAAGTTGTGGGTGACGGACAATTTCAGATTTCCAAAGACACTGTCTGCAGTTTGTAATTTGAGAAGGGGAAAAGTAAGGAATAACATGTTGCAGCAAATGTAACAATAAAAAAGCCATTAACCTACTTAGGCAGCACTATAAAATTCAAACCAAAAACACAGTGTTGGGTGGAGTAGATGCTATCCTTCATGTTTACCCCAGCAGAGAGTTTACTAGATTTACACCAAATGATGACCACGTTTCCCAAAACAGCCAAATATATATACATTATTTAAACCATATATTATCTGCTCTAAAGCCCCACTAGATGCCAGCAAACAATACCAGCTCAATGAAATGTCTGTATTGTCTTTATGAGTGGGGAGGGGAGAAATATGAGAACATGTTGCTTGTTCAAACAGGCAAATACACTTAAACCAAACTGATCCTTTAGAAGACCTCAGCACCAGAGTTCATGTTTTCTATGATTTTTTTTTTTTTTTGTAAAAAAAATTGTGTGATCGTTTAAAGAAGAGAGTGTAGAAAGTTTGGGTCATACAAGTTACTGGCATACCAACACTTTGGACCTGCCAGTCTTTATCAAAACAAGCTCATTTCAGGGCCTTCAAATTCTGATTTTGGGCTACGTCTGTCATGATATCACAAAATGTAATAAACGCAGACAAAAAGGCAGACACGCTGCTTTCATTTCTTTCAGTACAAACTAACATGCCTCATCAGTGTGTAGTAGGCCCTACACTCCCTCATCCACCCCCTCCTCCCTCTTGTCCACCTCCTTGTTGTCATATGACTTCTGTTATGTGTGTGCAATGGAATACAAAGTTGCTCTGTTAGTCTCCCTCTGCTCTGCCCTCTTAGATTTGAGTGCTGGAAGTAAGGCCCTCTCACTCGCCAGCTTCGGGAAAACAGACAGGCCCCTGTATGAGACAACAAGCACAGATTAGAAAGGAGGGCAAAGAGAAAGCGAGGGATGGATTGAGCTGATGTTATTTCATGTAGCACCAACTTAATCCTTTCTCATTCACTGAGCCCCGCCCTAAGATTTTGTCTGATTCAACTTTTAGCTTTTTCTCACTAATGCTCTGCCGTTAGGTATAGACCTCTCTCTCTCGCTCTCTCTCTCTCTCTCTCTCTCTACATCAGCGCCTGTCTGAAAGAAGCTGTCTTACAGCCGCGTGTGCAGCGATGACACTTTGTCCTAGTACCTGGCAAGGATTAGAGACCCAAAACAAACACGAGCGCTGAGCCAGCTGAATGAGAGCAATGCCCTGACTGCACATAACGCTTCATACAGATCTGAACTTTGGAGAAACACATTTCCTTGTCTTTTTCTAGGAAGTTCACCATGCATTGTATAAAAAACGTATTCACATAACTATAAATAAATGTATAGATTATGCCGTAATACTGTTCCACCCTCTCCAAGAGATAAATCTCGTATTAGATTAATCATATTCTTAAGCAGGCCGCACGGGGGACTATGCTCCCCTCCCTTGGTACTAAAATGTAATAGAGCTGAATGTAATTGTCCGAGTTGGTGGCACGCTCACCTACTAGTTTAAAGACGACCCAAAGTGCACTGGATGGTGACATTGGCCTCCTCTGTGCCAGAGCTTTCCCCCCCAGCAGCCTCTGTCACTTTAAACCCCCTCTGTCCCTGCTGTCCCTTGCCATTATGTCACCATGTGAAGTGGATGTAGCAAGTAACAGAGGAGGTGGAAGGAGGTCAACTCAGCATAGGTTTCATTTAAATTCTAGTGCTCTTGTTTTTATGTGCATAAAGGTCACACGAGGGGCCCGTATACCATTTAAACGACAAGAAAACAAAAATATAAACACTGAAGAACCTTTTTAAATGAATTGATGTGAGGATTTTCACAGGTGTTTAAGAATGAATGTTAATGCTTTTGTTTTTTTTGTCTTAGAGAAACACCAAAACATAATGAGAATATTCCAATGTCTTCCATTTCTCTGTTTATTCAGCAGTCTGTAATAAGGATGTGATGACATTTTCCAGTGTGTTTGAATGTGAAACTTGATGTAGACCCATATGTATGTAAGTGATTAACCTTTTCAGTATTCCAATATTTCACACCGCACCTGATCATCCATCATCTTAAAGCCAAGGTCATCAGTGACCTCTGACATTTGTTGTCAGGTTGCAGAGGAGGGCTGAACTTTTTACAGCTACAATGAATAGATTTATTTGATATTAATTCAGCTTTCAGGGTTGATAAGAGTTTTTGTTAGATTGAATATGACCTTGGTTTGCTTTTTGGTGGTTAACTGGCTCAGACATTTTCAGAGGGTAAAGCAATTTCGAACTGGACAAAATCAGCAAAGACACAGAATCAAAACAAACATCTTAAAAAATAAGTCTGTATGCGAAACCATCACTTTTGTGCGTTTTTTTTTTTGTTTTTTTTGAGTGTTTGTGATGCTTAAGGCTACCGTTTATTTTTTCAAACAAAATCAAACACCAAACATTCTGACTGTCAATGAACCGTTTGGATTTTTCATGTTTAAATATCAAACATTTCCCGGTAAAAGGACATTTGATATAAGTCTGTGCTGCTTTTTGTCATATTGGTAATGACAAGTGTGTGATTTTGAATTGTTAGTTTGAAAAAAGACACATTTGTAAGGTATAACTATTGGCTTTTGGTCATTTTATTGAGCATTTTGAACAACTTTATGACATTTTATGACTTTTTGACTGCTCAATTTATTGTAGAAATACTCTGCGGATTACTAAGTTACAAAGAAATGATCGTTAGTTGGAGCACTTCAACCAGCATTGCTTTCCCACTCCTTTAATGATGTGTTAGAAATTGAGAAGTTTGTGAGTTACACATGCTTGGAAAAGATTACTTGTGTGTTGCAAAAGCTACCTTGTCAATTCCTTAATAACAGCCTTTTATCTGAGAAACAGCATTAACTTAATATCCATAAAGGCTTAGTTCAGTCTTTCAGCATTACACTAAGACTGTGATCAATATTCTAGATTTTACAATTTCAGACACAGCAAAAGTAAGGCAACATCACTTGGGTTCAGTAAAGTATCACCCTGATATTCCTTGTCCATTTCTGTATCTGCTGTGTTCACAAGATAAAGGCATGGAGGAATTCATCCTCCATCTTTGCCTCAATTCACAGATGTCTAAGGGCCTCGATGTAAGCTGGTGCTGGTGGAACTATCACAGACACATCCAGCCTTTTCCTGTGTCACATGCTCCGAAAAGACATTAAATGATCACCCCTCTTTCATCCACTCTGTTACAAACCTTCTCATTTCTTATTTCTCTCTCTCTCTCTCTCTCTTTCTCTAGCCTCTCTGCTGCATCAACCTCCGCCCCTCTGCCCCATCTGCCTCCCTACTGTTAAACCCACCTCCCCCTCGACCCCTCCCTGCACTGGCTCTCTCTCTCACACACGTACACTACACATAAATACACATGCTCTCCTGATGCTACGAAACCATTCCCAACCCCCATTGAAAAAAAAAAAAAAAAAAAAAAAAAAAACAGCAACGCTCTGTTGAAGAAATAAAATTGTTGAGACAGAAATGTCACAAATCATCCTGTTTTGCCTGCCTGCCTGACTAACAAACACACCCTTCTCGACCACTTTCACCGATAACATTTACATTCAAAACCACACAGGGAAAAAAAACCAAACCCCAGCTTGAAATAATTATTAATGAATGCCGATGAGAACAGCAGACAGCAGGCTCTTCTGGCAAATCCTACAGTGCTTCTGTGCTGCTGTCAGGCCACAATTTGCCCGCTTATTCCAGTGCCCGCGGAGTCAAATTCCACAGGATTTACACACCTCCTACTGCAAATTCACATCCAACATCTAGTGAAGCCAGCTCTAAGTACTGAACACCTGATCATGTGTGATGGTGCGTTTACTCTCATTTCCTCCCCTGTTCCATTTCACAGCTTATCCTGGGCAGAGCACAGAGACATGCGCGCAAACATACACACACACATCTTCAATGCATCCTTCGCTCGTCCTACATACTTAATACGTAATTACATGAACTAAACACTGCGCTCAGATAAAAGCAGTCTTTAAGAATGGAGGATGCTCTTGGGAGATGATGAGTCAAATTGCAAGCATAAGATAGCAGCGTCCGCTGGCACACAGCTAGCAGGGTGGAGGAGGGGACTGGACAGCCTGTATGCCATCTCTGAACATCACCTTCCCCATTTCCCCCGTTTGTTTTCCCATCAGGAAAACAAACTCGTCCTCCTCACAATGGCTGCGGTGAAACAAACAGCATCTTGCTCTGTGCTAAAAGCAGGCCAGTTGCAGTGATGACCAAAAAGGCTGTCTGTTTTTTGAGAGACTTACCGTGCTCACAAGGCAGCATCCATTTACAAAGGATACTGCAGACAAGCCCTGGAGAGAAAGGCTGTGTGCAATCCACCTTTAGTCCTGTCGCTTCATCTTCTCATCTTCCTCATTTTCACAGGAAAACACACACGCACATCTCGCCTTCTTTCTCTCTCTTATCAACGTCTGTATTCTATATCCTCTCTTGTTTGCTCCAAGGCAGTTGAGACACTGCAGCGATGGGGGTGGAGGGCGTGTATATATGTGTGCGTGTGTGTGCGAGTGTGTCAGAGACAGAGGCAGAGAGAGGGAGTGCAGGACAGAAACGGAGGGAGGAGTCAGCAGGGAAAGAGAGAGAGAGATAGAGAGAGAGAGAGAGAGAGAGAGAGAAGGGGGAAATAGTCAGGATTAAATCATGAGAGTAACAGAGAGGGTGAGTAAAAAAAAAACGGTTTTGATGGGGTTGAATCTGCATTAGTATATCTTTATTTTATATTACAAATGATCAAATATACATCAGCCGTTAAGGAATCAGAACACAGGAAATATTCTGAGTAGTTTCTTGAGGTATTATGTTCTTGCTGACAGGCCAGCAGCAGGATCGGTTGTGATTTCATTGATGGCTATAAAGACATAGAAGACAGGGAGAGAGGAAGGAGGAGGAGGGGACTGGAGAGGAGAGGAAGGGAGGGGAGGGGAGGGATGACGGCAAAGGAATGGGAGGGGGATTGGACGATGGTGTAATGTGCTGTTTCCGTGCCAACTGTTTCTGTGACAGTGGGTCCACTTCCTTTATTGCTATTGGATATAAGGAGAAATTGATAGAAGCTTGGGCAAATGAGGCGGCCTGCCACTGGGTGTGAATGGGTGGCTCGTTTTTTTTACATGTTTCTTCGGCTTCTTCGTAATCTATGGGAAATTTTTTTTAAAACGAGGGTGTTTTGCTTCACTGCAACACAGGGATCAAAGTGCCAGAGCATGATGTGAATTATCGCTTTGTCATTATGGATGCCACCAGTGTGTAAAATGACTCCCCCCCCCCCCCCCCCCATGACACAGACACACATACACAAACACAAAGACACACTGTCCAGCAGCAAAAAAAAATCCCCAGATCAGGTTGCTCAGGGTGTGGAGTGTAATGTAATTGCCTGGACACCAACCCCGGAGTCATGAACTATGAGATAATTAATCTGCTAAAGGCCAGAGAAAGTGCACATCTGGTGGAGGTGAAAACTTTGCCTCCCCCTGACCTTTCATCCAGTCCTTTTAATCCGGTCTGGCAGGCAGGAGGTGTATTGTCCCCATTCTTTCTCTTGGTCACTTTCTCCTTTGCTGTGTCTCTCTAACTCCTTTAACCAAACGACATCATTAATTACTTTAAAAACACCCACTCAGTCATTGTATGCAGTCCCTTAGCTGTTGTTTAATACACAGAAATGAGGCGTCCAATGATTTCACTGTGAGTCCACAGCGCACATCTCAAAAATGAAACCTCAGACAATAAGTAAAATCGCACTCTAGTAACTGTATATCAGCACATATATGTTTGAAGGTAATCACATCCTAGCTGATATTCAGTACAAAAGGACAACCTTGAGTGGGATATTGCTTTCATACAACAATTGTACAACTGACAACTAAAGTACGATTTGTTTTAATTTAGTCTTTGTTATTGCTCCACCAACAGAACTTGTTCAATAACATTATTTATAATGGACAAGACATAAACAGTGTCCTGCTCACTTTATACCTAATGAGTTATTTAGAATTGCGATATGTCAGCTCCTATGGTGACGTGCGTGATTCTGAGGTTCCAGCTGGATCAATCAGGACCCTGCTGCAAAAAAATGAAAACTATTCACAACACCTGGGATACACACAGATGAAAGTCCCTGTGTTGTTGTACTCTGTATCCGCACTCATCTGACATTTTTGACCACCTACAAAAGGCAAAGCTGTGATGATCTACCTAACCTATTTAAATAAAATAGTTTCAGTCTCTGAATACTCCAGCAGACCTGGGTTGGTAGGTCTTCCCTGTCACAGTTGTCAAGAAGAAGAATCTGAATATCTGAAATGGTAAACATGGCCAAAACTTCCTCTTCCAATTGCACATTATCAACCACACAGTTTGCAACTGAGGTTACTCAAATTAAGACTTTTTTTTCGACTGAAATTGGTAGAAAGCTTTATTTGCATTCGATGATAGCTGGATGATTTCTCGTCATGTACTCATAAACCTCGTGGTTTCATTTTAGTCTGATTCTATAATCTTGTTTCACCTTAAGCAAACCTGTTACTTTTTGGGAATAATAGAAGATTACAGCCTCTTGTAAAGGTCTACTCATGGTTTCCTGTTAGTTTTAGAAATCATTTTTGAACAAAGTTTGTTGATGAACTCAACAGCCAAATAAGTACACCTCTCACTCCAGTGCACTTTTAGACGCTCCACCCCTTCAAATTTCACTTATTGCCAAGGAAAGGACTCTAACAATAAACTAGCGGAATCCAGAGTCAAAGCTGCAGAGGTTATCGTGCAGTGTACACATGATACTTGCTGCTTAATAGCTATTTGGCCAAGTCTCTAAACGTTGTTGCCAAGCTACCTGACAGGGGTTTGTACGATCGCACACACAACAAACACCTAGCTGACATTAAGGAGATGTTTGCTGAATAGCTTACCCCCACCATTTGAGTACTGCAGGGTTTCCTCCCAGCTATGTATCAGACTTAACACTCGATGAGCAGCAGCAGCTCTACCCGGTCCTTTTTTGAAAACCCCATCGTAAAAACAAGGGGACTAAGCTGAGGGATTGTCTTTTAATGCACTCCAAAAGCTTTAGAAGAGCCTGTTCAAAGTGTTCATTTTGGGTGTGTCCTTTTGTTTTACTTACTGACTTGTTTATTTTCAAAATCACTTTAATGACTTATTCTATGTTCTTTTCCTCAAGATGTTCTCTGCCAGTGCCCTTTAACCCCTCGCTCTCCTTGAACATGTTTCCATCCCTTTCACTCTCCATAACACTCACTATCCCTTTTTTTTTGTCTTTCCCAGATTGTCTCTGTGCCTCTCCCAGTTTCCTGTCTCCCTAATCCTTAATCCTGTGGAAATCGGTCAGGCAGAATGAGCCAGCTTTGATCAGGCTCTCATATCAGGCGTGCTAACAGTGTCAGCACACCCGGATCCCACAGAACCCAGGAGCCCAGGGGGGAGAGCTTCAAACAGGCACTCACCCCAGACTCTGCTTGAGAGGAAGGGGGAATCGAGGCTACAGAGCCCCTGACTCAACTACCAGCTAGAGACTCTACAAAATTTTAAAAAAAAGTAACACTGATGTCAACATTCGCATCATAATTAAGCACCTTTTATCTGTGATGGTACCTCTCCTTTTGGCTTTTTTACGCATGAACTCAACTTTCTGAGGGAAAAAGGAGAACGTCAGTGAGAACATTGTGAAGAGATGGAAAGGTTACTTTCAGCACTATTCTTAACAGCAAACAAGACATTTGTGTCACTGGTGTTTTGGTGTTGTGATCTAAGGCCACAAATAACACCTGGCTGAGTGGGAGGCATGTCACAAAACACCTGCCTGTCTTGTGGCACCAATGCATTATGAAGGAAGCTGCAGATATTCTACTAGGGAGGAAATATAGTTGTATTAGCACAATGTTAAATTGCATTTCACAGAGTCAACCACCTTGTTGCACCAACAGATGTGGTACATAAAAGTTGTTCTCACAATCACATGATCTGGAGGTTGGATCTGAAACAATACTGACAGTGTAGTTAGTCTTCCATCTTCATGGTTTCAGAAGTGTAGTAATCAGAGAATGAAGCATCCAGCAGTCTGTGTGCATGATGGGCAACATCTCGTATGTGAGCACTCGGCACAATGCTCTCAGCTCTCTTGAAGAAGGTAAACCGCAAACTTTTTGCCTATATTACAATGTTTAATATATTACAATTACATCAAAGTTACTGATGTGATGACTTTATCTTTTTATACTCAAAATAATTGTATATAAATTGTACATTACAACATGTTGAACACTTGATTAACTATTAAAGAGCATAAATACTTTTTGATACTCTTACACTGAAAGTCTTTCTGTAGTTCACGTCTCTCCCTGTGCAGCGAGTCATCCTTTCTTCAAGTTAAGGCTGACACTTAGTGGCCAAGCGTGTGTACTACATGGCTTAGAGGAAACTATTTGAACAAGTGTTTAATTTTACTCAATAAATTGATTTAGTAAGCTTTTTATGTATTTTCTGTTCGGCAATTTTAACATTAATTTGTTGACTTTATTGACGGTTTAATGGATTCATGTGTTATGCAAACTAAGTAGAATTCAGAATGCCTTATTTCTGATTCTTCATTATGCAACGTTGCAGTAAGTCATTTGTGCAAAGTCTATTTTAAAGCTGAAATCAACCACATACTTACAAAATGAATGCTACAACTTTGTGCACAAATAACAGTGGGCTAGCCATTCGACTATCATCATTTACACAATTTCTTTATTTACACTTACATTACAAGCAGCGTCTGTGAGTGGGCCTTTAAAGTCTGACATCAAAATGAGCTGAGTGCATACTTGAGTTCTTAGAATTACATCAATCAGTTAAAGTCTATAATAAAAAAAAACACAATCAATGCATATTAAACAATCTACATCAGCACTTACATTTAATGTGTCAACTCATCTAAACCTAGTTTGGTGTCCATTATAGTTCAACTACAAGCCTTCAGTATTAGGTTAAGACTATAAGCTTATGTTTAAACTATTAGACCATATAAAGTTGTGACTAATATGGATGAAGATCAAGATTGTTTTAGAGCAAAGTGTTCTTTTCATGTACACTTACATACATAAGGGGGTTCTGTGATATCTTAAATACGTTTGAAATGAATTACATATTTATTCAGTAGATAGGGAAAATCCCTCTTTATATCCACAGAAAAATCAGCTGTTGTTTGGCTTTATTTTTGAAACAAACAGTGGACTGTGGGTTAGCCAGGATTATGCCTAGGTCAGCAAAGAAGTATGGAAACTAATTAAAACTCACGGAGCTCTAGTTATGTGTCACAAGACAGCTGAGTGGAGGTTAATGGAAGCTTCAGAAGACCCTCATATGCCTTTGAATGAATAAGACCTTCGGTTAAAGCTGTCCCTGTATCCAGTGAATATGTGGTCCTGCTGCTGAGAACAGATTGTACATAATCTGTAAGAAAAGCAGCTCGTTGCAGACTTTGGTAATCCCCCCTCACTCTTTAGCTTGAGGGAATCCCGTTGACCCCTTTCTAAACCCCTAATGCTGTCTTTATCTGCAGGAAGACACTGTCTCGTCTGGCACAACCAGCCAAGCTGTAATAGGAATGGTTCTATTGTCAGGCAAAAATATTTGTTTCACCGACCGTAAATCAGTTTAAAACTTGATTCAGATCAATACACATATTTAACAGTGGAGGGTAAAAAAACAGAACAAACATTTCTGCACTTTGCCTTGTGATTTGGACTTAATCAGGATGAGAGAATAAAAGCTCTGCAGTGTTACATCTATAGTCATATTAGCACAAGACAAGAAATAAATGTTCATAAAAATGTGTCATAAGTGTCATCATCACTTTTCAGTCAGCATAAAAGGATCACACATGATGTTTAACCACCCCATGAGTGTGCATGGATAGTTTAACAGCCAAACCAACTGTATGTATTTTGTGAACATTAG
The DNA here is from genome assembly GCF_963584025.1 of Labrus mixtus. Classification (NCBI taxonomy): domain Eukaryota; kingdom Metazoa; phylum Chordata; class Actinopteri; order Labriformes; family Labridae; genus Labrus; species Labrus mixtus. The sequence goes on along the minus strand of NC_083628.1, from coordinate 12,812,282 downwards.
TAAACAACAGAGATGAAGTAAGCCCTGTCTGCACCACATACAGCTTAAGAAATCAAGACATTTAGATTTGGAATTTTGTCAAATGTATGTGTGTTCCTATAAAAGATTGATAGATAGATACTTTATTGATCCAGAGGGAAATTCAAGTAATATAGTACCAAAACTCACAACATTCTTATCTTACACGTTACATCTAGATCAAGTGTATGACAAAAATGATCAATAAAAAATATATTAATATGTGTGATATTGATATTAATCATAATTGAAGCAGTGGGAGTCGAGCAGTTCCTCAGCAGTCTGCTGCAACAATGATCAACAAGAACCTGTGAGACCGGGCAGCACAAAACTCAACTGAAGAGATGAAGTTAGTGACATCCATTAATGGGAAATAATTGCAAAGACATGGAAAAGGAGAGGTGACAAGAGCTTGGTGCGATAAGCCTCCCTGCAGTCTAGGTTTATAGTGCAAAACCAGGGGTTTGTCCAAGCTTGAGCCAGCCCTCACTTGAGACTTTTATAGAAGTTTAAGCTTCCTCTTGAAAGTGGTCGAAGTGTCTGCCACCTAAACTGGTAGATGATTCTCAAAGTGAGGGGGCTGTTAACCGACAGCTCTGCTACTTTTAGAGACCTATAAGGTACCACAAGCAGGCCTGCTTGAGAGTACAATGTGTTAGAAAGGTTAAATGACACCACAAGCTCTTTATGTTATGATGATGCTATTAAAAGCGTGTTAGGTGAGAAGAAGGATTTTGAAAGAAATTCTAAAACAATGCAGAAAACTCAAAGACACATTTGCATATCTCCCTATTTATGTTTAAATATGCATTTCATTTCACATCACATGGTCAACTCTGGGTGCACTGCACACTCACAAATGTCTTGTCAGAACGGGTTCTGACCTCCTTTCCATTTGGGACTCAGTGGTGGCTTTTAATGTCTGGCCTTTGCCACATCAGCTGACATTTTGACCAGCATCATCCTTAACACCACACACATTACAGGCTCACACTCCAGTACAGTGAAGCACATGTTTCTGTGACATTAGGCCTTGTTTTTAAATATTACGTCACATAGTAAGTTGCTTTTGAATGGCCAGAGTAGGACAGAGCCGGTGTGTGGGCTGACAACAGGCCTGCATGTTGAATATATCCTCTTAAAAAAATGTACTCTTTTAAAGATATGTCGTTCTTCATAAAGCCCGTACATTTATGTGTCCATCTGAGCAGCAGTGAAGTCATTTCAATATTATCAGTTTACCCAGAAATGTTATATGAACACTAACAGCCTGAAGTGAAAGATTCTCCTTGATTTCTATTGACTCCTGTGACTTTTTCTACAGCCCATTATATCAAACATCCCTTTGACAATGTATTTCAGAAACATGAATCCCAAGAGAGCTGCTGCATATATTTCTGGTCCTAATGTATTTGGTTATCACTTGATTGCAATTGTTTTTTTTTGTTTTTTTTTATACATAATTTTCAAATACCTGAATGAGCTATATTAAACAGAGGGGAATGAGAGCCAGTTTTGGATTGAGTAGAAATACACTGATTGGCCTAGTGGGGCGCTACAACAAGTTGGGCCGAAAATAATTCCAATGTTTTTTATGAAATTAGTTTATTTAAATTTTTTTTTTTTTTTTTAAACATTGTGGTTAGTTTTAGTTTGCTGTCTTGGTGTTTGTATTTTTTGTGTGTAATGCAGCATTGTCCATCTGTCACTTGCATTCATACCCTGGAGCAAGAGCTCAGTTTAAATACCCTGTTACATTCTTTATTTTTGTGTTGTTGTTTTTTTTTTTTTAAAACCAACCAATTGTTCAAACTTAGTAAACTGTTACTGTGACAGTGGTCACTTGTGGCCACATATTTTGCGAATACTTATTTGTATCACAAGATGAGACTTTGCAGACCTAAATTATTTTTTTAGACCAGTTTATCCATGACCTATGTATGCATTAATATCTTTTTTTGACAAAATGTTTCTTCTCATCCCGTTGAAAATGTGGAATATTAAATAAAATAGTCTAATGTGGAGGAAAAAGTCTTTCGGGTATTTTGTCCGTCTCATGTATAAAGTCACGTTTCTCGACTAATAATCATGCGAATTAATAAGATAATGTCTAACAATTACATTTTTTTTTTTTTTAAAGCGACGTCATGGCTCACGGCTGTAGTTTGGAGGTGTATATGATAGACTGCATTGCTTTCCAGCTGAAGGGAAACCATTGAAACCATTCTCAGTGCACGTCCTACTTGTGAAGCTCTACAGCAGGGCGATTTTGCGCGTTCCCGTGACTCTCGCCATAGAAAACAAAGCTTGAACGTCTTCCATAACTGCTAGGGGGTGCAGACTTGAGGAATATACGATTTTTTTTTTAAATACTTGGACACATCGCGCTGAATATGGATTTACAGTGGGTGTAGCATCGTTGAAGACCGAGCCTTCTTGGGCTGGGGGTGACAGCGGGACATTTTAGCGAGACCGACGAAAATAACATCAGTGTGTTTTTTTTTTTTTTTTTTTTTCTTCTTCTTCTCGGGGTGCTTTGTCTTGTCCACCTAACTAACGATAGCAAACCATCATTCCCCATTTCAATTGCAAGACATCCAGCTAGTGATTGCTAGCTGCCGCCGGGATGTATCACCATGTTGTCACCTAAAACTAACTGCTAAGGACGTCGGATTGTGAAGGATAAGCTGAAAACATCGCCGGGTTGTCACCGGGACCTGAATCTGTGTTAGCCACAGTCGCGGAACCCACTGTTTTCGGCGATATGGCGGAGCAAGGCTACTCATCCTGGTGAGTGCGCACAGGCAGCAGCGCTACCGATTAGTCGTAGCTACCTTGCGTTAGCTGCTGCTACACTGCCAAAAACCTGCACGATACAGGTCACTGAACCAATGAATAACACCCCCTGACGATTCACAACCACACTCTGCTTTTAACCCCGACACATCAAGATGCTTTTACTACAATTTAGACAGCGAAAAAATGCCACACATTCATGTATATCTTCTGCAGCTAATCAGCTTCCACCAGCTGATGCCGTGCTAACGACATCCAGCTTCGCTTAGCTCCACGGCTAGCTGCCGTAGCTAACGACTCGCTAGGCTCATTTGGTGAATGAATCTATCGTTAATATCATCTGTTCTCGCGTTTAGAGACGTGCAACTTTCACACAGTGAGCGTTTAATAACCACGTTGGTGAGATTAGTGGACGTAACTGTGCCAACAAAATGAGTGATGGCTGATTATGTGGCTAGCATTCGTCGTCGAGCCGCTGCACACAATAACAAAGGTTCTGCCGTAAAGGGCTAAAGCTAGCTGTCTGACATCGCAGTCATATCACACCACAAAAAAAAAAAAGCCAGTTAAAGGATAAGCCTGGCCTTGTGAAACACCACAAGTTATAAAATACGTTCAGTTACAGAATTGGGCTGTGTGAGTGACATTATGACGTTATGATGAGAACTGGATTTTAGCCTATGGAGAAAAGAGATAAAGGGAGGCAGATGATGTGAACACTGAAATGCGTTGTCCTCATGAATGAAATCGACTTCTGCAAAGGCCTTGTTGTTAATATGAGCTATACAATTCTGAGGGAGAGTATTTTCAATGGTCATTATTGGAACAGCATCCTCTTGCATACGGAGAGTCCCGGTAAGTGTGACAGAGCAGGCTGGATACAGTAAAAGGTGCACAGAGCTGCTGGGGTCTCATGTAATGGGATCATTTTTTTTGGTCAGTTTTGTTATGGAAATCTCAGTGAATATGGTATTTTGATATCAGTTGCATGGCTTTTTTTTTTAGTGTGAGATCAGGTAGATAAAGTTTGACTTGCATTTGAGATATTTACAAACAAAATAGATTATGAAGTGAGTCCCTCTGCACCTTTAAGAAAAAACTAAAGACCCAGCTCTTCCATGAATACCTACTAACTTAATGATGATGGTCTCCATATTATTGATGATGATGATGGTCTCAATATTAATGATGATGATGGTTTTTTGTTCGATAACGATGACTTATAAGATGGTTTCTACACTGATGCTCTCAAGAACTGCCGTCAATGTTGTGCTTTTCCTCTGGTCACTTCCTGTCAGCACCTGTGTGTCCAATCAGACTCAAAGCTGATCGTTTGCTCTTACTGACATTGTTCCCCTTTTTTCTAGATCCTTGCTTGTGTTGTCCTTACTCTCTGATGTACATCGCTTTGGATAAAAGCGTCTGCTAAGTGAATTGTAGAATTGTTACTTTAAGCGCTTTGTGTCATTGTACTTTTGATTCTGTCTAGAAAAGCTACTAAGTTGGGGAACTTACTAACAGAAGACATACCCCAAAACATACTGCAGGGTTTGTTTTTTTTAATCATAGATTTCAGGGTGCCAATGCCTTTGAAAAGATGTGGCTCATTTTATCATCTGTTAAGTTATGTTGATGAGTTGCAGTAATTGAGAGGTCCAGTAAACAGTTATAGCCAGGCTTTATTGTGCATATTAGTTTTCAGGGTCCCAGGTCATGGGGATCAACGGTTGGTCGTCATTCCTTTTTCAGTCGCCTTTTTTTGTGAGTGTAGACTTGCTTGCTATTGCTACTTCTTGTGCTGGTGTGACATTTGGATCCAAGTGGGTTCTGTGTGCATTTACACCTGTTGTTAGCCGGTTTTTGTGTTAACTTATCTAGACAGTAAGCCTTCATTAAAGCCAGTCAAGAGAAGAAGAAAAAGAAACCAGGCTGGTAAAGTAATTATTGTGACCTTTGCCATTTCATTTTAAAGAATTTTGAAGAACGATTCACAGACAGCGCAATCTCAGATCTATCAGAAGAGTGAAATCGCAAAAGATTAGGATCAGGGTATTTGTTTATCCTGGCTGAATGCGCCACACTAGACAAGGAGATGATGGGTATTTTCTAGATCACATTAGGTCCCAAGATAATAGTACTTGTGTTTGGAGCAGGGTTTAAGACTTCAAGTGCTGTAAAACAAAGTGGCTGGTTAAAACTTACAGCATAGATCATTATCACTTCTGTCTCTTCCTGTCATCTATCTGGAGTTAATTATCCTTTGGCATTGCTGTGCAATTGTGGCAGTCCTGATGTTTCATTGCCAGCTAACTGCATATGTTCATTTACATTACCTGGTCAGTAGGCTGCGTCTTCGCATCATGCCAACACCATTGTGGTTTGGGAAATTCAAACTTTAATGCTCTAATATACTTTTTTGTATTCAAGCAAAAAGATATAAGATTGAAGTAAGAATGTCCATTAATATAAAATAGGCTAGCTTCAGTAAATCAGTCATTCGGAAACGTTTATTTGCCAGTGTGTTTGTTACTGTCTCTGACGCTAACAGACTAACCATGTAATGCATAGTTATCTGCTGTGCAACAGATCACATGACTGGTTGCTTTTAATGCACGTCCTTTCATTTTAATAGTGATTATTTTCATTCAGTTCATTTTGTTTTTGAATTAAGAATGTCCAACACCACGGATGAAGAAGGCTCAGCAAAACTGTCGTTAAGACGTATTTATTTGCCAGTTTTTATTACTTTGTCTCTGACAATGTCCGACTAACCCCAGACACATCGCATCTTGAACCTCTCAACACAGTACCTCACAAGCAGAAAAACAAATGCCCACAGGGCTTTGACATACTTTGACAATAGTAAGGTACAGTTCAGCTTGACAACATGGGGAAGAAACATTATCCCGTTTGAACTATTTCCTTTTTCATCCACAGTAATAAACAATACAAAGATTCGCATTAGTACCATTTTTATTGAAGCAGGTCTCAGCAGACACAGACTTCTAATGACGACAGAGAATGCAGTCTTCAGCAGTATTTGCACATTCTGTTTTGTATGATTAGTTTCATAGCTACTTTAATGGTGCCTGGACAAACTGGTGAACTCATCTGGTTTTATAGTGGAAAAATTGTAGGATTTTCATCAGCCTCTACAGCAGGTAGCATTCCAGCTTGGCTGACCTCTGACAATCGGTTTGGTGGCTTTTAGTTACCATCACACTGTTACATCAATGTAGCAAGGAAGATGTTTTTCCTACTTTCTCTTCCTCATGTTACGGTTCTGCAGATAATCCAATTGCCTGAAGTGCAAGCCAGAACCTTTCAACTAGCACATCTTTATTTGAAACTGTATAAGTGATGCTTCCAATAGTGCAAACAGGGCTGGACTGGTAAGATGGCATACAGCGCATTTCCCTGGTGGGCAGACGCATTATGGGGCTGGTATGATTTTATCTAAAAAAAAAAAAATGCTAATCACTGTACCACTTCCCAGGCAGTTTTCTCTTTTCTTTATAATGACAGTTGGCTTTCCTGCTCAGAAAGAAAGTGTGTGGAGGAAGTGAAACTTCAGTGTCAAAACGACAACATGTATGGAAAACAAGAGTTAAGTCAAAATGTGTATAGAGTCTGGAGTCCCTGCAGCAGGCATGGTCTGCCTTTGCAGTACCCACTGTCATGTAGCCACAGGATGGGGAGGAGAGGTGGCACGGCCAGTTAAAGAGCAGGAGGAGCAGGTGTGTGACCTCAAGGAATCTTTTTCAGTCATAATTTGTCTACAGTCTCATTTTGTAAAATGAATTGTATCGTGAATCGTATCGTGTGTTGAGTGAATCGTTACATCCCTACTGTATGGTAACATTATATCAGAAACATTATTAGGCTGAGGGTTGTTTTGTGACAATGTATGAAAAAAGCTGCTCGAGGTGAAATCTGTAGCTCTTTGCTAGATGTTATGCAGGGATGGTTGTGAAAGTACTTTGACCATACTGAGAAAGTCCTGCATTCAAATCTTGGTTATAGAAGTAAGTCAGTATTTTCATCAGTATGAACTTTGAGTTCTTGTAGTAGTGATAGTACAGTCAAATATTTCCTGTGAGTGTTTTACTGCTAACAGCAGTGCTTTAGTCGTTAATGTTTTGCATGTGATTGTCAGTTTAGAAAACAGCTTGTCCTCAAAGTTCTTACCTCTCAGATGAAATTGAGTAGAAATGTAGGGGCCGACCGTTTTTAGGGGCCTTTACGATATCCATATTGGGGAGGGGGAAAAAAATCAGATAACGATATATAGGCCGATGTCTTTCTTAAATCTGTGTTGGATCGGTAGAGATACATATTGATATACACATTCATTGCGTTGAACCCTCTCGTGCAGTTGTCAAACACTTGTCGAAAAGATATGCAGTATAACGTAGACATCTTGAAAGTAGCTTCGCATGTTTGTTCCTCACTGCTTGACACTCTCTATATAACACACTCTGCTGGTTAAAGAGAACTGCTAGGTTAATACAATGAAACTCAAATTAAATGCTATTTGACTGTTGAATAAATCTACTAATATTGGCACATATCTGCGATTAAAATAAGCCACTGGATATGCTAATATCAGCATATTATCGGTTGGGCTCTACTTAAGTACCATAAAGTGTAATTATAAGAAGAGTAGTTATTTCTGATATATTTAAATGTGTAATGAGCAACTTTATTTCAGTAAATGTACATAATTACATGGGACAGTGAATGTATATTATGTGTATTTTTGTTGAAATTATGATGAATTCGAACAGATTTTTTGGGAATCTTGACTTTTTATGTTCTTCAAATTGAGTAAGGATAGTGTCTCCTCCATAGTGTCACCTTTGACCACAAAGTAGTCAGTCTAGTCAGAGCTCATACACTGTTAAAAGTGTCTATGGCACTTGCGTCTCATCTGTGGAATGGTTTTGGGATATTGTGGAAAAGTTGACCTATTACAGTGAGACACAGGGATGGTGTACAGTTATTTTGTGTTGGACAGTTTTCAAAAGGCTGATTTGAGCCAAAAACACCAGGGCCAAATGTTTCTGTGTTGGCGCATATCTGATATACAGGAGCATAGAAATATTAGCTCAGAGCAACCCGACGCAGTCATGTAGTATTTCATTTTATTCATAAACATTTATCTCACTGCCCTTGTGCTGTCTAGTGAAAGCTTTTAATCTGATTATTAGGAATCAAAAAAGCTTCCTCTTTAATTACTAACAGATATTTGTGCCATCACAGTGACACCCAATATAGATATTTCAAGGTATTGGTCCTCATTTTTTATAATTTTCAGTCATACTTTTTTGCCTTAGCCAGTATGTTAACCTGATTTTCATGTCTATTGCAAGTTCCAGTTGATGTCATCTTCAAGGCTGGTTATAAGACCAGCCTTAAGACCACACAAATTATTCCCAGTAAATTTAAAAGTATATCTAAAAGAGAAAAGATAACTCTGATTTGAAGAGAGAGGGAAATATTGTATTTTCCTGAGTGGGGCATTACTATTGTAATGAGTGAGATCATGTACACTTCAAATTCCAATTTATCCAAATCCATGTGCTAGGTATGCAAGTCTACCTGCTTACCCGATATGACTAAAATGACACCCAAATTCTTGCAGCCGCATAAATACAGAGGATATCGACAAGTAGCTGGCAACACTTATGCATCACCTCGCTTCACAACCAAGTTGTCATTGTTAGTTTAATTGCATAAAAATGAGACCACAACGAGAGAAGGGTTTTTGAGTTTATCCTCTTTGCCCACACTGTCAGCCATGTTGAACCTCCTGTTGGAACTCTGCATCAACCACATCTATCAATCTGAAAGTTTCAAAGTGCGCATTTCACACAAACAGTAGTTGGACAAAATAAGAAACTGTGCTGTAATGCCACAGTGGTTGTACTTGACACATACTGTCCATGTGATGCATCTTCTACCAATTGCTGAATTGATTGTTTTAGTTCTTAGGTTGGACAGATAATTCTATGGATTGTCTGGAGGATGATTCTTAAGTGTTGCAATGGATGTGAAGTCAAAATCAATTGGTATTTATCAGTGACTCAAGCAGAAGGTGAACAGATTGACACGTTAACCTTATCATTTAGTAGATTTTTAGTCAGCCGATATACCATCATTCTCTTTACCTCTGATTACATACATCTTTGAAGCCTTTTGTTATATTTTAACCAAAGGTTTATGATACCAGTGAAGGATATCGACCAAAGTCTTTTATTCCGCCTATGTAACAGATAAAATATGTCATTCATAGTTCAAAGGTCTCTTTACCGTTCTTTTTCTCTTTTACCTTGAAATAAAATTTGTGGGGAAAAAACAAACCATCCTCCTCGGGAGATAAGATCTAATCCCTTTATTCCGGCTGTTCACAATACTATCTAATTGAAGCTTAGCCTTTCTGGACACTGACTAATCAACTTATCATTCACACAACGCACAAAGTAGGTAACATTTCAAACTAGGGCTTCACAGTATAGTGGTCTGGCATTGGCAGAAATATTGTAAATTATCTCAAACTGACATACCTGTAATGTCTGTCTGACGCAACCCTCCACCAGAGCACATAGTGAACTGACTGCTGTGCATGCAGAGTCTGTGTTTTACGGGTTTTTAAAAGTTTAGGCAATGTAGCTGTTGTCTCAGATAATGTTGCCTAGATGCTTAAAGTAGGCATCTGGTAACACAACATTATCCTAGCAGTACCTAGGCCCATTAGAGTTAAACTCAGTTACACCTAACATGTATAATAAGTACATCCACATGTAGTACTGTATATATGTAGATGTTGCAAAATAAAACCCAACTAATAAAAAAAAAAAAACATTGTGTAGAAGAAGGATGGGTTTTTAGATTCACTAAAAGCAAATGCACTTACTGTAAGGAAATGTAAGTGCAAGTAGTGTTTTATGAATCTCATCCTGCTTTTATTTTCATTGTCAAATAATTCACTTGCTGTGAATCTTTGGCCTGGAAATGATAAACAAATGTTTTTTTGTCACTGTGCTCTTAATTGCCTTGTCTAAGATGGACCCATTGACATCTGTGAGAGGCATTCAAAATACAATGTAGAAATAATCGGTGCTCTCGCTGATGATCTGGTTTGTTTTTGTAGTTCATATAAAGGCGTCAGTATTATTCCTGGACTCTGTGCATGACATACTCTGAGTGCAACAGGTGACATTTCCTGTATTTTCTCTTTTGTGGTGAAAAGAAAGATATTGAAAAGTATGTTGTTGTTTTTTTACAGATATCTGATGACTTTGTTTAAACGTTGACCCCTGCACATTCATGATGAGCAGATGAACCTAAATAACAGTAAATATCTGGTGTTAAGAAGCCTTTGTAGTCTTTCGTAATGAGAATCTCTGGCACTTCAAATATCAGAAATTACAGCAAGGCAGCTTCTCGCTCTTCGGTTTCCGTTATACACAGTATCTCGACACAACCAATGATGCTGTTTTCTCACTTTAGAAACCCATTGACCTTTTTGAATATGACAGAGACCTCAACTGTTGCTTACATTACTACTTGTCTTCAGGATTTAAAGCCTACATAGCTTAATTTGAGAGACGGTCATCTAATGCATTGTGAATTTTGAGGCTTTGATTCTTCCCACATTGGGTTCATGTGCTGTACAAAAAAAAGATTGGAGCGAGACCTCAGTCTTGATAAGTATGACCAGCAGCTGCTTTAGATTTCTTTTCCTAAAAGTCTTCCAAAGACATTGTGCTGCAGGGCGTTCTGGTGACTCTTACTGTGTTGCTCTAACATCACACAGAAAAGAAAAAAACCCTCACATGCCCTCTGTGTTTACCACTTCCACCCATTATTACTTCGATCTCTTATCAACAGCCATTATAACAAAGGGAAAATGCCACAGCTTGGTGTAAACACTCACAGTTGCAGCAATGAAGGGGAGCTGTTCTTTATTTTCATGTAGGCAAAAAAAGGTCACTGTTGATCACAAATGACATTCTTGTTCCTGAATGATGTAACCATTACATGCATAATTGGATGAGAAAGCGGAGGCAGATTTATGATAATTCCAGGTCGAGCAGCAACTTTATGTAGTAGCTTCTTTTAAGCTGATGAAGTGGTGGAGTGAATATGCTCAGAGCTCACAGTGTTTCTTTTTTTTTTTCCAGTTTGAGATACTTGAGACATGAGTTTGATATTTCTGTGAGGTCAATCTGAAATATCCACGCCGCACAAGGGCAGCGTTTGCAAAAAGTGGCCATTGTGGCCCGTTGAACTGGCCCTTAGTGGTCAAGTCATGCATGCAACTGGCTTGACGGTGGACGGTATTGGAATTGTGTTATTGAAAACCTAGTCTGTCAGCGAACAAGGACGTCTTATGGCACTTTGGGCCGCCGTCCAGCCCTCAACAGTCCGGGATTGTATTTTGTTTTTAAATGTTCCATTCATCTATCTCACCCATGTTCTACAGGCTTTCTGTGCGCAGAATTCAGACGAAGTAGTTCGATGCTAGAATATGAATTAGGTCTGTGGTGGATGAAACTATAGCTGTGTATCTGCTTGCTGTGTTGACAGAGAGGCAGTGACATCATTAGCATCTGTGTGCAAGAGAACAAGGTCACTTTCTTTATCACTTTCTTAATGCTCCAGGCCAAGTAGTTGGAGAACTTTTAGCCCATTTAAGACAACATTTGCCTCAATAGGGTGTCATATTTGGGTGGGCTTTATTGTTTGCCATAATCAACGACCTACATCTTGAGTCAGGTATACCCAACTTCTTTGTACTGTGACCAATCTGCAAAGACGATGCCTGCTGAGTGTGTTTTTCAGTCATTAAGCAAAGGCCTGTTTTAAACAAATGTTCCCTGGTCAACATGATGCAGTATTGTGCTGGTGTCCTGTTTTCACACTGAACTACATGTTACCCCTCCCCTCTCCCAGACACCCTGTAGTCGATTCTGTGCCGCTCAATGAATGAAAGAGGTGGGGGGACAGTCTCCCCCCCCCACCTCCCCAGCATCATAATGAAAACTGTGAATTCCTGTGTGACATGCGCACCAGAATGAAAAATGATTCAGAGCGCCGAATATTTTTTATTCATGGGCTGTTGTCTCTGTCGGTGTTTGGAAGAACGGAAACAGTGTTCACTGCATGCCAGCAGAGAAAGGCTGATTTTGGCTGCAGGGTCTAATAATTCTGCAAATGAAGAATAGCACCTTAACTGTGTTAGCAAATTAACTGACTTTTTCTGAACTAACCAAAATACATGATTTTAGTTATTTTCCATTTTCTTATTAATGCATTTCATACTATTTCCATTTTTATTTTGATTGATTGATTTTTCTGATTGACACTGTTAAAACATGCCTATCAGCTGTTTATCAGTCTGGCTCTTTTTTTATTCTGTAGTTTCAGAACGCTGTTTGCTGATGAAGATAGTGCAGAGGTCAATAGTAGAAACTTTTATGGATGTTGAATCGGCTCAATGGTTTTGATTTTTAATCATGTACTCTTGAGTGTCAGTCACTGTGTGTTAAGGATCATGTCATCATGACTGTCCCCCTGCGTATGTGGTTTTCCTGTGTGCAGTATCTGTGTTTCTGCCACTTTGAAGCCTCTGTGTACAAAAGCTGTGTCTTTCCTTCTCTCATGTTCTATTCTCAACATAACAACCACTCAATAATTTACTCTATAGAGCAGTAAATTCAGCAATATCACATTGTACAATACAGTCCAACCAAAGTCCCATTTTTAGGCTGTGATGAGATTCCCCTAAATGAGATAAGAACAGTGCAGTTGTATGTTTTTTTTTTTTGTAGTTTAATGACTTAGTGGGGGGCCAGTAGCCTAGCGGTTAGTGCGCGCCCCATGTACGGAGACTTTAGTCCTCCAAACGGGCGGCCTGGTTTCGAATCCGACCTCTGGCTCCTTTCCCGCATGTTATTCCTCTCTCTCCCTTATATCTGACTCTATCCACTATCCTATCTATCTATCTAAAAAGATAAACTTAAATAAACTTAGTGTTGTACTTTGGTAAAACTTTGGAATGACACATTTTTTTCCTGTCTCTTTGGGATTTTCTTGTTGCTGTTTGACAGATATCCAAAGATGCTGATCAATCTGACAGAGTGCAACACATCAAACTGTTAACACCATGACTGCAAGAGTTGAAACATCAGCCCCACAATACTGGAAACTGAGTGCTGAAATGCAAACAAAACTTCTGTAACTTGCTGAAAGCAATATATCAGTATTTCAAAGGATCATCTCTATTCCTATATTGGAGTAAGTATTATTCTTTAAAGTAACAAGTTAAATATTGATTTGAAAAACTATAAGACCAAATCACTTTTCAAAATCTTAATTAAAACCAAGACAGATCAAAACCAGGTCTTTCTTAGCTGAGCTTCAATCTCTTAAAAGTTTATCTACTCAGGACTCCATTGTTGTTGTAGTCCACTTCCTCTACATGGCTATTGACTCGAACCTTTCAGAGAAGTTTTCAGAGAAACATCCTTGTCCCAGTTTACAAAGCGACTGAAATGTTGTTGATTTGATAAGTTGAATTAAATAATTGGCATGTAAACAGGGCCTTACTTGCCCTGTGTGAATATAATAGACCCCCCCCCCCCCCCCCCGCCCATTGTTATCCCCTTCCCAGGAACATCACTTTGATTCAGAAAAAAATTCAAAATGTTATTCTTGAAATAAACAAAATGAACCGATCTGATGCAAAAGTCATTGATTCAAAACCGTTTATGATTCATTGAGTTCTTCTCACACTTCATACACCATTACCTGAGCAACACTGCCTTGTTTGTCTTTCCTGCAGGGATTTGCCAATGCTTTGGTTTAAAAATGGTATCAGCTGGTATTGGCCCTGTTGAGAGACATCTGAACATCGCGCAAATAATGCGGCATGAACCGATGTTTATTTGTTTGTTTTATTTGTTAAGGAAATGTAATGCTGGCATCTAGTACACCTAACTACTGATTCAGAGATTCAAGAGTTTTTTTAATTGGGTAGATGAAGTAATCTGTTGAACCATCTCTGACTTGTTTCATTGTCAAACATGAGAGAAAATGGTGGCATTGTGGGAGTGATAAAACAAACATAGGTATATCTTAGGTAGAGTTGGCAATCACCTTAGTTGTTATTTCAAACACCGGTATCAGCCCTGATTTCACAATCGGTGCTACTTCTCTGTACTCATCTGACTTGTCTGCAGATGTCAGCATTGATTGGTAGATATGGCTGAAGACTCTTCAGTCTGCATCGAGTTCCAGCCAACTCCAGCAGTCTCCCCGGTGTGGCGGGAACTTTCTCTCTCTTCTGTTTTTTACATTCTTCCACTCAACCTAAACAAACCAAACATTTAACCATACTAGTTTATGAGAGAAAACCTGCACTACAATCTGTGTGTGAGTCTACAATCTTGCTGTAGTAAGCGAGCTCGCGGGAGGGACAGTTGAAAGGCAGCCGCCTACAACTTCACTTCTATGACACGCGCGTTTATGAAACGGTGATGCTGTAGATGTAATATTCAAGATGATCTCACGAGAATCACTGACAAATCACTGGTAACACAAGAAAATGATAAATCCTGTGTCCACTGTTATTTTTTTTTTTAATTAAGGGCAGTATTTTAACAGACCTGAGCTGGCCAGTAGGACATGCAATCAGCTGGTCTGGAGTCTTTTAATTGTGTGTCCAGGCCATTTATAATGTCAAACCCTGCTTTGCATTGTGGGATTATTAGGCTTGCAAACTACTGAGACATGCCATGGAAACTGATTCTTTAGATTCCATTCTTGAGGTTTTTCTGGTAATGTATAATGGTCAGTGTAGTGCACTAGATGGCAAAATAGAGTCGTAGCAGTGACACAGTATCAGACAGTGTTATTGTCTTCCTTTGGTTGAATTGGATTATCTGGCTTTAATGATGCTGGTAGCTGATGGATGTTCGTAGATGTTTTGGTGCCTTTTAAGACACTGATGACACTTGGTGGAGCTATAATGCAGACTAAGTACCATTTTCAATGCCTCTTCATGGATGGAGCAGTGACAAATATGAACCTTCTTGCAGTCGCTGTTAATGTTTTCATTTGTAACAGCGTCTGTGTCGCTGAGAGTTTGACAGCAGACAGACAGGTCAGGATTCGGGTCAAATGTGAACCACCAAACTAAAAGCCGACTCGCCACAATGCCAGCCTTGTCTTCGTTCTAGAAAAGGGAAAACCGGCATTATTAGGTTGCATGTTACGGCTAAACTGTGTCAAGGCCAAAACTCATTCATATCGGAGCCAGCATCAGTCTTCATGCATCTGGATGTCTTTATGCAGATGTTTTAGGACACCTGTGCCTTATAATCATAGATCTTTGTTTCATTAGAGGCCAGACAATATATTTGTTTAATGGATTACAAAGAAGCTCGATAAGGAGTTTATCCATTTTGATCTGCAGTCTGAAGTTAACAGCACTCTGAGCTGAAGATGTGCATTATGATAACCCTCATTACCTCCCCTTTATTGTGTCCAGTCAGGATGTAGGTCAAGATGCATTAAGAGTGGAACAGTGAAAATTCAATTATCCCTTTGTGCCATGTTACTCTAGTGAATTTATATTTAAAGATATCTGCATCTATCCCTTCATGCTAATGTGTCATAAAGAAAAGACGGTACCAGTTATGCTTCAGAACAGTTTTCATTACATATTTAGCCTTCAATGTGCTTTAATAAACACCTATTACAATGTCGTAGTGTTTGATAGAGAATATTTAAAGTATTTTATGATGTCTGGGAATAAGATGTAAAACTTAAAAAGCTTAAGAAAGACTAGGAAAAGTTTAACCAATGAACTAAAAGAAAAAAAGTGTTATCCACGTGTTCTGCTCAAATTATACGTTTTCTAAAGTTTTTTTTAACCTATAACTACTTGCTTCTTATTTCCTGAACTACAGGTGAGTCATAGGCTCTTAAATAACATCATCAGGTCTGATCAAAATGTTAAAGACCTTTCCAGTGTTGTTAGCCGAGACCTCTGTCCTCTGCTGACAGTTTCCAATGCGCCTTGAACTGAATGGATCACATTTGCGTTATTGAATTTTCAAAAATCGATCGCCTGCTTTTCCCCCCCTGTTCTTTTTTTTTTTTTTTTTAAATGCAACACAATTTGCAATTCTTATTTTACTATCGAATTGTTTGACTTTCATTTCTTGGCTGCTTTTGTTGTGTTTAATTATGAGGCCCACTGATCCCCGGGGAGCAGAATACATTCAGCTCCGTGATAACGGCAGCATTTTCTTCTTGCTCCTTGCAAGCAGGCTCCGTGTGTTGTGTGGTGATTGGAAAATGTGTTAACTTCATGTAGGATGTTGTTTGTGTTTTTGCTTTCTTTATGCCACTGGAAATAAAAAAAATGTTTTTATCTGAAACTTTAGACTACAGTGATATTAGTATCAAAAGTTAAAGTTACCTTTATACGGCAGATTCCCCTTAGATCTGTTCATTATCAATGAGTGCTATATGCATCTTATAGTTCTTAATCCTAGCCTGACATTACAGGGGAATGCTTGTTTTTTCACAAATGTGTGGTTTATATACAGATAGGTTGTGAAACATTGCAAGAATATATAAAAGTGAGATAGAAATATTTCCTTTGCGATTAAAGATGATGGGAGCCTGTAACGCAGTGTGCAAATCCCTTTTTTTAATTCTTGCCTTCAGTTAAAATTTTATGATCCAGGACCTGTGAACGTTTTCTTTGAATGTGCGCACCCTACACCTTGTTTTGTTCAGTGAAAACTGTGCAGCCATCAGGGCTGGAATTTTTTTTTTTTTTACTACCTTCCACTGTGGCTGGTAAATTCAAAAATCTACCAGCCACTTTATTTTACCCAGCAGCATGATGTAATGGTGTATAACAATATAATCAAGGCTTATAGTCTAGAGGCTATTTTATGAAGGGAAATGTTTCAACTATTAAAATAAATACTGACATGCTCTTTGCCTCAAACAGTTTAAATAGTATTTCTGTGATTTTAGTTTATTACTTTGAGGCTGGTAAGAGTCTCAATTACAGCTTTGTCCTCAAAGGCTGATTAAGCTGCAGCTGGACCTCAACTGAGAGGCAAGATAATCAATTGACTGTTTTAAAAGTACATGAGCGTTTTAGAAGAAGAGTGATCACGATCATAAAAGTTTCTGCTGGAAACGGTCGGCTCCGAGCGCGCATCATCACATGTTCTAGTTTTCAGCAGGGCAGTGTGTGAAAGGGGCTAAAAGCAACTATTTGAAAATAGTAATATGTTCACTTATCTGCGTTGTTCGGCATATTTTTTCTCGATACTTTAAGTGTTGGTAATTACTCAGTACAGTGATATTAATAAGCTGTATACTTCACTGTGTTTAAAGACCACATGGTTGTTCTTGTATTTGTATGGCATTGGCTTCTGCAAACGCTGCTGATGTTGTACACGCATGTTCATGTTGACATAGAAGTGAATTGCCTAGATGTGCCCTATCATAATCCAATCCATGTATCTGAGTTGTTTTCAGAAACATATCCAGCGTTAGTATGAGATAAAAACATCTCTTTTCTGATGTTGACCCCATAATAACTCGTTCATTTTAGCGCTGTATATTCTGATAAGACTTATTGCTGGTGTTCCTAAGCAGACATGTAGATGCTGTTTTAGAAATAAGAGATGTAACCTCCTCATTCCGCTTTGAAATGCACCATGCAGAGTGAGATCGCTGAGGGCCGGGTTTTTTTTCTCTTTTTAAAACGGTTCAGAGAAGCTTATCCAACATTAAATTACACGTTGAAATTTAACTGATCAGCTGGATAACAGGAAGTCTTAGGAAGCACATCAGGTCGGGATTGAATTCACACAACAAATGTGTTTCATCTTAGCTTGTCATGAATCAGCGGTGTGGTCTAAAATAAGTCTTTTGGCGGTAAAATATGTCAGATCAAAGTTAGCCGACTGGAACACCTTAAGATGTTCAGAGCTGAAAAATGAGGAAACATCTGTTCAGTAAGCAGTTCAAGTCCTCTTAGAATTATTGAAGTATTCAAGGGGGGATTTAGTGTCTTGCTTCTTGATGTTTAAAGTCGTATAAGGAAACAGTAAACCAGTTCAAGCTAATGAGTGTGATGTCAGTATGAAGATAGTTGTTATGGAAACTGTTTTCGGTCTAACAGCAGAAACACTGTGCTTTGTCTAAAATGTTACGGTGAATACGAAAATAGTTTTTTTTTTAACTGGATTAATTACAGAGTCTCCCTCTCTCTCTCTCTCTCCCTCTCTCCCTCTCTCGATTACAGGGCGTACTCCCTAGTTGACTCCAGCCAGGTGTCCACCTTCCTCATCTCCATCCTCCTCATTGTCTACGGCAGCTTCAGGTGAGTACTGAAAGATGTGGTTGTGTTTTATAAAGATATAGAGTGTCAGATATGGTTTAAGATTATACCTTTTAATAGTTGTTTTAACGATGTGTGAAATGACAATATTGAGTATGTCACTCATTTTGCGAGAGATTCCACACACATTCACTGCGTATCATCAAGCCAAGTAGGACAGCAACTAATGCACATGCACAAAGAGAACACATGCAAGTGTCCAAGCATCGCAACAAGCTAAGCTAGTGTAGCTGCCTGAATGGCTGAAGGTAAAAATGAGTAAACGGCGCCAGAAGAAGATTCACAAAAACCACCAATGTCTTAATCAACATTGCTAGATTTAGATGCTAGATGTAGATCCTCCTCAGTCTCATGGAGGTGGTTTGGCTTCTTAAAGACGCATGTTACCTAAAAGACTTTGTCGGGAGGCGGTTGCCGTTAAAGACAGCCATCAGACAGCTCAACAACTAATGTCTTTCATCATCAGCAAATTAATTAATGAATGAATTAACCACAGAATATGAAAGAAAGGGGAGTGAGAATCTCAGGTACCTGCGAAATATTAAAAAAAAAACCTCTGCAAACTTTGGCAGAGTCATTCAGCAAGAAAGGCAACAGTTGTGAAGAAATGACAAACACATTCACAATTAACATTGCAAAGATGAGGTGTCAATTCAAGTGGTCGGGAGAAATGGTTTCATACAACTTTTTACTACTCTGGACCCAAGTTGCACCCTGCCAAGCCTAGTTTAAAATGCTTTAATATTTATCAGCAAAATCCCTCAAAATATCAAGATATTTGTTTGTGTTCGTACGTATGGGCTTATTGGTCGTTTTGTGATGTAATGACCCATTTTATGATTTCCATCTTGTACAAAACTTATTTGGATAAATGTGATGAAAACACTTGTTGCAGCAGTTTTAGGCTCTTTCACTGTCCAAGTGGGCCGAGGGAGCAGATGGTGTAATGTGATTTTGTTGCATTTTGTGCATCAGAAGAATCTCCAGCTAATGATGTTTGGATGGTCTTAGTTGCATTAGGATATTGACCAAAACAAACGTGTTTTAGAGGACTCCTATGATCCAGTAAATGGAATCATAGAGTTTGAGTCTGTGGCTGAAAAGACAGGCTGTTATGTTTTACCCATCAATCACTTATTGGATTAAGATGCAGAAGCAATCAGGGGTCTCTATGATACATTTTTTCTGTATGAAGATGTGGGCAACCAGTTTTAAGATTTTTTGAATTATTATTAGAGTTGTTGAGATAAACAATACTAGTGACAGTAAATTCCTCTGATACAGCCCTAAGTCTAGACAAGCACCCTGGTCCATGCTGTGATCCAATGACATCATATCTTCCCAAATAACATTTTTCTCTTCATTCAGAAACAGTAGACTAAATGATATTTATGGTTTTCTCAAGTACCTACCTTATCTAAGCAGTCTCATAGCATCCATACAGCTTTAAATGCAACGGATAGCTAAGACAGGCCATGCCCGTTAACCATGATATACAGTACGAGGCATGTAGCTCATAGACCTTTAACACCATCCTCATTGGGTCCAGACTCAGTGGTTTAACTGAACTATGGTTTGTTTTGTTTCTTCATTTTTGGAATGCTTCAGTCTTAGGACCAATTACGCAAAGTTGAAGCCGACTGTCAGAACGAAACAGGAAAAGAAATGTCTAAACAGCAAGAACCAAACATGGTTAGAGACAGAGACCAAATATAGAATCGGGATTAGGTTCAAAGACTTGACAAGAGACGGTTTAATGTTCAATTCAGTCACAAAAATGAAAAAATGTCT
This sequence comes from Labrus mixtus, assembly GCF_963584025.1. Classification (NCBI taxonomy): domain Eukaryota; kingdom Metazoa; phylum Chordata; class Actinopteri; order Labriformes; family Labridae; genus Labrus; species Labrus mixtus. Next base: position 12,792,235 of record NC_083628.1, on the reverse strand, counting down.
ATTAGTTTAAAGTGGATGAGGAAGAGACGATTCACTGATATCAAACCAGTGCCCATCTACAAACCATTCAATTACAGGTAAAGGGAGAGGCAGCTAACATTTGTATATAACATATTTACATAACTACACAAAGTAGGTTTTTCATGTTTATTAGATAGGGTACTCGAATGTGACAGCAGACTGAATCAGATGTATACAGTAGGGATGGAACTAGCAGCTAATTTATAAAACTGGTTAAATAAAAAGTTAAATCCTAAAAGTTGTGCAGAATGTATTAAACAAAGGAAAACTCAGGATCACAGCGTCAGCAGGATCATACATGTGCTTATGCATTGCTTTAGTTCAGTGATCATATCCCAGTATAACCTGACACAGCAGTTAATCTCCATTTACTAGGTGGTGTAGAGCAGTATGACAGAGTAGCTATTAATTGGAGCTACGGCCCCGGCTAGCAGCAGCATTATAGTTTAGACATAGCATTCGACAGGCATAGCGAGCCAGGATTGATACAAATATTCATCATTAGTTTAACAGATTTAAATCAGGCACCCTCGCCAGTGGGTGCCTGATTTAAATCCTCGCCAGTGGGTGCCTGGTTTATTAGTTTAACCCACTAACCCACCACATCCCTAGTACACAGGGAAACTTAACACAACGTATGTTCAGAATTTAAGGGTTAAATTATAATATACAAGAAGGGCAATCATGCTGCTGGGGCCGAAACCACTTCCACGAGGAGGAAGTTGCTGCAAATTCAGAAACGATGCATAAAACACCTAAAAAAAAAAAAAAAAAAAAGGAAACGCACTGCAACTCAATGAACATTCTGCAATAAGCCAAACAACTGCAAAAAAAACAAAACGCTGCGTAATAGATTCTCCGCGATGCATCACTATGTCACTTTCTCAAGCATGTATTTGCAGGGCGTTTGCTATCAACACAGCTGTTTCAACTTTTGGAAAGCATGTTCTTTCACTTACAGCAGGTTTCAGTGGTTGCGTTTGTTTTTGGCTCTTGCATTTCTTTTTGTTTTTATTTGCAACATTTGCAGCCTTTTCCCCCTGAAAGAAATCAGTTGGGGGGGGGGCGGGGGGGGATGCAGCATGATTGTCCTGACGGCCCCCTTAGATCCCTGAAACATCATTCAAGTTTTTTTTGATCATTGTCAGCCCCCTCTTCTTCTCCAGTGGTTTTAGAGCCCCCAACGGGTGAAGAAGTGCCCCAAACTGTTTTAATATCAATTTGACAAACCCCCAATATTAACACAGAAGTCCTGGAAGGAGAAATCTTTTCTGGGAATGTTGTTCAAATGTTTACAACATTTAGATGCAAACGTGATCACAGTGATGTTTCTATTCTTTGCATTCTAAACAAGTTGTTTCCAGTCATGTGTTTTTTAGCAGCAGACATTTTGACTTGTAATTTCAGGGAAAAGCACAATAATGATGGCCTTTATTCAGGTTTCCTAGTAAGTAATAGCGTTGTGATCATGCAGAGATATTTTATACATAAAAACACCACTTATCAGGAGGAGTCATGGTCTATAATTCATCTGATGTAGAGTGAGGCTGGTGCTCTATCCTTCTCCTCGTAGCAACAGTTTGCAGGCTCTTTAGGTTTTGTTACTGATTTCTGAATTTCTTCTCTCTCTCTTCCTCCTGCAGGTCATTGAACATGGACTGTGAGAACCAGGAGAAGGATAAAGACGGGAACCCGACAGCAACAGGGGCTTTTAATAACAGTAACACAAACAACAGTTAGTGTTGTATCCATACCTTAAAATGCGGAAAAAAGATTCCACTTATTTTGTGTTTATATACATCTCACTTTGTGGTTTGTCTCATTCTGCAGGTATTCAGACTATAGACTCCACACAGGCCCTGTTCCTGCCCATAGGAGCCTCCGTGTCTCTGCTAGTCATGTTCTTCTTCTTTGACTCTGTACAAGTGGTCTTCACAATCTGCACTGCAGGTAGGTGAACACAACAACCCTTCAGTTGTACAGTAAGGTGTTATCATTTCTGGTCAGTAGTTACACACACACACACAAGGGAATGCCTCCTATCTGCTTTAATTACAGAAGCTGCCCCCCATTAAGCTGACAGGATAAGCTGGGACATTATGTCTAGGTGTTTCAGGACTTCTCTTTCAGGAGTTCTAAATTCTCTGTGTGTGTTTTTTTTTCTCTTTCTCCTCAGTTCTTGCAACAATTGCATTTGCATTCCTGTTGTTGCCAATGTGCCAGTATTTGACCAGACCCTGCTCCCCACAGAACAAGTAAGGAAACCACGTGGATTCTTTGTGTCTTTAAATAGTGCGAGTTGTTGCTCAAGCTGCTTCTTATGCCGTTTACAAATATCTATAAAGCTCTGTGACTCAGCATATTTTCATGAATCCACTTCTCCTAGAGTTAAAATGGAATATGTCTGCCAGGCTTGAAACGACTCAGAGTAAAAGCAAAAGATTTTCTGTTTTCTGGATAAACTCAGTTTTGGTTTTTTTTTACTTTTTTTTTTTTTTTTTTTACTCTTCAATTTTAATAGCAACTAGGCTCCTGTTTCAGTATTAAAGAACACAAGATCACCAACAACATAACCCACCTACTCAATAACCAATATAAAGCCCTCCTCTGTAGAACGGCGGCATGATTAATCATAAAAGAAAAATCACGATCTTGACTCACATACATGCAATTTGCCCGTTTCTGCCTGACAGCGATTAACTTGCTCCCGTTTCCCTCTGCATTCAGATCAAGCTGCACTCTCAGTGTTTACCACACATAGAGGGTACTCGTGCGGGCTGCCCAGATATATTTACGGCTGCCCAAGTAGCCCATATTTCCTACTTTTTTTTTTATTCATAAATTGCCGGCTGCCAGAGAGAGAGAGAGAGAGCGTGCGGGCGAGTGAGGTCGGCTGTCCTTAAGTCCCTCCAGTTAAAGCATCGATGGAGGTGCAGCGCTCTTGTACATGTCATAACTGAAGCTTCTCATGCCTCGGTTTCAACATTTTCTGCAGCTTGCTTGCTGCCGATATGATTCAGCTCTCTCTTGGTTTCGCCGTGTCTTGATAACAAGCCTTCACACGAGGCTCACCTCGTCGTGATAATGGAGAGGCAAGAGAAACTTTTTGAACGGGAGTTATGTTGTGTTGCACGGAGCCCCCCGAAGGCTCAGCAAAGACAAATTAAAAAGCGGTTTGCAAATTTGTTACCACGCTTTACAAGTCAGTAGTACAGATTAGCAAACTGTTGACACGGTTTCAGAAATTGTTTGCAAAATCTGTGGACTTATTTCCATGCAGCGCAGTATATCGTCTCTCTCTCTTTATCTCCCTCTCGTGCGTGCGTTCCTTGCATGCGCAGGCAGATACGAGTGAGTCTGTTTTCTGTCCTGACGCCTCTTAAAAAAAAAAAGACAAAAACAGGAACCCTGTAAAATAGTAAAAAAAGAAAGATAAGATTAGACCCTGAACCCTGAATGACTATTGTCCCAGAAATGAATCAAATTCTGGATTATGCCTAATTTTGCCGTCACCTGCGTTAACAAAACAAAATAATGTCATACTAAGTTACATGTCAGCTAAACATACAGTAGGTGACTTGTTTAAAGCTTCAAAAATTCCTGTGGTTAGTTCTTTATCTTCACAGCTAAAGTTGCTTATGCTTTATTTTGCGTATTTATTTACGCATCTACAATCCCCTTTTCACATTCCAAATAGGATTTTAAACAGCCTGTTAAAGTGTAATCACTATAAAGTGTCTAAGCTGGCCAGATCTCATTGTATTCAGCCCAGACAACTTTTGGTTTTCTTGGGTTATATTCAAGGTCACTGCTTCTTTAGTCCTGTCGGAGGTGGAAAAGCATGTAAAGAGACCAAAAGAAGCTCAAGAAGGGAATAATTTGTCATGTTTCCACTGAAAATCAATCTCTTCCCTACAGATTGATGCTAACTCACCCCATAGCCAATGCTGCATTCATGCCCCTCATGTATGGCATGATCTTCTACTGCGTGATTCAGGATTAACGGTGTGGTTTGTTATTGGCTTTTTGCAGGATTTCTTTCGGCTGCTGTGGGCGTTTCACTCTGGCTGAGCTCCTGTCCTTCTCCCTCTCCGTCATGTTAGTGCTCATCTGGGTACTGACTGGACACTGGCTTCTCATGGACGGTAAGAGGAAGATGATGAAGACGACCTGTAATGACTCTGGTGTCACTGTGTTTGCGACAAAGTTTTCCAGATTTTTCCAGAATGACCAGTTAATAGTTCAGCGGAAGTTCGTGTACCGTGAGGGTCTAGGAGGATGTGTTTTGTTTTTCTTGTTCACAATGACGATTACACAGGTACAGCAGGTTCGAAACATCAGCACTTTATGCCCTCTCAGGTATTAGAGGAAGACTGAACCTGGTTTGTAGCGCTGTTAGCATAGTGGTTAACGTGGATGCTCCCAATCTTCACTAAAGTCAGGAAATAAAATGCGTTTTCATCACCTCCTGGGGAAGAAGAGACTTGACATGACTCACACAATCTGACGCATTTAGCAACATTATTTTCATCCTTTTAATGCGCTTGTGTGCTTCATGCAAATGTAGGGAAAAATTAGTCAACGGCAGTATAAACACAACTTGATTTTAAGCTAACTGATCTATTGTGTTTTAGAAAATCTCTGAAAATGCAGAGACGAGTGTGTGGGTGCGTGCGCCCTTCTTTTATTTGACCCAGTTGACTTCAATCATTGAAAGATTTCACCAGAGGCCTTTTTCTCAGTTTGGTTGAACAAAGCAGCGCCGTGACAAATAGCAACATCTCATCATCAAAAATACAAACCACCTGCACAGATAAAACTGTTTGAAATAGAAAACAATTCCAAGAATAAAACGCCTGCCTGACATCTTATTGTGCACAGTTTACACTCTACTTTAAACATCTGGATGCAGCTGTTGTATTGAACATGAAGTTGTATTAACACTTCCAACGCATTAGGGATAGCATCTTGTGTCGTGCTGGTTTTCCTCTCGTGCACACTGAATTAGGATGTAAGCGAAGAGATTTCATCAGAAAAGTTTGGATAATTAATTAGGCCTTGTTGCACATTAATTAATGTTTCTTAATTAATCAGTTCAGACGCTTCTATTTCAGCTCATTTCTGCTGAAAGTTGGGAGATGTGTCGTTAAGTGTCGATGTTTCTTTTCTTTTTTGCCCTGCCTGCAGCTTTAGCCATGGGCTTGTGTGTCGCCATGATAGCCTTCGTGCGGCTTCCCAGTTTGAAGGTGTCCTGCCTGCTGCTGTCCGGACTGCTCATTTATGACGTGTTCTGGGTAAGATTCACTCCCATCCAAAAAAAAAAAAAAAAAACAATCTGCAAATGTTGTTCAGCAAAATGTTCCTGCTATGTATACACAATTTCATAATTCATTTCCAGCAGGATTATTACCTACGAAGGAAGCGTAGCATGTTATGTTCTCCAGCAACAAGTCTGTCTTGTTAGCATTAGTGCTGAGAGCTACCTACAAAAATGAAACCTTCATAAACAAAAATGAACCAGATAAATCAAGGCGAGCACGCTGGGAAGGACAGCCAGTGACTCCCTGGGCCAAACACGGATGAACATCACAATTTCCCCCGAGAAATTAAAGAAGTCTAGATGTTGTTCCTGGAGTCTGGTAGATTCAGATGTGGTCTGTAAGACATGTCTGGCCTTGTCGCTGTTCTGGATCAGCGCCTGCTCTGAGCACATAACACAAAGTGTCCCCCAAAGTCCAAAGAACCAATATCCCATGACTGATGATTTTAATATGAGGGCATGTTTCACTTATTTAGTTAGTGGTAAATACCTACTTAATCAATTGAACTGCAGGGTGTCTTTTCCTTCATTTAATTATGTATATGAAAAATGGCTTACAACAGAAACTGTCTTGGTTCGGGGATTTGTGGTAAAGTATAGTATATAGTGCTGTACCCCACTGACATTGCAAATTAATGTTCACAATCATTGTATGGATGAAAATGAGATTAATTGTTATTAAATAAAGTCGTTCATAAGTTTGCCTGCTTGAGAAGTTATTGTTTTTTTTATTGTGATTTAAGCAGCAGAACGTCAGGAGATATTTAAACTAGAACTGAAACAGTAACTAGGAAATACATTGATCTGCAACTTCTCAAAAGCAGTGAATAATCTTTCGGGTCATGATTTGATCCCCTGCAGGTGTTCTTCTCAGCCTACATCTTCAACAGTAATGTGATGGTCAAAGTCGCCACCCAACCTGCTGAAAATCCCATAGACGTCCTGTCCAGGAAGCTTCACCTGGGGCCGGGGATGGGCCGTGACGTCCCCCGCCTCTCCTTACCTGGAAAATTGGTCTTCCCTAGGTGAGACTGATTTTAAACATGCGGATACCTCAGTGTGCTTTTTTTTTTTTTCTTTTTGAAAAGTGGCTGTAAGACGGACAGTTTTGGTCTGCAGACATTGAAGCTTTGAATCTGCTGGTGCAGAAAGGTTTCAGGTTTTCCCACATTAACGCATTTCCAATTATTTCCCCTTCCCTGCAGCTCCACAGGAAGTCACTTCTCCATGCTGGGAATAGGAGACATCGTGATGCCGGGGCTACTGTTATGCTTCGTCCTGCGTTATGACAACTACAAAAAGCAAGCCAATGGGGAAGTCCCAGGACCCGTGTCCGGACGCATGCAGCGAGTCTCCTATTTCCACTGCACTCTCATCGGATACTTTGTGGGTAAGCGATCGATCGATCAATGGACAGTCGTATGGAAAAGGAGAAGGGTTTGTTTCTGTGTTATGTATGTTTCAGATGTTCTTTGAAGGCTGTTGGGTGGTTCAGTTAAATCTTTCAGAAATGTGTGTGTGTGTGTGTATCTCAGGGGTCAAAGTGTTTCAGGGTGTCTGAGAATCCTTATTAGATAAAAAAGAAAAAAAAAAAAAATTCTGTGTCATTAGGTCTGCTTACTGCCACTGTGGCCTCCAGGATCCATCGCGCTGCTCAGCCCGCTCTGCTCTACCTGGTGCCCTTCACCCTGCTGCCTCTGCTCACTATGGCCTACCTGAAGGTATGCTGCAGGGGCCAACACTCACAAGCTGCAGATAAAAGTACAACCATGGTGTTTTGGCAAAAGTCAGCTATTTTCTTGCATTTTGAAATTGTAATGAGAAATGTAACGCTTGTAAAGAAGGACTCACAGCGGACTTCTTTGCTGTTCTTTGAAGGGAAAGGCGATATATACTGCATCTCAGTGACACTAACTTGGTCTTCAGTCTTATTCAAAAATGCAGCGTGCCTATTGAAGTAACGTTATCAAAATGTTCTGTCTGTGACGGTAAGTTAGGCACTTTCTGAAAAACACACCACTGCCACAAATATTCTATGTACGGCAACAGAAAGTGACTCATATTAATACTGATTGCATAATTTAGCTCATTTTTAGGCGAGCCAGTTGACTCATAAGAGATTACATTTAGACAACCATTAATTAATGACCTAAGAGTTAATCATTATTCAGAGTTTAAAATTTTAACTTAGAAAAAGAGTTTCATCCACAGGTTAAAAAAAAAAAAAAAAAGGTAGATAGCTTGTTTTTTTTTTTTCACCCCTAAAAAGTGGAACTTGGCTAAAGCTGTATATAGAAAAGATTGACTCCACTCTCATGACTCGTGTCCAAACGGATGTCTGTGGTCCACAGGGGGATTTGCGGCGCATGTGGTCCGAGCCCTTCCACACCAAGACCAGCAGCTCTCGCTTCCTTGAGGTATGATGCACCCTGGGATACACAAGGAGCAGCGCGGGGAGGACTACAGATCCTTTACCTTAATTTGAGGGAAGGAGAGAGGGCGCACTCACAGTGAGGCCGTGTTGTCATCACTTGTTCATGCTTTCCGCCAATCTTCTGTGAAAAAAAAAATCCCTCAGAAGGACACCAGAGTGTGGATCACAACGCCCCAAAACACGACTCATGTTTGGTCTCTACATCCTCCCCCCCCCCTTTTTCGTCTCTGTTTCCTCTTTTCTGTTTATTTCCTCTTCATTACAGCACATCCTGCCTTTGCTGTTTTTGTTCTGTCTCTCCTCCCTCTCTTTTTTCCGTTTTCCTCTCTTCTATAGTCCGTCTCATTCGCGACTTTCCTCCTTCGTCAGCGCTCTTATCCTCTTCCTTCTTTCTCCGCGTCTTTTTCATTTAGCTGCATCTCCGCTTGTCACCGACTCAGATGAACTTGAGGGCCAGGCCTCCCACCATTTTGTGGACTTAGGGTTGTGAGACGTGGCTGGGGGTTTATATATATTTTTTTAGCATTGTCATGGTCATTATTATCATTAATATTATTATTATGGAATGATTGAAAACAAAAGGAGAAGAGGTGGAGCGTTGCGGCGGCACAGGACAGTGCTCGGTAGCAGCGACAGGAAAAGAGAAGAGTCTTCCCCCTCATCTGTCTCTCCCCCCTTTACCCCCCCCCCCCTCCCCCCTGCTTTCTTCATCATCCCTCCACCACAGCTCCTCCCTAGCGCTCCCACCCTCCTCCTCTTCCTTTGCTCATCTGCTGTCCCCATCTCCGACCCTCACAGATAACTATGTATTTTATTTAGAAAAGTTTTATTCTTGGCATATACAGAAATGATGCATTATAAATTGTTAAGCCACCCCCTGCGTTTGAGGGGCTGCTTCTATTTGTATATATGTGTATTTGCGGTATCTTGAGTTTATATTTGTGTTCGGGAGCATGATGAACAGGGTGGGAGACTAACGTCAGCCAACAGCTGAATTCTGGTGAAGTTTGGGCTGTTTCAAATTGACTGGCGAGCAAACATCATTACGAGATTTCTTTTCTAAGGTTTGTTAACTTTGTGTAATTGAAAAGTCGATGATGGATTTTTTTATTTTTTTTTTGTGGGCGGAAAAAAACCCCATCTGCATCGGTGGCTGATGGAAGAAAAAGTTAGTTTCCTGTCCTCGTGATACATTGTGTGAATGTGTGTACATGTGTGTGTGGGAGAGCCGATGAGTGAACGGTTTGTTTTACTTGCTTTTAATTTGAAATGAATATGGTAAAAACAGTAGCAATAGTCAGGTTTCCCTTGAGCTGGATATGTTTTCTGTCTAAATTTACAACAACATGAAAAAACAGACAGGAGTCACTTATCAGTTTTCTACAGACAAGTGGAGATGTAAACAGTTTTTTTGTTTTTGTTTCCAAATAAATGAATGTTTATGAATTGATTTTAAGGTATTCCATGTTACTTCACATCCTGAATTCACATCAAACATGTTGCATTTAGGAACTGAGCTTCTCTCGCACCAATCCTCAATTTAAAAGTATTTTCAGCCTTGAAACACTGCAAACATCTTACTTCAGCTTTAACAAGTGATGCCAGGCATTAAGATACCTGTTGTTGTTGTTGTTGTTGTTGTTGTTTTGTTTCTTTGACAAAGTCAGCCGAGCAGCACAAAAGCACATCTCATCTGATCTTTGTAAATGTCAGCGTTTCACCTCAGCTGATGGAGACCTGACTATTGTGTGAAAGTTTGGACTCGAAGCCTGAAGATGGACATGTGATGTGGTTAGATTCATGTTACTGAAAAGGTTTTCACTGGTTGGACGGTTGGGGGTGTGTTAGTGTGTGTGCGTGCGTGCGTGCGTGTGTGTGCGTGTGTGTGTGTGTGTGTGTGTCAGTGTGTGTGCTTGCTTGATGAAACATCATAAAGTCTGTTTGGACCTAAGGGAGAGGAGCGAATCAGTTACGCCCTTCAGGAATGGAAATCAGAAAATGAAAGCTTACCTATAGGATGTTCTTGCTGTCACCATTTGGTCCCTGACAGTCTGTTTTGTTTTTTTCTTGTCCTTCCACTTTTTCATGGTGCTCGTCAGTTAATATCTTATGTATACTGGAAAAATGTGTGGATGAGTCAGAGAGACGTACTGACGACGAAGTTCGCTGGCTTTTTTGTTTTTTGTTTCTTTTCTTCCTTTTTTTTCTTTTTTTACTTTTTTTATGCTATCTGGCCGTGCATGTTAAGTGTACAGTGTATCATTTCTCAGACTGAATCAACAGGGCTACTGCAGGTTTTGAATCCCTGCGGGCCGACACTAAGGCACTGGACCTAAGAGCTCCCCTTACACGACGCAGCATCAGTGGGCGGGACAAAGGCTGCAGGTCAGAGAGACTGCGATTGGTCAGCTCTGACTGACATTAGGACCTGGAAGCTTCCAGGCCGCTCAGTGCAGTCGTCTGAATTCAGACATCATGGAACCAGGACCCCCTCCCCCTACCCCCTCCTCATCTCCTCATGGACATGACAAAAAAATATATAGATTTATATACATATATATACATATATGTGTGTATATATACATACATAGTAAATCATTGATGACGATCATGGTGATAACAGAAATGTTTCTTTTTTATAGAAATGGATTTCTTTTTACCCCCGTTGTTTCTTTCGTGCTTTAGGTTTTTTTTAGGTTTTTTTTTTTTTGTTTTTTTTGTCTTTCCACCTCTTCTCCCCTCCAGCAGAGGATTCCAGTTCTGTTGGTGCATCAATATTACAGCTGAATGGATTCTGTATAGAAAAATGGTGAATAAATAAATTAAGAACTGTGTAGTGAAACATGGATCCTGAAGCGCTTGATCTAAAAACACTTTGTCTCCTTTTAATCCCCTTCCTCTGCCCTCTCCCCTTCTTTACCTCCTCGTTCAGGATTCTGCTGTAAATAAACATGACTCTAACTGTACCGCCAGTGTGTCCTCTTCTTTGAGTCGCTTCTCCGCTAAATAACTGGAGGTTTTCAGAACGACCCAGGAACTGCTGAAGAAGGAAACTTCTTTAAGTGGTTGTTTAAGGTACATTTGGGTTATTTGAATCTGGGCCCAATCGTCACATAACTTTGGATGAAGATGAACAATAGATACAAGTACTGCTTACATTCCCTCAACAGTGACAGATACCATGTTATGTGCAAACATTTTGAGTGGCTGAATGAGGGGTGGGGGGGGGCATCAACTGAACGGACCCTAACTTCTGTGCTTGATCGAATAAATCTGTTCAAATAGGTCCACTTTAAAAATGTCAGATTCCCCTGTCAGCTCGTAGGCTTCTTCACTGGTACACCTTCATTTATAAAGCAATTACTGGACTACTCCCTTCATACTCCCTGCACCTACCTCACTTTCAAATCAAATCCATCATACAGTTTGCGCTCTCTGGACTTTCTATCTACGTCAGTCCCCAGAACTCGTACTGAGTTTGGGAAGAGGGCCTTCATGTACTCTGCTCCCTCCGCATGGAACAGTCTTTTAACATCACTATTAACGATTTTAAAACTCGGCTCACAAGTTTTTTTTTTAATGGCTAATTTTGGAGTGTGTAAATGTTTCACTGCATAGTATTTTATCATCGTCACATAATTGTTCTTCTAGTGTGTGTTGTGTTTTGTTTTTCTTTAACATGATCTTGTCCTCCTTCTCCTCCTCCTTCTTCACCTTCTGGACTGTATTTGTCTCTTTTTCTCATGTCTGTGCTTTCTTTTTGGGTTTGTCTTATATTTCTTTTTTGCTGTTGCCATTTTGGCCAGGACTTGCTCAAAAAAAGAAGTCATTTGATCTCAAGCAATTCTGCCTGGTAAAATAAAAATGACCTCTTAAGTAACTTCAAAATAGGATGGACAAAAAGCTTAAAGTTGGACTTAAAAGAAAGGAAAATCCAGATGCCATATTATTAATTTATCTTTTCAACTTCTTACTCTTTGGACAGAGAGAACAGTGTTTTACATGTCACACTCAACTTTTCCAACTCTTCTACATTAAAGAATCTAAAAGGGGAAAAAAAAAAAAAGATTGAATTCTGTTCATTGTGAAAGATTAAAGCATCTGACCCAAACCCAAATCTACTGTGCAGCCATGCACCGAACATGAAGAGTCAAGAGACTTGTCTGTATTGAGAATACAACATCTGCAGCAGCTGCCTGTGTGGGGTATTTTTTGTCATACACACACCAATGACTGCAGAAAATATGAACCACACATAACAGTGTTAAAGAAGAATTCATCATCACCTCTTCTGTTTCCAAGAGGCTTTGATCATTCTCAATTAGCTGCGCTGACAGAATGAAGCCCAGATTAGATTTCCTTTATCGAAGTTAATATGTGTAATATCCATTTAGCTCCTTTGAAACTGTGGAAAAAGGCTTTTTTTTTCTCACATTCTGACATCGTGTTATTAATAAGAACAGCCACGAGATATAAAATGTAAAGTCAGGGTCTGCTGGTTTGCCTTCGTTTGACTTTTGTCCTTAATAAAAAATAATATTTTTAAAAAAGTTTTCAGTAGTTCATTTTAGGATAGGATAGGATAAAACTTTATTGATCCCCAGAGGGGAAATTCGGGCGTAAGGGCAGCACAGACAAGAAAGCTCAAGAATACACATTTAACAGAATAGATAAGATAAATAAAAATAAAAATAAAAACACGGAGTATATACAGTACAAAATGAATGATGAAGTTAACTGGGGGGAATTGAGACAGTATTTGCAGAGAATGACAAGATAAAGTGACAAGTGATTTTATTATGAGAGAATACTCGTTTTGGATCAGTTTTCAACTCTTTCAGTGACTTTAAAGAGTTAGCCGATTACATCTAATGCCGGCAGAAATAGTTTACAAAGACTTGTGAAACTTATGGGAGAGATAGAAATGCAAGTTTTCAAGTCCACCAATTGGCAAGTCCAACTCTGTCCAGCAGATGGCGACACAGTACAGATATCTGAAAACACCTCAGTATGTCAGAAACAGGCATGGCCTTTTGCATTTCTTTACTCGAACAAGAAATGCCTTGTTAAAATATGAGAACCGGGATCTCTTTTAACTCGTTTTATTTCCAAGATAACCACCGGTGAGTAACACTGCGGAGTCTTTACAAATAAAAAAGACTACAACACAAAATGCATTAAACCCGAAGCACATGTGCCAAAGCTCATATTTGACGTCCACACTCGCATCATTAAAAGAAAAAAAACACATCTTTCCTCTTTTGGCGGTAAGTGGAATGAAAAGCCTGCTCTCATCAGAGTAAAGGTAATTGGTTCCTGCAGGGGAGAGATCTCGTGAGCCTTCATGGGAAAATGGCTGCCTCAATGACGGAGGCGCAAAGATGCTGAGTCAAGAGTTTATGGATAGGCTGCTGTAGTAAGCTGATTTCTTCTTCTTCTTCTTCTTCTTCTTCTTCTTCTTCTTCTTCTTCTTCTTCTTCAACACCTCTCTTCAAGTATCTGCGCTGGATATGACAACTCTTTTAGTTCTGAATGTCTTTTACCTGCTGGGTGATAAAAGGTCTGCGTAGCAAGGTGTAATGATAAGAATGTAAACCATGAGCCTTTACAAGGCTACTCAATTTCCATCATTGAGCCAAGTCCATATATGGGTTTCATGATATTAATGTCACCAATGCTGATCTTTTTTTGTTGTTCTTTTCGCCTACTATTACTTAGTTCAACTGAGGTTAAAAGGTTTCAAAATCTATTTTTTTTGTTACATTTAATTGCTGAAAAAGTAGGATATTTATTACAGGCGGAAATCCTGGCTGAGGCCTACTGCTCCTCTGGACCGGTGTCATGGATGTGATGGATATTGATGAAGAAGACAGAGGGTGCAGGGTGGGGGGGATGAAGCGCAGGACACCGGGGGGGTGGGGGTGGGGGTGGGGGGATGGGTAAGGTTGGAGGGGTCAAGGCAGGCAGGGTCCTCCCCTCTTCACCTATTGGTCGGAGCGGCCGACAAGTCCCGCAGCTTTGAAGTCCTGGAGTGGAAAAGATTCCAGCACGGCCATGGGGATTGTAGCAGGTCGTTTGTAAAACATTTTGGCGAGATGGTCCTAAAAGTGGAGAGGCTAGGAATGCAGGGTTTTGTCCTCAGAGGCGGTCGGTCCTCTTTTATTGATCCTGAAATTACAGACAGGCAGGTGATAGGAAGCCTCAATTAGCAAGAATGTGTGACACAAAGTAAGCTTCAGCGTTTAATCAAAAGGGACAATTTTGACATGAATTGACAATAGGGTAAGCTTTTAATTCATAAGCTTCAAAATAATGTCACATTTAAAATAGGTAAATTCACAAGCTGCTTTTCCCCTTGAAACACAAACCTTCCTTGTGGGTCAGCCATTTCAAACAAGTGCTCTTCAGCCAAAGATTGTTCAAACACAAGAAAACTTTATTTAAATTTTAAGTAGAGGCTTAAAAGTTGCTGAAGGTACCACAATTGTTTGCATAATTGTTCAAATGTGGATAAAAACGAATTAAAGTTTGCTTCCATGTTTTTTTTTTTACTCATCCTGTTAAGCCAGACATTATTCAGACAGAAAAAAATCTAATTTTTAAATTATATTAAATGTCCCACATTTGCTAAAAGTTCCACAAATGTATGTTGAGTTAGTTAACGTGGCAGAAATGTAGAAAATAAATATAATGACAGTGACATGTTTCACATTTCACGACAAGGAAAACGTGTTTGAAATCAACATGTACGAAGAAAGTCTGCATAAAGGATAACATGTATGAAAATACTTTAATTTCAAGAACTTAGTGTTATTTTCACCATTTGTAATCAAACTCATCGTGGCCTGCTACACATTTTCCAATCAAAAAATGTATATTTTGTGTATTAGACCTTATTCAAACAATACTTCATTGTAACTCCAGTGAAGGTCTCAGAATTGCTTAACATATAAAAATGTCCACAATAGGGCTGAGATGTTACTGAGATTTAAATACATACATATATATATATATACATCTTTCTCTTTCTATAATATAAACTCATCCTGTGCATATGTCTGTGGTTCAAACAACCCAAAAAAGTTTTAATTCTAGAGAAGGTCCCGACGTTTCTAAATGTAGGAGTAATGTCTTCAGAACGGCTGTAATGTCCAAATATTTCAATTTAATGAGAAGGGGCAGCTATAAAAAAAGCACTCTCATCATAAAGCTGCAACAGTTCAATATAGAATATATTCATACAAGCAGACAGTACAATAATGTGAAAAGGGGGAAATTGTACATTTAAGGTGTTGATCCCACTTAAAGAATCTATAATCCATTAAACACAAAGAGTGCTTTCTGCTATCACAGCAGCAGACATATACATCCAGTCTAATGTGTTTTATATAAGCCAGGAGAAAGCTCATAGATTTCAGAGTCAGTAGCAGATGATGCAGCGAGCACAGGTAGTTAAAAAAGGTATTTATTGTTTATGTCGTCTTCTTCTTCTTGTGCTTCCAGCAGGCATTCCAGGCTTGTTTAAATAAGGCCTTCATGCCTGCTTGCTTGCCTGGGCGAGGGTGGATTCCCCTCTGGCCCTTTGACCTTTGCCCTAAAGTGCATTCGGTATGTAAAGTGAGGAATTCCTCTGAAGTTCAGTTAATGGGGCTGAGTTTTTTCATCCTTTGGACTCTGCTCGTGCTCTAACCTATACTGGAAGTGGAAAAACAAGCTCTGTGTGCACATGTGAGTTATGGATGAGGTGTGTTGTTTATCGGTGGCGGTTAAAGATCAATACACCCCCACCCAACCCCCTCCTTCTTTAAAAGTAGTGTATTAATCCTATGGGGTCATGACTAATTGATTTAATGGAGGATACTGTGGAGGAGAAGTGTTTGAGGAAGTGCAGTTTGCTGTCTTCTTTCAACACATTTGATGAAGGATTTTGATCTGAATGATGACTGAACGCAGTCAGAGGGTCTTTAAGTTGTTTTTCTTTATCCACATGAGGGTTGAAGAATAGAGTTCATAGTTTGGAGTTCATTTAGACAAGTTTATTACTTGTGATATTGAGGCTTTATTAACGTAAATACATTTTACTTAACATTTGATCGTGTTTGTTATTGTTAAAAAAAAATCCGCTTTTTCAGTTCTGCCATTTAATAATCCACTCACTACTCTCACTACATTTACAACACTGAATGTACATTTTCCTTTCAATTGCTGGTCCAAAGCTCAACTTTGATCGTCAGAAGGAAAGTTGTTTTTGCAATCCATTAAAACATTTAGTTGAATTTTAAAGTATTGCTATTACACCAAATATAAGAAAATGTTTTGTGTGTTTTAGGCTATGCATAACCAAACATGTATTCCTCTTGTTTTCCAAAAAACTTCACCAACATCCTAGAGATGTAACTAATTATGGTTTATCTTGTCCTGCAGAAGAGTTTTTTTATTGGACTTATTGAATATTTATAAATAGCACCAATACTTATCTAAGAATAAGAGCAGTTTTACAAAGTGTTTCGGTCTTAGTTTGGAAAAGGCAGTAAAAGCAATCCTTTCTGTGTTATTAAAGATGGTCTGGATTCTCCTGAGTTAAAGGCAGACAGAAAATAAATGTGTAGCGACTTGTTGTTTTATACATTGAGCTCTATGCATTGAACGTAGATTGACCCAGGTTCAAATCAGATGTAATACGGAGCCAGTCTCCCGGGTGAAGCCATGTATGTGAGGATGGATGCTGGGTGGAGGTTCTTCTGCTGTTGTGCTGAGCCCTGTGTACTGTTGGAGAAGCTGTAAAAAGGCTGTGCCACCCACACAGCTGGAATGTCATGCATGCAGTCCATAGAGTCTGTTTCAAGAGGGGGGAGGAGAGGCGGGGAGGAGGGGTGCACAGGGGCTCCATGCTCGAGGTGGGGTCTTCTACTACTACTACTACTACTACTTCAGGAAAAAAACAAGCATTAAACTCCCTTCCCAACCCCCAAAAACCTTCTCCATTAAGCTTTTTTTTTGGTGGGAAATGATCAATGAATATCCTTTAGGATTGTTTGGCCAAGAGAGGAGAGGGGAAATGTGAGGGGGGGGACGTGAGATGGAGGAATGGGGGTTGGGGGTTGGGAGAGGTTAAAGGGCAGAGGAAGAAAGGAGGTACATTTTCGGAGGATGGGAGGTTGGAAAAAAAGCTGAGGGAACAATAACTCCCATGTTTAAAAGGCTTTTCTCGGCCCCCATGACACCTCACACAGGCAGCAGTTTGCAGTCAGGCCGAGCAGTGAGCTGCTCTGTGGCCTCTTTCCCCCTCAGGCTTGTTTTAAGGAGAAACTTTTTCTTCCATAACATCAAACTCATTTTTTTCTCTTCTCTTTGCACCCTTTTATCAGATTCACACACGGTAGATTTCTCAATACTTTTACACCTTTATTTACCTGTGAAATAAACCTGATCAGAAACTGAGTTTTTTTAGTTTGTGATTAGAAATTCAGTCGCAATCCTTTTTTTGAATGTAAAACATTTCGAAAATTAAAAAAAATCCAGTGAAGAACAATTGATTGAATAAATTAATGATTAAAAATCCAATGTTTTGAGCTCATTTACATAGATTACTTCTGTTCTTTATACATCAATATGTATAAATGATGCCCTAAAGAGACAAAAACATATATCAGAAGTAGTTTTACTTCTTTCATTAATTATTGTTTCAATTGTAGACCTGATTTAGACACAAGTGGTCTTTAGAAAATAAACATAAAAACACTTTCTTCATTTCATGACTAGTTTGATTTTTAAAATGTAACCGCTGTGAAGAATCAAAGTATTTAATTATTAGCCAAATAAAAACAAACACAACTGACGCTTCCGAAAGAAGAAATAGAAGTTTGCTTAAAAATGAATACTTTTATATTTTTATGTGTTTATGTGTTGAAATTGTTGTTGTTTTTTTAAATTAATGTTTGATTTTGCTATCACATTCATTCCAAACGTATTTTCCTTAAAAAATATTTACATTTCTTTAGTTTCAGTTTGATTTTTGTTTTAAAAGTAAGAAAAAAGACATTGAATTTGAAACAAGCAATTGAGAACTGAGTTTTAAATAGGCTATGCTTAAACTATTGGTTAAAGTTGTTTAAAAATGATCTGTTAACTTCAAGGGGAAAGTGTCCCATGAACACTTTATCTCCTTTGATTGGATTATGTTTTATTAAAAAATGAAAATACAGAATTCTTTTGGGAAAATAATCACACTAAACCAGTTTACATTGTTGTAGTATATCTCTAAATAAATTCACTTTCCTCACCACACAAACTAAGATTTGAATAAACTTTTATTCAGTTTTAACACTTTTAAAACTACAAAAACATTTTACAAAGAGACATTGAGTCATATCTATTATGATCTTTTTTTTGTCCTTTTCTGTACTGGAATCATTTTACACACAAGAGCTGGAGGGGAAAAGCAACTAAACTTCTGTGATCTTTGAAATACTTTCTAATCACTTTTGAAACATAATGGGGGGGTTAAGACGAAATGTGGATTTATTCTGTAGTAGAGAATCATTCATTCATATGGTCTGTGAAATTTACTTTTGAATAATTTAATCAACACGGAAACATCAAGTAGATAAAATAGATTTTTATTTAAAAATGTTATTTTTTTGCCAACACAAGAAGCTGCAGTCTTTCTGTTTGACATCATTTAGATGTAACCTCTATCGTATTATTCTCAGAGTTCTAACAGCTCATCCTGCTTTTTCCTCTCTTTAAATAATCAGTTTAAAATTATCAAGTTTCCTTAAAAAGTCCATGATTCGTGTAAAAGATTCGTTTAGCTAATAATATGTTCAATGAGGCGATACAGATTTCACTCATGTCGGTTTTTATTATTTCAAGGAGGGAAGGACGGAAGGAAAACGGATCTAGGTTTAACAGTAATTATGAAAACAGAGGACATAATTTGATTTTTCAACAAGTCATTACTTTCAGAAGTTAGCCTTCTACTTTGCTCTAGTGTCCCACACTTTGACAGCACATTTTCAAGTCCAGTCTGAGCGGAGTCATCGGGAGAGAGTGCGCATCCCCGCTCCGAACCTGCACCGGATCTATCCTGCCCCGCCTTCCATCAAACATTTTTCTGCCGACTGGCTGCACAATCAGATCTTTTCTGAGTGGGATTCTGTCTGATGGGTGTGAGGGGAGTGAAGAGTGGGCCCTCTCCCACTTGGATAATGCCATTATTTCAGCTCCTCTGGCCAGGAATGCCAAATTTCACAGCCCGCTACTCCTCTCTGTGCGTCAATCAAAGCGTCGCGAGGGGCCGAGGCGCCCACCGGGTCCGCCTCCAACACGGAGGGACCCGATCCTAGCATTGATCCCCCACGAACAGGATCATACAGGCAAAAATAAAAAGTAGTGCTATCAATTCGCTTTTTCATAGCTGACTCTAGATATATTGTTCAGGAAGTTTACATAAAACACCAAAAGACACAAGTCAGAATATGTGGGCGAATGTTCCTCTAAATGTCTATTTGTATTTAAAAGCGATTATTTTTTAATTCAATCAATATTCTGGGACTGATCCCTGCTGTGTATGAAGGAAGATAATCCGGGTTAAGTCTGTAGTTATTGGAGCTAATTTACAGCATTACTGTCCCCCCAGAGGCCAATTATGGGCTAATTATAATCCGATTTGTAATTTCACAAAAGGCTTTAGCGCCAAAAAGTAAATAAAATAATTAGTGATCAAGTTTCCAGATACAGTGAGGGGGGGGAGGGGGTGATGAGGAAATTTGTGAATGGGACACAGTTAATCAGGTATTCGTTGTACACTGTGACGCTGCCCAGCATGCAGCCAATCGTGAGCGCGCTGGAAATGTTGAACACGCCGAAAGCGGACCAATGGCGCGCGCCCTAGCAAAGACTAGCGCAGGAAGCGCCCAATGAGCGCGAGGCATGCAAACGAGGAATTTGCTCCGGCAGGCTCTGAATGTCAAGTAGTCAAAGATGGAGTCCGGATCTGCGAGGCCGTGTGCTCGTGCCGGGGAGACTTGCGATTTTTACCTCGACTCCTTTAGCTGCACACATTTTCTGTGCTCTCCGGTCGCTTCCGGTCTTTGAAGGGACGACAGCGCGAGCTCTACGCAGCGGCGTGTAGTGTGGTGCTTTGAGAGGGTTGCTTTTCTTTGTTTTATGGACAACTTTTTTTTCCCTTCTCTTTTTTTTTTTCTAGCCTGTAACGGATTGTCCCTCCCTTGGCTTGATACTATTCATGCTTTTGGAGGAGGAGGTTGTGCAGAGAGAGGAGGAGGAGGAGGAGGAGAAGGAGGAAGAGGAGGTGAAAAAGGAGGGGAGAAGAGAGAGGGGGGGGGGGGGGGGGGTTGTCCACTGTGAGTTGTTGCCGATTTTTTTCGCGTAGATTGTCAGTGCAAACTTGGAAGTTGCAAAGGTCGAGAAGCGTAGATTGTGTGTTTTTTTTAATTTAGGCGACTTGGAGGAAGAAGGAGGAGAGCGAGTTGAGTGAATCGCGCGCTGCGCATCTGGAAGCTCGCTTCAAAAACTTGATCAGGACGCGATTTGACGCCTGGTGGGCTAATAAACGTGTCCTGCACCTTATTGGGCTGTTATCGCACTGTGATGGCTCTCTGAGGGGAGGACATATGCGTGTGTGTATGTGTGTGTGTGTTGAGTCCATAGGCTGTTGTGCAATCTAACAAGTCGCCAGTATTGTACCGTGGGCTCGTGAGCTGGCAGGAATGGCTTGCAGGGCAGACCCACAGCCTTCAGGAGGCGTATAGGCCGCTCACAGATGTATGGCGGAGAAAACGTAAAGCTTTCAAGAACAGGTAAAAATTCAACCAAAAATAGCGTCCACCTTGATGTGTTTACAGGAATAATCAGAAGTATCCAACTAAATGAAGCTGGATGGTGTTCTGGAGAATTCCAGCCTTCTTCTCTCCTTAATGCTATAGATAGTGTATGTTGTGTAACAAGGCGTTGATTGTGCAAACTTGCAGGGACCACTTTTTCTTCTTTCAGGCCTTGTTGCAGTTTATTTTGAAGTAGGCCTAATTTCACTGTTATGAATCAAAGCAACTACCTGTGAAGTTTTTTTTGTCGATCATAAATGAATTGATCATTAATGATTACATTGAATCTAAAGCACGGAGAGGAATAATGATCCTTTACTTTAAGAGATTCAGAATTAAATATGTGTTGTAGTTTGAGGTGATTAGGGTATCAGTTTAGTTCTGTGAAGGTTTGGGAGTGGAATAGCCCCCCACCTATACCACCACCACTACCAGCAGTCGAAAACCCCCCCTTTTTCTCCCCCAAAATTAGAACGCATGTCATTCACTGCAGAGAATAGTATGGGCCCACATGCTGGGAAATTCCCATTCTCCCAGGGTGAGAGTAACCAATGCTGTTTAATTTAGGAAGTTCATTTAACTCCTACACTGACGAGTTGTATTGTTGTTCTGTAGTATTCTGACTTTTGTCACCATGCTACATCGTGTTGAGGCATAGTTAAAGCTCTGAAAAGTACAGTGTAAAAAGTTGTTAAGTGCTGTTGAGATAACAATGACAAAACGTTTGCAGACTTAAAAATCCGTTTTTTCTATCTTCTAAGTTTAGTTTAAATGTTTTTTTTCCTCTTTAAAAATAAAAGTAGGCCTTAGAAAGAGCAGTTTTTTTTGATGTCCACTGAGCAGTGGCATTAAAGTTATGTATTCATTGTATTGCTATAAAAATGTGGGTTGTTAAGTCAGCATGTGCAGAGGAGTCTGATGGTATCCATGTTGTTGTCCACTGCCCTTTTTCTGTTGCACTACTGTACATTGAGATGAGCAGTGCAATATTAAAAGGGCATTGGCTGATGAAACAGAGGCCCACACCTCTCGTGCATTAACTTTTAACCTGCACATGGACTGAAGTGAGTGTCCTAAAATCTGATTTAAAGTTTCCATTTTATCAACTGTTCTTTATTTTGTAGGAGTAAAAATGTTGCTGAATTTATATATCCTTACTTTAATTCTTACTAGGCAACATAACTTCAAAAGTAAATAGGTTAAATAAAGAAATCAGTACAATTTGAGCATTTAAGTTCCTGTAATTCTCTTCTTTACCACCCATCACACAGCATTGTTTCTTATTAAAATGTAGTGTGAGTTCGGCAGAGAGGAATGGCTGTCCCCATGTCCACGTGCTGACACATGCTGAGGTCAGCTGCTTTGACAATGTTGCACTACTGTACCATCCATTCTAGCAGTGCAATAGTATTGTCATAGCATTTGGCCTCAGCTCACACTAAACGGCTGCCAAAGGAGCTCATTTTTTAAACGGGTTTGTGGAGAAGTGGAGAAGCTGATGACTGATAGCAGGTGGCAGTTCGTTCACAGCAAAGCCTCCTAAACTGTTTACCCAGCAGTGTGTTTACAGATGAGTGTACACACGTTTGTAGGCTGACAGGAACCCCTTTGACCTGAATTTAAAGCACTTTAAGTATGTTTCAAAATAGACCTTCAAAAAGAAAGAAAATAAACTTTAGAAAGCATTTTCCAAAATATAAAATATTTCTGTATTGATAGCGCATTGGTTGGAAGTTGTTTATTTAAAAGCTCCTTAAAAATGTTGCTTATTATTTAAAGAGAACTGTAGAAAAAAAACAGGGGCAGATCAATGGGTGAAAATATAAGTTTAAATGAAACCAAAAATATTCACAAAAATGCAAAAAAAACAACAACAAATATCTTAAATCTTTCCAACTGTCTGGATTTCAAGTTTTGAAAAACCAATTAAACCTCATAAAAAAGTGAATCATCAATTGAAGGGAATTGTCAAATCAAATGCAAATTAAAAGGTGTAGGAAATGTTCAATTAGGCCGAATAAGTCCTCAAAATGCATTGAAAAAGCTTCAATCTATCAGAGTATCTTAACTGGAATTTCAAGTTTTAAAAACCAGATTTCTCTCAAATTGACAGTTTTTCCTTTGGAGTTTGGTCCCTTTTTTTTTTTCTTTACCTGTTTTGTCATCACACCAAACACAGTGTCGTTGTGCTGATGGTAAAATAAGCAGATGAAGGAAAAAAAGAGGAGGAAGGGGGAGGTTGATGTGTGTTTTTGAGCATCCTCGGTGGCAGCAGCAGCAGCAGGTCTATGGGGGGAGGGGACGTTTTGGGAGGAATGTAGGGAGCAAAGGCCCTCTCTTTCTCCCCCCTCTCTCTTTGCATTTTCTCTTCTCCTCTTTTCTTCTTTTCTTTCTTTTCTTTTCCTTGTAGAGATTAGGTGTCACTGCTCCCGTGTGCGAGCCTTATGTTGTAAGCATGAAGTAACAGAGTAAAGAGGTTTGTTTGTTTTGATGGCTGTCAGCGGGTGGAAATGTTTAACCACCGTCCAGTTGCTGCTACAATCCACAGCACAGGGAAACGAGTAATTATTAAAAACAGAGAGGAAACTTGTTTTTGGTCACTGATTACCCTGCTTCAGTGAAAAGTTTCAGGTAAAAGAATGATATTGGTAAGTGTAAAAAAGAAATCCCTTTTAAAAGTCTCAGAAAATCAATTTTTTAGTGTGAAGTGAATTCATGTGAGTGCACCAAAAAAAGAAGGCAAAAGAAGCCCTCGGTCACTCCACTGTGTGAAATTCTCCCTGAGTAAAGAACGTGACTTGTTTAGGCTTGCTTGCAATGCTTGCTGGGAAATCCTGGAATGTGTGGAATGGGGACGGTGGTGCTTCTGCAGTTATCTGACTGCATGGAGCTGCAAAGGATCCTGTAATGAAAGCCAACATGTCAACAGTGCCTTCATGTGCAGATTAAACCGCAGAGAATACGGCTAATGAGATAATGATGTCTGCATTTCATTAAGAAAACACAACAAAGTGCTGAGCTTGAATCAAACACTTTAATCTCCCTTTGTAATGTGTCTGTTTTCTCTTTACACTGGAGCTAACGAAGCATTTTTAAAAGCATGAACAGCACGGTTAAAAGAGTTTGTGTTCTTTTAACAAGTGAGAATTTGTGGAGAATAAGAACAGTCCTTAAAGTTATATTTGGTTTGACTGAGCCTGTGTATCTGTTGTGGTTCATAAATGATTTCCTGTTATTTTTCTGTGTAATCTTCTAAATAAAGTTACTTATATTAATGTTTTCAATTACTCAGTTTTATTTTCTTGAAAGAAAAAAATCAAAAAGCACAATTTAGATGTGTTAAAGTGTCACGTGTGACCTTTATGTCTTGAAGAAACTGAAAACAATGAACTAAAGACTGAAAAGCAGAAACTTACTCCTGCATGAAAACCTCTGTTAAGTGAGATAATGATATTGTGACATAGAATTCTGATGACTGACTGCATGGTTGCTTAGAAAAAGAATAAAAAAATACACACATCTGGAAAGCTTTTCTTAGAGTTCATCTCTAATGTTCATAGTTCTTCACAAATAATCAGCACAAATAATTTCTATCAACCGCTGAGTCTTTCCCCCCTTTATACATTAATGGACTCTGACGACAGCAGACATAAAGATTGATGTGGCAAAAAGAAAATAGTATGTTAAAGATATATCTGTTTGATGTAATGGTACAGCTTAAAGGAAATCAATAAAAAGTTAGTGTAACTAGTTGTCGAGTGTGAAGTTAACAGAAACGTGTCGTCACACCACAAAAGAAAGTTTTTCTGAAATCAGGAAAATCAGAAGTTGAAAAGGTCCGATAAGTTTAATATTGTGTGCCTCCTGTGAAAGTGAAAAGGTTTTTTTTATTTCAATAGTGCACATTATTGTAAAAAAAAAAAATGCTTGAAGATGCGCTTTAATTGTACAAATAAGACGACCATCAATTACTCATTCATGTTTTAGAGATAGAGCTCCCAGTTTCTCTGTAATTCACACTCTAAAGATCACCATAATGTAGAGAGCTGTAGAAATGTCTTGGTGTGTATCATGTATGTGATATGAAAGGTGTGATGAATATTCTTACTTTATGAAGGTGAACGGAGATTTCTGCACAGTAACATGTGAGTGCAACTCTAAACAGCAGCAGAGAGAAAGTGACACTGTTCACACCTCTGCAGCACAGGTACACTCGATGTGAGGAGACAGCTCTTATATCACACAGCGGCACATTGTCTCCACCAAAGGGAGTGTGTGTGTGTGTGTGTGTGTGTGTGTGTGTGTGTGAATGTCAGGACACAAACAGTCAATTTGAGTTCTTTTAGCTATTTTTGTTTTGGGGAAAAATGTTGTCTGGCTATTTGTTTTCAGCAGAATGAAGACTTTGTGGTTTGTGGTCTAAATATCAAAAGCAGAGGAGTTTGTATATGTAAATAATTTCTAACAGTGATACACAACAATGAGGTTTTCTTGGAGATAGATATAAAGCATCGATACAGATATCATAACTGCTGCCTCTCCTCACACAGAAACAACATTCAGAGCTGAAGCCAAAGCCACCCAAAGTGTGCAGGATCAGAAATCTGGATAGTGGAAACACTTGGATGACATGAATTGGTTATTATTCGCTTAATGACTTATTTGAAAACTGATACAAATCAACGTGAAAGAAAGCTCACTGCTCCATCTCTGTTTCAGGAGGTTTGATGTCAAACCTTCAGTTTGTAAACTGATTAAAAATAGTTCAAGAGTGATTAGAGAATACGATTCAGATGAAATCATGAACCATAGAGAGCAGAGAGTTTGTGAAGGTCGGAAAATAAAACAAGTCAAATTGAATCAAATAAGAAAGAAGACCACAATTAATCCAGGTGACAAGCAGACAATGGCCGAGGAAATCCGAACAAACAGAAATAGCTGTGATAGAGGAAATTAAATCATCGAGGAAATGTGTGTTACTGTGTGTGTTATTGTTAGGTGAGTGTATTTTATGAAGGAGGTGCCACTGAAAGCATAATGTGGACCTGTCTGATAGTTCAATTCAAAAGACCTGAAGCAGCAGGAGGGTCATGAACTGACATAAAAACAGGACAGCTGATCTACTCTGAGTAGGTCTTTACACACTTTTATGAATCCTGTTGAGATTTTTATTGATAATCTTTATGGAGAGCGTCCCTGGATCTTAACGATAGCATTATGTTTGAGTTCTATTTTCCATCCCATGAATTTAAGCCATAGTCTCAGGTGTTTCCTTGCATTAGGTTATTACAACAAATATGAGAATATAATGACTTTTAGATAGTCAGCTAGACGCTCCATTAATAATCTATCCCCCTATATGGAAGCACAGCACACTTTACAAACACATCATTATATCCCCTGAAAAAAATGCACGTACATGAGTTGTTAGGATATCAAACAGTGAGCGAGAGAGAGCGAGAGAGAGAGAGAGAACACATTCCTGTCTGCTCTCTCTGATGTGTGACAGAGCTCGGAGGAAAACGTTCAGCTCTATCCTGAAAACTTTTGTGAGAGCAAAACCGTTTTGTTCCTTTAAGTTGATTTAAAATCCTTAATTCTTCTCTTCCATCACACTTTATTTTAAAGCTTTAGTCCGCCAAGATTTAGATCATCCACACGGAATATAAATGAGTTTGCAAATAACTTCTATGGCGCTAAGGATTAAGTTGACTATTTGAATCAGTACCACAATTTGCGACACATTTACCATCAGCAACACGTCGATGACCCAGGGTTCTCCTGAAATAAGTCATTTTGCTTGATGAATCTTATGACTGAACACTTACACTACTATACTAAGTAAGGTAGTATAGTAGTGTACGTGGTAGTTTTTGGATTGATGACATTAACCTTACACAAAGTGTTTTCTAAATGTCATATCTCTGCTTTTGAGTGTGTTTTCATGTGTCAAATATCATTTTCACTATCATCATTTTCTTTATGAACGGTGATACTCTTGATGTTAACATTGATATGATTCTCTTTGGAGATTTACACAAATATTGATTGATTAAGCCTTTCAGCCAATAGATCAGCAGCTGTTTTTATATCTTTAAACACTTTTGACGGTGTTCAAAGTAAACAGTTACTGAAGATGCAAAGAACAGGAATAGATCATTGTTGTTGTTTTTTCAGACAAAGCAGTAATAATAATAAAAGTCTGAATTAAAGTCTGATTTCATTCAGCTTTTTTTTCAAAACACACTGAGCAATCTCTCTTGCAGAGGAGATTTACTGCCACCCAGTGGACAAACGTTGAAGTACAAGCGGAGAAACCTGAAGGGATGGTTTGAAAGATCTATCTTCTTATAATAGTACATAGAAATGTCATACTGTGCTACGAGTGTGCTACAAACTGCAGGTTAGTCTGAATCATCACCAAACTTCACTGTAAGATATCTTAATTAGAAATAAAAAAGAGTCTATACATGTATGATATCACAAAAACTACAAATACATTAGCAAATAATGTCAGCATGAGCTTTTACACCAGCTAATGTCCTCTAACAGACATATTTAGAGTAATATATTTTCCTCCACAAATAAAAATACAAAAAAATCATAAAATATAAACTCTTTATTGAAATGATACAACAGAAGTAGCACAAACTACAAACAAGTAAAGTTACATTTAAAAACCTGACATCAAACGTGCATATTTACCACTAAATGTATCGACAGATAAAGACCACTTTCTCTTCATATATACAGTAACCCCGGGTCTGTTTATACTTTAAATCCTTTAAATGTCTGTATTGATCAATCTATGTTCAGTAAGTAAACATTACACTGCATAGCAGTTCAACTCCACTAGAGGGATCAATACGTTAGTTTTTAGTAAAAGACACACTTTATGGCTGCGCACCTACAAGCACAGAGGCAAAAGTGCAAAGCATCATAACTTCTTCTTTTAAGACATCTCAGCCAGCTGCAGGAGAAGGACACGTTTAGAAGAAAAATATTTAAAGAATTCAGTAAATTTCAAATCAAATTTGAATAATGCATTACACCTGTAATCACCTCAGCTTGTGGTAATCTTGACGATCTCAGAAAGCTCTGATGAAACTAATTCAGCTGCTGGTTGAGACACAGATTCATGCGGCATCTGAAAGAGTTTGAGAGGGAGAGAGAAAGAGATGAAAATAGCTGCTATGATAAAACAATGACATTTTCAAGTGCGTCATAGGGGGTCAGAGGAAGTGAACGGACCAGCACTGGGGGGGCCATGAAGAGGTAATTTAAGGGGTATTTCAGCAGGTTGATGCAGGTAGATGAGTATAGGTCGGCGTAACGCACAAGCTGGCTGGCAAACAGTGTCTGCCTGGCTCCGCTGCGGAGGAGGCTGCCCATCTGACCGTAGGACATGTCCATCCTGTGGGTCAGCACCTGCAAACACCAACACCAACCACATCAGCAAAAGAGCCCAAACAGCTCATAACGAAATAAGAACAAGCTCAATCATACCTGCTATGGGTCATAGCAAACATTCTGTTTTCAGTTTCTGTTGCATAAAGCAATATTTGTCTAGAATGAATCTGGTCTTTATAAGAAAACTTAAGAAGCCTACACATTGTCTTTAGCTTGAACTCATGTGATTATTAGGGAGTATCACACAGGAGGGGGTGCTGATACACTAAATGTCAGCATGGCTTTGATTTGTCTATAGGCAAAAGAAAATCACAGTGTGGTGATATTTGGTACGACAGCACCATTTCAATCATGATACAGCTTTTATTTAACAGTTCTAAAAGCAGCATTTCATAGCAGAAATGAATAAGCAACAACTGATTATTCTGCTTTTAAATCTTTCCTCTGGCTCTGCATAACAACTAGTTGTCCAACTTTACTGGAACTCGATTGTCGCCAGCATCAGTCTTTGAATAATGAAAAGTTGTGATTTTGTATTTAGTTCACCTAAGGCAGAGAGATTCATTATGTACAAAATGACAGGGCTGTTATACATTTGATCAGCACTCACTGAATAGTCCATTAACTTTGTCTTGACTACTATGTGGTTATAATATATTATATACCTCTATACATGATGTTAGTTGAAATGATGTATGATTTTTGTGGACAGAAAAGTCAAATTATCCGCGCAACAAGAAGAAAGAAAGAAAAGTATTTTCTGTAGTGATGTGATACATGTGGAGTTAAAATGTGTCGAACTCACTTTAATTCTCGTCTGGATGGCGCTGATGTCAGGACACTCTTTGTTGCCACTGTCCAGATGCCTTCAGTTTACAAACACATGAAACAAGAACACTTAATCCCTTCTCGTAACGTCATAATTATTCTTATAGAAGGGAAATAAAATGTTTTAGTAAAGGTATGGTAGAGATGATTTGTCAAAGCTAAATAAAGGACCGCAAAACATCAGAAAACATTAGAGCTTTGCTGGGACAAGTCCACTGTTTTCTGAACATGACTGGTTTAATGATTAGAGATAGGCACAGACTCACTTATAAGTCTCAGCTAAGAAGGTGTCAAGAAGTTTCAGTTCCTCAAACAGATCTGGAAACAAAACAAGAAAGTCATCAAGGTAGGAAACTACTGAAAATGATCTTAAAAATTCAAACACCCGATGTTGAATATTTCTTCTTACTTTTTCTTTCCTCCCACACCTGAAGCTCCTTAGCGAGCTCTGGTACGACCAGGAAGGTTTTCCAGCCCTGGCGCTTCTTAGATTTGAGGATATCACCAAAGATGTGGTCTCCAACGTAAAGGATGTCTTTACCTTTGACATGTAGCAGATCACAAACGATGTCCGAAGATCCTGTGAACAAAGATTTATTCAAAACGTCTCAAATAACGTGGAAGAAGCCATCCTGTGTCTGTCACTGTGTTTCAGCCTCTATTACAGTTTTAAAAAAATGACACAATAAAGAACAAATGCGAACCAACATGAATCTCACCTCCAGAGTAAACAGTCCCATGTTGGAGGTCACCTGTGTACGTCCCGATCCGAAGCTTCCCTGTGTTCTGTAATCAATCAATAAATCAATCAATTTTTATTTGTATAGCATCAACTCATAACAAGTGTTATCTCGAGACACTTTACAAGAAGCAGGTAAAATACCTTACTCTTTGTCTGTTAACATTACAAAAGAGCAGGTAAAAAGACCTTACTTATTGCTATGTTACAAAGATCCGGCCTATCCATCATGAGCACTTTAGCAAAGCAGCAAAAGTTACAGTGGTAAGAAAAAAACTGCCTTATTAAAAGGCAGAAATCTTCGGCCGGATCCCCGGCTCATGACGAAACAGTCTTCACAGGCCTAGACTGCGCCGGGATAAGATAAGATGACATCTTATCCCTTATGAGATGGGTGTTGTAACACCAACATATATCACTGAAAACTGCCACCAACATCAACATGTCCATCTCCAAGTGTCATGGACTTTTTCTTACCGTGTTCACTTGTCTCAGCACAGTCCCCTCTGCAAAGAACAACGGCTTCCTGGTGTCCACGACAACGAGGTCAAAGTAGGAATGCCACAACCTTTTAGGACTTCCAGACTAAGTGAAGAAAAATGATTAATTAAATTAAATTGAGGGAGCATTAAAAAGAATATTCCTACAACTGTAAGAGTGCTCTTACCTTTACATTAGTTTCAAGCAGGTATTTCATAATGGCCTTAAAGATGAAGGAAATAGTTACTGGAAAAATGTGCACTTTGATTTCATTTTGAAGGTTCGGGCTTTGTTTTTGTGTAAATAGTTGTTACAAGTGTTTGCTTGAATATTTAGAAAATCACCTCTGTGTAGTTGTAATCACTGTTGGTGGCGAGAAAGACCTTTGCCACTTTTTTAATCCGGGTCAGAAGTACAGAGAGATTTGGCTGCAAAGAACACATTTTCTCTCTTAACATTTCAAACATTTTTTGTCATAAAACTCGTAGCAATTTGGTGCATGATCGTGTCTTACATCTTTGACAACGTATTTCTCCAAATTCTTGATGGTTCTATCTTTCAGAGCTCCCTGCACAACGAACAGACAAACACACGACACACTGTTTAACAGTTACTGTACAGTCCAATAGGGACACATAATGGTTGCCATTGCTAACACCGTGGCACATTTCTCTACATTTTAAACAGAGATTTGTGAATTTACCGTATCGTGAATAAAGTCCATTGCATCTCTGACGTCCTGAAACATACTTCTGAAGGACATAAACAAGTCTCCATGCTGGTAACCTTCCTCCAGGCTGGAAGAAATTAAACGAAGATTAAAAGAATATGGTAGGGGGATAAATATTATGCAAAAGAGGAGCTTTTTAAAAACCATTAGGGGAATAACTTCCACTCACTTTGTGTATCTGGTGCATCTGGTGAAAAAGTCCACAAGGCAGGTGTAGAGATACGTCTCTGCATGGTGCGTGTAAACAGTTCAGTTAGCAGAAACAGGTCACTTGTTGATGTTGAATCAACATTTATGAACTTTTATTTAAAATGAGTTTTAAATTCGGACAAAGTTATATTTCTATTCGTCACCACATAATATCTTGATTTAACAAACCCCACACTGATATTAAAAACAGGTGAATGTAATACCTGACATATTGAAGAGAGTGTTGAGAATGTAGAAACGGTCGGTGTCATCTCTTTGAATGAACTTGTTGGGGTAGTAGTAAGCGATGTCTTCTCTGTGGAAACAAACAGACTCTGGTAGATGGACTTGAGTTTATATAGCGCTTTTCTAGTCTTCAAACTACTCAAAGCGCTTTCACGCCTACCCATTCACACGCTGATGGCAGTGGTCGCTATGTAGTGAGACCATCAGAAGTAACTAATTCATATGCATTCATACGCCGCTGATGAAGCAGCAGGAGGAGTAATTGTTAAGCAGGGACACAGCGGACATGTTGCTGCAGGAGCTGGGGATCAAACCCTCGACCTTCCGGTTGAGAGGCGACCGACTCTACCAACTGAGCCGCAGCCGCCCTCTGGTAATCACTAAAAACTGACTTAAACAATAGAAAACTATGTGAGATGTATCTCATTGTTATTTAAACATTAAATTGATATTATTACCTACTATAAAATGAGGACACATATTCATTGCCATTTAGAGTCACATTTGTGATGAACTGACCTCAGACAGAGTCGATGTTACGGACAAGATGCTGAAAGGAAACCTGTCGATAAGTGTGACAGCCTTATTCAAGCTAATCTTTAGTCACCTTTGATAACTCTTTTATTTACTTTGACATTTAAGAACTGATTGAATTTTTCAGTGATGCTTTTTTTTTTTCATTTATGTGCCTGCATTTGTCTCTGGAGCTCCTCGTATCCCATGCTAAGATGGCAAATGTAAAAAAAAAAACAACAACATTTCATCAGAGCATTGCCAAGATTTTAACTTTACCCTTTGAGGAAGCGAAAGCCGTGACTGCAGACTAAAATGTTCCCGTTTGAATCCACCTTCAAGAGGTTCCCATATTTGGTGTCAATCACCAAACCGCTGAGGATGAAGAGAAAAAAGAAACGGGAGGTGTGATCATGGTTTCCAAGACCTGACATGAGCTAAGAGGTGAAGCAGATATAAAGCATGTAACTCAAAACAGTTAACTGTTTTAAGGGATTTATGCTCAAATTTAAGAAACAAATAGACAGCTGTGGTAAAAGTCATGGGTTTTTCAGTGAAAGGAGCAGATATTAACCCTACCGTGTGGGGAAGCTAGGATCGTATGTGTAGCGTAGAATCTCATGAGGATACCCAATAGACACCAATTTGTCTCTGACCATCTCAAAGCCCATGCTCTCGTAGTCTGGGGACGTGTAAACTACAAACACAAACACAGTAGAACCATTTAAAACCAGTGTGTCTTTTCTAACCAGCAGACGTCAGAGAGAAAGATTTCAAGTTCATTAGCTCTTCAAGATGACACTACTTTTTATTTCCAAACAAAGATCTGGCTTGACTTACTTGCCATGGTGTAGTCCATGTCAAATCCATAGCATCTGATGTTTTCCAGTGTCAGATTCCTGTTGACAAACACCCTGAAATCAAACAGAACAAACAGAGCGGTCATCTGCAGTCACATGACCAGTCAGTGGCTTCCTTTAAATCTAGATTAAAATTTCAAATCTCTTTTCTCATCTATGAAGCTCTATTTGGTAAGGCACCATCACATCTTACAGAGCTCATAGATCCATATTAGCCATCAAGAGGATTCGCCTGCTTGTGCTACGTAAAGTCTCCTAATAGTCTGTGAGGTAGAGCTCACTCTACTTTTGTTAAAGCACCGCTGTCTGTCTTGGACAGGACACTCTTGTCAATTCAGATTTTAAATCCCAATACATTTTTCCTGGTTAAATCACTGGTTAAATAAAAAAAAAACATTTAAGGGTAGACTTCATTAAAACTTTGTTTTTCGATAAAACACAGAAAGTAAGTTAGGACTGGCACAGGCTTGGACCAACCCTATGACGCTATAGGCTTAGACTGCAGCACCTCTCTCACTCCATCTGTACGTATTCATGTTCCACGCACGTCTGCAGGGCACATGTCTACAGGAAAAGACACTACACTTTCCCCAGCCAGTAGGCAGACAGCTCTCCGACAAGGAGTCTGGTTCTGTTCAAGGATTCTGCCTCTTAAACAATGTTGTTGTTTTTTTTGCCACTGTTGGATTCATATTTGGTTTCTGTTCATGAAATTTAAAAATAGTATAGCCCAAAGGTACCTGCCCTTTTTGTAAAGTGTCATTAAAATAAGTGTCACGATGAGTGATAAATGAAGGTTAAGGATGAGAACTTAAAATGTTATACATTCAGAATATTCCACAACTGATCAGGTATTTACTTGTCAGCTGATCTGCATTAATGTTCATGAAGGCCATCTGAGGTGAAGAGACCTTTTCTCTTTAAAGTCAAGATTTGTGGCTTTTTTCTGTCATGGTATTAATCACCCTTTAAGGTTGCTCTTTTTCATCACAGGAACATCTATGTCAACATTGGTTACTTTGTTTAGTTCCTACTCCCTCCTTAAGCCCCAGTAGTGGGGGTGGAGCAGGGTGGAGGGTAGAGATGTTATCATCACCCTCAACTATCCCCACCACTGTTTAAAATGCCCACCACTGTTTAAAATGCCCACCACTCTTTTAAACGCCCAGAGCAAACAGAATAAAATGAAAACAGAGGAGCTGTGATGTGTTTGTGGCCGCTCACTGGTGTAAGTCTACATGGTGTCCTGTGTCATTTGCTACCAGGCGCTCGTGTTTATCAGTGACACCCTGACAGAGACAGAGAAGCCTATCTGCAGCCCCTCCAGTCTCAACCCCCCTCAGAGTTCATACTAACAGGGCCGCTTTAAATAATTTACCTGGAAACTCTTTAGTTTATAAGTGTGTTACTGCTGAGCAATGTGGATCTTTGAGATCAGTCCTGCAAATAAAAGCTGTCAGGAAGTGATGTTTCTGATGTGGGCAGACGCTGGATTCAGTGTCTGCTGATTTAAATATTTAGTGACAGAGAAAGAAGAATCAGGTAAGGTATAAGCAGGTGTGAGGAAAGCGATTGAATCTTTTAGGAAACCAGTATAATTTTTTTAGTGTTGCCTGATTCTTACATGAAAAAACTGTAAGTATTGTAAAAAGAATATACATAAAGATAATAAAAAGTCACCTGATCTGAGGTTATAAACATTGAAATACATTAATGATAGAAAGTAAACTATATTTAAAATATTTAAAAATATAAATCTCTTAACATTTATTCTGAAATTTGACCATGTAACAGGAATGAAAGGAATCATTATTGCTTTATAAGACCTATTTCAAAATATATTTTTGAATGATATTAGTAATGACCATAAATGGACTCACTTTTGGTTTAATCCTCTGTGCGCCTTTGGCTCCGCAGAGGAGATGCTGGCATCCGGGTCCGTTATGTCCATTATCCACGCAAACTTGCTGCTGTCCAACTTCTGAGAGTTTACATGCACATGAAACGGCCCTGCGGTCGGCACTTTTCGCCGCGAGAGGAATTTAAATGCCCAAATGCACACACACTTTGCAGGCGTGAACCTGTTTGTCTTATTTACGCAGGGTTCAACTCCTTCCTGCGTATTTTTGCTTTTTGGTGACGTTTTTTTTCTGTCATGTATTGACCCTGCGAGACGTCGTGTAGCGTTGAGAGTGTAGATAGTGTTATCAGAGGAGCACACGGGCTGCACGCCTGCGTAATTGAAAGGAGTTCCCTCATGACACAGAAGTCCTGCTGTGACCCGAAAAGATTAACTTTGATCATCAAGGTTATTTTGAATGCTTGAATAGTGAATGTGCCAGAGAAGTATTGCTAGCAACATGTGGCGTAACAAACGCTTTAAAAACATGGATAAATACATCAGAGACTAGAAAAGCTCTATAAGCTCAAGTCCATTTACCACTTACCATCAGCTACCAGGTCTATATATTTATCATATTCACCTTTTACTTTAAGAGAATGCTGAAGAAGTTACATGTAAAATGCATAGCTTTATATGTGCATGCATACTGTATATCCAACCACACTTCAATACAATGTATTAGACTGCTTTGCCAGAAACAAAGACTCCTGTTAGTGTTAAATGATGGCTTAAAGTGATTGTGTAATGACTAATGCATCAGTATTCATTCAATTGTTACAAGTGGTCAAGATGAAAATACTCTTAACTAAGTTGAACTCTTTTTCCAAAGCTTTTTTAAATCAAACATCTGAAAGATGAAATTAGGCTAAATTAACATATTTCATATATGACACTGAAGCTGAGTAAAATACTACTTTGTAAGGAAACTGTCAAATTATTGTTTGACAATGATTGAGGTTAAATTGTGTTTCTAAAATGTGTCCTACTCAGAACACAAGAACACATATGTGATAAACACAATATGCAAATGTCACACCCTCACCACCCACCCATACGCACACATGCACACACTTCAGGCCATTTGTCCTACTTGCAGCATGACATTTATGCAAGTGGACACTGGATGTCCTGAGGTCTATCTCTTTTGGCAGAGCATGCATGCCTAACTGATAACCTCCAGGGCCAAACCATTGTTTGAAGCTACAAGAAAAACACAAACACAAAACAAACAAAGTTGTATGTCTTGATGGAAGCCTTGAGATTGTTTCATTTAATAAAAGCACTAACCTTAAAAACAATACATTCACTTTTATTCATGACTTACTGCATTGTACACAAATCAAAATGAATTGCACTTCTCCTTGAGGTTCAATAAACAATTTAAATATTTACAGAGTGATAAAAAAAGTAATACTTTCAAGATGAACATTTTCTTCATGACCTCAGAGTTTGGTGTTGTTGATTGAGGTTCCATTGAGGTTCTGTTCAGTGAATTTACTCCTCTGCGAGTCTTCAGATTTGCAGTGCATCCTCTGAAACTCCGCAGCGATCTCCAGCACCGTCAGATTCTTGGTCTCAGGGACGTTGAACCTCACAAACAGCCCACAGATGGCGCAAAAAAAAAGGAATATGAGGAAACAAAAGTATTCCAGTTTCTCCTGAAATGGAAGCATATTGTAGGACATTTGTAAATATGTGTAAGTGATGTATTTAATTTTGTTTCACATTAATAATGTCTACTATGTACGGCTAGAAATATACCTAACATTGCAATGACAGTAAAGTTCTTACCACTAAGATAGGGAAAACCATTCCAAGTACAAACAGGCCTGACCAGTTAAGAGTGCAGGCGATGGTGTATCCAGCAGACTTATATGACTGAGTTAATATTTCCCCTGGAAGAGTAGCTGATACTCCAGCTGAGGGTCAACAAAAAAACTGTGTGTGCACATGTACTTGTTGTTGATTAAAGAGGAAACACTTCAAATGAAATAGTTCAAAATAGCAAAGATCTTGACATATGCATACCTGGTCCACTGGCAAAAAAGAAAATGAAGATGAAAATGAGAACCATGCTGAAGTATGGCATCCAGGAAATATGAGTCTGAAGAGAAAAGAAGAAGACTCTGTAGGATATCTAGAGTTTATGAGTTTGTGAAATGCAACTCCAGAAGAATCCAAGAATCCAAATATGTATTCTTTTTGTTTTGACTCACTTGCAGGTACAGAGTGATTGTGAGGAGGATCAGCGTTGCAGCCATTCCCATATATCCTCTGGACAGAAGGACCTTTTTGCCCATATTCTCTATTACCATAAACTGTAACATCGAAGCACATTTCCAGCAGTGAACCACAAGGGGGAGCCATAACTATACATAGAGGTTTCACAGATCACAATCGGCTTTATTGGCCAGGTATGCTTAACAAGACAATAGTGCAATCGGGATAGTGCAGAGGGTGCTGAAATGAACATGCTAATAAGTATGAACATGCTAATAAGTGATGTAGTATTGTGACACATGGGTTCATTTTCAAGCGGTACATCGGAACATTAACATTAAAGCAGTGTGCATTGATTGAGGAACATTTTGAGGCCAGCTGGGACAGCAGAAGAAAAGCTTAAATAAATCAAAAGGCCCAAAACCTAGAAGAAGAAGAAAAGAAAAGAAGCAAACAGTAGCCTATGTCAGGATGAAATTATGTATGGGCCATGAGAAAGATATAAAATGAGTGTTTGTGACTTACACAGGCAATAGACGTACAGAGCTCACAAAGCCCAGTTCCCAAGGCTGCGTAACGTAAATGCTGTGGTTGGATTCCTGCCGCACGAAACACTTCAAAAGAATAAAAGTACACCTGGAGAGAAGTATAGACAAGAACCAAATTGCATCAAAAATATATTTTTTAATTATCAGATACATTAGCAATATCTGTTTTGCGCTACACGCATGCTTGGTAGGTTGAAGTGTATTCTTGTGCAGAGAGGAGTGGATGATAGATTAGTCTTAACATTCTGTTTTTACTTCTTTTTTTCTTTCGTTCAATATTATTTCGTTTTACAGTCTGTTTTGTTTTGTGAAAAATGGGCTTTTGGGAAAATGGAGAATAAATGCCAAAGCCACTGGATTTAGCTTTGTTGTATGTTTGAAGACTTTAAAGAGCACGGACGTTTTTCTAAGAGCATCTTAAGATTCATCCCTCAAAGGATCAGTCTGAAATTTTGGGCTTATTTGCTTTCTGTCAGAGTTAGGTTAGAACAGTGTTTGTCAAAGTGGGGGTCCTGGCCCACTGGTGGGTCACCAGGGGGGTGCTATAGGGGTTGTGGGAACTTGAAGGGAAATGGAACAAGAATAAAAATCAACTATTAAAATGATTTGTGACTATAAAATGTTAACATATTTACGTTGAGATGTTATTTATCACTGCATATTGAAATGTTTGTATTCCTTTTCTAAGCCAGTCTTTGAAATAAATAAATAACACACACCTTTCTAGCCAATCGGAATCGAGCACTGATGACTGATGAGTGACAATAATGGAAGCTGCTGTAAGTCTGAAGAGCTACCGACTCAATGAGAAAAAGTACGACACATTTTTTATCTATCTGTATGTTCAAAGAATTAACAGAATTTTTCAAGAGGCGGTCCTCACTAGAAGCTAATACTCTATGGGGTCAGTAATTGTCATTTTTACAATAGTCTTTTATCATTTCTGACAATTAGAAATGTTTGTAAGCGGATAGCTCAGAGCAGCTACGTACCTATACCATAAGCACTGTCTCCAGCGTTTAAGCTAACTTGCTCTTGGCTAAACCCAGGAGCATGTTAGCTTAACACAACATGGTCACAACAATCAGTCCTGTTTGCGTCTTCACTTGAAACCTTTGGACTTCAACTCTGCCTGTTAACACTTCTAATATATTAACCCAACAACCTTAAACCTGGTCGGCACTTAAACAACACATTTAATCTTCATCATGTTGGGGGCATATACAGCCCTAATGCTAATCATTTACCCTACGCACAACACAGTTTCAAAATGAAGTTCTATCTAAATGAACGCACTCTATCCTAAAGTAGAACATTTTACTTGTGCTAAAGGGTGTTTAATGTGTCACTCACAGCATTGATGCCACAGAGCTGCAGTGTAGTGAAAGTAACAAAGATGGTGATGAGCTGCCAGCGAAGTGTTTTGTCTCGAATCAGCTCCAGCACTGAGTGGTTACGAACAGTCTGCAGGGCCGCTTTCTCCTGCAACATCTCCTCCACCTTCATGCTGTGGTCCTGGTTACCCCATAGCCTCCTTAGAGCTATGGCAATGCAAGCAATCAGCGGATTAAGGCCATGATAACAAGGATTCCTCTGTATACAGTTCCTCTGAGGTATTAAGAGGTCTGTCACACCTTTCTCACAGGCCTGGCGGTCTCCTCTATCCAGCAGCAGGAAGCTGGGAGACTCTGGCAGGAAAGGCAGGGTGGAAAGCTGGACTAACGCTGTGAAACCATTAAAACCAAGCAGCCATGGCCACCTCTCATGTGTGCCAAGTAACTCACTGCAAGAGAAACATCATTTTTAGTATCGTACCACACTGGAACTCATCTATATATAAACTGAGTGTTAAGACTATCTAAAAACTTCAGCTCATTCAAAATGCTGCTGCCAGAATTCTAACAAGAACAGAAATAATCTAGCAGAGGAATCCTCTTTTATAAACTTTACAATGGCCTTTAGTTTCTTTTAAAGTACTGCTGCTAGTTTATGAATTACTCAAGTATCTTATAATATAAACTGGTCGTTAGACCCTTTAAATTCTGTAAGCTTTGAGTTCCTCGAGGAAGGACCAAGAAGTGTAAGCTGCTTTTAGCTATTTGCTGCAGATGTGGAACAACCTTACACTCCTTTAATTTTCTTTGTAGGACATTCAGCACATAACCTGCATTGGGGCTGTATTTTACTTGTTTTATCTTATTATTAACAAGTCATTTCATTCTATCGTAACTGATTTTGTATTGTGTGGCTGGGAACCAGAAGGTCACAAGTCCTAGTACCACCAAAGTATGTTGGTATCTGAAAGGTAGAAATGGCTTTGGATTATTTCGATTTTTTCGATTTTTTTTTCGATTTTTTTTTCGTAAATGTCACATTGTTGTTATGGTTTTTATTCCTAATTGGTTTTTTTTAGAATGTCTATAGGTTTTCTTTTCAATTCCTTGTCCATGTAAAGCAATTTAAATTGATTCTGTGTTTGAAATGTGCTATATAGATAAAACTATCATGCCTTTCACAATATTAACACAGCCTCATGATGTGTAAAATTCCATATCCATACTGAAAGGACACCTTGGGTCTCAGTGTTCTGACCTCATGTGTGCTGTTATTTGAACCCACCACCACCTGTCCCCTCATTTGACCCTTCACAAGTATCCAAGACTCCGCCCACCTCACCTGATCCCGAGCAACTGACCACCGAACTTCCCCAAGGAGAT
This sequence comes from Labrus mixtus, assembly GCF_963584025.1. Taxonomy (NCBI): domain Eukaryota; kingdom Metazoa; phylum Chordata; class Actinopteri; order Labriformes; family Labridae; genus Labrus; species Labrus mixtus. Next base: position 12,752,229 of record NC_083628.1, on the reverse strand, counting down.
GAAGGTACCAACTGTGACACCCACCATCCCTCGTAGCCTCTTGGGGGCGCACTCAACCAAATACAAGGAGTGAGCAGAGAGACCGAGTCCTTGAGGCACACACAGGGAAATCATACATTTCAAGAAGAGTCAATACTAATCAATAACTGGGTGAAAAATGGCCAAAAATGGCTATTCTCGTGACAAGTATAGACATTGACTGGTGTTGGGTGAAATGTGGAGCCAAGAATGATGGAGCAGCCATATTTGAAGAAATTACAGGAAAGAAAAAAAAGAGATGTGTTTTTTTTTTTTTTTTGTAGGTTCACCTGAATTGATTCCACAGAGAAATCGTCCCACCATGATCATCTCAAAGGACATGGCTGTTTGGCTACAGATCATCAACACAGCTCCTATTATCGCCACAAAATTGTTCAATAGAAGGCAACGCTTTCTGTGAGACAGTAATACAGAGACTATTGTGTTAAAGCCTGAAGGCATCATTGGAAAACAGGAAACAAACGCTAAAGGTATAATTTTGTTTGTTTTAAACAGTAGACATTTATTGATTGTATGCCTTCTATGTTCGGTGAGTACTAACCTCCCAAATTTTGAGAGTAGAGAACCAGCCATGAACCCCCCAAGTAAACCCCCGATGCAGTAAATGGACACCATGAAGGACCAGATGAGAGAAAGCTGCCACTGCTCCAAGGAGACATTATATCTCTGCACACATGTTGTGTTCACCAGCTCCTTTATAAACTGCAATCATCACATGCAGAGTCAGAATCCTTTTCATAAAGTACGGGTATCACAATAATTGCACGTTTTCCTTCATAAAAGTATCACACAGTTGCTGATGTGGAAAGTGTTGCGACAAAATGTACTTGTTAATAACTATATTTCTCTTAATTTAGCCATGATTTCTTTGCAGATCTACTTACAGCAGACGGGGAGGTCATCACAGATATACTGAATCCATATTGAAATGTTCCCCCAATGCCAGCAGCAAAAATGGCAGCTATTACAACCGGACAGTCGAGCTGCAGAAATGCAGCATGTGAACAGTTATTTAGTCAAACTTCTGTACATCTTTATGAAAGGAAAACAAATGATGAGGTTTAAACACCAAATAAATGGAAGCATTACCTACCAGGAGCGTCAAGTACTGTGGCATGGCTGGAGTCTGGTCGTTGTCATGTCTGCAGTCTTCCGTATAAATCAGACATTTAACTGTTGAGACATATTTAACTCGGCTCTGAAATCATTAACTTTTTATTCAGGTCAAAGAAGAAATTTAAAGGTGGGCAATACATAAGGCACCGTTTTGTGTATGTGCAAACGAAAATAGTAAAGCTATTGAAATATGAGTTAAAAAAAAAAAGTAAAAACAAATCATGATTGAAATATGATCCTGAAGCTGAATTTTCTTTGAGGATATTTTCATTCAGTCAGATTGTAAGAAGAAGTGAATTTCCCACATTTGAAATATTAAAGGTTGCAGGAATTCTTGACAAACCTAAAAGAGAAACCTTGACATCCTAAAACAATGATTACACATTATGCAAAGCAGTCATGAGCGAAAGCAGATCTCAAATATTCATCAGCAGTTTCTAAGAAGAATGGCCCTCTGACCCTCTCTTAAAGTCTAACAGCCGTGTTACTTGTTAAGTGATATCACTTTGGTATTCAGTGTAGAGTTGGGAATTGTACCACATGAACTAATTATTGTCATTTCACAGAGCCTCCGAGGATTACACATAGCACAAAAAGTACATCGGGCACAAGTTAACAGAGTAGAGGTGTAATACCACTCCCAAATCTGCACAATGATGGTTCTCTTTGCAAATGGTTAACTTGATCAAGTTAAGACTGGAGACAGTGTATGAAATAAAAGGCAACATATTGCATAAATACCAAACTATGTCTTGTTTGGGAGTAGGGATTTTCTTCAGTTTTGTTGTAAATATGAGGTTTCCTGTAAACTTGCAGAGACTCCAGGAATGTTCTTTTAACTGACCAAGAATAAGCCATCATGTCATATTTTCGCTTTGTTTCTACTTTGTATGAATCTAGTTAACACGTACTGACTGGTGAGCTTAAGATGTGCTGCTCTGTATAACAACAAGACAGACTCCGCTCAGTCTTTATGCTAAGCTACACTAACAAACGGCTAGCAATGAGGTTGATACCAAACGTTTCATTAATTGTCAACTATTCCTACAAAATACACCCTGTGGTAACAATGCAGATAACAGGACTAGCTAGAGACTATTGGTTGATTTGTCCGTGTAAGAAAAGGATTCAATAAGGCACTTCTTTGGTGAGTGTCCAAACTTTATTCTAATGACTCCTGTGTGACTTCAAAAAAAGGAAACCTTGTGGGGTATCACTCTGTGTCAGGCAAACTGTCTTGCAAGGTGTCAGACAGCTGACCTCCAGGAAGGAGCTGCTGATGGCTGTCCTGCATCGTCTCTGGGAGGTGGCAGACTCTGTTGACAAGACAGACAGACCATCGAGAGACAGACACTTCTAGAGCGCTATCAGGTGGACTGTTTCCTGGAGAGGATAGAAGAACTTACATTAGTCAAAAAAAAAAATACAGGTTGACATACCAAAAAAAAGGAGCATTATTAGGGATTTAAAAATTTCTCTGTATAAATATATGTAAAAAATGAATTCATATGCAAATGAAAATAGCTGATTGCGCACAAATGCTCCTGCAAAGGCATGGGCATAATGAGTAACTGTACTGACACAGTCACAGATGTATCATTGATTATCTCTTCTGGCCTATACTATGATTGATTCTTGTATAGGTTAAATGAAAAGAAAGTAGGAGTCTATAGCCACACCAGTTGCTCTGTGAGGCCAATCTTAAGGCTTTTAATCGTACAAAAATTGATACCCCTCTAATATCTGGAGAAAATGAACTAAGAAACAAAAATGTAAACCTAGTAGGTAACTACAAAAGACAATATGATTTGGATCAAACATCTAGGAACAGTGAATGTTTTTTAAAAAAAGTTTGTATTTATCAATTATATATAGATGTTACATACAGTATATATATGTAACATTTGATTTGTTTGTGGTACAAAGAGTTGTTGGGATTCATCTTCTGGGCACCCTGAATGTCTTGGAATTTAGTTATTGAGATATGTTTGTGTTCTGAAGACCCACAATTTATATGGAATCAATTTCCTTCTTACAATTGATGTCTACAGCGTAAAATTCTCAAACTAGGGGGTTAATCTGTTGTCTTTCATATTGAATCATTTTCTTAAGGAGTCATCATTATTGACACACACACGAAGAAGCTCTGTGTATTGTCTTTTACTTTGAAAATTCACAAATTTTCAGTCAATTAAAATCTAGACTTACTCACTGTGTAAACTACTGGTGTGCCAGAAGTGCTTAGTTGGTTGAATTCCCTCAGGCATCTTATAAGGAACCAGAAAAGACAGCCTGATTAACGAGCTAAAAAGTGCCACCCTGGTACTTCAGAGCCAGAATGTAAGAAACAACAGAGAAAGAGGAGACGAAATTAGGGCACTGAGATCAGAGAGAGAAATACCACGCTGCGCTTCATTGTGTTTGAGGAGGGGAAAGTGTGACCAGATACTGAGTATAAATGAGAACTGGTGGATGTGCTGCACCTGACAAAGGCAGAGGAGCAGGATGACTGGTTTTATTGCTGCTGAGAACAAAGAGAGGAAATGGAAAAGCCTGAAACTGGATCACAAAAAAACGATGTAAATCCTCAGTTGTAAAACTGTTACAACATATAAAACCCTAGATACCACAAATTGTTCTACACGATAAAAACATTTTAAAAATAAAAATAAAAAGAAGCTGTTCCTGGGTTAGACAATGTTTATTAGTAGTTGCGTAATGCAGGTCAAAATGAAACATTACACATTTCCACAGGTCTGAATCTGTTGCCAACTACTTACGCGAAAGGCAAGCTGCTCAGCTGTGAGGGAGTTGAAAACTTTAATGTTGGATAAAGTTATTTTATGCATCTGTGAGTCTATTTGTTGGACCACCCATTGTGAAAAATAGCACAGAGATGTGTGCTCTCTCCTCTTTGCAACTCTTTGAACCAGTAACTGTAGCATCAGCTGGGCTGAAGACAGTGTAGATCGATGCCTTTGAAGCCAAGTTTTTAAGAGGAGATACACGTCAGGTGAAAAATGTGTTTCACAAACAGTCAAAATCATTGCATATACAGACTTCTTTTGTGTGGGTGGAGCGCAAGATTATTATGTCTTATGTTTGCTAAGGTTAGCAGTCTGTAGATTGCAGTGTGGCTGGCATTATTGGGTCAATTACTGTACTGACTTTGTGACTGTACTCTCTTTTTGCTGCTGTTTACTTTCTGTTATTTATTAATGGAGTAGATACTCGAACAGAGCTGAGATCTAATCAACTTTTTTTGTGCAAATTGTTTTGCATGCTAATATATGGTACATATTAAATGTCCAGATTAGTGAAAACACCTTTACAGAAATCAGCATACTACACTTTATCATCACTTTTTCCAAGGGGCTGACAAGACAAATACTTAAAAAAATGAGTGCATACTTAATGCATACTTAAGTGATTATAAACAATTATAGTATTAACAGTTAATGTCACCTAGAAAAGTGTCATCTTTTTGTCTTTTATCTTTTTGTAGCATAGAAAAAGCACATTTTAAAATGTCATATATTAACACATGATGACATGACTTGTAAGGTATGGTTTAGTCATTATCCTTAGTGCATAAACAAGCCCCCAAATTATTATGTGACTAACCAGTGAAACATGTTATCAGTCCAGCTTGCCAAAACAGCATCCTCCAACTGTCACTTTCTTAGTGTCTTAAATATTGACTTCAAATTTGCCATGAGGTGGCAGTAGCACCGTTAATATTCATAGCATGAGTCCCTGAACAACCACAGAATATCTCTGCATCTAAACTCTTTTTCAGTAGTCAGTCAGAGAAACACTTGGCAGCAGAAACAAACGCTCAAGGAGTCGTGCCAAACTCGTAGGGTCCTCCCAAGTAGACAGAGAGTCATGGCAACGCTTGATCACAATAAATAATAAATGGCTCACAGGTTCACTTTACAAGGAGCTTTTCAGGTTCAGACACACACTCACTATATTCTCATTATCCGAGTGTGAACTGCAGTCCAGCTGGGGTGACTGCTGAATATTTTCACAAACAGTCAGAGGGCCCTGCTGGACACAAAATCAAGACCTATCTCATGTAGTTAGGCTAGGCCAAAATATAGTGATTTCATCAGCTTGTTTATAACACTTGTGAAAGACAGGGAAATCAGACTGAGAAAAAACATCCACAAACACTTCTAAAGCTCAATAACTTATATTTTGATTCCACAAGATGCTTATTCTCTGAATTTCTCGGTCCAATAATACTATTCCACAAAATGTTGTGGTCCTTCAGATTTCTGTTATTAGTGAAATGATAACAATTTGTTATATTACTACCTTTTTACAACTAGCAAACCTGCTACTGAGCCGTGTGACAATATAATGGCCGCTGAGAAAATATGGTTAACGGTTGCATATTCTGAGACTTCTTGTCTACTGTAAGCTCAAAACCTCAAAGTAGCCACTAAAGAAGACTCGCCTGATAAGCATTAATTCAACATTCTGGTATTTATCTGTCTCAGACAGATGTAGGGACTCTCTGCTCTTATTTTACTGAACAGAGACGAGCTGCAAGAGTCTGCTGAAGTGGCATTTCCTCATCTGTGGTTGGATGGTTGGATGGGATAATGGGTTACAGACCGGAGGACATTAAAGAGCAAGAAAGTGGAAAGATGTAGTGGATGTCAGACTTTAGGATTAACCCCAACGTGTGCCGTGCTCGAAGCAGTTTAATAATATTTAGTGTCTGACCAGTGTTGTGTGTGTAACCAAATTGTCAGTAAGGTCTATGTCTTTATCAGACATGCACATACAGTTGCGCACACTATAAAGTCAAAGATAAAACATGCTGACATAGTCAAATTCGTCCTCAAAGCACCTGTCATGATGGATCCATTCTCTATTCTCCAGTGAAAAGAAACAGATTGGTACAGCTGAACACAGAACACGTAAACCAAATACCATTGCAAGTATTTTTGTTATAATCATAGTTATCACAACATTCAGATTTGTAGTTTTTTTTTTTTTAATTATCCGGCTAATCTTTTCTTCTCCTGCAAAGTTGTCAGAGCAGTACCAGTCGGCTGCTCACTCTGTGTAAGACCTTAACTCTCAGTCTGTCAGAGTTTCACCGCTATAAAAAATAATGTGTGTTGTGAAAAAACAAGAAAGACGGACCAGTTCAGCAGTGAATTCCTGCCCTCTTGTGCAAGCTTCCCCTTTCTTTCCTACAAAGGACAACGATTAAAAAAACAAACCATCAGATAAATTATATATCTCTTTACTCATGGAAATAAACATATAACCTGGCAGTCAAAATCCCATTTTGTAAATTGGGCCATCATGGCCTTGAGTGTGGCACTCCAACCAGATTGCCTGTAAATCTTGAGCTCAACGCAAATGGCTCTTCTGTCAGGGGTGACCCGTCTAAAAGCTCTCTGGATTCAGGTATCAGGGACACCAGAGTGAAAACAGGTGCAGAACGTTTCTCACTCAAGTCAGGTATCCAGTGTCCATATGACTCAAGAAGAATGACCACGTTCACTTCATTTACTGCACAATGGAGGCAGGCGACATCGGATGTTTAGTCAAACAAGAGGAAAAATGTGTCTCAAAATTACATTTCAAATTCTTTGGGATATTTTTCTTTTTTTTGAACAAATATATTTTCCTCTCCATTGTTGTCCTTGTTTATGCTCATTTGTGTGGCTTTGTTCTTCCTCTGTCATTTTCCTTTTGAATCATTTGTTTGTTTATATGCTGAGCGTGAAGAAGGTTATGGTTTGCTTGCAAAAACAACGGATGTGTGGCAGCTTCTAGTAAGGAACTCTACAAAGAGACTGATTTCCTGGACAAGCTCTCTTTAGTATACTACTATTACCAATGTGACAAAAGTTTGTATTTATTTTAGTTATTGTTCAGCTTAATGAGTTTGAAGCATACTTTGTAGGCTGAATGTTATTTCATCAATGTATAACACTTCTTACTTAAGGTTTGAAGTACATGATAGATCAAAGTATAATTTATTTAAGCATGGATAATAGCGTTTTGTTTTCAGACAGCACACTCTTTTTTCTCAAGGTGATTTGCTCGTTTACATTTTGCATTTATTTCAATTAATATAAAATGTTGTAAATGTACGCAAGTGGACAAATGATGTGCATTGGTAGAGAGCACACATGCAATTTAGTGACATTTACAGGGATTTCATTATTTCTCACATTTCAGGGAATGTCATGGATTGTCTAATTGTTTAACCAATACAATTGAAAACAACATTGACTTTGAGTTCCTGACTCGATGTAGAATCCTGACTGAACGCTCAAATCACCTGCTTTCCTCTCTTACACAACAGCATCAGTTTGCATTTAGCACCATTAACAAACAGTCTGGATCTCAAACATTGCTTTTATTTGTCTCACCTGTGATGCCAGTCAAGTCATCGAAGGACTGAGAGTGAAGTTTATGAAAAATCTTGCAATCAAAAAAGAAACCTGTATGTATAACAAAAACACATCAAAAGCAATCTATCACTTTACCACATGGGAATTTAAAAGCAATCAATGCTCTTTGAACAACCCACGTTTCTCATAATAATAAATGGAGAGGAATTTGTCATGCTGACATTAGTGCAAAGACATATCGACGACTTTCTCAGCTGAAACACCCCCGAGGCACAGGTGTATGGCTCGCTAAGATATAGTATGGAAAGAGTGAACTATACTGTAGTTACATAAGACCCCTAAAAATACAACATTTAACAGCTGTGAATATCCAAGAAATACAATTAACGTGTATTATCTACAAGAAACCACGTGAAGTTGCACTTAACCAGATTACTTTTTACAAGTTTCCAATATTTAATACAATTGGGATTTGAGGGAGTTTGTAGTTACATGTTTGAAAGGAATTATGTACTAAAGTCTTTGACAAATTCAAGAAATGATTTAAAAATACAACAATATTATAGACTATATGAACTATAGCCTCTGAATAGAAAACTGTAAAAACACTGAGTAAAACTAAAAACTAGACCTCTGTTACATAAGAAATATAAACCACTGATTGCAAAAGAAACATACATAAAGATAATGCAAAATACATATATGGTCAAAGCTATTATGCTGTTCTGTTGTTAAGGTTGACATTACAAAGCTGATATATATTTAAAAACCATCAGAAGTAACTAATCCCATTCATAGGCACTCATAGACCGCAGACGAAGCAGCGGGAGCAATTCAGGGTTAAGTGTCTTGCCCACGGACACATCGGACATGTTGCTACAGGAGCTGGGGATCGAACCCTCGGTTGAGAGACAAAGACTCTTCCAACTGAGCCACAGCCGCCCCGTTTGGCAAAAGTACTTATGTACAGGTGTCCCTGTTGTGAAAAAACATCTGAAAAGTGCTTTTCCTAGCGATGAATCGCTGGGAAAAGGAGGATAAAGAACAGCCGTAACTCTCAGCAAGAACATATTGAGGTCAAGTCTCTATGTAATGGACCTTCACCCAGAGGAATCCATGAAATGACCGCTGAGCTTCTGAGTGGCTGTTTCTTTCAACCTAAGCAGGCCGCTCACTCTGCTTCTCGTCTCTCTCCACATTTCTCTACACGCTTGTCAGGATGATCAAAACACAGTCCGGTAGGTAAACACATGGAGCTTTGGAGTGAGGTGGTGCTGACTCTGTGATTGTTTGAGGCAGTGTTATATTTTCCTTTCAACATGCATCAGAAGAAAAAGAGAGAGAGGGTGTCGAGCAGGAGAGGGCTCACAACTTGGTTGCAAACATTTTACTCATGGAGCGTACGTGACCTTAATGACATTTAAATTGAATAGAAATAGCTATTGATTCAAACAACCCTGTTTCCTAAAACAGGATGATTTTAAAAACACTGAAAGCCCATATCTTACTGAAAATGGCATAAATACAACATATAAAATGTTCAAACTGATGACTTTGTTTCTGTTTCTTTGAAATTGATGCCAGAAAAACATCTGAAAGCAGTTTGGACAGGGTGATTTTTAATCTCAATGAGACTTTTTCCTGGTTAAATAATAAAATGAGAAATCAGTCCATTTGAAATGAGCCTAGATGCAGAGAAGGTGTCAGTGTTTCTGGATATGGTTATATACAGTTTCCTCTTTGCATGGTAGAGTATCAACTAGCATTTGTAAAATCAGCATTGAACTGTTTTCACTGACAATGGTGTTTGAAAGTGTTCATGAGCCCAGGCAGTGATGCCCACTGACCACTGTAGGGTCGTCTGAGGGGCAGAAGATCATGGCCCCCCCAATGTTGTTCTTTGGCCTTGTCCCTCTGCATACAGAGATTTCTTCAGATTCTCTAAAAATGTTAATGATATTGTGAGAAAGCCTCCCTAAAGTGAACGGGTGAAGAGTTAACGCGCTCAGACTTTGTGATGGAAACAGCCACACAGTAAAAGGTCGTAGGCCGCACAACTCACCACAACACTCGCATGTTTTTATTAGCAGCCATTTAATAGAATAGCACAGACTATTTGTTTAATTTAGCATTTGTTTATTAGAACTTTTGATTTAAGAACACACAGTGGATTTATTTTGTCATTGTTGGTTTACCAAGGAAAGTTATAGGAATGAATTTCTCTTTTCTTTTGAGTTACCTGGCTGACGTGCTCGCCTTCCTGGTTTGAACAAAGGGTGAGTGTGAGGGTGGAGCTTGGCTTTGTGGGAGAGGGCCATACCAAGTGCTCGGACAGCATGGGGGGGGATCTGGGTTCCTATGGTGTTAACTTTTAGTTATTTTGTGTGTAGTCCTCCCCTGTGTGTTGGGTTTGGTTTGGTCAGCCGGCTTAAATAGCCCCTCAGTTGTCACTCTGTAAGGTGTGTTAGTTGAGTTTGTGTCCTGTTCAGTTAGCACACATTTTCAGTAGAGTTATGTTACTTTGACCTCTTTTAGCAAATCTACTTGAATATTTTGATTCAGTTACTTTTCGCTTTTGTTAAAAATCATTTTTGAATAAAGAAACCTGATTTTTGAACTTTTAACCCGTGTTCTCTTGCCTTGACTGCTTGGTCCATGACAGACTTTATAAAGCTCAAGGACTCCATGCAGCAGAGCAGCAACAGGAGCAGCCTGGACAGAAGAGTATGTTTTAGCTATTCTTTCTTTCCTTTCTTCAGAACCACACACACATACACACATATACACACAGTTATGTAGATAAATACTCGCTCACAACTACAGGAAACAACGACTGCCCACATCAAACAAGCCTATGTATGTCTGCCTATCTGTCACAGAATAAAAACCCTTCAGCTGTGAATCCAGCCCTTTGTCACCAATGTACCAACTCTTGTAACATGTTGTTTGCATCAAATTGAATTAGTCATATCATTTTCCAAAAACAATACAATTACTGTTTCAACGATTGACATGTTGCCACTGTGCTATTTCCTGTTGTTATGTACATGTACACAGTGTCCGCACTTCTTGGATATGGGGTTGTAAAAGAGACAGACGGGTGACATCTTTAGATATTTGATAGGAAACAGGAAAAAGAGTAAACATAAATCAATGTTAGTGTGTGTATCATTTTTTCTATCTAAAATGAGGAACTGTCTGAATGCCAGTTACCATATGAGGGAATTGTTTATTGTCTTGTGTGAATGAGTTATAAAGTTATAACGTTTGTCAACTGTTTTTCTGCTCTGTAATTTCTGCCCTTTGAAACTGTATTTCATTTGTGTATTGTTTCTAGAATAGGACTTATGTATCTTAAAGGAATTTCTTGGTTATGACTTTTAATTTATGTGATCTGAAACACCTGTCTATTTGAAATGTTGTTTTATCCAGAAAAAAAATGAAAACGTATAGCAAATAAGTCAATTTGTACGATTGTATTTTTGGGGGTCTGTATATGATGACTCAGCACCTACCTAGATTATTTTCTCCTCACATACACCTTTATATCTGTTCATTAACATGGCATGTCAGTCTGTTGAAGTCATTTTAACCACTGACAATACATGAGTGTACATGAATGAATAATATGTTCATGACTAATATTAATGCAAAGCTAATTATAGTGCCTTTATCATAAATCTCTAACTGAATGATGAAGCGACCTGTAGGACTCTCATGGGGTTTCATGAACAACTTAAAGGTTCATCACAGATCTAACCACAAGCTAATCTTGTGCATAAATAAGTAATGTATATTGATTTTTATGTGATGTGTTTCCTTTTAATGTAATATTTACCTTACTGCTTTACAAATATTGGGATGTGTATAGGTGTTGTTTATATTCTATAATGTATTTTCTCCCTTTCTTTTTTGTTTCATACTTCCATCGTCATAAATGATAGGATAAGAGGACCTTCAATGCCCCCTTTAAAGAGACGTGGACAGGGTCCGAGTCCGAGACCTCACTGATAGGAAACTTCCACTGGATATAACCTACTCCAATGAGAGCACTTAATGAGTTAGAAATGAGAACTTAGTGTTTTAGTTAATAAGTTAGAGATATAGAGAGAGATAGATAGATAGAGAGATACAAAAAAGTATGTGAAATACAAACTTATAAATAACCAAAATGAAATAAAAGGATCGCCACTACAATCCAGCGTTCTTTCCTCTCACTGTGTCCAACAGAGATAAAACAATGTTTGCACATTGTAACCCACCCTGTTCCCGATATAAAGACTGAGTTCATGCAGACTGTCTTCATTCACTAGATTCCACACACAGACACACTCACAGGAAGAAAAAAATAAAAAGCTTCCGCCTTCTGAAAGGTGGGAGGTGTCACATGGTCAGCTTCAGCCAATCAGGAGCAAGTGCGCATTGCGATCCTGTGCAGAAGGATTGTTTTATTAAAGGGTTGGTAGTGATCAATGAGCGAGTGGAGCTATCCGCTGTGCTGAAAGTTAGCACATGATGGAGTGACTTTAAGCACCGCGGACAGCTCCGTCTCCATGATTCATTATAAAAATAGAAAAACTGAGCGTTCATGCAGCATGTCATGCATTTTTTTAACTTAGAAGTCATATATTCTGACTTTGCTTGGAGTCCTTGTTTTGTATTGCAAAAGATGTTCAGGTGAAGGAGAGGGAAACAGAGACAACTTCGTGACTCCAAGCAACAGAAGCAAAGAAATCAAGTGTGCATCCCTGACTTAAATCCCCCCACAAATACAAAAGCATAACTTCGATGTAGCCCAACAGCCCTAAGACTAAATTTGTTGCAGCTTCGACGCCAGGACGTGTGGATGATTGGGTTTCAGCCTATGCTTTATGCCTTCACTGCTGCTCAATCTCGGCCAGTAATTCCTCAGGGTGATATAAGTCTTCTACTCCATTAATAACGCAGCTACCAGCGGTCACATCAATCTGTGGCTGCAGACACGAGCCTACGGACATATAGGTGCTACAGGCCTCGCGCATTCACGTGGTCAGCCGCCGGTGAGCTGAATGGAAGCAGCAGCGGCGGCTTGTAAATCGGCGGTGACAGCGAGCTACGTGTGTTTCCTATGAAGTCAATAAATGGGGAATCAGTCAAAAATTTATGAATAGGATCTGGCAGGTGGGGTGTTCTGTGTAAATTAGATCAGTGAGAAGGAGTGTATCTCACAGTGCAGGGGTGTGTCGATAAAGTGACATTTAACAAGAGTTAAAAGGAGAAATAACTTATTTTCTATGGGTTTTATTCATACTTTTTAAACTCTCTTTTCTGGCTGCAGTTTCATAAATAAGCTCAGTTAAAGTCTTTGTAAAGGTAAAAGTGCAATGGGAATTCGAACACTTGAAAAAAAAAAGTGATAATTATGCTTAGTTTCTTGTTGATCCCAATGAATTAAGGCTGGACTTCAAAGCCCCCTAGTTGCAACCTTTTCATGACGTCGAGCCAGTTGTTTTGGTCCCCTCTGCCCAATCGGAGGCTCCGCTCACATTCTACCGGAGCCGAAATGGGTCTATTCATGCCGCGGCTCCGTCCTCCCGTAAGTACCACAACGCCCTTTGTCGGGGGCTCTGTGGTACCCGACTGCTGCTTTAAACAGCAGCACTGACATGGAAAGCCCATTGCAGCTGCACAACGATTTCTTCCCAGAGCAGCAGCAGCAGCAGCAGCTCCAGCACTGTAAGTACCAGCACTACTGCGGGCGCGAGGATCGGCTCGGCAAGCAGCAGCAGCAGCAGCAGCAGCAGCACGAGCACTGCTGCACCTGCAATAACTGCACCTGTGAGGCGAGGAAAAGCCTCGTCTTTCGTGGGACGTCGCCGACCACTGTGGGAACTTTAAGGACACCTTCGGAAACGTCTTCGAGGCAAGGCTGCCAGTACAGCGTCTGTGAGTTCACACCCTCTAGTCATGGTAGTTCATCCAGGAATCATCATCATCCTCACCATCAGCAGCAGTGCCGCGGTCGGCAGCGGGGCAGCCTGGGCAGCAGCCACAAAGACAGTAACTCCTACAATGAAATAGCCATGAGCAGCTGCAGATACAACGGCGGCGTAATGCGGCCGCTGAGCAACTTGAGCTCGTCCCGCAGAAATATACACGAGTTTGATTCTGAGTCCCAGCCTTTGCAGCCAATCTCCGCCGCGGATGCGTCGGACACTTTAGTATCAAAGCCGGAGAACAATTCAACCACCCTGATGCCTTACGCATCGGGGGACGTAGGGGGAGGCTGCGGCCACAGCGGCGGCAAATCGGGGAAAAAGAAGAACCAGAACATTGGGGAAAAGCTCGGGCACAGGAGGGCCTTGTTTGAGAAGAGGAAACGGCTCAGCGACTATGCTTTAATCTTTGGGATGTTTGGGATCGTTGTTATGGTTATAGAGACTGAACTCTCGTGGGGAGCCTATGGAAAGGTGCGTATCTTCTTTAAACCCATGCTGCCAGGAGTTGCTTTAGTAGCAAGAAATCACTTGAAATAGACAAAACTTCTGCTAAAAAAAAAAAAAAAAAAAGTGTATAAGCAAAGAAGAAGTTGTGGCACCCTACAAGGTGTCCCATGTAGTCACATTGTCACATGCAGGCCAAAAGGCCCACTGCTGTCCAGCCATGAAGGGGAACCACTAAAACAACAAGATAGTACATGACAGTTTGTTAGCTTAAATATAACTCACAAATATTCTGTCTTGATTTTGCTACATGTGTTTCAATTGCTTCTTTTTTGTGAGAATGTGTTTTTTTGCCATGCTGTTGTGTGTTGCTGGGCTTTAGTGTTGTTGCTCTTTTCCAGGAGTCCCTGTATTCATTAGCTCTAAAATGCCTGATAAGCCTTTCTACAATCATTCTCCTGGGGCTGATTATCATATACCATGCGAGAGAGATACAGGTAATGTACAAACTCCTTTGTTACTCTTTAACTGTCGGTGCTCAGCAGTCTGATCTTCATCTCACTATCTCCTCACATGTAAAATACGTACATTCATCTCTACATGTTTAGATGCTGGAGGATGTCCTAAAACATTTGGTGTCAATTACTATCACAACATTTACAGAAGTCAAAAAAAAAGTTTGTTTCATTTCAGTTTTTCAACAGAAAGTGTGATTTACTACTAAATTTTAACTTCCAGCGTAAATATTTTTGGAACTTCTTTATCTCTCAATTATCTTTTCCAAATCTTTACACACTTGTAGTTTCAGAAAGGACTGTAGAGGCTATTAGACGTCATAATTGGACTGATCCACATCTCTTTAACCCCACATTAACAGTTCGTCACATTTTGATTCAATTTAGTTACTCCTCGCAATGTTCAGTGGGTGAATATAGATTGTAAGGCTCCCCTGAGACGTTCCAACACTCGGACAGTTTTATGACCTTGCCTCAGAGCATTGTTACATTACCTTTCAGTTCTTTCTGCGCTTCAGCACTTGCATTTTTGTGGAACAGACACTGAATTAATGGTTTCTACTGAATGCGATGCATGTGGCCGGAAAGCTTTATGCATCAGATGCCTTCTTTTCCTTTTTTAAAAAAAAATGAAATCAACTTAAAAGGAAAACTTCGATGTAAAGAAGTCTGAGCAAGCAGTAAAATGTGGAATGACAGCATGTTTAATCATGTTAATGGATTTCCTTTTAAACAAGATGCTGATTTTTTTTAAGATGCCTTCAGCTAAATTGTGTGAGCTGATCCTTTAATTCTCAGGGTTTTTTTTAAATCAAAATGTAGAAAAAATGTTGTGTTACAAAAAGGACCTATATAACATTTGACAAAACCTTATACGTTATGCATTAGCTACAGCATTTCCATCAGCCTTGTTGGTATTTTTAGTGCTCCCAGGTCTCAGGGGAGTATCAGTCATTGAAATAGCCCGACAATAAAATGTGTCGCCCCCTTCAGATGTCTCATTGTAAACCTTTCTTTATGAGGGATGCTAGAAATGCACACACATCATTACATATTTCAATGCATAACACAAGTGTTTTCATTTCCCCTGCAGACACGTCCCAGGTAGCTGTTTGTATATTGCAAGTTTGCATGAGAGTATCACATTCATCCTTCCCCTCGCTCGGCCTCCTCGCCTCCTCTTCTAATCCTGTGTGAATTATTTAATTCATAAACAGAGACTTTTTAACCCCCTGTTTGTCTAAACTTTTTCCTTCATGCTAAATAATAAAGCGATTTAGTTGTGACTAATGTGTTTTGCGGAGGTGCATTTTTTTCACAGCAGGTTTCTACTTACAGAGTCTTGTAACAGATTGAGTAATATTGGTAATCAAGCCAAAGATTTATGTATACGGTCCTTGTTTGCAATAAAACCCCTTTAATGCTTAAGCACTGAATTGTACCAAACACTTTCAATGACTGTTTTTCTAATATTTTGTGATATAGCAGCACATCTGTGTTGCTGAATATGGTGATGATGGCACTTTCCAAGAGCCTGAATCCATTACTTTAAACATGAAAAACAACTGCGAGGCAATATCCTTTCATTCATTACAGTCAAACTGAAGTAGTTTTAATTTAAGCTCCACAACAAGCTTTTCCGTTCATTCCTTTAATTGTCAGTAGCTGCACATTTACCAAACAGGAGGGCTGTTTCAAACCTCTTTGATCCAAACTCCTCTGACAGTCATGTCGATACCGAAAACATTTTTCACCTTGGATAGCTCTCACTACACAATAAAGACATTTCCTCTTTTGCTGACCTAGAAAACTTTATTAAGGCAATTGTTTTCCTCAAAGTTGATTACTGCGATGCACTTTTTCGCCACACAGTCCATTGTCACACTGATTTATATATAGTTTATTCAAAGCCTGAAGCCTTTAAATGAATAAGAAACACCGCGTCACTGCGGTCTTACTCACCGCCTGCTACTTTGTGCGAGTTGATTTTGAGGTCTGTTTGCTAATTCATCAAGTCCCCTTTGGAACAAACTATCAGCAGCTTCCTGTAAAGTGACTCTGTCTGACTATTTAAATGCAGTTCCTAGTGTTTATACTTCAACTTCCACCGCACCAGCTGCTCCTTTCCTTCCCCGCCTGAGGGGCTTTTGTGCCTGTCATTGCTAGTCTGTCATTACTGGGTTCCTGCAGACTGACATATGTGCTTGCACTCACACACTCACACTCACGCACTCACACATGAAGACAAATTAATTCTACATCTATCAAGCTAATGACACCACATGTACACACAAAGGCTCTGTATGTGTGTGTTTCATTTTCCTCTCTCTCTGCTGCTTTTGTCATTCGTGTCTACTAATGATGTTATTTGGTTATTTTTGTTGTACATTTAAAGACACCATTCTCAACATTTCCATATTCTTTAAATAGAATAATCCCAGATGTATTTTTTATGCGTCGCCTACATTAACCATACTGCAACACCTCTAGTTTGGACAGAGATCAGACAGTGTTGTGCTTTCAGAGGCTAATGTAGCCTCCAGCTGCTAGCTTCTAGCAGAGATGAGCAGCAGGCTTTAGAGGACTGGAAAGCTTGCCTCTCGCTAAAGACACATTTACAGATTCTGAAAAAAAAAGTGTTGTCCCCTGCTCAAACTGGTGCCGACTCATGTGACATCACCTGAGGCAGTTTTTATGTCATCGCTCTGCTCTCTCTGGAGCCACAAGAAGGTCCATAGAATGTTTTTCAAATATAATGTAGCTCTTCCTTAAAACTTTAACAGATTTCATCGTGTTAAATAGGTGGTGCTTATGATTATAATCTGCACTCTGGTAGTTAATTTTAGTTAATTTCTCTGAACTCATTCAACTGTTTGCTTTAGGTTGAGCTGCTCTTGTAATAAATATACCTTGAAAAGTTTTTCTTTAAACCATTGCTGTCTGATGAAGTATTTGACCGTCCCTTCACTGGTTTGTACCCCAACTTAATGTTTCTTATGGTTGTACATTTTAGACTGTAGTGTTCTGTAATTGGTAAAGTGCTGATTTGTGCGAAAGTGCACTTTTCCATGTGTAAAAAAAAAAAGACTCCTGCAGAGAAATAGATTAAGCATTCACATCCATGTGTACTCACAGATGCCTGTCAGATGTAGAGCATAAGTCAGGATGATGAAATATTTTCCAACCACTTCTCGCCCCTTAAAACTGATTTACTTGTCAGACTCGGTAAGGACTTTGCCCTCTCGTTTTTATTGGATGTAACAACAGAAACTTTTGACAACTGAAACTCCAAAGGTCAGGTCAGACAGGATGGATGTTGGACACCAGCTGTCATTGAGTGTTTAGGGATACATCTGCTGTGATGTTTGACCTACTGAGCCAAGTGCATTAACAGCAAGAGACATGTTCTTCTGAATGTCCTCCGATTTGTCCCAACAAACCTCCAATTAAGAGGAACACTTTTAATGTCTAATCCTCCTTTGGATATATAGCATGATGCTGTTTCACTTTATAGTTCTCCTTGAAGTGTTATCGGCCTGATTCAGTCCCAATGATATCTTTTGTTGACAGCTGGCTTTATGCCCGAGTAATTTTTAGACTTTTTAGTTGGGTTGAGTTTGCTGTGTTGGCAGGAAGCTACTTACCGTACAGTACAAAAGGAAAAAGAGAGGTTAGAGTGTGTAGCTGCTTCATGACTTTGATTTGTCATTGTCAAAGACAAGCTGCAACATCTTTCTGTTCTCACTACTCAGACGGTTGATGAGTTCACCTTTTTCCAAAACAGACAGAAACTGACATCTATTTGAAAAGTTTTCTCTTTCTCTCACATCAAAGGCTTGTTGCCGAGGGGCATTTGTGTTCAGGCCATTGCTGTGTCGTACCTCGTGATGACAGTTCTGCTGAGTTTTCTTTAACTAATACAAAATGCTTTGGGGGGGGCCTTCCTGTCTTTGATGTGTACTTTTTGTGATAAAAGTCGGCACTGATGTGTCACAGTCACGCAGTGTTAAATTTTTTAATCTACAGAAAAGATAAAATAACAACACATCGGCCAAGCTAAGCCAGCGAAATCCTGCCAAAGTCAAAGTTGGCCCGTGCTTGTCAGACCGCCCCTGGGTGGTGCGTATGCTTCAGAGATATGGTGTAACTGCAGGAGACGCTCTGCATTTCTCACAGTGAAATCTGCCCTCTACCTGAGACTCCAGACGAGAGTCAGATAACCAGTGCTGGCTGGTGACCTCGATGTTTTCACTGAACGTAGATACTTTCAAGGGCAGAGGCAGCCAGAGCTGTGAATCCTAAAAATGGTTTATTCATGATTTCAGTCAATTGTGCTCTGCATGTTACTTTAAACATGCAGATGGTTAGAGACTTTATTCTGTGCAACTTGGCTCCAGCAGCAACACTTAAAGAAAGAAACATTTAGACAAGCTTTCACTTTAGTGGAGAGAGGATTTACTTTGCTTGAACAGTAGAATTAAAATGCAAATGTGAGACTTAATTTCAAAAACAAAAGCAAACTGAAACTGCAATGGCTTCAGATTTACTCAGCAAAGTGGCCTCTTAGTGGCTCGCTTTGATATCATAAATAAAGCATTGCATTAATGTCTAATTGGGCTAAACCTCTCAACCTAATTCACTAATGAGATCGAGCGATTTAATTCTCACTGACAAGATATATGTTCCCATCTCCACATTACACAGATTAAATATTGAGCTGGACTCCATTAGTTATATTGAACATAGTGAAACCAGTAACCAACCCAGCTTGCACCACAGGTGAGCCCCTCTGGGACTGATGCGGGACAGGGAATGATCAAAGGACTGTGCTGTTATCTCTAAACCTGACGTGAATGAAATTCCCCATAATGAAATTGTGGGTTCAGGCTTTGTGTTTGGAAAGCCCATTGAAAAACAAGCTGAATGTCTGAGAGAGGCCAGGCTGGATTTGTTCTCATTTTGATGGTCGTCTTATATTTTGTATTTATGGTGTAATAATAACTATTTGGGACATTATCTATCCTTTGGGGATAGCTATTCTGTTCCCCCAGGTTGTCCTGAAAAAATAGACGTATATAACACGGTTCTGCATTCCTCTGGTGAGAATATACATGCCTTTTTATAAACGAGACAAGGTGTTAAAAAAATGGGGAAAAAGCCTCAGTGTGGTTAATACTCTAGATTGAGTTTGCATATGCAAACTCTAGTGGTTAGCTTTAGCGAGGGGCCATTTAATACAAGTTGTCAGAGCTGGCGGCCCGCAAGTTGTATGGTGGAGCAAGCTGCTGGCATTATATCGAATAGTGCTAGCCATAGAGATGTGATTGCGGCTATGTGCTGTACAGGGAGCATTATTTGATGGGGGGGCGATTCCTCTATCGAGAAATATTCTTGCTCAAAATATTAAAAAGAGACAAAGAGTAAAGGAGTATCGAAAACACGCTTCCCCTTTCCTCACCCTGATAATGCAGGGAGTAGTGGTGTTTTTAAGTGATTCTGTACTGGAAGCATTGTTTGATGTGGGCTAAATGTCCATCGAGATATGCTTCCCCTGAAATCTTACACAAGAGAGTACCAAAAGTTGCTCGCCAAACCCTAACAATGCATATGGAGAGAGGAATTCTTTTTTCATTCTGGTAGCATTATTTGATTGGCGATACGGATAGCCTCTTCTATCATTTTGTTCTATGGTAAGTTCTTTTGACAAGGCAGCACATCTCGGCCAAACACCTGCTAGCGCAAAGCGTCAGCTAATTGAGAAGCCAGCTAACACAAGCGAACAGATACCGCAAGCAGATGGCTAATGCAAGCAATTGGCTAGCTCAAAAGTTTACACAAGTGCTGTGCTGGGCTAACACTAGTGGTTGGCCAATGCCAATGATAGTTTGGATTAGTGAGCCTAATCGGGATGCTTATGATTATTCAGCTAGATAACAGGCTTTTGACAACATGTTTTATCAATGGACTTCTTAGAGTGTCCTTTGCTTCAACAGAAGGCTAACATTCAGGTTCCATGTGTTTACAATGCATTTCTATGAAAATAAAAATAAAACAACGGTTCTAAGAAAATGTCCTTTTCCACCATATTTATCCACCATATTTTCTCCACTTGGAACCTCAATTGTTTGTTTCATGTTGTTAAAACTCTCCAGTGTTGTACAGCTGAGTGTTGTGCAGAGCCCAATTTGAACCTTTGCTAACAGGTTTTTACTGCGCTTACGTTCCTTTAAATTGGAAAATTTATTTCACCAGGGTGAGTTTGAATTATTTGTCAGGCTCCTGTAACTAATTTAAAAGTGTCTTGTCTCATCAGATGTCCGTTTTTATTTTTGACTCTCGGCATCTTCCCCTTCATTATATTTTGATGTGATTTAAAAAGCAGAGTTTATGTTTCTTCCAATGCTGATGTTGTTTCCTCCACCTCTCAGTCATAACTGTCTGTTTTGCTGCTAGCATGGAATATTTGATGCTCAGAGGTAAAGGGCCCTTGAGTATTGTATTTCAGGTCATCCATTACCATAATTGCTTTTACCAAGCAAGTAGGCTTTCCTTATGCAACCTGCGTGTAAATCTTTAATTACATTGTTTTGAGGCAACAAACTTTGTAACTGCTTTTGACAGGCCGGGTTTGTTGTTTAAAATGTAAAATAAAACGCTTCTTGTTCTGTGTGCAAACAATAGATTTAGCTGCATTCAGAGGCCTCATTCTGTAAGTAAGACGCTGAGGCGGAGTGGAGTCACAGCTTGTGTTTCCTAGTCTACATTACACTCTGTTGGAAAGGCCGAACAAGGCGAGCTGTGGTTAGAGTTACACACTTCTCTGACAGATGTCCGTTTGTTAAAGGAGCTCGGTGTCACTCATTTGATATGAACAACTGCCTCTGAAAATTTAATTCATGTGTTTTCTGTGTTTGGAGGGAACTTTGATTGTAGCTTTTAAATAAATATGAATGAGCTGCAGAGGCATTGTCGGGACGGTTGTAGCATTTGTTCAGGGACATGTGTTGGTTGTAGCTCTTTGTTTTTTTTTGCTGGAATGTGACAGTTTTTTGTCCGCTTACACTTCTTATTCAGCAGCTTTTGGGTGTATAATTAACTGAGAAGCTATAATTAGCACGTGTTGTGGGTTCAGTGTGTCAAAATTAAGCTAGCGGCGGTGGTTTCAAAGTGCCTTCAAAGCTGTCAAGCTGTACGAGAAGCACTCATGTATGTCTGTGAGAAAAGTATCAGTGCACAGTCCTATTGATTTTTCTAAGCGTCTTCTTTGTCCTTGAACATCATGAAAAGGGGCCTTTCTCTCGATGTGAGAAATATGACTATTTCAGCAATTTAATTTTATGTTAGGTATCACTGCTAAATTTACAATCAAGGTCGCTGATCCCATTAGCCTTCCAAGATTGGGACGCTTTTTTTTAACTTCTTTAATGAGAAATTCCAAATCAAGCTAAATGGGGAAGGGTTGGCAATGTGCCGAGTCGTGATGTGGGCCTCCAGTGTGCGGTGCATACTGTGAAAGTTTTATTTCTCATAAATTTTAAACCTGCTGTTTTCACTGATTGATTAATACATCCAGTAAATTTCAGATTTACAAGGATTGTTACTTTGACATAGAGAAAACTGCAACAACTCCATCATTTCTCAAATCAAATTTTAAGATTAATAATCCATTATATAATAAGAGGTGGTGCAAAAACAAAGAGTAAGGTCTTCTACCTGCTTTTTGCAAAGTGTCTCAAGATAACATTTGTCATTTGTTGTTCAAGATTGATTGATTGATTGATTGATTGATTGATTGATTGATTGATTGATTGATTGATTGATTGATTGATTGATTGATTGATTGATGATTGAATTTGTCTAGGCTTGCGAACTGCAACTGAGAGCCAATAAATTAACTTTTTATTAAACTTTTATTGAATAAGCAAACAGGGGTACAAGCAGCAGCTCTAAGGGGTCTCAGGGCTGACAATCTTAACTTCTCCCATTATTCAAAAAATAAAAAGCTCTTTGCTGAGAAGCAGAATCTTTATACATTTCGTAATTGTAATTCTCTTATAATGCAGGATAAAGTGTCATTGACCTCTCATCTTTAACAAAATACTGCCCTCTTAAGAGAGTTAGTGTCAAATCTATGACTACACTTAAGATCGACATCTAAAACCTGAAACACTGACCCTATAGGCAGTACTAAAAAAGTCTGATAAAGAGACTTGATTTTATGTGTTCTGCATAATTTGAAACGTAGATTTAAAATCCAAGGAACGCACAGAAACTCCACAATGTTGTAGATGTTACTCTGAATCTCTTTTTGTTTGTTTGTTTGCAATAATTCTTTCAAAAACCTATGACATTAAATATAAATACGAGCCATGAAAGAATGAAGGACCACTTTCCTCACAGCAAAAAGAAAAAAAAAATTCCATAACCCTTATCCTTTTCTGACCCCACCTTTCCCTTTAATATTCCCTTTTTCTGCACTTCAACGTGAAATATTTATTAAATTCTTCTTCATGCCTTCAGGTAGCTGTGAAATAGGACTAAAGTCACGACGAAAATCTAAACGGCAGACTTTAAACATTAAAGCTGAGCTGAGAGATGAACCAATCTGTGCACAGTCTGCTACACTGTAAGCGCAAACATTCATCTGTGTGCAAAGTACATTTAAAATCCAGAGAAGTCACTGGACACTGTATTATTCAATGCTAAGCATATAACAGAGGGTTTCCCCCACAAAATGTAATCATGTGCAGTTTTTCTTTCCCCTGCAGTGGTGGTGGTGGTGGTGGGGGTGGGGGTGCTTCTGCTCTCGTGGCAAAAAATCAGCCGCCGGGAAACCTTGCTTGAAATTGCTGACGGCAACATTTTGTGAGATATCTACTCTGGGTTGTGACGGCTCGTACACAGATGGAGACAGACCTTGAGGTTATTGAGTGTTTATAGCAGGAGCAGCTGTGGAGGAGTATCAGTGTGGCGTGTCAAAAAGAGGAATCATTTGACGAATACCGGGAGCTAATACAGTTTGATAGTGTTTAATCCTCGACCTGTAGCAGCAATTCTAAAACCCTGTGAGGGGAGGAAGATGGAGATAGTGAATCCAGGACTATGAGCATGATCGGGGATCACAGTGGCAGGGTGGAGATGGCGGTCATGGGCTGAGCCGTTAGTTCAGGGTGAATACACAGAGCCGTGAATCTTCTGATAGCTTCAGATTGGAGTGAAAGGGATGAAGAGGAAGGAGGGGATGAACATGAGGTGGCCACGTGAGGAAGCGGCTCTTTATGATATAGTACGGGATGGAGAAGAGTGATGAGAGGTGCAGAAATCCGCCCACACTGTAGTCCCCGGTGGGACGGCCTGCCTTCTGGCTGGGGTGACCAGGCGACCAGAACTTAATGCTAATGTGAAGGCGGCAGATGTTCCTATCAGCATAATGCTTTGAAGTTGAAAATGCTTACTGCATGATGCTAATGTAACACTTATTTTGTTAATTTTTTGTAGGCTATCTGAAAGCAGTGAGGGAAACAAAATCTAGGCGGGGGAGATTTGTCGCAGTATTGAGTCCTGGTGCGCTATAGTCACATATACAGTAAAACGGTCTTTCCCAAAAATCACAAACCTACCATTTCTTGATATTAAATGGCGCATTTTGATCCCACAGCTCGAGATAATAGCTTGAGAAAGCAATGTCAATTTTATTCATAAGGAACATTTAATTAATGGCTCAATGTGCTTTACATTTGTGGTAAAACAGGAATAGAAGAATTAGCAACTGCTTCCATTATCATGAATAAGATAACGCAATCAAATCAATAATGTAAGCACCCAACTTACACACAACACAGCAATCAAACACCTAAAAGCATAAAGAAAATCAAATACAAAAAAAACAGAAAAAAACAGCTGCATATACAAACAACCACACCGGTGATCACAAACACACACAGAGTGACTTTTTGTTCACTCTGGAGTTTAAGTTTAAAAGTAGAGACAGTGATGAAGGACCTCGGGTCAGTAGGCAGGTGGTGTGTTTTCCAATGTCTAGTTTTATTCATGACTCAAGTACCCAAAGATAATTATTTGTATTCAATGTGCCATGTATCTTTCAAAGAGCATCTTCAAATATAATGATTTCAGAAGTTGGCATATAGAGTCTGCCACTTTTCCTCATTTTTTATTCAAAAATAGTTAGGCCATTATTTTTTTCTGACAGTCAGTTCATTTAAAATGTGTTTAACACTCATCTTGAGTTCATTCCTACCTTCCTTTTGCAACAATTTTTCTTTCATTTCATTTTATTTTAGTCAAAGTTTATTCTGTTGGAAATGGTCCATAAAAACTCAAGTCTTAAGAAAATGTGACTCAAAAATGTGATTTAATGACTGGAGGCTTTTTGTGACTTATTGTTAATGAGCTTTAAAGATTTCCTGTAGCATGCTGTGTCACGATGATGAAAATGTTAGATGCCTTTCACCCTCACGCGGCCTCACCGTGCCCTTTCCTTGCAGTTATTTATGGTGGACAATGCGGCTGATGACTGGAGGATAGCAATGACATATGAGCGCATCTTCTTCATCTGCCTGGAGATCCTGGTGTGTGCGATCCACCCCATCCCAGGGAACTACACCTTCACCTGGACGGCACGCCTGGCCTACTCCTACGTGCCATCCAAGACGGATGCGGACGTGGACATCATCCTGTCCATTCCCATGTTCCTGCGGCTGTACCTCATCGCTCGTGTCATGCTGCTGCACAGCAAGCTCTTCACGGACGCCTCGTCCCGCAGCATTGGGGCGCTCAACAAGATTAACTTCAACACGCGCTTTGTGATGAAGACCCTCATGACCATCTGTCCCGGCACTGTGCTGCTGGTGTTCACCATCTCGCTGTGGATCATCGCCGCATGGACTGTCAGAGCCTGCGAGAGGTGCCAGGATCACTTTCTCATGCTATGCTGCTCTGCTCAGCATGAAACATAGATAAGGCGTAAAAATAGATAATGTACACCCATCTACACTCACTCTGTGTCTGAGCATTAAAGTAGAAAGATTTACTAGATTAAAGCCCTGCAGTAACCTGACAAATATTCAGTTATATGCACAGAATTACATTCAGTTTTCTTCTTTTTTTTCAGAATGAGATAAAATAAGGTTGGGTGCATGAGTTTTGTCAGGTACCTCAAAGCCTTCAACCCATTGCATCTATTATTTATTACAGGTATCATGACAACCAGGACATAACCAGCAACTTTCTAGGAGCCATGTGGTTGATCTCAATCACGTTTCTTACCATTGGATATGGGGATATGGTCCCAAACACATACTGTGGGAAAGGAGTCTGCCTCCTGACTGGCATCATGGTGAGAAAAGCCGTTCTTAAGACAGTGTTACTGTTTTGAAAAGATAGTTAGAAAATATGCTTCCAGTGTGCTAACAGTTGTCATCTAAATGTCAACTTTTATTCATGGAGAGATTATTTCAGGACACCACATTTACAATAGCATTGAGTCGACTACGTCTAAATCTAGACAAACAGAAATGTCATCCAAGAACCAGAGAACGGATCCTCAAATAGAGTGCCATTTATTAAATGGTAAAATAAAATGAAGGTATGTTTGAAAAAGCCTTTTAATAGGATAGAAAAAAGGAACTCATTTAAACATTTACAACTACGTTTTTGGATGTTAAAACGAGTTTCTTAAATATCCTAAAATTAAATGTGTGTATTGATTTTAATGAGGTTCTCTTTGGTGTTTCAGGAGTCAGTTGTACTATTATTATAAGCAGAAAAAAATCCACATTGTTAATCTGTTCCTGTCCCTTCAATGACAGGGTGCTGGCTGCACTGCCTTGGTGGTGGCTGTGGTAGCAAAGAAACTGGAATTAACCAAAGCTGAAAAACATGTTCACAATTTTATGATGGACACCCAGCTAACAAAAAGAGTGAGTGGAAGCGACTTTATGGTTGTCGATTTTTGGTTTACAGATATTCTAATTCTCCGCTGTCTTTCTCAAATGTGTCCCTTCTTTTGTAACATTAGGTGAAAAACACAGCTGCGAATGTTCTCAGGGAGACGTGGCTCATCTACAAGAACACCAAACTGGTGAGGAAGATGGACCACGCCAGAGTCAGGAAGCACCAGAGGAAATTTCTCCAAGCCATTCACCAGTAGGTAGCTCTTGCTGTTAAGCCTGACTCACCTATGTCCGTCTAATCCCTTGTATCCAGCAGTGTGTTGACTTGACCTGCTGCAACCTGAAATCTGAATTGTTTGACACCTGTAGCAAAAAATATGTGCTGATGATTATTGTACATCACAACCTCGTTTCACCTGACTTTACTAGCGTTACAATTTCCAATGTGATAGTGGTTTGGCATGTTGATATTGCATCTGAAAGACTGGCCAAAATATGCAAGGGGACCCTTTATCCAACAATTTATCACTCGTTTATTAAATACAGAGAAATGGGCGCCATTGGGAAACTTGCATGTCTTATCCATATTAAACATTTATGTCCCTGAAATCACAATGGAATTACCTTGAAATACCTTGAAAATATTTTGAGTTACTGAATCCAAAACAGTGTGATATTGATCGCTGACCCTGTCATGCATGGGACATAGGTTGATGTTTATACTCTCAGTGATGCAATAGAGTTTATTGTGATTTCATTTGTATTAAAAAAAAACACAAAATTGTCTTCATTAAGCTGCATATTCAAAATGTGTAAAATGCATATTTTTCATGATTAGTGAAAGTTCATGAAAGTCAGAAAAATGTCCCTTAGGTTTGAATAAGTTGTTGGAAAAGTCAGTGCTTCAGCAGCCTTAGTTTTACAGAAATATTTCTGCACAAAATTAAAGGTTTCCTCCAAATAATCTCAGTTTACAAGTTCCACAGCAGCGTGATATTGATCCCTCTCTCTCTCTCTCGCTCACCGTTATTTGTCAGATTGACCCGCGTGTCTCTCCTGTGTGCATGCTGACCTCATGGCTGACACATCGGGGTGTACTTTTCTAGCTGGTGGGACACTCACCTGTCAGCCAGTCTTTTAGTGGGTCCCCAAGGACTCCCAGAGTGCTAGCTACCTCCAAAACAGTATCGATCCTAGCCTCACCTCGCTCTTGTTTTTCTGCAACTTACAGTGCTTACAGGCACATTCAGTCTGTGTTTTTTTTTTACAAACTTGCATTCAAATCAGTGATTTATAAAAATAAGAAACAAGATATGTAATGATTGTGTTATTATGTAGCTTTATGCTCAATTGAATTGCCCACCTTTTGTATGTTTATGTGCTTTCTGTGGTTTATGTATGTACATGTGGTCTCCTGTGCTCAACTTTGATTTGCTCATGAATCGTTTGAACATGCATTTATGTTTAAAATGCATTAGGATCTTTGATTATGAGGAAGACAAGAACAAAATCTGTCTGCTGCTGCTGCTGCTGCTGCTGCAACCTGCATCCAGATTTGTGTCGTTTAATAGCCTTTTGTCATGGTTGCTTAGTCGAGTCATTACGTCCCCCGCTGTCGCATTCAGGCGATTTGCAGCAGCGATGACAGCGACTCGTGTCTCCTGTTCTTTAGGACAGCCTAATAATGGAAATCCCCTCTGAGCTAAATCTATAAAAAAGCAGATTCAGTAGGGAAAAAGTCACGTTCAGCTCTGTGTGCAAGGACAACTGCTCAGCATGGTGTCAACATCCTCCCGTCACACCTTTATCTTATAAAGGTTCTGTTTTGTGGTGTGTTCACAGGCCTTAGCTTAAGGGTTTTTTTTTTTTTACTTTTGCCTGTAGCCAGTTTACAGGCTGTGATGCATCAAGTCTGGATTGAGATGAAAACAGGACAGGAAGCGAGAAATTCACTCAAGTGGAGGGATGGAAAAGGCCCACAGCTATCCTTGACCTGTCACGAGGCGATAGTAAACATCAAATCAGATATCCCTGTGTCTGTTCCTCGGGGTCAAAGCTGCTTGAAAAACTTTCTCTGAGGTCTGAATCAGTCACCAGGAAGGACGCAAGGCGCAAATTGTTGTTAAATGGAGCCATCGGCTTCTGTGAGGCGCTGCCTGTGTGGGTGAATGTTTTCCCAAGTTAGCAGGAAGGTTGTTTTGATTTACTCGACTTCTGATAAACAGGACTAGAGTGGGGGGGAAAGGGATTAAAGTGCAGGCAGAGCTTCAGCAGCTAACACAAGATGATAACACACCACAGGTTGCAGGGAAGAAAAGTTAAGAATAAACAGTTGCTGCTGCTCAGAGGTGAGCTGTCAGAGCAGAGATGAGGGTTACAGCAGCCAGACGTGAGCAAACACATTGTGCCATCTGAATATATGTTAATCTGATATTGTAATAATTCATTTGTCTACTTCATGTTTCCTTTTTTTCCTACTTGTGTCGACACTATGCAATAGAGCTCGAAAGTAAGTCTTCGCCTCACATGTAGATACAGACCTGTTGTGTGCATGCTAATGAGAGCTTGTCCTTCGACCCAATAATGTGACTTAAAAAAAATTACACTCCCTCATTTGATAAGTGAAATTCATGCCATGAAAAAATGACTGACAAAAAGATACGACCATAATTCTGATATATGATTTCATTTAAGATGCTGCACATGTTTTTAATAGACATCTGTTTCAATAAAATACACATTAGTCTCACATTATCACCTAGATGTTCAGCATTTGTGTTTCAAACGTCTTTAAATATCCAGCACAAACAGCTTTACGTCTTATTATTGACACATGCTGCACACACCCACGGTTGCATACAAAGTGAATTTCAATTATCGGTGATGGAGGGTGTTTTTCTTTCCATTTCTGCATGGATGTGATGAGGATTTGATCTTTAATCAGAAAGCCACTGATTAAACTCCAACCAACTGTGCTTTCACGTACCGAAGGATGATGACTAGAGCCTCTCCAGGACACAGACCTGCAGTAGCACAAGTATTTAATCTTTAATATCCCTCAAGTCATGTTCTACAACTCAGCAGTCATGCTTATTCAGATCAGGGCTCGGGGTCATCTTTCGGCGTGTGGAACCATTGTTACGCCTGTTGCTACATTTGCAGCCACATTTCCTCGATTTTTCTCTGTTGGATGACACAGAAGCAGAGACGATGATCCGCTTGCTATCATGGCTGGTTAGCAGCATAATAACACTAACATACAGAGGTCATGCATTAGTGCATTAGCAGGGTGAGCATTCTGCACACCCTGGGTCACTCACTTGCTTAGTTTTACCACTACATAGGCGCTGTGTTACAGTATGTAGCAGATGTTAAGTCAGGTGTATCAGCGCAGTCAGACCGGCCCCTTTGGGAATGGTGTCCCTTTACATCCACAAGGTTGAAGTTGGAAACATGACAAGACGTGAGTGCTTGTTAGCTCAGAGATCAGTGGATTGAAGAAACGGGAAAGTGACCTCAGAGGAAGGTCAGAGTAAAAAAAACCCAGAGAAATTCCGCTTGAGCCAGAGAGGCTTCACATGTGACCGACAGTTTGTAGCCTTCAACGGGGGCAGAAAGTAGAAAAAGAAAAGAGGTAGCAAAATGTCCATTTAACTTAACACATTTTTTTGTAAAATTAGGCAAACGTATAGGACATCAGAAGGAAGTCCAGAGGGTGAAAAATCGAGCGGAGCACTAACTGAGATTGCCCTCTCTGATTTAGTGTGGTATTGAAAAGCTTAGCATGGCCGTTTTTTTTCACCTCCTGATGAATAGCAAGCAGATTTAGAGTGCCCATTCAAAAGGAGAACTGCCCGTGAGGAGTGATTTAGGGAGATACAGAGACACGTGGACCAATAAACGCAGGGCGAGCATAGGCCTCTTCATCATGAACTTGAGCTGCCCTGTTCTTTGAACCCCCATGTGACGGCTATTGGTCATCCAACTGTGAAATGTCGAATTAAAACAGGTCTTACATCAACTACTGACTCATGTAACATCGAATATATATGTTTTCTTTCACCTTTTTAGTCAGTCTATCTCCTATTTTTCTTTTGTTAAAGACTTTAAGAGTGCAAGTGCTGTTTTGCAAAAGTATTCTGTACCTGTTTTTGGATTCTGCTCTGTATGAGGCGTTTGGGTCCTGTCAGGACATCTTGGTTTCCTTTAGAGATTCCTGTGGCACCCTCTGTTGGTCTAACCTGTCATCTTCGCTCCACATCTGCCTGTCTTCGGGACACAGACAAACGATCCTGCATTGCATGAGAATGGGTGCATCTGAGCCAATTAGCAGACTCCCAAAGGCCCCCTTTAAATCCCTCCTCTATCGTCATTAGTTGGTCTTCGATTCACGTTCAACCTAATGATCACCTCACATTCATCCATGTCTCGGTTATCATATGTATTTTAAAATCAAAACCTGAACCTGACATCCTGTTATCATTCTGTGTTTTGCACACAGTTTAATTAACAAAGCATGCGTGGGTGATTCAGAAAAAAATAATTTAATATCTTCAAACCACGTGAGGTCGACACTCCACAATACTGCACCGTTGCTGTTTTTGAGCCCCCGAGAGGAGGAGTAAAAACAGGCTTTGGAAGCCCAATTAAACAGGAGATGTGAATTATTTAAGCGTGTCGTATGGAGTAGGTTTGATATTTCTTGCAGAGCTTACGAGCAAGCATTGGTTGCTGACAAAGTGGGCCATATAGAAGGTTATTTTATCTGGCAAGTCTCCTGTCAATGGAAAAACAAAGCCCCTTTTCTACAATGCAATATTTAAAGGATTTCTTCAGACATTTTGTAGGCATTTTCTCAATTCTGATGCCCATTTTTTTTATGTTTGTACTGTCTAAAATGGGATATAGTCGACATACAGTAGCTGCTATGCAAAGGTTAAACTTTAGTCACTGTGTTTACATGGATTAATGTTTGATATCTGTGGCTTTTGACCAACTAAATTATTCATAAAGAGAGAAAAGGTTTAGTTTAACCGGAAAGAGGAATTCAAAGGTACAAAAATGACCTTTTTTTCCGTTGTAATCTTTTGTTGTAATCTTTTCCTCTACTTCATTTTGGGTAGAAGTAGACCTAAATGATGTTAACGCTGCATATTTAGGTGCTCTGGTACTGTATGAGTCTTCCACGTGCCTTTTAGCCTGGTTGTACAGTATGAACAGGTTGAATAGGATACAGAGCTGGTCTTTTCCCCCCTTTGTGGTCTCCTTTCCACTTGCATGCAGCTCAACCAAACAGACTGCCCCTTGCATTTTCTACACACATCCTGTGCATGTCCTTTAGGAGTGTCCTCCGTGTGTATGCCTCTGTGTGTGCACAAATTTCAATGATACAGCCATTCTTATAGCGTTCATTCATTGGGTTCTGAATGGTCTTGTGTTCAGATTGAGAAGTGTTAAAATGGAGCAACGCAAGCTGAATGACCAAGCAAACTCACTAGTGGACCTTGCTAAGGTAAGCTAGACTAACAGTCTACTGCTGCATTGTACTTTAGGATAGATCCTGATAAGTTTCTTTCCTCTTTGTGATTTAATTCAATGCTTTATATGGGTTTTTTTTCTCAAAGTCTACAGGTGTCAAATAAACAGACAGGCTGTTCAAAAGGTGGTTAAAACACAATCTGTGTGATGCTTCTGGTTATCCGGATTCACCTGAGTTTCTGAAATAATGACTTTATTTTATTTCACAGTGTAAATTACTCGCCCCAGGACATGTCTGTGAGAAATTTACTGAATGAGAGTAACAAGAACCCCCTTTGAGGCTGCATCGCTTTTCACCTTACGTATCCTCTGATGTTTGTCTCCAGATGCACTAAACAGTAGTTGACGAACCTTAGGGAAAGACCAGGCAGCACGCCAGCCTGACACAGCAGAAACACTAACCTGGAAAGGGAGACACAGTGTGATCTGATGATTCAGCCAGAAGTAGAAAGGCAGAGGGAAAAAAAAGAAGGAGAGAAAGGCTTTGACATTCAAAAGTACACCACAGTCAAACTGGATTCAGGCCAGTGTGTCATGAAAAGTAACAATTAATATTGCCCGGCTGCTTCATGCTGTAAAGCAGCAGTGCGAGCTGGGATGTGACATTGGAAAACGGTGGCCTGTTCCCAGTGCAGCTCGAATGGACTTTCTAATGTTGCTATGTGAGTCTGTTGCCATAGGAGGGCAGTGTAGCATCAGTACCTTCAGTTTCACAGAGGAAAAATTAGGGCTGAATGTATCACTGGCAGCTGCACTGCCACTGCAGTGCAATGTGAAATTCCTCCGATTCCAGTGTATTCCCGAAACATATTGTCTCCTTTAGAGTATATTAGTATTAAAACATCTTTATCATTAGCATCAATATTATTATTAATGTGACATGTGTGATGCATTGCTTGGATGAATGCTGTTTCAGGCTGGATTACTTGTCTCAGAAGTGCTGTTTAATACAATCTTCTCTCTGATTTTTTTAAATTCTCCCATACTCTTGTCCAGAAAATAATCAAAATTGTCTATCGGAGGTTAAACTGTACAGTTGAAGTTGGTCTATACTAATCATATACACAGAATATATATGTACTTGCTCCATTGACGTCATCATCATACCTGCCCTCCTCATTGTCTACCAGACCTGTCTCCTTGGTCTATGACATTTCAAGCCCTCAGTATTCAATGTTTTCATGTTTTTCAGATGGGGACTGGGCTTGGGTTATTTCAGTCCAAATATGAAACTATATATCTGAAAGTCATTTATTTCTTTGACAGAGGTAGAAAAATAAATTCAAGCAAGATGATTTGTCCATGCACTAAAGACTTGGGTTATCTAATCAATATCAAGTGAGAGGGAATGCTGTTCTGCTTAATATAAGCACAGCTGTTTACAGTCATCTGTCTGTTTCTATTTACATGCAACCAGTATAAAGAAAATAGTATGTTGGCAGTTGCTATGGTGATCTGTATGTTGATTGATCTAGACAAAGATCATGTTCTGAAATATGAATCATCAAATTAAATATGTATGGTCATTTCGAACACCTAAGGAGATACTTGAAGTGAAATGTCCCAGGGGCGTTACAC
This sequence comes from Labrus mixtus, assembly GCF_963584025.1. Taxonomy (NCBI): domain Eukaryota; kingdom Metazoa; phylum Chordata; class Actinopteri; order Labriformes; family Labridae; genus Labrus; species Labrus mixtus. The sequence goes on along the minus strand of NC_083628.1, from coordinate 12,718,720 downwards.
TCTATATCATCACTCATGGACTGACTCTAGTCTTTAACAGAGGGTAGGGAACTACATGTTTTTTGTTATGACATGAAGTTGCCTATGTATATGTTGAATTGCATTTGTGATCCTCTCTAAAATAAGGAGAAGATTAGTGTGTTTTTTAAAGTGAACTCCTTGCCTCCACTAGCTGCCAGGTCGAGCAGTATCAGTGCTACTTTAGTTCTCACTGATTCACATAAACAACCTATCCCATTATTGCCACCTCGAATCAGAACAGGACAAGGTAGGTGATGGATGGTGTCGCCTCTAGGCTGCCAGGGATTATTAGTCCTCTGCTGAATAAACCTCAGAATCCGCCCTCCAGCAGCATCACTCCCACATCCCAAATGTGGCACAGATTTCTTCTAGTGTCTGTTTTTGAAGACTGAACCACACGACTTTAAAAGCAGCTTTTGGAGTTTATTTTTATACATCTTTGAAGTGTTGGTTGATGCATCTAAAGAGCAGAAAACATCATTGTAACATCATCACACTCCTTTCATGTCTCTCTCCTCAAGGTCATGATGTAATGTACTCTGCAAGAAACATCAAATATTGTAAACTGTTCATAAAACAGAAACACAACCTTTTCTGTCAGAAGAGTGCTGGTTCCCAAGGTCGAAAGTGTATAGCATTCAAATAACTTAAACTGATGATCGCCTTCATTTTTCATATCTTTGAATTTACTTTTCTGCTTTCAGCATCTGCTCCCCCAAGATAGGAAAGGTTGCTTTGAAATATCAGCAAACCAAATTGATTACATTGACTTTACAGCTGTAGCGACATGAAACCTTTACTTTGACTTGTAAAAGTTGATTTGTCATTTCAGCAGTTTTCATGCTAACTACTGATGTTTTCACGAATCAAATATCCCTTTCAATATATTTCCCATGCTAAGATTAAAGGATAGATCCACATAGTTTTAATATCTTGAAACAATACCCACATACATTATGATGAGCTAACCATTGTCGGTATTACTCCTGTTCTCTACGAGTTCTCCTGTTAAACAGATTTTATTCCTTGTGGTTTCTCTATTTTTAGAACAAAATTCCCTCTTTGTTTTTTGCCCCTTCAACATTGAAATACAAACACATTTCTGTGATTTATACTGCTGCATTTGCATCTGTGACATTCAGAAAATGATCCCTTTCCCCTCAGTACAGAGAGAAGGAATAATTGCAACAATTGATGCCTTTATTGTACATACGGGTATGGAAGAATTGTTTTCAAACAGACTTGAACAAATTTAGTTATCTTTTAATTGTTTTTGTGTCAAAATTGAAAAGCTGGCAAAGCTGTTCTATATATAAGTGCTTTTTGGTCTGTAGTCTGAACAGATAGTGTTGAGAAACAGAGTTTCAGAATATGAAGCTCTTCTATTTCCTTTCCTCTGCTTCTCAAAATGAACATTTTTAACTGCTTTTTTATTAAAGTGTTGAAGAAGCCTGTGTTCTTTTCTGCATTCCGTTGTGTTAATAATTGGGCACATAAAGCATTATTCATCAAACATTGCCCTCATTTGTAAAGGACTGATATTAAGTGTATTTCCTGTCCCCTGTTCCAGACTCAGAACATCATGTATGACATGATATCAGACTTGAACGAGCGAGGCGAGGACATGGAGAAGAGGATCGCCCTGTTGGAGACAAAGCTGGAGACTCTTCTGAGTAACTTGCAGGCTCTGCCAGGACTCATCAGCCAGGTGATCAGCCAGCAGCACAGGGACTTCCTGGAGGTGCAACTCCAGCCTTATGACAAACACAGCCCTGAGCGCTCGCAGTCTGTGTCGAGACGGAGGTCGTCCTCCACAGCACCGCCCACATCCTCCGAGAGCAGCTAGAGTCCAAGGGGAACGCCTCCACGGAAGACTTTTGCCATCATATGGCCAAGTTGCATTTATCGTAAAGCCTTATGGTTTCAATAAGTATTATCCAAAATTCTGATGACAGAATCCTAGATACTGGGGACAATGCATTTTAATGGATAACTTCATGCTATTGTTTGTTTTTTATTACCTCAAAAGGTGTTGTTATCCTTGCTCTGGTGACATGACCACAAATAATGGCGCTTCCCTCAGTACAAACTAAAAGGCTTATTGATAGGGGTACGACCTGAGCTCTACTCCATCTCTATGCAGAGATAGCCAGTTTTAGATGGCGAGATGTGAAACTATTGCACTAAAATAGTGCTTCTCACAGGCTTTGTGCTTCTGTAGGCTGGGTTCAGTTTCCTGAAAGCAAACTGAGAAACCACTGAGTAAGTCAGGGAGCATGACTGTGACGTTGAGAAAAAGTGCTGGGTTTGATGGACTGGAGTGAACTGACACTGGAGGACAGATGAAAATTGCTCCTACACACAGTCACTTCAAAAGCTTGAAATGAGGAAAAAAAGCATATATCTTTTAGGTTAGAAACAGCATCAACTATAGCGGTTTCCTTTTGCAGAGTGCCCCTGTAGAATGACTATTTTTTGGGGGGCACTCTGCAAATAATTTAATCCTCTAGTCAAAATGAATGCATCAAAGTCTGTACTTGCACTTACTTTTTAATCAATGCACTTCAATGCTGACTGACGTATGATATAAAGATGCGTTGCTCATTAAAAGAAGAACATTTGAAATGTTTGGGCATGGGTTTATTATCGTCAATTCTCAAGTTGTGGCTAGTGTTGATGAACAAAGTTAAAGCCCTTTTTTTCCCCCTGTGTTTCGAAAAGAAGCATCAACAAAAACCTGTAGCGATCTACAGAATTATACTGAGTGATCACAAACTCAGTTTTGACCTCATGTCTTGCTGTGTCTCAGCTCCTGTCCATCCTCCCTGTGCTATTTATGCTTGCTGTCACCTCAGCTGGGCAACAACAAAATGCTGAACAACAACTCGCTGAAACCGTATCTACCTTTTAAAAAGAAAAAGCCTATTTTTGTATACTTTGATGAGGACAAGCACACCTCCAACTAAACAAAGAGGATGTATGAAGTGACAGATTCAGCATATCTAGCATATGGTTTCATATTTCTTGGGCCGGAGTTAAGGTACACAAGTTGTTTATTTTGTTCTTTCCTGAACTTGATGACGGACTATTTAAATAATTGCATTATCCTACAGATTGCATTTATTTTTTACAGCAAATACTTTAGATGAAGCTGTTGGCTGAGCTGGAAGAGCAATATTCAAGCGCAGAACTGGTAAACCTATCTACAGTGGCTGGCATTTATTAGATTTTAGATCAAATGGCAAAAATGAAATAAAGATATTTAAATTTGAAATATCCTGTCAACAGTCTAACTCCATATCAACTGTGTGTAAAGCCCTGATGTGGCCAATATACCCTCTAGACGTTACTCACTATATAAACATAGTTGTTAATGCAACCTTTAGCATAGCATGGGTCAGAAAACATCTGGTCAACTCAGCAGCACTGATCTTGTTCAACCAGCCCACCCTCTAACCAATAGGTCAATCAGATGGTCAACAAAACGACAGATGTTCAGTCCACAAACTTTGGCAAACCAATGAGAGATTATACTGTATGCGACTTAAACAATAAACAACTAAACAATAAAAATATATAAAGTGAGAGGCCTGTGTCCATCTTCATTGTGCTGAAAAAGACATTTTAATATGTGATCATTCACATGTATATCAACTGCATTAATAGATGTGGGCTATATTGTCGGTGGCACCAGAGGCGCTGCTTGTCAACAGGCAAGGCAGGCAACTGCTTGGGGCCCCAGACCAGTAGGGGGCCCCTGAGAGTTGAAAAACTTAAACCAAAGCAGTGGCACAAAAGGTGAAAATTTTGCAGGACATCAGAAAACCTCCATTAGGGGTCCCCATCTGACAGCACTCACTCTTGTTGCCCTGCTAAGCGTTGCATATTATAGATGAGAAAACCAAAGTTTGACAATGAAAGTCACCAAAGAAACATGAAGAGGAATTAGCCGTCTATGGGAGAGAGAAAAAAACAGGAAAAAAGAGGAAGCGTTGGCTGGCAGACGTAATACACCGGTTGGAGGGTCCCCCAATTGATTTTTGATTAGGGCCCCAACAGGCTCTAGAATCGCCACTGGGTGGCACTCGTGTATGATTTATTATAAATCCAACTCTCTTTTGCAAGAGAGTTTGATTGTGTGTACTTCTACATGTGTTTCTGTGTGTATAACACACAGTCACAGGCTGTTCCCTGTTCTTTACTAAGGCTAGAGTGACTTAAATCCCACTTTTTAAAGAATTAAAGCTAACGTAAGTATCAAATGTGGAAGAATGCAGTTAAATTGCCCCTGTGAGTGACATGAATTTAAGGCTGCAACATTATTACCATTTTGTAGCATTATGAATGTTTGAATAGTATTTTGCTGTTATAGCTGGATCACTGCGTACACAGTTTAAAAAAAAATCTACTTTATAAACGCGATGTAAAGTCAGGCTCACCACATCGCAAGGTAAATCTGGGGGTCTTGAGATGATTAATGGGATGGCAAAAAGTTAAAAAAAAAAAATCTTAGATATTGACAAGTTATTTTATGATAGCAACTTTTATAGAGGATTTATGAACAGGTAAATTAAGTTTCATGAAGTTTAAATTAAATAATGCAAAAGTAGTGTATAATTATTAATAAGCAATAACAGCACAAGTAACCTGCTAACATAATGCTTAAGTGATAAACACAGGTAAAGAAAGCTTGCTTTCAAAGTGGTGGACACATAAGATTCTGTAAAATGTAAAATGACTTATCGGTTTAATGAAATACAATTCAACTTAACCATGTAATATATATGATGCATGCACTATAAAAAACTGTATAAAGTACAGTCTACTGTTAAGTCCTTTCAGTCTACGTCAACCCACAGCGCTCCCACATACCAATGTCTCGCGAGATTTCCCGCGATGAATCCCGCAGCGGCAGTTGCGTGGTGTAGCCGGCGTGCTTGCTAAACAACACATGAGTTTGCCAACTTCAATGTAAAGTAATTCTAACTTCATTCGGTAACTTTGGTTGTGTAAAGGAGTCACAATGAGTATACTGGCGAAAATAGCGGAGATCGAAAATGAGGTAAGTTGTGATCACACAGCCGGCTAACCCAATGAATTAGTCACGTTTTAGCTAACCGCTAGCAGCTAGTAGCCTAGCTCAAACAGCTGGGCCTCGTACTACACTTCTATACATCTTTACAGATAACATTGTGTATTTAAAATGTAATTTGAAACCTTATTTATGTGTCCGTTTGACCGTTTAGCTTATAATTGTGTTTTTAAGTAATTGTTTTAATTTGGAGGACGTCGCTTTCACCTGGATCGGTAACAGTTAGCATAGCAACAGTGGTGACGTCACATTCGGTTTGATGTGTTGTCAGTGAAATAAACAACCAGATGTTTGTTTGATGCTGCTGGAAATCTAACATTCACATAGTAGTAGTATAATAGTCTGTTAATGTAGCCCCCAAAGGTGCCAAGATCAGCCATGAATAAGAAAAACATAATAATTTACCATAAGTTACATGAGAATTAATTTACTTTGTGTAGTAAAGTCAGGATATAATTTCAGCCATAAAAATCTCTAAAGGACATATTATGCAACTTATTGTCATTCAAAGTTGTGGATAGGCGATTTTTTTAGGTATTTTATTTTTAAAAAATCTCAGTCCAGCATGCTATGGCACGTACCCTCAGACAAAACACTGAAAACAATACATACAAGTATGAAATGTATGCTTGATTTGTTATTGTTCATTGTAGATGGCCAGGACGCAGAGGAACAAGGCCACAGCTCACCACTTGGGTCTGCTCAAAGCCCGTCTTGCAAAACTGAGGAGGGAACTCATCACACCAAAAGGAGGCAGCGGTGGAGCAGCTGGAGAAGGTGCAATCCAAGTTTTTAATTACTTAGTATAGGTTCTACTCTTATTTAGGTTTTGTAACAAAACGCTGTTATACTTTCTGGAATTTAAAGCTTTTCAGTAGGCGTTTGGCTGATTCAAGTGTCTGATCCTGTCTTTGTTTTTTAGGTTTTGATGTTGCAAAAACAGGCGATGCTCGCATCGGCTTTGTTGGTTTTCCTTCTGTCGGAAAGTCTACACTGCTAAGTAACCTTGCAGGTGTGTACTCTGAGGTGGCAGCCTACGAGTTCACTACCCTCACAACAGTTCCTGGAGTCATTCGCTACAAAGGTGCAAAAATCCAGGTACAAGAATTTTGGATTATTTCGGACCTACAAATATCTTATGCGTTTTTTTTCCCCCAATGTGTTGCTTATTTCTTGCTTCTTCCTTTTAAAGCTTCTGGATCTCCCAGGAATCATTGAAGGGGCCAAGGATGGCAAGGGTAGAGGAAGACAGGTCATCGCAGGTAAAAGATGTGACCGTTGACTGAAACAACCATTAAAAAAAGGATAGTACAGTAGGCCTAAGTCGTTCAATATGGGCGTCAGTGCCAAGGGGAATGATTTCATTACTTCTTTTCCCTTTCTCCTCTTTATTTTGTATAAACATGTCTCATTATGTGCTTATAATGTCAGCAATAACACAATTTGGAGCTCGGTAGATAGTAAAGGGGAGTTTTATGTCTGATACTGTATATAGGCAGAAAGATGTAAAAGCCTGCTTTAACAACATTTTGAGGTCCTGTAGGCTTATTTTGCAAACAAAGTGCAGTGTGACAAACCCATTTTCCTTCCATTTAGAGATTTGCACTTATGTATGTGGTTGCAGAAAAAAAGTAAATTCCATGATCCACTCTTCTCGAACCAATGTCAACTTCTCCCTCCTCCCTCTGTTTTAGTGGCTCGAACTTGCAACTTAATCCTGATAGTGCTCGATGTATTGAAGCCTCTTGGTCATAAGAAGCTGATAGAACACGAGTTGGAGGGCTTTGGCATCCGACTTAACAAGCAACCACCCAACATTGGCTTCAAGAGGAAGGACAAAGGAGGCATCAACTTCACAGCTACAGTATGTCTTGCACTGAGGGACTGCAGTTTAAAACCAGAAATAAAAGCATGTCACAATTTTCCCTTTAGATGACTAACTGAAACAAACTATGTAATGCTGATAGGGTTTTTAGTTTGCTGTACTGACTGAATGTGTTCCACACAGTGATAAATGTAGGTATGATGAGCTGGAAAAATTTGATAATTACTCGAACCATAGTTAAATAAAAGGATGACCCTTAATGCTGTGATTATTCTGCCATGCAGGATCTCAGTTGTCAGGGATATTTGTTCTTGATGGTCAGTTTATTTTGACGTCAGGACATTTTCTAGCACCCAATTAGTTTGAGCAAACATTTGAAAGGATCTAATAACCACCATGGGTATCCAGATGTCCTATAAGTGCTTGAACTCATTTGCTGAATCAAATGCAGAACATGTTTTTTTTTTCCCTCTGATTGCCCCTCACCTTGGTAACAAGTCCTTTAAACTGCCCTCTGGTGGAGACATATGGCAACACTCATCTTAAATGCTTAGACATACTATATCTATTCTCTTAGCCTTCAACAGAATACTTTTTCTATTTCATAGATACAAAAAATACCCTTCACTCTGTTCATTATACTGCCCTTCAGGCGTGATGAAAATTGTTCAATGTAAAACTCTATACATTAATGGATACTGTTAAACATGTATTAGGAGTGTTTCTGTCTTGATTGATGTCATACCTGTCCCCTCTCTCTCTCTCTCTCCTCATCTCTCTTCAGTGTGCACAAAGTGAGCTGGATGGCGATACAGTTAAGAGTATCTTAGCAGAGTACAAGATCCACAACGCCGACATCACTCTGCGCAGCGACTCCACGGCTGATGACCTCATTGATGTGGTGGAGGGAAATCGGTAAGCTGCTGAAGTGCCAGAATTGGCCTTCCTTAGTCGTCTGAAGTGGGTGTGGCCTGATATCCAACTACACCAATGCAGATAAAAATAAAAATGCTGTGTATGTATCAGACAGGGTTTCAACCATCCAGGCATTTTTAGACGGCTTACCATTTGATTCAAGCATATTTTCAATTCATGATGTGAAGTTAAGCAATGTTGTGTGTTTAAAACAGAGATTTCCATTTCAGTGTTATCAAAAAAATACATCATTATCTAGGATATAGGTTCTTTTTGGATGAAATGTGCTGTTAGTCTTACTCAGCGCTGCGTTGTAAATTGGACCTCTGTTTGATTGCACAGCAGCAGACGTAACAACAGCATATCCTCCCTGCAACTGTAAGGGAATAAAGAATTCAGAGTCTCTCTTGCATAAATGCTCTCTTTGCCTTACCAGGGAAGCAGCCGAGTGAGCACTGAATGAACACTAGCAGAATAAATACAACATTACGGAAAATTATTTTTTACCTATATGTATGTTATTCTGTGAAATATATCAATATGTATGAACCCAAAACCTGCAATTGTATAGAAATGAATCATTCACAGCATCTCTTTTACACAAATATCCTCTCCGTCTGCTCTCTGCCTGTGTAATACCATGAACAATCACAAATGCTCAAAAACATTGTCACATCTCCCCAGCCTTTCAAGGTACTCTTCTTGGTCACACACTCGTGCCATTAAAACGTTTTCTTCTTAATTAATTTAGCACTGAAAAAAGGTTTTACACATCACTTCATTCACTCTTCAGTGTGCACTTTGAAGAAACATAGCCTCAATAATGTAGCAAAAATCTATGAAAGAAACGAGTACTGAACATGTTCTTTTCAATGGGGGATTATTAGTCCTATTCAGACCTCTGTTTCAAGGTAACATTAGTGACATCCCGGTGACATTTCGCCTTTGCAGAGGCGTAATGGGAGGGACGAAGTGATCCCCCTTCCGTACTGGTTTTACTGGTTTTGAAGGTAGTAGCAGAGGCATTATAGGGGTGAGATGGGTTCGGCGGAGTCAGCAGGGGGAGTGCAGGGCTGTGTGTGTGTGTGTGTGTCTATGTGGATCTCCCCATGTCTGCTCTCTCGCAATGTGAATTCACAGACTGTCGTTGCAGAATCAATATGAATGTCTTAATGTGTAATGACAGCTTTACTTTGTTTGTTGCATAATTGCACTATGAAAAGGGATATTTAGAAGGATAAGGGGAGGCAATGCCAATCTAAATTACAACACAAAGTTTAAAACATTCCTCCAAGTATAAAGTATTTGAATTCTACATGAAAATATATTGCGCCAATTAAAATTCATATTTATACAAGTTTGAGAAGCATTCATAAATAGAAAGAGTAAACGTTAAATAAATTGACAGGCTACCACAGGAATATACAAAGGTCCTTTTCAATATTAAACATGCTCCGCCCCAGATCCCTGAACTGGACAGTCTTCTCAATCCCATTCCCAGTTTTTCCCCATGTGTACATTCCAGCAGCAAATCTCAAAAAGCCCCTGTAGGAACCTGATCTCAATTTTCCCTCTCTCGCATAACCTGTTGATAATGATGTTCTCCACCTCTGAATTAAGATCCTTTCAATCAATGATTGTCCTGTTTGGTCAAAATCAGCCTCTGTACCTTGTATCTTTATCCCTGGCAACACCAAAAGCCAAAAGTTCCTCTTAGTTCAATCTTTAGGAGCATATTCTGTGAACTGTTTACATAGCTTTGTTAGAAATAGAATAAGAGCTATTTCAAGCTACTACAGTCAGTCTTTTACATAATGGATCTTATTCTCAAATTCTAATCCAGAATTAACTCGGCAGGTTATTTGTTGACTGTCCACTTACACAGATTTGAATGCCTTTACAGACATTTTATACACCTTAGAAAATGGGCTTGCTAGGTGAGAAAAAGCTCATTTATATATTTGTTTAAAAATGTTTGGACATGACACTGCTTACATAACTGACATGGCCAATCGGTGAATGCAGTAAAAGGTTGAAAACAAACTTAAGCTGCTTTTTTTTTTTTTTTTTTTATGTTTCGTTTTTTTTCTCTGCTCAGTAAGTAAAAACAGAAAACAACATGTTGATGGCTACTGCAGCTGTTTCATTGACAGCACTCACTCTCTCTTGTCACAACAGAGTCTACATCCCTTGCATTTATGTGCTCAACAAAATCGATCAGATCTCCATCGAAGAGCTGGACATCATCTACAAGGTGCCTCACTGTGTACCCATCTCCGCCCACCATCGTTGGAACTTTGACGACCTGCTGGAAAGGATGTGGGACTACCTGCAGCTTGTGCGCATGTAAATAAAGTTTATACAGTCACTAATGACCTGAGGTGAAATGCTGTGTGGGATTGAAATGGTGCAGAACAAGGAGTAAATATGTGATTTAAGATGTTGATTAAGACTGCAGTGTTGGGACTGTTGACTGAGCTCATGTTCATGTGTTTATTTGCAGCTATACCAAACCCAAAGGCCAGCTTCCTGATTACACTTCTCCAGTTGTACTCCCTGACGAGCATACTTCTGTCGAGGATTTCTGCTTAAAGATCCACAAAAACCTCCTCAAAGAATTGAAGTAGTGAGTACTGTTAACTTCATTTTCAACTTTCAACGGGGATTTTGTCACTTAGCCTAAAATTGTTTTATCTCAATCGCTTCTCTTTTACATATGTTTAAACCCCCTTCATTGATGTTTTAAGTCTTTATCTAAACAGGTGACAAGATTATTCAGTATTTCAGAATAGTACGTTTCAATTTCTCAGAGGAAAAGCCAGTCTTCCATAGACAACAAAATTAAGAAACCAAATCACTTTCATACATGTTAAATGAAAACAGATATTATCAGTCCTGTTTAAAACAACAATTTGAATGTAACCTCATTTGTAGTTTATATAGACAGAAACATTTATTTGTGTTGTTAGTCCTGTAACAATAATTACCTCTGCTGCTGTTTATTCTGTCCGTTTTCAGGAGGATGAGGTTTAAGACACCAGATTGAGAAGTGTTCATTACATTTTTTAAAACAACAGAGTGCTTCAATCACAGCCTTTAGCCTCTTTGTGCCGATGTACACTAGATAAGCATTCATCTAAGAGTCTGGATAAGGATCTGAGATGTGTTGCACCACCATCTCTAAATTGGAGAGCTACGATCATCAATCAGTCGATATATTAGTGCAGCTGAGCATTAGCCCTCCTCCAGGGAATTAATGGCTCCAACAGTGACACCAGTGATTAGAAAGCCTTTGTTAAAGGGTGTCATTGCACCCTGTTGGTTACTTAAGAGTGAAGAACAGTTGTAGCAAAAGGAGAGGTTATATTGTCTGTATGCATAATTTTATGTTGTAATTGAAGTGTGGATTAATTGGGTCTTTTTTGTAGTGCAGCGTTAAAATGAAAGTTGTATCTTGGTCACTTAAGGGAAATATTTAACTACAGTAATTGATGTGATTTTTAAATTCTTGCTTTTTCAGTGCACTCGTGTGGGGATCATCCGTGAAACACACCCCTCAGAAGGTGGGGAAGGACCATGTGTTGGAGGATGAAGATGTTATCCAGTTGGTGAAAAAATAAAAAGAAGTCTTGGTGCAGTGCATGGCTCGTGTATCACAAAATGTTCTGTAGAGTTGCTCAGTAATCACCCAACATATCTGTTAGAGCATCTTGAATTGAAAAACAAAATGAGATTAATGTAAGTGTCAAAATGAAAGAACCTAACATTCTTAACACCATGAATAGTTCATATTGAATATTTGTTAAGGCTTGCATTAAAATCTTAAAAAATCTGTACAATAAAGAAATGGGAATATTGTTGCATTTGTTGTTGTTTCTTATACAAACTATAGTTTGTATTGTCCTTGAACTTAATGGTGTTTATTGAACCTTTTAAAGGGGATTTTAGCATGAAGGTGGCAAATATAACCGTGGACCCTTTTGTCTCTAAATCAAGACTGTTCACTTTACTACTTGTGGTCCGGTTAAAGAAATGTTGCATTATGCATCCAGTGCGCAATCAAACATGGTCCTCCTCAGAAACACACTAGCAAGATACAGCGATACTACAACCAGTGCAGTGTGGCTCAGAAGAAAAAAAGTCTCATTTGAAAGGCCTGTCCAGCTAAGTGATTTATGTGACATTGATGATGAAGGCAGTTATTCAGGCTGGTGGCCCACCCCTTCTCTCTGGTAGGGACCGCCACTCAGGTTGATCAGTTCATTCACTCAGACGCAGTCTGGGGACATCATACGCCAGCTGTTCACAACTAACAAGACTCCTTGGAGCAAAATAAAGAACATTTCATCAGAGCTGGGAGCTCTCCTGGAAGCTCCCATTATCTGATATCGATATGTTGCAAGTGGAATTAAGTGTTGCGGCCATTTTGTGTCTGAGCACCAGATGTTAGCTAGTGAATGCAGTGAACGGTGCCAGTGCACATGCAAGAATTTAGACTAGAGATTATGATATTGATATGGTGAGACTGGAAATTAGAAGAAAAGTGACTCTACACTTCATTTAAATTAAACAAAAAGGAAACATGACTCACGTTTCATTCTCAAAGACACTGGGTTGCTGTGCACTAAGGAAGTGTATTTCAAGTGCTGCAAAGTTGCCGCACTGTCTTATGATTTGAGCTTTGGCAGGTTAAGAAACCGATTCTTACATTTTATAAGCATTTAATGCATCACACAGGAAAGGGTTTGCTTTTCAAAATGCTCAAAAATATGAAACTAATATTTCATTCAGTTCCAGAAAACATTACATATTTTTGCTCGGCTACTTTACTGCTGAGAATATTAAAACATAAAATACAAAAGATAGAGATTCTGTGTTTTACTCCCTGATGAAATACATCCATTCTCCCGGTGGTTGTTACAAAGAACTCCTATCGAAAGACCCCAAAATCGTTTATTCTCCGCTCTTTTAATTGTCACAAGAGCTATCACTATTTTCAATTGATTATTGGTTAGTGTGTCTTATTCTAAAAATGTGAGTCCTCACTGTTAGATAAGCAGGAAGGTTGAAGTTTACACATAATATAAAAAGCCAACCTGCAGGAGAGACTACACTTAGTGGTGTAGTGTGTAATGGTCATTGAAGATGCTATCCGTTGTAGTTGGTGTTAAACAACACAATTCTTACTGCGAGAAAAGACACTTTTTTAATAAAAGCTGCAGTGGTTGAGGGTACTGCCTCCCTGTCCCGCAGCAGCAGGATCAACCCTCCTCAGACACCACCCCACCCCCCTTTTACCCTGTAAATTATAGCAGCACTTTAGCTAATGAAAGAGTTGAAGACCGGGCACTAATAAAAGCCATTAAGTGAATAAAGCACTTCCCCCTCAAACAAAATTAAGAATCTCCCCATTTGGAAAGGGGAGGACTCTGTATTAATATTTATGAAATGCGGAACCAGAGCCCCCCCCTAAAACTCCCCAACCCACGTCCAAATCCAGCCTAAGCAAGTCCTCCTTGCCAGTGCACCTATCCCAAGAGAACATCAGCAACCCCTCCTAGCTTGAAGGAGGGGCAGGAGTTGGGGACTTGAAGGACTGGTGCTGAGGACGCAGTCAGGACAGTCTGCCTCCAGTAGAGCAAGCTGGAAGACCCCAAGACAGAGCTCAGCGCACCCGTTCAAACGTCTTCGCCAACCATGAGCCGGCAGCACCCAGCATTGACTTTGAGGCCAGCGGATGGAAAGGAAAGGTGGGTTTGTTGGAAAGACCAGATTGGTTGACTTTTACCGGATGGTAAAATACAGAGTAAGTTATGAACAAATATTGAATCTAGTGTTGTACTTAAAGTTTGTTGGGTTTTTCATTGTGACCCTTAGCCTCAGGTGTATTTGATGTATTTTACTTATTTATGCTTCAAATAAGATCTTTTAAATATTAATTATTAGGTTTTCTAAACATTCATAAGTTAAATTTAGAATTAAATGATCAGATTTGAAAAAGAATTAAACTCCAGAAAGATCCAAGCCGCGGTGATCCAAGTCAAGTTTTGAAGACAAGAAACAAGGTAAGCTAAAGAACTTTAATTGTGTTTCACAATCATCAATGTTTAAAAACCATCAAAACATCCCATCAACCACCTTGCATCCCTTTGAAACATCCTCATTGTTTAAAAAAAAAAACAGAAGTCTGTTTCACCACCACCCACCATTATTCACCCAAAGGACTCTTAAGTTTTGTGCTATTTGGTCCAAACAAACCCGGTGTATGTCTTTGGTGCATTCATATGCATTGTGGTGTAATTTCATCACACAAAGTGGTTCAGTTGCTCTAAGTCGATTATTGCACCAAGCCTTCTCATTTTATTAAGATGTCCCAGGGGAGCAGAAAAAGAGACACAAGAGTAGGTAACAAGATTGCCAAACCATTTGGAGAAGATCTCTTAGCTTGATGGTATCACGACTCTTTGACATTGCACTCAGGGTCTGTTAACGTTGTTAGGACTGAAAGGTCAGGAGCGGTTGTGTCTTTACTCTTAGAAGATGAAAAATCTTGCAATATAGTAATAAGTGTCATTCTTGAGTCCATTGGTATCCCTTGAAACCAAGACGTATGTTTCTGTGAGTTATTTACAAACTGGACCGTATGAGACGCTGCTCTCGTAATAAGATCACTTGCAAATTACCTGAAGTCGTTTTCCATTGATCAGTTGAAGAACACCAAATGTACTGATAAAACGAATTAACTTAAGTCCCAGTTCATAAGGCCTGTATCTGGAAAATGTTTTGCATTTTGAATGTTAAATTGTTTTAGAAATTTTTTTTATTCGTGTCTAGAAAAGTCGCCCGCAAAGGACGGGAGGGTGGGGTCTGACGCAGTTTGTGCGCAGAAAGGGTGTTGCCCTTTTTTTTACCGCAGTAAGAGTGACCTATGACTAATCCTTATTTTTTTGTTCTGCAGATGTTCTTAACTCCAATAATTCTTGTCTAATCATTATGTTTAACCAATGGTGCCATTTTTTTTCTGTATTAGCATGGTTCACCTCCCTCAACAACTTTGGACTTTTTCCACTCTTGGACTGCAGATACAAGTCAAGATGTTGGATTTCTCCTTCAAACTAAATATAATATTTAATAGATAATGTCTTTCTTTGAGAAGTTTTGATACCTCAGCATACTCATCGAATTCGAGTCAGCTGCCTAACACAGAAAGATATGCTTTACCAATTTTCTCCGTTTTACTTCCATTCACATGTGAATCAAAGCTTTTGAGTCATAAGGACGCCGTATGTTGAAGAGAATCCTCTGTGTGTGTGTTCATTTTTCCGTCTTTGCCCAAGACTCCATTGTGCTTGATCTAACCATGCAGTGAATCTTCTGTCCATGGTTGTGCCAAGCACCTTGGAAGCTTGAGAGCACTATCTACCATCTCTCAGGTTTCAAAATCAGGTTGGAATTTGCTGCACTTTTACAACTGAAAATGTCAATTTAATATGGCCAATAAACTTCAAGATTTGAAACAAATTAAGATACTGGGATACTTACAAGTGCACCAATAATAATAAAGTCATTTTTCTCCTCCTCCTAATTTGTTTCTTATTCTATTCATGTTCAAGTTGTAAGATTGTGAAAAAATAAATTTCATTTAAACATCATGTGTGTTTCATTTGCAACAATATATTTAAAATGTTAAAGGAAAGGACTTTTTTTTTTTTTTAAAGAGCGAGAGTGGGACTCAAAGGGTTTTTATAGCATTCATATAGATAAAACAGTCATTTGTAAAAACCTGGTTGATGTCAGCATGGCAGATTTGTGGAAACGATCAATTACTGTAAGTGCTCAATGGCTTTTAACCGCAGCTAATAATCTCAGCCAGTGGAGGTCATATATTAAAACAATGTGCAAGCTGTTGAGACTGCAGAGACGTCACTGACCTGTAAATCAAACACTGAGACATACAAACCTGACTGTTTTAGACTGTAGGTGCACAGAATGTTCTCTGGTTTTTGATGAATAAAATGTGTTTTGTTTCTAGAAAGGTTTTTTGCTTCATTTTTTTAGTCCCCACTGTTCCATAAGTCAAACACAAAAAAGTGCATTTCACCAATAAACTGATAAAGAGTAAATCAGTCATCTCCATTCTTTAGGACTGCAGTAATATAATGATAATTCACAATATGAATGATTTAATATAACTATTTGTGAGTCTTTTGGGCTTCAATCACTGTCAGAATGACCTCTGCGGCAATGCAGTAAATAGCAAGCCGTGTCCTGTTTTGTCATTCTAAGTAAATGTGCTCACCCTTGAGATTTTTTTCCATATTAAAATCAATACAAAGTATTCCCAGAAAAATACACCCTTATTTATTAAGGAATTTTGATCTGGTAAGTGGTATCTACCAGAGTAATGATGAATCTTTTTATTTATTTACTAAAATGAAGCTGCAGTCTTAAATGCAGTAAGTAAATGGTTCTCCATAAAACGTTTTAATAAAATGGATTCTATTTTTCTTTTAATTGCATAACTCTTCTCACAACAGACCTTTTTACTCATAATAGTAAAAAAGGCTAAATTACCAGTGTAATATTGTGTTAAATTGAGTCTCACAATATACCTAGTTATTTAAGTAATACCAAAATAAAACAATATTCAAGCCATGTTGGTCTGACGCTGATACGTTTTTGCATAACCACCACAGTGGATACACAGATTAGAGTGGCTCTTAATATTTATCAAAGACAAAATTGTAATTAAATCTGAGGGAAAAAAATTGTTCATTTTATAAAAACAATAACCTTATTTTAAAGATCACGTTTTTCAAATTTCTGAGTAACAAAGTGCTTCCTGAAGGCAGCAAAATAAAAAAAATTGTATTTAGTATGGAGTAATCATCTTAACATGTCTGACTTACACTCCACATCACACTTTTTTTAATTATTATTTTAGTTTATATATTGATGTTTCTATGTAGGAAATGACAACAGTATACCATGATCTTCGCACTAGGAGCATTTGTCTTATTCCAAGCTGACCAGTTGAGTGGACAGTGCTTTGAGTTCACTGTGAAGCCTCTATCACTGACCTTGTACCCAGACAGGGAGTAAACGGTTTACAGATTATCCCATTACCACTGACAACAGTGGCCACTTTGCATTAACACCGTCAGACACAATGTTAATCACCCTTTTCTCTGCAAAGACAAGGTCACAATAAACAACACTGAAACAGCTGAAAACAGTATGACACACATGAAGATCTGTTTATTCGATCTGATTAGTTGCTCTTCCATTTAAATCATTCTTCCAATCACAAGGTAACAAGTGTACCGGCTCATGTTCAAACGATAATTCTTTTCTAAAAAAAAAAAAAAAAAAATCACATGTTGTGGCTAAGTACAACACATGTAGTACTGCCTGAATAGGACACAAAAAAACAAAACCAGTAAGCAACCTCTCCTTTACACTAGTGCAGGCGGCACACAGGTGGCAGAGCATTAACACGTTACATTCGCAAACAATGCATGATGTTAGATTGGGGTGTTATCTTAAAGTCTCACATGATAAAAAAGAATGATTTAATTTCCTCCTTTACACTTTAAACATATCTAGTGTATCTTATATGGACTACTATTTTCAGTCATTAGTGGGAAATCTTCACAAAAGAATCAGGTATAAACACAGTGGGGGTTTCTATTAATATACATATTAGGGAATCTTGACAAAAGTGGATCCCATGTCACTGCTTTATCTTATATAGTTACAGCTGCTCATTCAGTCTAATGGGCCACATATGACAAACATAAGATAACATTTTAGTACATGAGATGTTTTTAACATAGATTTCAAGATATGTGTGCCAGATGGTCAGGCTGTAAACAGTGTACTTTATTCCATAGCACGTGGGGCTCTTTATACATTCATAACACCCCCTGCAAACAGATAATTTAAAAATCTACATGGATGATTTATTTGGAAGGATGAAGACAGGAGTTTCAGTGGAACCAACAGGAATAACAAAAACGTAAGAATCATGAAGGGAGAAGCCAACTGTTACAGAGCATGTTGTGCTCATAAAAACAGGAATTTCCAGTATCCAGGCAATGGTTTTATGTATGTACACGATCTACACAATGACACACACACACAAAAAAAAAAATTATCTCCAATGGTGCACCCTTTTGTGATGTTTGCTATACCCATGCACAAGGATAAGAACGGGCCAACTCACTTTTTTTTTTTGCCATTATGAAATGTTTATGGTTCAGGATGTGGCAAAAGTGCTCCATTTTCCAAGAAGAGGGCATTGGCTTATTAAAATGGTGTCTGTGGGGTTTTCTTGGCCAGTTGAACTAGACTGAAGCACATTAGTACAATTCAATCTGAGGATTTCTGTTGTTATAAGACACTATGCCCCTAATGCTGAAGGACTGGTTTATCTTCAGAAAGGCTGTTTTGTCACCGCTGGCAATTTTCAACAAACATGGAGAGATGGACAGTGTGAAACCTGGACTGTGCTGACAATGAAACAATGCCATGCTCAAAACAAAAAGAGAAGCTCTAAGTTGTACTTTCAATCCATTGACACATTTTTCTAATAATGGCATAATTGTGTTGAAGTTTTTTTTTTTTTTTAAGTCCATCCTATCCAGCCATGTAAAATCACTCCAAGCAAATGGGACAGCAGACGATTTCAATATGAGACGCAAATACATATAAGAAAGCTTTCACTACTCATCCTCAGTTCTTAATCAGTGCAGAGATATTGACGGCAATTTTTTAGTTTGTCATATTTACCGCAAACAGCAGACAGTCACAGTAACCATTTATGTCCAATATTGCAAAACCATTTGCAACACATCTTTGTTAAATCATGACAGAGACACCAATACAGTGATGTAGCTGCTGGGTGTTTGAACAACTTTTATAGTCGAGCCTTGCTGAATAATGGAAGAACTGATATTGAATGATAGAAAACAGTGCTTTGGCAAAAGCATCTAAACAATGAGGAATTCTGTCATGATCTTACCAATGCTTCTACAACAAACGTTATACCGAAAGGAGGCACAAAGGCCATGTGGCAAAGTCTGGCGAAGCTAATTAAATGCTAGTGCCAGCAGTCTGTGTGACAAGTTCATGGCAACATTTCATCCAAAAGTCCAATGCTCTTCTGACATCTTATTTACAACCAACATAACCATGTCTATGGATGGACACATCATTTGTTTTCATGTAGGTTGTAGCTTCCATTTGCATTTCATGCAATGTACAGTACCCAAAGACACAAATTTGGAGGGATTGAGTCAGGTTAAGTGCAAGTGAAAACCCACCAATATAACCCTCGGTCTGTGAAATATTCTGCTCAAGCATATATCTGTCCAGAACCACCTGTGTGGTGGTTCTCTCCACTTAGGCGCTCCTGGCTCGCCTGGCGGTTGGTGTCACTGGATTTAATGACGCCTGCATAGTCGTAGATCCCAACTTCCAGATTCTTGGCCCTCAAGGCAGCAGTATGGAGCTTCTCAAGAAAATCAGGCATACCTACAACGAACAAAGGAAAACGTCCTAATTTTAGTTGTTAAATACACACAACCCACACGAAACATAAAGTGTACATAACAAAGGAAAATAATTCTTCAGGTATTACAAAATGCACAGAAAATCTGAAGGATGATTCATGGCTTTATCTAATTGGGACTAAATACCTTCTTGGTTGGACAAAAAATAATTAAAATGTAATTTTAAAGACAATAAAAAATAATCTTTATATGCAGCTCTAACCAAATTCTACAAGTGAAAAAGAGCTCACCACTTGACACCATCCAGCTCACACAGTAACGGGGAAAGACAGTCTGTGGGTTGTCGCTGTAAGTCAGCAGATAGTCAAATCCATTCTGTAAAGAAAAGCACACAAGGGAAACTCAGTTGCAACATAAACAGAACTCTGGATGCAAGTTGAATTAAGCTATGAAGGAATAAAAATGTATCACAAACCTCATCAAAGGACTTGTGAGGGCGAATGACCATCTTTGACTGGTAGGAATGGACTCTTACAAATTCCTGAGTCTCTGGCACTCTGGGATGCTGCACAGTTCTATACAATTACAAATATACAGATTAAAAGATACAGACCAATTATTCTTTAATGTAATGTATCATATACTAAACAATATTGAACCACAGAAGTATTGCTTCTTCAGACCCACCTGGACACTAGGACCATCAGGTTGTTTTCTAAATCAACATCATAGCGGCGCACATACACGTAGTCCCTCGAGTACATGGGATACTGTCAGGAAGGATTCAAAAAGATTAAATCACAGCCGACCCTTTCACCTAAAAACTTCTGAATTTGCTGCAACTGTGCTAGCTGGTACTTTAATTTAGATTAACCTATGTACAGACATTGTGTAGAACAAATAGCCTCCAACCTTTGAACTTAAGAACAATAAGCAGAAACTTACAGGGAAGTGTGTAGCCCAGTGCAGAACTTCAGAGCCTGTACCAACATCTCTGTCAACAACTTCAAGCTTGATAACCAGAGAATCCCACTTCTTCCTGTACTCTGTGTCCAACTGGGGGAAAGGGGAAAGTATGAGTCAAGGGTAAAGTGCTTAATATAGCCCAGGGACTAAGGGGTGCTTTTGTGCTGTGCACATGCAAGTAAACATGTTGCTACATGCTACAATAACTATACTTCAAGGACAATCCATGAAGAAAAGAAAGTCCCACTGCAATGAAAATTAAACCTTGAACTGAATTATTCAAAATACGAGCTAGATCCAGTTACATTATTGTAATCTATTTAAGTACTACAATGATTTCCATGGTTCATTAGAAGCACTTCAAGACGGAGGAGAATAAGATAATCTCAAAACCCTGATAAGGACTTTTTACTTATATGTTATTATCTAGTTTCTCTGTAGAATGAGGTATATGCTTCACTTTTTCTTAAATATTAGAGACTGACACAATTCTAGTAGCAAATAAGGATATACCTGCACATTGAAAAACTGTCTTGGGGTGACATCGTTGTAGGAGCCCAACACTGAAAGTGAAACATAGAACAAGATAATGAGTCCTCAGATAAATCATGCCCATGTCATCGTGACTAAAGTATTCAAAAAATGTAAAGACTAAGTGTAGCCCTGATGTTCAATTCAGAGACATTGTTTCACATGTGAGATCACGAGTTGTCTAACCTCTGTATTCATAGAGGTGACTGTTGGGAATAGGGCGCTTCCACACTTTGAAGTCCTTCTTCTCCATCACAACTTCCCAGCCAAGTTCCAGCTGTCCCGCTGTGGTTCCTGAAGCTGTGTTTGCACTTTTTACATTCTCCATGGCCTGCAGCTCAAATCCACACCTTCAGAATGTACGAAAACAACAGGACAGGTTGTTCAGCAAACTGCACAGTTTACAATACAGGAAACAGTCACATTCAGAAGAAACACTGCATTGCACATACAGATGGATAACAAATAGTCTAAGTTGAAGGTCTTGAGCCAAAATAACTTTCTATAAATCTCTCTTAGAGGAGTGGACACCAGTATCACCAGTAAGATACTATTTGGTCAACTGATGATGGAGGCAAAGAGGGTTGATCTAAAATCAACTGGGTTGTGATCTCATGAATGTAAAGGCCCAAATATACAATTCCAATAATTTTCATAATCACCCCTCCATCCTTGTTGTTCCCAATTAGTGGTACTTGTTTTTTTATGTGTCTATAAGCTTTTAATCGGGGGATTTACCAGTATGTTTGAGCACACATTAAGCAGTAGAAAGAAGTCATACCTGCGTATTTCCTCATCTTGGATCTTCTCGTTCTCCCACATGAAGACACCAGCCAGAGCCGCAAAAAGTCTCCCATTGGGCGCATGCTTGCTCTGAAATCTGCGCCATATGTTTCCAACCAGGGTCCATCTTGTCCTCTCGGAGTACAGGTTCGAGTAGAGCTCTCCAATCTGACAGGCACGCCGAAGCCTCTGTCCGGTCACAAAGCCGCAGTGGTCTGCGAATATGGAGAGCAAGCCCTTCCTCTTTTGGCCGGACCCCAAGGCCTCACCTGCACCGACACCTGCCCTCTGGACCCAGGACAGCAGCAGGCCCATGCTCCTGCCCAGCCACGGGACCCCCCTCTCCAGCCTTGCGCTACCCTCCTCCACAGCTCGCCTGAATGAC
Source organism: Labrus mixtus (assembly GCF_963584025.1). NCBI lineage: Eukaryota > Metazoa > Chordata > Actinopteri > Labriformes > Labridae > Labrus > Labrus mixtus. The sequence goes on along the minus strand of NC_083628.1, from coordinate 12,696,689 downwards.
CGACTGCTTTGAAGCCTCATTGTATTCGCACCGATATCGCAGATTGGACGTCGGGGAACGGAGTGAAACATGACAGCTGTGACCGTGACAAGTTCCCAAAGACAAAACAACGTCCAGCTAACGTTTATCGCGACCAGACCTGCGAGTCTGAGGAGATAACCCTTACATTACCTTTAAACGGACGATTATAAAGCTTACTTGCAAGCATAAGTCACAATTGAGTATCCAGGCTATACACGAACACGCCACATTTAACGTTAGCATCGACTGTTAGCTAAATAGCTGTCACATTCATGTGCGACTGTGTGACTCCGACAAAACAACCAAAAAAACACATTTATGTTTGCATTAAACTCTGATCACTGCACTGTAACATATGCCTTCTAAATTAACCTCAACGCTAATGTCTTCTACCTTGTGTCTTTCCTGGAGGTAGCCTCACGTTTTTCAAAGTACATTTGACCTCCTCTTTCCTCTGTGTCTCTCGCACACCCACCCGGAAATCCCGCCTTCCGAGTTGTAACGCTGCTGCTCATTGGACGTTAGATATCTTAGTGTGAATGTGATTGGTCAGATCATGAGCTTGTCTTACAATTTAGCGGATCTGACACCATGCGCCTATCTTAATTTTACGTCCTTAAAATAAATAAAATAAAAGCTTTACGAGAGCTATGAGGTGCCTGATATCTGGGATCAGATGTTGTGCTACCATAGACTGTAAAAATAAGTATGTACGTAATATTTACAGTCTATTGTATGAACATTTCGTACATCGTACAGGATCACACATTAGGTAGAGGAAGTTAGAGTCGCCCTCAAGCGGCATTACTAAACGCTAACAGTGTTAAGCAACTATTCACCACGTGTATGTCACTCAAAAATCAGTTTAAAGTGCATAATTACATAACACACTTTGAAGAGAAAACAATCAAACCTACCATCGGGCATTTTACGTAAATGTGGTTGACTAGAAAATAGCCTCCTTGCCTCTTAATACTTTCAATTTAACATTTGTTAACCAAATTGTATTGTTCTTAATTAACACTTTATTGATGCGAAATTAAGGGTCTGGATTTTTTTTTAAACTAAAAGAGTCAAAGGACACATTCTGTAATTTGATATTAAATCAAAAGGGAAATTAAGTAAATGCTCAAAGAAAAAAAAAGACAATAAACTGCTATGATTATACTACAGTGCAACACCAGATGTCGCTGTTACCTTTGTAGAGAACGAGAAATATCGCAATTGATCAGGGATAAGCTTATTCAACTGAAGTCTGAGCTCGTCGTCTATTGATCAGATCTAAATTAGAGAATTCAACTCTAAAACATCGTATAAGTGTTATGGTTGGCCTGAAATCAACAGGAGCAATTGTAGTCTGCATTGCACCTTTTCCCATTTCCCCAATGTCAATTATGTGTGTCCTAACAGGCTTTAGGTAATAAAGTAACTGTGTCATTACATAATGTCATTACATTTATTGAGTGGGTAGAGTATGGAAATGAATCATTTGACCCAAAATGTCGACTTGACTTTTGTTTTTCTTTTTTTAAAACTCATGTGGTTGTTGCTCATGAAAGCTTGCGGGCTTCAGTGTCATACACCAGGAGACTAAATTTATTTTATCGAGCATCCTGAACATCATGTGCTTCTATTTACTTATATTACTTTGTGGCTAAAGGGGGTAAGAATAGCCTATTCACACAAGATAGGTTTTGTTATAGGTTTAATTGTTGTCTTCTATGAGTCTGTCATCCGACTTGAACTTAAAGTTTTTAAAAAATGAAGTAGAGTTATTAATGTGTAGTGGGCTACGTTTGAATTTGAATTTGGTCTATGTTCATCCTATTCTGGACTAGTGAAGTGGAAGGAAGCCGAAAAACCAAAATACTGTTAATATGATTTCCAAGTTCTTGTCAGACATTTATAGTTTATACATTTATATAACCTTTTATTTTGCAGAAGTCCCTGTTTGTCACTGGCCACATGTTACTCATAAGGGAGTAGCCGAGGCGTGTTAAGTGTGAGAAACACTTTGCTTGTGAAGGAACTTAAAGGGGACGCAATCGTCATTAGCCGAAATTACAAATAAACTTTTGGAAATTGCGAGTGTTAAGCATAGACTGTAAATATGGTGTTAACCTGCCCCGTCAAGTGATTTTGAAACAGAGGAAACCGCCACTCCTTCTTTTGTTAAACGATGCCTTCAGGTGCCACGATAAAAGTCGTGATTACGAGTGATCAAAGCTGAACCATGCTGTGTCTACACTGCTCTAACAGAGAGGGAAAGAGGGAATTTTCCATGATCCTCAAAGAAATGACGTAAGAATAGAGAAAGACAACACAGATGGTGAGCTCGTAACAAAATAAGAACTATGTGTACTGTAATTACAGCATTATTCCAAGTAGGCTAATGAATACTTTACTGTGTGGTGAAGTTATTTCTCACTGTTTTCCTCGTTGTTGTATGTAATTAAAAAAAACACGTTTTTTTTGTTTTTGTTTTTGTTTTTTTTACCAAATGTGCTATGTGTAGGCTACTGACCACTTCCTGCATGGATGATATTTGTTTTGTTTTGACAAAATAAAACATTAGTCACTCAAAGAAAACAGCTTTTGTTAAAGGAGAATGTTGTTATCATTTCTGGTCTGTTGCACTTGAATGAATGACAAGTCGTCTGCAGTAGGCTACACTTACCACCACCACCACCGGATGTTTTCCAGGACTGTGTTGATGTCACATTGTTACCCCTGGTTAGATAAGCAGTGGTTACTAGGAATAATCGTGGTTTATGGCTGTAATATTTGACTAATCGCTAAAAGGTTACGTTTGTGAGCACATAAGAATTTAGGTTGTTTGGCGTGATTATAGCACTCACCTTATTATTCCACCTGGAGCCAATTAAAACAATGTACAACAATTTGTAATAAAATTGTCGTAAGTAGACCTATCTAAGATTGTAATGCAAAAATGGCTAAAGTGAGTGTATATCCAAATACCATGTTGTTGTCTTTTTACAATTATAACTTGTGCATCAAATTGTAAAAAAAAAGTTCTAAGCCTCACCTTGTTATAGTAGACTATATTCAACTGAACATAATTTCAACTGAATAACATATTTGAAAAGATCAGAAAGGGTTTTGTATTTGCCCATTATACTCAAATATTTAACCTTAGATATAAAATAAATATTATTTAGGATTAAATGCTGTATTCAATCTTAAATGTTGGGAAGAAGTAGGCTAAAACAGCACAAAATAAAGATAAGATAATCCTTTATTTATCCCACAATGAGGAAATTTACAGTGTTACAGCAGCAAAGAGCAAAGATTGCAGACAAGAAGTGAACACAGTACAATTTAAATTAAAAAAAAAAAAATTAAGAATGTACAAAAAAAAAGTGAATTGAGATGTAAACGAAAACCTTAAAATTACACTTAAGCCCAAGATTTGAGTTAATGTAGCCTTCTACGATACATGCCACACATTTATTTTCATTATGCAAGAGTATACAGCTAGATAAATGTCTCTTTGTCACATGTCAGGCTATAATAATGACTGTAGCCTAGTATGGAATATAAAGAAGGCTTTGTGAGTCAGTTATTAAAACAACACATAGTGGCCACTGTGGACAAAATGAAAAGAAGTCATTGATGATGTAGAAGATTTCTCCATGTAGTAAGGTTTTCTGACGAACACAAGGTCCATCCTCTGAACGCATGATCAGTTAAAAAAACTAGTAGTGTTGCTGACAGCTGGGCGGCGCTTCCTGAAGGGTGTATCCAATAAAAAAAAAAAAAAAAAGAGACCTCTGTTTTCCGTTCAGCCCAGGCACGAGCGAGTCCCATACATGAGGTAGCCTCGCGCTCATTCATACTGAGACAACTCTGGATTCATAAAACCTTCTCATTATTTCACATCGACTCGGATTGCCTTTTTTTTAAATAGTCACTTTGTTAAATCGACGGACGCTTTTTTTTTAGGGGTTTTATTTCATAAGTGGAGTATTTTTTATTTTTTACAATCATCCCGCGCGCGCTATTGTAACGTTCCGGTCCGTGCGCGCGCTAAGTTAATTAGCTTAGTGGCTAACTCTTATTCTTCACAAGACTGAATTCTGTGTGTGGTAAGTTAATGTATTCTGACCTTCCATCTGAATTATACGATCTGTATTGTTTAGTCCTCTGCTCACATGAACTGGATGTTAAAGTACAGGTAAGGTTAATGTCTTTGTTTAGCTGATGTGATGAACAGAGACACTTAATGGTACATCCTGTCTTGTGTGCTCTCTAATGTAAGAGAAACACTCACATTAATGTAGGTAAAACATTTGTTTCATCGAGGATTATGATTTAAAAATGTCTTCAAGTTTGTGTGGCGCTTAACTCGACTCAAGGTTACCTTTTGCAGTGAGATGTTATTTACGTTAATGTAAAGCTTAAGGTGGCCACTACCATCTGTGCAGCACACATTTTCGGTAGGTCATTAAAAATAAGCTGGAAACACACGGCGGTGACTTTCCTCTCATGTCCCCCATGTTGAGTAACTTCCGGTTGCGCCCCCTTTCACGACACACCACACCACGTAAATCCACAGAAACAATGATAATGGCCACTGTAATGTTGGTTATCCTGCAGCTACGACAACTTACAGTGTTGGTTTAAGTTTCATGTTTTACGTTGTATAGTTTGAAGGAAGCGGAAAGAAGCGCGTGTACACTGCTGTTTCTATGAATGGATGACGACACGTGCGCACGCAGGAAATAATTCTGAATCTTTCCTTTAAAAGACACTGTTCATTTTTTTTAACGACATATATGGTGCGAAATGAAACTGAAATGGCTCCAAAACAATCGCATAGCTAAGTGCGCCGTAAACATTAGAGGGCACTGGTTGATATAACCTCCGCTTCCTTCCTGCGACATTTACCGAAAATGGCTTCCCATTGGTTTGTCTGAAAAGACTACTGGAGGTCGTTCTTCCGGTCCCAGTAAGTTTCTGCGATGCTGTATGTTATTTAGTTTTAAAGAAGTCACTTTCTCTTTGTTAGGACCTCAATTATATTTCCCAGTACAAAATATTTACTTCATTAAATTCATACATAAACTACATGTGCTTCTTACAAACCCTCACACATCCTTCTACTGCTGTCCACGGATGGAATAAAGAGGAAGTGTTGTTAAAAAAAAGTCCTTCTGTGTGTTTTGTCTTTTCAGGATGTACCCCTGCTCATCTGCAGTTACATTTGCACCATGGCTGTCTATTCACTCCACTTGTTAGCTCAGCTCCAAAACAAAATCAACAGACCTAGTTTAATTACAGGATAGCAATAAGCCCACACTTTACCTCCGTTTACCTTGATTGTTTTCTGGTCTGATCCAGGTAAACACATCACAAGTTTGCACTGCTAAATCCTTTAAATCCTGTTAAAACAGGTGACAAAAGAGGATTCACTTATTTATTTTACAATATACCTCTTAATTTCACTAACTGCTGTTTAGATATAGCGTTGTATAAATAACTGTTTTGTCAGGCATTTATTCCCTTTAAGATTGTGAAGCAATTACTCAATAGTCGACAATCATGGTTTCTACAACTGCAACAATACTGGCCAGCACAGTGGGGCTACCAACACTGACTGCTCTGACGGAGTACACATGGCTGTTGGTTATTGGCTTCATCATAGCCTTCATCTTAGCCTTTTCTGTCGGTGCAAACGATGTTGCGAACTCATTCGGCACGGCTGTGGGCTCCGGGGTTGTCACGTTGCGCCAGGCGTGCATTCTTGCCACCATTTTTGAGACCCTTGGCTCTGTGCTCCTTGGGGCCAAAGTGAGTGAAACGATCCGTAAGGGTATCATCGACGTGGGCATGTACAATGGCACTGAGGAGGAGTTGATGGCTGGATCCATCAGTGCCATGTTTGGTGAGTACTGCCGGCTTATCTTGTATGCAATTACACCTTCGGTCATTAAACCTTGTGGAGAAAAAAAAACTGCTTGGCACTGTTTGGTTATTGTAACTAGAAAATGTAGATGACAAATCAGCACCTTGGAGAAGTAGAAAGACTTATTTTTATTAATATGTAGTTTTGTCTTTATCAATTTAATGGAAATAAGCTTAAATTACTTTGCTTAATGTACAATTATTTTAAAAAAAAGTTCAACTCTAATGCAATACATTTGTCCATTGTCATCAGGTTCTGCTGTGTGGCAGCTGGCCGCCTCCTTTCTTAAGCTTCCCATCTCTGGTACACACTGCATTGTTGGTGCTACTATCGGCTTCTCTCTGGTTGCCAGAGGCCAGCAGGGAGTCAGATGGCTTGAACTCCTTCGTATTGGTAAGTCACTTTAAGAAGCTGACCTGGATATGTCCTCTGCATTTGGTTGAGTTGGATCTCAGAATGTATTTTTAGTATGGCAGGTTGTGGCGGGTAGTGCTGCATTATCCTAATACTCTTAAGCTTAATTTCATCTGTGTATAGGAACTGTAATATAAAACATATAACCCATTAGGTTTCAGAGCTCAATCCACAATGCATAAAAACTATCGACTGTTTGATTCAGTGTGTATGATCTTGAAGATCAAATTGGTCATCCAGTCGATGGGTTTCGATAAGCTCACTAAGCGTGTCTGAAAAGCACGAGGAAATTCACAGGTCACAGCTTTACAGGAATAAAAAGAAGTTCTAACTTCACAAGTTGTGTCTCACTTATGTTGCATCAGATGGTGGGTTTAAGGTTTATGTTCTCCACAAAAAGCTGATTTAAAAACTAGTATCTTTGTTGCTCGTGGAAAACAAGTAGAAGCTATGTTGGTTTAGTTGCTGAATGAAATGTCAATGATCAACCTTTATAGTTTAATGGGCAGTTGGCTATGTTGACAGATAGCCAAACAATGGCCACCTTATCAGTGAAGTGACCTGACATGTCAGGTTTTTTTTCTCCTCGATTTCAAATATTCCATTTCCACTAATTTCCTATGCTCTTACTTCTTTAATTTACAGTTGCTTCCTGGTTCCTGAGTCCCCTTTTGTCTGGAATAATGTCAGGGATTGTTTTCTACTTTGTGCGCATGTTCATCCTGCAAAAGGTAAGCTTGATATCATAATGTGGAAGTATGTGCTTGTCAGAGTGATAGTTTGGATCATTTTCAACACTTTACATACAGGTCAATGCTCAAAATGGAATTAAGGAAATGCTAACAGTGGAGTTACTGTTCTCTGAAGCAGTTCCTCATTCCTGTGTAACTGCAATGGTCAAAATTACCATGGTGCCCTTGTTATGTCATCATCTGTAATCAGGCAACAAAATGGGGACAGTTCTGATGAAATATCAGAATTTGGATATCTGACTGTTTGCTCTGTTTGTTTGTTTTCTCTATAGAAAGACCCCGTGCCTAATGGACTGAGGGCCCTTCCTGTGTTCTATGCTGTAACCTTGGGAGTCAACCTCTTTTCCATCATGTTCACTGGAGCTCCAAGTGAGTATCATTGTCTGAGTCATTTTGCTTTGCATGCCTGCCCACAGCCACAGTTTAAAATAAACTGCTCCCTCAGACAGCCTGATGCCCACATGTACTCCAGACTGAACCAGACTGTGTTTACTGTTTTCACAGAAGCTGTGTTTATTTTAACATGTTTTTGGGGCTCTCTGGCCTGTGGTTGTATGTGGGTCATAGCTGGAATGAAGGTTTAAAGCGGAGCACAACAGGGAGATGGAAATAAGATTTCACTAACTCTTGACGTCACTGTCTGTGTCCTTCAGAAATGAAAGAGGAAAAGAGAAGTAAAGTGGCTTTCTGTAGTTGTGTTGGTGCTCAGAATAATTTAAAGTAATGCTCTGAATTCTTGTTGGCATTTTATTCCAGAATCTCTTTAATAAATGAGCAACTTTTGCTCCTTTTTGTTTTCTTCTCTCTGCAGGGCCTAACAGTTCAAGATGTTAGCTGGCCTGGGCCATTAAATGGCTGCTACAGGCCAGAGTTTGACCAGATACACTCAGAGGAGATCACTTGCAGATCCAGCATAGCCCGTAACCCTGCTAAGTCAGGCACATTCTGTACAGTTGTGTGAAGTCTCTCAAACTACAATGCACTGTACATGAGGACCTGTACTTTGGTACCTCACAGGAAAAAAGGTGCGACATTGCACTAAGACACCATTACAAACTCACTACATCTTCTAACACTAAGAGGGAGATTTCAGGATTTTATTTATTACATTCATATTATAAACACAAATGCACACGGACATTAGTAATGCCTCAAAAAACTAGTGTAGCCAGTTCAACAAAGGGGAAAATCATTGATTCTTACATGATCAATTACCCAAAAATATTCCAGAGCCAATTCAGTTTCCATCTTTTAAGAATATTAAGGAGAAAAAAAGTGAAACAAGATTTTTATCTTCAAAGCCAGACATGCACTGTTTCTTTCGGGCCCCATAAGTGAACAGTGTACTACACTGGCTCACAGGATAACAATGGCTCGCAACGCTGATATATGGACTCCATTGCAGCAGTACTATCTGCCACCTACTGAGCACAGTATGTTTGGTCTCCTGTGATAGGACTTGGCGTTCCCCTGATCTAGATCCTATCAGAGTGGTGAGATTGGACACCAGGCATCCCAAAGCACATTCCTATACTCAATATATACACCAGTGCCAGAGAACTTAAGTCAGCAAGTGCATGCAAATTTGGCTAAAGAATTTGAGGGCCAGCTGTCGGTCGCCTACAGATGAGGCTTGGTGTGACTTCTTGACACTTCATAAATCCCCAACTGCTATCGATCTACTACAGCCCTATTCCTCGCTACATGGGGACATCTAACCAGAAGCGGAATTTATGATGTATGTTTTACATACCTCTTAAAATCTACAAGTTTATAACACCTAGTTATGAAGACTGATGATTTTTTAAAGGCAGTTTAATATCACCATCAACTCTTGTCCATGTAACTATCCTTCTGAGAGATTGACACGCAAGGCATAACAAACTTGAATGCATCACCCTGGATACAAATTTTCTGCCTGGGTAACCCTCTGAAAAACAAAACGCTGGCGTTGGTTGCCCTGGGGACACCAAACAATCAGCAATATAAAAGTGATACCCACGTGTCGCTATACCTGACTTATTCAGCCTGAGCCATTGTCCTGAAATAAAACCTTTAATGTCCTCAGAGGCAGCCTTTGTCATGGATAAATTGACTTATTGTTTAGAGTGAATGTTTGGCTTTGACATCGCATCAGTGCGGATGCTTGATTATGCACTAAGTTGATCCTAATACTCTTGGTAAGTGCTTCACTGGTTTATTGTCCACTCTGTCGGCTAGAACCCGAAGGTTATTGCAGATTGACTCAAACTGCCACTATAAGTGTCTTTTGTAAATTACGCTGGTGGGGAGTTGCATTTATAGTAGTGGGAAAAAACGACAACAAACCTTGTTATTGTGTAATGTAGGCCACGAGATACTGAGGTTCAGGGAGGGGTGTGGAACGCAGCCGTGGTCAAATTAAATTTCCTGTGCAGTCCTATTCATCCCACTGCATGGCTGTGGTAAAAACTCGCCCCTTTGTGTGGGAGTGTTTATCAGACCGCTACGCCTAGCCAAGTTTTTAAACCCTCTCTTTTATATTTTGTAGGAAGTTGCCTACAAACATGTTGCTGTGACAAAGCACATTCATGTGAATAACATCAGGCCCCTTTATCTGTTTCGTGGTTGTTTTTGTCTCTTTGTTTAATTCTCTGGACTGTTATTGCACAGTAGTGTCTAGCTGAGTCACACCTGTCTCTGGATGTCTCACTACATGTTAGCACTCCAGTGGAAGAATCAGCTGTTAGAGAGCTGCCTTCCCTTTTTTGCTCTTATGCCTCTCCAGTCCTGGAGGGAGTCAGCTTCCATTGCGTAACTAAATAAACATCAGTGAGGTCCTCTGCAGTCTCATGCTGCAGCGTGACTCAGTGGAGAGGGTGCACTGTGGACTCTGCCCTTAAATGAACAGAGCGACCGAGACATGTATTGAGTTGCCTTGGTCTTTATTTCCTTTTCTTATCTTTTAACTTCCCAAACAGTCCCAAGCTAGTGAAATGTTTTGTTTTTAATTATGCAGGGCCAAGGTCACCTCTTCAGCAGTGGTGTTGGGTTTTTCACTAGCCCTTGTTTTTGTTTTCTCCTTAACACACTGCTGACATCCTCTTTATTTGACAAAGATGACCGCCTCCCCAGGGAAATGTAAATAGTTGCTTTCTGACGGCCTGTGCTGCATTGTATCTACCTCTGCCGCACCAGCTTTACTGCAGCCTTGGCAAGAGCGTGTCGTTATTGCTACAGCAAACAACCCCAAGGAACGACTCCCCCTTTCTTTCCCTTTTCTCCTTCAGCAGCGTCGCCATATAAGGAACTCATTGTCCATGTGCAACGTTAACGGGGCATTTTGGGGTCATGGTGACAATTTTACCCTTTCACCTTTCAGGTGTTGCATAACTGTTGACATTGAGGGGTACACATGCTTTCCATATTTAACTGGTATGAGGCAAAGCAGTTTGGGATAACAAATTGTAGAGCCAACAGATAAGAAATGGTCATAGCCATTGAATGTATTTATATTTACCTGTAGCTAATTTTGGTTAATTGGTGCCATTTCCATTTTTATTAAGTATACAAGTAAAAGGAACACATGTTGACATGTATTATCTACTTTGACATTGAAAAAAGTTTTATACAACTGCTCATTTGTAAGTTTTGTCTTTTAGAAAGGGAGCAGCTGCTGCCTTGTTTTGTTTTTAAACTGTCTTTCTCCATTTGCCTTCGTGTTTGTTTCTGTCTGTTACACCTGGCGGTCCTTCAGTGCTGGGATTTGACAAGATTCCTTGGTGGGGTACCCTACTCCTCTCCTTTGGTCTCTCTCTGGTGACTGCTATTGTGGTCTGGTTCATTGTCTGCCCTCGCCTCAAGAAGAAGATTGAAAGTAAGACACCTTTTATGTTCTTTGATTTTGTTCACACTGAGGGCTTCTAATAATCCAGAAAACAGAGCCTAGGGATAATTTCAAATAAAATACTGCAACAGCAGTTTTTGTTATATAATCCTGGATTAAAGTTAGAATCCAAGAGTCATCTGCATGGACACAGTATTATGGTTTTGGAGTTCTGAGGGGAAGTCTATTCATTCAAACCTTCATGAACCTACTATATATCAGTGTAGAATATAGAGACACAAACTAGGACACAAGCCCACAATGCAGTATCAAAATAGGTTTAAAATCGCTAGAAAAATATAGTTTGTTTGCTCTACTTAGCAATATTAGCAATATTGATAAACTAATTGTCATAGAGAACGATCTTATTGATGTTGTGACTTTGATTTATCCTGTCATGTGTTAGTTAACATCACAGAAAAAGAAGTAGTGCGCTTTATTCTGACCTAGCATGATCTATGTAGATCAGTAACCGGCCATTGGACAAGCGCCCTAATTGGGTCATAGTGAGCCTCTAATTGGTCTTTCTCTCGCTGACTAAAATAAACACAGGTTGACGTAAGGCGCTGACATGGCATTTGCAGTGCATGTGAAGGAAGAAGGATTTGGCTGACCGTCTCATCAAAACTGGTTAAAGCTGGAGCTGAGGGAGTCAATGCGGCCAACCAGTTAGACAACCTCCTAGGACTGTAGAATAGAAAATATTAGCTTAAAGTATCTGATTCACTTGGAAAAACACAAACAAATGTCATGTGAACCCAAGGATGTGTTAAGTCTTTCATCAGTAAAGCTGCTAGCAGTTGTGTAAATATGTTTCTTGTCAGATAATAATCCATTTACCTGAGCATGTGAGCGCAGCAGCTCACTTCTGAACGCAGGTATTGTTACACTTATAGGACAGGTTTTAGACTCTCCTGTTATGCAATTCTTATTACTCCTCACAGCTTGGCTTGAAAGGAAACACACGTGCTATGCTAGTACTTCTCTGCTATGCTGTCTTCATGTTTGGACATGACCCAGGCAAAATCTCACTCCAACTTTTCTCCTACCAGGAGATATCAAGTCTGCCAGCCCATCAGAGAGCCCCCTGATGGAGAAGAGAGAGCTGAAAGAGGCCCACTGTCCAATCCTGAAACAGACCGTCAACGAGACATCAACGTCTGCCACCTCAGCCGCCAACCAGAACCCCCCTGCTCCGCCCCAGGCTGCCCCTGAGGAGCGCAGGGTCGCATTTGACATCGGAGACTCTGATGATGTCGACAATAATAAGGAACGCAAGGTGGCGTTTAACATCGGAGATTGTGATGAGACAGATAACAGCAATTCAAATGGAGGTACGTTTGTATCAAAAAAAGCGAGTTTATATGAAGTTTAAAGTATTGAGCTTGACAGTGTCCTTTAAACGTTTCTTATTTATCCCTTTCTGCAGTCCCCAAGCAAGTCCAATCAAACAATCAGGACAACAACCAGCACAGCGATGGCTCCACAAATAATGCCAACCAGGCCCAGTTCAACAGGCCTGCACAGACCCCCAGTAACGGTTACAGCCAGTACCACACGGTTCACAAGGACTCCGGCCTCTACAAGGACCTCCTGCACAAGCTCCACCTGGCCAAGGTCGGTGACTGCATGGGCGAGGGGGGTGACCGACCCATTCGGCGCAACAACAGCTACACCTCCTACACTATGGCCATCATCGGTATGCACAGCGACTTCAGGCACAAAGACGGCGACTTCCGCGCCAGCGACGATAGCGAAAAGGGACCAGGGTCGGGTGGTCAGGAAAAGAAGCGCGTGCGTATGGACAGTTACACCAGCTACTGCAACGCTGTGGCGGAGCACACAACTCCTGAAGGTCTGGGAGAAGGTGAAGTGACTTTAGACATTGTAAAGGAGGGTGCAGGTAGCAGTCAGACTTCTCTGGACGATGATGGACTTGAGGCAGACAAGCCAGAGGTCTCAACACTCTTCCAGTTCCTCCAAATTCTCACTGCCTGCTTTGGATCCTTTGCCCATGGAGGAAACGATGTCAGGTATGCAGATTTCTTAACAAGGGATAGTAAGGCCAATACATTAACCTTTCATTTCTTTTCTTTTTTTTTAAACGTGTTCTTAATACAGCTAGAATCTTATGGCAATGTCTTTCTTTTCTCTTCAGCAATGCCATTGGACCATTGGTAGCTCTGTGGCTTGTGTACCAATCCAGCAGTGTGTATTCAAGCGAACCCACACCCATTTGGCTGCTTCTGTACGGTGGTGTTGGCATTTGCGCTGGGCTCTGGGTGTGGGGACGCAGAGTTATCCAGACTATGGGAAAGGACCTCACCCCTATTACCCCCTCAAGGTAAAGACTCCACAGACAACGCAGAACCTGTTTCTCCTTACCAATGTGACCATATCCTCCTTAGACATTACCAGTCTTTGAATTTAGCGAGCTTGCCCAGACGCATTCACCTGAGAGTGTTTTGTTTCCCCCCGCAGTGGTTTCAGCATCGAGCTGGCTTCAGCCCTAACTGTCGTGGTTGCCTCAAACATTGGCCTGCCTGTTTCCACCACCCACTGCAAGGTAAGCTGGTCAAACACTGTGGTCTGGGAAGTAGACTAGACACGGGGGAAGAGAATATTTAGTGAGAGGGAACCTGAATTAAACAGGAACTCAGTCTGGAAGACTTCTTCAATGTTGAGCAACTTTTGCCATTCTGAAATCTAACTTTACTGAAATGCAGAACTAATTTGAAGTCATACATTTGAGTAGGATGGTAACAACTGCTGTGTTTCCAGGTGGGCTCTGTGGTCGCAGTAGGATGGCTGCGCTCAAAAAAGGCTGTTGACTGGCGTCTGTTCAGAAACATCTTCATGGCTTGGTTTGTGACTGTGCCCATCTCTGGCCTGATCAGTGCAGCAATCATGGCCATCTTCATCTACGGCATCCTGTGAGCATTCAGCTGCACCCCATGCAGGGGAGGAGAAAGAAACCGCTCCAGTGCCGACGGGAGACAAGGAGTAAAGTTGGAAGGTCGAAATATATCGCTTACCTCAAGCCAACGACTTCGGAAGAAAAGGCAAAATTTTGAAAAAAAAAAAAAAAAAAGATGTTTGAAATGAGTTGTGATATGGGCCTGTGGTTTTTGGCTGCATCATTTTCAATTTCGAATATGCTGTTTGTTCCAGTTGGGCCACATTACTTCCAGTGGGAAGTTTGCATTTCTGTGTTCTGACTTGCTTTTTTATACCATCATTCTGTTAAGAGTAAATCAAAAAGCATCAACTGATTTTTTTTATTTTTTTTTAAATACTATTGATTCTTTTTTTTTTTTTACTTTGCAATTATGTATATACAACCATGCTGTTTTAATTTTGTTGAACATGTTAGTAAGAAACGAACAACTAAAATGCAGTATTAGCCTTTGAGGATGTAACTCTCCATTCATAACACATGCTGAAAGTAATGTAGTTGCAAAAGGAACAATTTTAGGTTAAAAAACAAAACAAGGTTATGTGTGTGTGATTTTCCCCCTTCAAAGTCTTTGATATTAATTAATTGTTTTTTTCATCTGGCTTCCTTTTTTTTTAATTCTTTTAACTGGGACTTGTTTTCCCCTCCCTACTGATATGGAACAAACGGTTAGAGGTTGTGTTTTCTAACCCCCCAAAAGGCAATCAACAAAGCCCTTCAATTCAATGAGCCACTTCTTCATCACACTCTTTGGTCGAACACATCTCAATCAGTGCAACATTAAATGCCTGAAATGACGTTGATTACTTGAATTTGAGAAACATAACATCAGAATGTCAACTTGTGCTCTCAAAATGACCTTAAGTCTCCTGTTAGACTTGATTGCATCATATCTTGGGGTTAAGTGCTTTAGGCCTGTTTACTAGCAAACATTTTATCAGCTACGTCCTGGTTTGGATTTTCTGTGGAACTTGCACCTGCCTAGATGTTTGGGTAGCTCTAGTTTTCCTCTCTCAGTCGGCCCTGAAAGCTGAATACCGTTGCAACATTAGGCGGAACAGGAACCTTAATCTGGAAGTTACCCAACAGTGGTGGTTTGAGCTGATCTGGTGTCTTGTTCAAATGAGGGTGGACATACGTTGCACGCCACAGGATGTGTGGTCATTTGGCTGCAGTACTAAATGCATTTCAGACTTATAGATGCTGTAGTTGCCTTAATTGTTTTATTTTCCCTAAGGTACCAAAGACAGGAGTTTTTTGTTTTTGTTTTTTAATGCACATCAACATACTATAATTCACACTTGTGAATAAAAAAAAAAAACAAATGAGAAATAAAAATGGGAAAATATAAGTGTTGTGCTTGTTTTTGTTACTTATGTAGAAGGAAAGATAATGTTTAAAAAAAAATACCCAAACACAATTCAAATCTCAAACACTGTAGAACAAAATGTAGTCATAACACGTATTGTGAAACAATAAAGCACACAGGTTTTACAGATAAATGGGACAGTTCCCTTTTTATTGACAGTAAGCTCTGCTCATGCACCAGGTGACGAGGGAGCGCTGAGATCCGCATGCTGCCGCACTTTCTCACTCCAGTACATCTGTGATGCAAAGAAACAGGATTCCTTTACGCTAGCTTTTCATTCTAAACAAAACAATTCAGTAGTTTTCCATACAAATGGACGCGAGTATGTGAATCACAGCTCTCTAGGTTTTTCTAATATGACTCACTTGTGCGCTGATGAATGATGACTGCAGTAGTGTGTGACACTGTTGTATAGCAAAAAAAAAGCCTGGCTCACTCTACCCCACAAAAGTATTAGGATGTACTGCTTCACCTTTTTACTCCAGCATAAGAGTTTCTAATTCTGAGCAGGTTAGCTTTTCTATCCTTGTAAAATCATTCAAAGGATTCATTCTGCAAGAAAAACCTTCAATCTAAGGATTCAGTTTTAAAACTTAACTTTTTGCATCTTTTAGGGCAGGGACAGTGCATCCTTGGATCCTAAAATAACCAGAAGCAGATGATACAGTATAAATCAAGCACAATAAGCACCTGTGGGACAGACGCCTCAGAGTGCCCTGGATTCTTGTCCTAGATTTACTCACATACAAGGAGAGGACTAGGTTGAAATAAACAATCCCATAACTTCGAGGTCAAGCAGTAAACTGATCTTTCAATTCCACTCCTGTGGTGATTCAAGAATGTCTTTTGACAAACATTTGTTTTGGAGTTTTTATAAAAAAAAATAAACTAAAAAAAGACCATATCTTGAGGTTTTTTTTTTGTTTTTTTTTACAAGTGTCCGAGCTGTTTGTCGTGATCTTTAATTGCTTTTGAGGCATTTTACTCTTTGCTAGATTCTGAACCAGACCTATAAATGGTTTTGAACTCTATTCAAATCTCGCTCAGACTGGCCCTGACTGGCTCTGTTTTTGCAGTTCATTGCATAACCTACAATTTGACTTTCACTTAGTGTGCTCAAAACAGTTCACCACATCATGCCTCAGCAGGTACTTTGAGTCTGCCTCAAAAAATCTTAATCACCACCCTTTTAACTCAGATATTTAGATTATGGAAAATGCTCGAAAAAAAAAAAGATCAGAATAATTTTAGCAACATGTTTGGATCTTTATGGTGCGGTTCTTGTGCAGAATGTAAAATGTCTCACCTTGCTCCTTGGTTGAATCCTGACTGCCTTCATCTGTAGAGGAAAAAGAGAAAATGGCTGAATAAAAGCAAGTAGTAAGAAAGTAGTATTCAGAAGTGAAGTAGACCAATTGGAAGTTTTATTTGCTCTTACCAGAACTGCTCACAGACTCTGATGCCTTCTCATGGTGCTCTGGAAGATATGAAAGTGTACACAATAATAATAAAGACAGTAAATAGTTTTAAAATTCATTTTGGCCAAACTAGTGTAATTTCAATCAGTATTTAACATGTTTTTTAAGAATAGATATAATGTGTTTTATATGACTTTCTTTAAGACTAGGATAGGGTTGAGAAGGGGGGGGGGGGGTATAATTATGTGGTTTAATTCAATGTTTGAGTTGGAAAGTTTGTATATTTTGTGCTTCAGTGTAGATTTATAGTACTGACCTCTCCTCTGTCTCCCTGTCAAATATAATAAAGACAGACACTGCCATCAATGGAATGAGAGAAGCTGAAAACACTGATCATTTTCCTACAGAAAAAAAAGCCTACAATAAAAACATTTAATGTTCTAAACTTACCTTCTGCTTCCTCAGAAGACTCTGAGGACTCTGTGGGAGTCAGAGGAGAGAAACCAGTCACAAGACTGTGATATTTTACATGTCAGTGTACGTTCACACAATAGAGATGTTTTTTTTTTTAACTTTCTAAACTGTGTTTTGGCGCCATCTACAGGCCGATCCTCGAACAGGAAAACCTTTTCTTACCCCCACGTGCTGCAGCGTCAGAGTTCTCTGCTCCCTCTGCTGGGGGAGGATTTCACGGTTATGTAATGTTGAATGTTAGGGACATAATGGTCACATGTTACACGCAGCAGGGTCATTTTGACGCACCTGTTTTGTCGTCCTCAACTTCAGCACGTTCCTCCACTGTAGGACACATTTCAACAGGTGACCCTGATATTAATCACACCATTAATATCTGAAATCCACGTGATAAACTCACCAGATCCGTCTTGAACAGCCTCTGCATGTGAGAGATTAAAAAGCTTGCATCAGAAGCTGCACCTGAATCAGCCGTTATTAAAGATTGACGTTAAAGGTCACGTGGTTCCTCTTACCAAGGTAGCGGGCTCCCTCGTTCTGTTCCTCTGTGACTTTAAAGGTAAAAAAAAAAAAAAAATGAGAAAAATGAAATGATAATAAAACTTTCAGAAACTCTGTAACATGTAGGGTTGAAAGAAGAAGACACTTCATTTTTTTCTGGTCAAATTTACCATTCATCTGGGCGGCCTCATTCTTCTGAGCGGCCTCAAACTCCAACTGATCTGTGGACACAAAATAAGGTGACAATTATTCCAAACAACAATGGAGAAAAGTAATGGAGCAGAAAACATAAGAAATTGTCAGGTGGGTGGCTTTAAAAAAAAAAAAAATCAGTATTATAAAGCATTATTCTCAAATAGTCTAGAATCTTGCAGCCTGATGGATTAACATGAACACACTTGAATATAAGAGTTAAAAATGTTCAGATCATGTAGAAATTTAAATGAGACCAATGCATCATACCTATATCCTGCAGTTTTGTAAGGCCATCTGCATAAAAAAAAAAAATACGGGTTGAATTCCACCAATTCTGAGTTACAGAGGTATCATTTTATTTTTGAGTGATTGTTGTGATTTTATAAAATCTGACTGAATAATTGTTAATGATTTTTTTTCTCACCATCTTTTGCAACTGCTTCTTCTTTCTCTGCAGATTCCAGAGATGCTGAGAGAGCTAGAAATCATTTAGGTGCATCAGTCAGACTTTTGATAAAGATTCTCGTACAAATCTTCAAAAAAAAAAAACGAATTCTTGTCTTACCAGAGTGAAATGCTGCCACAGCGAGGAAAACAAACAGCGGCACTAGAAATCTCATCTTGGCTGCTGGTCTGGTCTCCGAAGATTTTGGATGTCCCTCCAAACTCTGTGTTGTGTTGTCCGTTTTCAGCCTCTTATATCCTCTGTCACATCACATGCTTTCATGGACAGGCGGCTCTGGTACCATTGTCCCTCCCTACCTGAGAGGACAGCTGGCTGTCACATCAGCACACAGACATATCCTTATTCAGGGCCATCAATGCCACCCATTGTGGTCGTCTCTGTCACAGGGACCTTTATTTGGGATGCTTCTGTGTCTGACTTACAAACAAAAAAGTGCATTGCATCAGAGGATGAAAACAATGTTTATTTCCTGTTCCTGTGATTTCACTGCACATCATTGGCTGTTGAATGATGGGTCACAATGGTGCTTAGGAACACAATTCCTCAATTAATCATGCAGATCAAAGAGAAAAGGCCAAGAGCTCCAGCATTCTACTGTCTCAGTGCTTCATCTGTTATTTCAAGGACTGGTGAGCATTTCACTGTTCAAATCCTCCTCCTACCTTAACATTTTGAATTATTATTAAATGTTATGTGGTTTAAATGAGCAACAAAAAAACACTTAACATCAAAACTGGAAGACGCCAACTTCAACGTGCTCCAGAAACGTTCCATGTGGAGAAATTGTCAAATGTCCAGAAGAACTTTTAGGGCCCTTTAGCAACATTTCGACTCATTTGGACAGCATTTGTATTTATATATTAATTGTGTTTTCCCCCTTCTTTCTGTTTCTTTTTTTAAATATACATATTTTGGACGGCTTGCATTTAATAATCATGTGTTGATGATATGTTGTGATATGTAAGCGTTTGTACCTTTAAGATAAATATCTATTTTTTGTACCCCTCCTATCCCTGTGGAAATGTATTTGGGTGTGTGAGTGAGTAGGAGTGTGTTTCTTTAGCTCAGGTTATGGGTTTTGATTTTGTTTGGTTTGAATGTTGTCATCCAAAAATATGTGAATTGTACAAAAAAGGTTATGAAGCTGAAATATTAAAGCAGATAACAAGAGACACACGAGAAAAAACATTAGAAAAGCAAGACTATGGTTTAGCCACCAATATAACCTGTAATGTATCCACACAGTAATATTTTAGAGGCCTTAATAGGAAGTGAGAGCTAAACAAGTGCAGTGTGTCTACTGAGCTTTTACTTTGTAGCAACATGTCAAATAAGAGCAAAACGCAGACAAGGTCTCATCACTTTACTGTGACCATAAACAAAACATAAAAAAGGGTCTGACAGGTTTGAGTGTTATTAAAGTCACATTACATTTCATATAAAAAGTTAAAATGTGTTATTAAAAAATTCATTCTATATGAGCAGGAGAGGCCAGTCTCAATCGGCCTGTTGTTTATTATTATTTTACAAAGGTAAAATAGTAAAACTAAAACTTTTCTGTCAGTTAACCTGCACTTTTCATGTTATTGCTACAGAATGTCTTGACAAATACTAACAGCAATAACGCTCATTTCAGATATCCAGAAAAATACACCTAAAAAAAGTGAAAATTAAGCAAACTACATTTTATCTTAGTTACTATGGAAAAGGTCAGTGGTTCAAACAACATGACAGCTTAATCACAGGTACAGAAAACGTCTGCAGGCGTGACAACAAAGTACAAAATGCATCATATTGTTAACAGTCATTACAAACTTAAGGACAGAGGAGGACCTTACATCAAAAGGGACACTTCTCATTCAATAAAGGCGTAACCCCAATATTCTGGTTTTAAGGCACAATTATAGCTTTTAAGAGAACATACACCTCATACTTTGTCAGTGCGATTAGAATGTCCAATTATAGTGTTATAAAAGTTAAAGGGAGAAGAATAAATCTGATTCTGAAACATGGAGGCAGATTACCCGTCCTCACTCACAACACACAGTACACAGTGGACTGCCAAAGAGGAAAGCTAGCGAAGAAACCATCGTAAGACACAGAAATCTTTGATGAAAGGACATCATATTCTTTTTTAAATTAGCCAAAGGGTAAAAATCAGTAGGCTTATTTACAAGCAGCACTGCACATAAATACATTTGATCTTAAAAATAATTTGTCGAAGAGACTTGTGTAAACAAAGGCACACTGAGGAGTGTGTGCTTACCCGCATGTGCAGCTTGGTTCACAGTACTAAAAATACGGCACTGGAGCTGAAAAAGTTAACGGTTAAAAGAAGAAAGAAAAATAACTGCCAACTATTTTGATCACCTTTTCCGTTTTTGTCAGTAATCAGTCAAGCAGAAATGTCAGAGATTTGCTGGTTTTAGCTTTCTGAATTGAAGAATGTGCTGCTTTTCTCTGTGATTTATGAAAGTAAATGAAGATTCTCTGTGCTGTCTTATTGATTGGTGAGTAGCAGCTATTTGAAGACTCTGATCTGGACTCTGAGAAATTGTGATAATCTTTAAAAATATATTTATTTTATAGCCTGAGAGATGGATCAGCAGATTGATTAGTGGTTATTGCTGGTCGCAGCCTTATTCAGCACAGCACACTTTTATTCTGCCTATTAAAAAACATCTGTTCATATAAATAAAATATATAACCAATTATTTGGTCAGCTGAGATCTGGGAAGGCTGGGAAGGGTTTTTACTTTGCAAATACAACGGGCAACATTTATCTGTTTAAATGCTAACTTGTAAACAATCTACTTGAATATTTGAATTCTCTGTCACAACACGTTGCTTGCAGGTCATCGCAATTAATTTGGTGAGAAGAAGATAGAAACAAAACTACCACAAGAAATGTGCTTAAAAAGGTCAGTGCACCCCAGATACCTGAAAAAGGTTGAATTCGCCTGACAGGAGTGATTTACAGTGCAGCAGGCATTTCAATGAGTACCTGTGTGTTTAAACTTCACTTATGTTGCTTTTAGATCTCTCCACTTTCAGAGTTCCCCTCTTAGTCGGGTGTGCAGGTCTTCCTGGTCGATCTTGCCGACTTGCTTGTGCCAGCGGTGGTGTGCCAGCAGGGCGACGTTCCTGGCCGAGATGGCGCTCATCTCCATGGCACTAGCCGCCCACTCCACAGCATTGAGGTAGTACAGCCGGTTGTGCAGGATGAAGGGAGGAGTATTCCTGTGTGGCGGGCTGTAAGAAGGATAAGCTAGCCAGCGAGTTTCAGACACAGAATCTCGGGAGAGGAACATGTCCTTCAGCTGCTCCTGGGACAGCGGCTGAGGGGAGAACACCTTCCACACTTTGGTCTGGCTGGCAGGGGGGCGCTTATAATCAGGAGGGATGTGAACAGGGTCGATAGAGCTCAGGCTGTGGATGACAGAGCCCTTTGAGTCCGTGGTGAGTATGTCGGACACGGTGAACTGAGAGGCCGGCTCAGTGGTCCCGAGGTAGGACATGTTTAGCATACCGTGGACCAGAGTGGAGACGGTCTGGTGGAACCGCCCCGGGTAGTGAGACGGGATTGGAGGGGAGAAGCCGGAGAAGGCGATGTCAGACTTGCCCTGGTGAAGCGGTGTCGATATTACCACGATGTCGTACAAAGCATGTGCTGAGCCTGATCCATCAACATAATTCACTTCATAGAAACTGGAGGCGGGGCCTGAAAATGATGAAATGTTTGACATATTAAAAGTGTGAATATAGATATTAGGACTGAGCTGTTAGTCACAATTATCCCAATATGAGTGTTGGCACATTACAAAAGTCTTAATTTATGGCACTGAATAAAAAAAAAAAGTTATATTTAAACAAGCAAACACATTCTCACTCAGCATGTTTACAGTTTTACACTGAGGCCATGGTTTAGTGTCTATGCTTTCACATGACTGTGATTAAGTCAGATGAAGCTCAGCTAGCTGTCAGCTACACTCAGATTGATTGGGGATCTAGTGAGGCATAAAACAGCAGATTTTTGGATTCATTTTGGATTCAGGTATTGCGTGAAACATGATGAACAGCTGGCTGACATAGACACTGTGAGTTCTAGCAAACATTTACCCTCAATTTTCTGTTAATGTATTGCACTTCATATCATTCTTGCAATATTAAAAGATGTATTGTATATTGTTCTCTTTGTGCAGGCCTACTGCACAAGGGTAAAAAAAAAAAAAAGGGATATGATGGTACCTGTCTTAGATGGTCGAACCTTGACTGAAACAGAGGTGACTCTGGCAGGGATGAGCTCACTTTTACTGTGGTAAAGCAGTCCTGAGCACACTTTCTTATTGCCTCCATCCACTGCCCACAGACCTGAATCTGTTCCAGCTAACGACACCGCCCCTACAAGACAAGACAAACAATTATCACATTAACTTATTCATTATTTACAAAGGCTCATAACAGATTTATACGGCTAACCGAACTAAACTCTTACTCATTGTACAACATACCCACAAATCCATTGACGCGTACACTTTGGCCGTAGTTGACACGAGTGATGGGTGCGACAATATCGTTGAGGAAAACCTGTGAGAATCCTTCACCTATCATCGTCTCCTCCAGGGTCTGGTTCATCAGGGTGGGAAAACTATCGCCTCCCATAGCATGCAGGAGCCTCTCCACAGAGGAGAATGAGTAGCCATATTGCTGATACTGGTAGATCCTGTAAATACAAAGAAAGTTCATTATAGCTGAGACACCAAAAAGAACAAGGAACATGGATCTCGTGCCAGAACAATAAAAGCGCTCCTCCTCCTCCTCCTCACCTCATGAATTTGTCCAAAACACTCTCAACCCACATCTGCATACGAAGGAAGTTGAACCCATATCGCCAGAGGAGGCGCAGGAAATTGATTATAAACCAGTCGCTCTCTTCAAACGTGAGTTCCTTTCCGTCAAAGATCGCCATTTTAGAGTGGACATCTTTCCTCGGAGGAATACCTGGTTTACGAACAGAAACACGTGATTTCTACAGGTTCAAATATTCTGAACTACAGAAAGTCTAAAAAAATGTTCTTCTTCTTGTGCCGAGTCTCCTTAACAAACAACAAACATTGACTGTACCTAATTTTTCTATGAAGTGCTTCATGTGTAGGTTCAGAGGATGGATCACGGCGCCTCCTGTCTCATACTCGTGATCGCCCATCTTCACTGTCGCTAGTCGCCCGCCGACAGACTCAGGTTCAAACACGTCAATCTTGACTCCGGCTCCAAACTCCTGTCTCAGGTAGAACGCTGCAGCTGTGCCACCGATGCCCGCTCCCACCACAGCTTTACAGGAGCACACAACAGACACATTGTAAACAAACTCTTGCAGCAAACTCAGCAGGATGAATCCTCTTGAGGTTATTTTAGATGTTAATATTTCTTTTTTTTGTTTGTTTTTTATAGAAAAATCAGCCAAGAAGTCAAATACATTAGTCTAACATCTGGATTCAGTTAAGTTGGAGGTAAATACATTAAACTATAATGTTAAATTTGCATGGATCAAACCAAGACAAACTGAAAAGATGCGCTAAATAACAATATCATGTCGAATTATGATACATGTCTGACAATGTTTAAGGAGGCAGCCTTCAGGATTATTACTGAAAACAAGAATCAGATTTGTCTGTCTTTCTGCAGCAAAGATGAGTGATGTGTGTTTGTTGTCTCGTGCACCATTCAGGACTGGCATACCTATCTTCTTGGGCGGATCTTGCAGATCTGGAGCTGAGGCTAAACTTCTTCTCCCCGTGTGCCAAAGCCCGAGGAGGAGCAGGGCTCTGAGGGAAAGAGTCCGTGGATTCATCGTGGGCATCCAGAACTACACTGCAATAAAGACCATCTGTAGAGGCAGAAGAGACAGGGACCATGACTAGTTCACCTATTTCATTTCAAGTCACTATCAGTGTGGGTCAAAGGTTACTCTTACAGCACTTCATATTTACATAGAGCAGAATACAAAACAGAGGCGTTACTTATCAAAAAAACAGTTTTAAACTTTTAAACTTTACAATGAGAAAATGTTCAGGAGTAAAGTGTACAGTGTTGACTCACTATCTCTCATAAGTCACTACAGGAGGTCCAGAGGTTAACCTCTCCGTCACACTTCAGGATAAGTTTGACGCTTCGTAAAATGTTCTCTTCTGGACACAAACTGAAAAGCTACACTGCAAACAAAACACACCAAAGACTTGTATTTGACAAATACAAACTACACACGTTTATCGGCTCACTCACTGTCGGAGGACCGTGAACGTCTCCTAATATTGAGACACACTTCCGGGAACGCTCGCTTGAGATTTCCACAATAAAAGCCGTGACACTATATTACTATGGGCGACTGGGCTACATGAAGGTCATTTAAGGTTTTTGATGAAAATTGTTTTTTGATGAAAATTGTTTCATTTTATTTTCTCTGAAACAGATAAATACTTATCTGAAGAGGAAGGGGGTACTTGTCATCTCGTTATTTCTCAAAATAGATTAATATTTTGATAATGATTTAAAAAAAAAAAGAAACAGTGCATGGGTAAAGCTCCATTATATATAGTATATTATTATATATTAATATAATTTCTAAAATCCCGACTCTGCTAGGAGTTAATTTGAAGTCTGAGAAGCAAAACGGAAGACGATTATTTTTTCTAAAATCGGTTGCGGAAGTAGAGCGGAAGCCGGGCATCTCCTCTTCTCGAACCATGCTTGAATGGAGGTGACCTTAGTTTTTATCAAATAGGAAAGTAAAACAAATTGGGCAAAGCTCTCCCTCCTTCGCTGAGGTGAATCACGAGAGTCAGGTCCGGTTTGGATTCCAAGTTGTCTTGAATATCAGTGAAGACTGTAGCAGAACAGCAGAAGTAACAGATATGGCAGAAGCACATCAGATGCGCATGCAGAATGAGGTGGAAGAAATGGTCCAGAGCCTGGAGAGGGACCACATCCGTAAAATGCAGGTAGGCGTCTTTATTGATGACATCAGCTGAGCAGTGTTGATCCGTGCATTATCTCTCACATGTCTGATCGGTGTGTTCATGCTGCAGGGTCGCATGTTCAGCTGCAGTGCAGAGTGCTGTGACCGTCCCTCAGACTCCATGTCTCAGGTGCATCAGTGTATCGACAGGTGTCACACTCCCCTGGCCAAAGCCCAGGGACTGGTCACCTCAGAGCTGGAGAAGTTTCAGGTAAGAACGTGCCATCTTCTCCCACCATCAAACTTTGCATTCCTGTCAACTTTTAGTATGTGGCATACAACTGCTGCTCTATCATCCTGTATGACAAGATTATGTTTCAGTTCGAGATCTTCATCAGCAGTAAACATTTGTATTTGCTCAGTCATTGCATGCTATATTTGTTTAATGCATTTTCCTCAAAGTCAGACCTATATTTACCTCAATGAGCTTCTATAGCGCTTTTCTAGTCCTCCAACTACTCAACGCGCTTTTACACCACATGTCACACCCACCCATTCACACACTGATGGTAGTGATGATCGCTATGTAGTATCATCCATCAGAAGTAACTAATCCCATTCATACACCGCCACCGAAGCAGCGGGAGCAATTTGGAGTTAAGTGTCTTGCCCAAGGACACATCGGACATTTGGCCAGCTGGTGATCAAACCCTCGACCTTCCGGTTGAGAGGCGACGACTCTACCAATTGAGCCGCAGCCACAGCCCCCCCATAAGTATCCAGCACTTGTTTCATGTGACAGGTTTCTAAAGACTTTCTGGACCAGTTATAGATTAAATTTCTTAGTGAAATAAACACATGCTGCTGATCACATCGTCGAACGCTTCATTCAGCCATTGGAAGTTAAACAAGTACATAAAATAATAAACGAGGGAAAAAAGCACATTATTATGGTAAAAAAAAAAAAAAGTGAAGAAAAGTAGGCAGAAATAGAAGCAAATAAATAGCAATAAGAAAGAGAGAGAGAGAGAGGGGGTAGGGGTTCTTCACTGCCTCACTTACACACTGGATCTTTTTTTTAATCTGTATTCAGTGGTACCCATAAGCTGTTATAGTTATCAAAGAATGGGGTCAAAATCTCCCTAAAGTTTAAGAGCCTTAAATTAGGTTTCTTATTTTCTCTAGTTTTTGGAGAATGTGTCTCTAACCCATCGAGGGAACATATTTCAGAAAATAAAAATTGGCTTTTGGAACGATGTCTGCTCAAAACATCTTAGCCGACGACATATGGATTGCCGCTCCTCTTTCTGTCTTGTTTACGTGATTCTAAACCTTTGACCCCCTCAGGACCGTCTGACCAGATGCACGATGCACTGCAACGATAAGGCGAAGGATCTCTTCGACTCTGGTGCTAAGGAGCCGGCGGTTCGATCGCTGGTGGAGCGGTGCGTGGGCAGCTGTGTGGACGACCACATCAACCTGATCCCCAGCATGACCCGCAGACTCAAAGAGAACTTGGACTCTATACCACAGTGAGGACGACTACGGCCTGTCCTATAGACGGCCTGAGTTCTTTGCACTCACATCAAAGCTGGTGCGGGGTTAATAAACTCAGCCAGTTTGAGCGTGAAACAACAGAAGAACAGGGGGCTGGAACACCATGAAGGGTGGGGGAGTGAAGTTTAAAATGGATTATGTGATCCAAAGGAGAGTTGTATCACGTTTGAGAAGCACTGGAGCTGGATGTTAGTGTTAGTGTCAAGATTTAAAGTGCGTTCTGTGAGGTTTGTTTTTGTACTTTGTGTAATCGACAAACAGAACCCTCCCTGGATACCGGGAGCTGAACGTTTGTTAGATCAGGAAATCATCTTGTGTCAAATCACTGTTTGTTGAAGCTCAAGGTGCTTTGCATTTTAAGGAGACCTGAAAAAGTGCTTTCTTAAACAATTGCATAACTGGGTGACACGTTTTAAAAGTAGTCCAATCAACACGATTCTAATATATATACATGCATCAAACTTTTCCATATTTAATCCAAAGTGTTCCTCCTCTGTGATCCCTCTCATCACTCCTTCTTCTCTTGTCATTTTACCGAGTTGTTGTGTGATCTTCCGACCGCCCACGTTAGGTTTGTCTGTCTGGATTAAAAGTACTGTAAAAGTATCTGCGTCTGGACGGCATTACTTCCACACCATCAAAAAAAACTCATCTGTCTGAGACATGACGGTGACAAGTCAAAGTTTTAATGACTGCCAAAGAATATTCTCATTAAGTACAAACGCTTGTGAAGGAAAGATAACAGGAAGATATTGTACATGAATGAATTTGACATGTAATAAATGAGTTTATATGTATTGTATATCTACATGTTGTAATAGTACAGCAGGTCAAACGTATTACGCTTCCAATTTGAATTCATATTGGCAAAAGATATCAGATATTTCAGTTAAGCTATCCTTAAAATAAACATTAGTCAGCCTGAGAATAAGATCATAATAATAAGAATAAGAGAACCCTGAACTAACCTTCTGATAAAAGATTAGTAAAGCCAACTGTTAACAGGACGTGAGATAACTGTGATGTTTTTCAAAATGATATCTATTTTTAGTTCATTAAAACAAAAATAAATGTAGAACATTAATCAAAATTGGCTTGAAGAATACAATCCTCAGAAAGAAAGCTCTCAGTAGTATTATTATTGTCAAGAGAAATCACTGTTACAGAACTGACCATACAGAGGAGATGACTGTAGAAAAAAAAAAAGGTTATTGAATAATTACAGCTTTGGGGCGCTGGACAGACAAGCAGTAATGACGTGCACCCCATGTACAGAGGCTGTAGTACTAGTTACAGCAGATATGGGTTTGAATCCGACCTCTGTCCTGTGCTGCATGTGATCCCCCTCTCTCTCTTCCCACATTTATAGTCTCTCTTCAGCTGTTCTATCTTATATATATATATGGTCCTAAATATAAATGACAAATTAATGATTAGAGCTTAGCCTAAAGTCTGCTAGTTATTCTCCAACATTATCTGGTAGAGATCATCGTGCAGGACCGATAGCAAACTTACTCTGGACCATATTGTGTGGAATATGTTGGAAAGGGAATTTTTTCCAGAGATAATCTGGTAAATAATACATGTTGATGTAAAGGAGTGATCACGTCTAAGGTCTTAAGAGGTATATAGGAGACTATCCAGATAATGTTTACTGATTTTTTTTTATAATACACTTTCCAGACAGCTCTGTTAAAATATGTTACTGTAAACAAGTCGTTCAGAACCTTTAGAAAACAGATAATGAGGGGGAGCAACATAGAAAGCTTCAGGAGAGAGAAAAACCGTTGAGCTGTAAAAAGATCTACGTAGGAAAGAGAGATCATGTCATAGCACCACAGCCCACATGAAGGGGCAGTTTTATTGGCTGTCGAGAATTGTGTACATATTTTATTTTGCAAAAAAATATATTCATACAAATGAAGTAAAAAATAAATAAATGTCAAACAAAAAAAATAAACAACAATTGAATGACAGTAACAGTTATACAGGCGCGTCATACTGACTAGTCAGCTGTAGATGTCTTGTTTTTTTTTAAACATGAGGTAAAAGATTTTCCAAAACTGTCAAACAAATATAGACCTGAACAGTAAAAAATAAAAATAAAAAGTGTACATCCAAAAACCCACAAAGGTAATGTAAATGATGATGCAGTTTAAATAATGAGCCTGAATGTGACAAACAGAAATGTGCTGCTAAAGTGGAGAAGCAGAGTCCTCTTAAGACCAATACATGAACATTTTAGGCTCTAGATCAGCTGGTAAACACAACAGAAAGTCTCGAGTGATTCAACAAATGGTATGAATGTCCGAGTGCTGGTGTCAAATTTTCTGATGTCTGACTTGAGGAAACGTTATCAGTGTTAACTGCGGCTCTTGATCTCCTGAGTATCTCAGAAGTCTGTAGGCTGAGGCTGGTTGTGATCACTTGATTCATTTGAAGCGATGTTTCTTCTGGTCTAAAGGTTTACACATGTAATTGTAAGTTATATGTTATTTACACAGTCCATTGGACACTTGAACGCTGGGTATGAATCTCCAACACGGAAGTTGTTCTGGTACAAAACAGCACCGAGACGTGGACGTACTAAGATGAAAGAGTTTTTAAACACATCCTGCTTGTACTGCATCGTCACGTTAGTTTGAAGTCTGTCGAGTGTAGTCATAGGCCACTGTCCATCGATCGTGCTAGAGTGTAGGTGTGTGAGGAAGAAGGTGTAACGTTGGATCTCTGTCAGCTGATAACCAGCAGAAGAAGTTGGTGATGATGTGATTCACCTTTAATTTAAATATTTTTAGAGCTTTTAGTTTGCCCCGTGTCATTTGGATAAGGCCACGACATGTCATGTGTATTTATCTGTCAGGATCGTTTACGACATTGTTGGTGTACGTGGTGTTTTGTTTGCTTCTTGTTTTTTTTGTGTCGATTAGTAATAGTGTGTAATACACCAATATTGTGGCGTATTAAAGGCGAGTTTTCAAGTGCAACACGATTCCCTTATAATGTTCCCATATTACAGGGCCATAATGACTCCACACACACACACACAGCTGAACAATTCCAGAATGGTTCCATTAATGCAAGTCTGAGTCACACTGATGCACTGTCCACCAGTCATCAGACCTTTAAGTCATAAAGCATGAATTAAAGCTCTGGAGAGTAGAGTCCAATTCAGAATTGCATCGTCTACAAAGACTTTTTCATCTTAAGAAATGATCCAACATCTCGGTGACGACAGTTCTGAGGTCCAAGGTGTGGAGCTGCTCTGGAGGTAAAAAAAAAAGGCCCATTTCTTTCTGGCCAAAGTCATGTTACTTGTTTATCCCATTTATACTCAGCTGAGTCTGAATGTGCCAAAACACTGAATACATAGACACTAAACATTCTCCCTCCTTGGGAGAGACAGCATGCAGGTGATATGACTGATCGACGTCAGGGATGTTAAATGTGGCAGTGGATTTTTACTTATGAGCTTGTGTTAGTGTCTCAGTATTACCAGAGGAATAGTCGCAGTTGACAGCTGCTAAAGAGGCATCAGGACACACAGCGAGCACTGCTTTCTTGTTCTGAGGAATCTGCACGTTGGTCCGACTGAGGCGATGTATACACGAAGTTACAGCACACATAGAGAGGGAACGATAACAACCGACTGTCCAGGTTCATCACCACATACTCCTGAGTGAATGAAAGGAAAGGAGGAATATTAAGCAAGTCAACACTATACTACAAGTGTATACATGTTTATGGCTTCAAACTGATCTGTCTACATGTAAATATTGCTCTCTGACCTGGTCTTTCTCAAGGGTGAGGAGCTGGTAGCCGGTTGAGCGGCTGCAGACCAACTTTCCACGGCTATCAAAAGAGGCGAGACGTAACCTGAACACATAAGAGAAGTCAGAAGAAGAACCCTTTAAAATGATAAAACATGTTAATTCTGAAACAGTTTCTAAAGCATTTCTTTTGAGGGTTTCTAACTCTAAATTTGAAGGGAAATAAGCTTCTTCTTTTTTTTCTTGTTTAGAGTTTCATGAGATAATGTATACAGTACTACACACAGGCTTGAGCTAAACAATATGAAGCAAACAACATGCAGCTGGCTAACAATCCTTAGCATAGAGAACAGATAAATGTATCTCTCAATCACAATTTAAAGGTTTGTGATAAAGACACAGCTGTACACGTCACTTTGATACATGTTCAAAGGTCGTCTGTACCTATAGGCCAGATGCCTTCGTGGTTGTAGGCTAACAGCACCCCCACATGGCTGACTTAGAGTATTTCTTTTGAAGACTATGAAGCGGTTCGTGTAGGTCACAAGCAGATCGAAACCAAAGTTAAAGCCAGTCCACCGCCAGCAGTACTGAGGAGAGGAATATAAAAGGAAAGACATTAAAGAAAATACAAAGAAGAGTAGCAAAAGTGACAGAAGCATCATGGATGTCTGACTCACATCTCCATCTTTAGTCAGTTTCCTGCCACATCTCATACTACTCAGCTCAAACTCCTCCTTGTTAGCTTCCTGGGGACTAAGGAAAGGAAAGTTTGCTTTTATAATATTAACAGCATTTCAGTTGTATCATGTATAAAGGTTTTGCTAATGAAACAAACATGCTGCAGGGGATGAAAAACACAAGCAGGAGCTCACCCGTTATCGTTGTCGAATTCTGTCCGCAGCATAGCAAACCACTGGTTTTTGTATACCGATGTTAACCAATCTGGAATCAGTACACAAATAATATTATAGGAGCATAAACACACGGAAGAGATCGTTCTCAGTGATTTTACCATCAAGGCAAGTCATGTATTTGTTAGAGTTAAGAAGGACAACACTTACTGATCTAAGAACTAAGTTAAAAATCAAATGCTCCCTCTTTTTCTCTCAGTCACATATCCCATGAAAGCCCATGCAAACTGAATTCAAATGAAATAATTCACTTAATTGTTACATACAAGAAAATTAAATGATGAGTAATGTTTTCCAGAGAAAAGGAGATGCACACTCCTGATAAAATTATACCAGGCAGAAGAACATCTTACCAGGGGGCAGAATATTATCTCTCTCCAGGATGCGAGCAGATGCCAGGTCGTTGATGATATACTGTATACGAACGTATTTGAACACTGAACGAAATGCTGTGCCCTCCTCTGTGTCCAAGAAGGGCTCCTTCTCACTCAGGTCTATGGTGGAAACAGGGTCGAACAATTCATGTGTGACGAGCGGCAAAAAGAAGACTGCAGTGCTTACAGAGGTACGTTTCATTCAATCGTCGCCTTCCTGTACCTGTCCTGCGTTTGCAAAGCCAGGCGTCGGCGTCAGCCAGAAGCTGCTTGATGGGACCGTCCCACGCCGGGTTGAGCTGCAGGAACATCCACTTCAGAGAGAGAAAATGACAAAGAGCGTGTTTAGGAACAGGGCCGATGGTACAGCGTGTGTATCAGGGGCTTATAAAGACAAGACATTTTGGATGTACCTTTTTCAGAGCTGTGTATACATCCATCTCTACCTGCATGACAAACAGGTCAGAGGACTGGATGAGCTGCTCCATCACTTCTGACCTGTAAATGCACAGGTATTTATTCAGACTATTTTAACACATTATAAGGTTCATGTTGATATAAACTAACATTTGATGTCTTTATTTCCAGAAAATATACAATTGAATCTTCATAAAGGATTGTAGAAAAGAGGAATTGGTAAAGAGATACCCAAGTTCTTTCATCAAGTCAACATTTTGGTGGGTCATCAGGTTGTTCAGAAGCCACTCAAGGCACCTGTGGAAAATAAATTATAGTGTGATGTAAACACATAGCATAATGAACGGATATAGCATACATTTATTGTGATTTG
This sequence comes from Labrus mixtus, assembly GCF_963584025.1. NCBI lineage: Eukaryota > Metazoa > Chordata > Actinopteri > Labriformes > Labridae > Labrus > Labrus mixtus. Next base: position 12,663,972 of record NC_083628.1, on the reverse strand, counting down.
ATTTTTTTTTTTTAACGTATTATTCCCATCTGACTTTTTCATGACTGAATCCAAGCCGTAGATACTGGCACACGCGTAGTATCCACACACAGTCTTTGCACTGATGTTTTCCTTCATCGTCTCCCCGCACTGCTGGATCAAACCATCCTGAAGACAACAACAAACAAGACTTGATAAGGGTTTGTACCCTACGACTGAATATGCAAAAATCAAGATAAAAATGTTGAATTTGAGATTATAATTCATTTCATTTATTTTACTAACCAGCTGTAGCATACACGCAGCAGCAAGAATGCTGACGACTCTGCTGGGCTTGATGAGCACATCATCTCGGTACAGGGATCCAAACACGACTTGTAGAGCTACACACAAATAACATTAAAGTTCTGTTAGTATAAATAGTCACAATAAAACATAGTTGACTGATTCCTTTAGTGACCAAGTCCCATCACCTTCTGTGTCGATGTTCTGGTCCGGGATCTCCAAGTTGATTTCCATCATGTTGGACTCCTTCCACGAGCCGCTGAACATGCTGGAGAAATATCCTGACTGCAGAATGCAAGAGATTAGAAGAAATCACGAGTATGAAATAACAGACACGGATGACAGATACTCCTTGTGGTGTTTTCATTTGACTTGATATATTACCTGGCACAGGTATACTTTGTGGAGGTTCCACTCTTGTCCCAAAGCACAGATGCGAATGTCACTGTTCTCTCCATTCAAGAACAAGGTCTGATAAATGTAGCGTGATGTGCTTTTCAACTTCTTCCTGTTCAAGTTAAAAAAAACACAAACAATCCAAATGAACAGAAAGAAGAATTTTACACTTAAGAATGACGTCTTAAAGAAAACTGAATCGATTGTTTCTTTTTATGTACTTGCCTGCGAGGTGTATCTAGTAAGACATCGTCCTCCTCTGGTTCACTCTCACAGTCACACTGGGCGTTTCGTTTCCTCTTCTTACACTCACACCCATGCTTGCGGCTGGTACTTGTGCCCTCTGCAGCCTCCTCTGGACCCTGAGAGTGCGATTGAAACCTGCTGCCCAAATTCCCCATCTCCACACCTTTCAAGGAGACTTGATACAAACACAACAGGTCAGCTCAACTTTATCTTGGTATTGCAACAGAACTCCATAAATCAATATAGTATCAAAAACAGGAAGAAAAAAACACTGTTAGAGACATTAACTTTTGCAGTACAGTGAAAGCTTGTGGCGGAGATTAATGAGTGACTCATATTGAATATATTGGATATACTTAATAAAATGTATTTTATCTGGATTAATTATTCATGTAGTCAACATAATGTGTGAGAAAATAGCCCCCAAAAAAAGTCCTACCAAAATCACACAGATTCTAACAAGGTTTCAAAATGTTGTCTTTAAAAAAACAGTCCAAAAATAATGTGATTGTCAATTTAAGAAAGCAGAAAATCCACACTTTGTGTAGCAAGAACTCGCAGCTTTGCAATTCCATTTGATTTGAAATTATCAAAAGATTGTTAAAATGGTTGCAGATTAGTTTCTGGATGATTTCATATTTAGTTTAGAAAATCCACTTTTTAAAAAGCTCCCTAACCTTCCACTAATGCAATTTTACTGTTTGATATGAAAGAATAAACACAATGCTTGGACATTTTATTCCACATTTTCTTTTCAAAAAGATAAATAATAATAATTTAAATACCCATTATCCATTACATAGAAGTAAAACTTATATATTTTACACGTTTTTCACATATCCAACATATGAATGAAATAATAAGAGGACACATTTTCATCTAAAATAGAATAATGTACTTTTGTTTAGTATAAATTAAAAGACATCAGACACATTTTTTAGAGTATATGATGATGTTATAATTTGTCGTCTGCCAAACAGCCAAGACATCTGCATGAACCTGTGTACAATACAAACAAAAGTAACAACACTGAGTGTGATTGAAGGACTCCCTCAGCATATGAAAACCAGATGTACAGTGTGTATGACAGAGTCTGAGCTAACTCACCTGAAGACTCACCTCGGGCAGGCTGGGCGAGGTGTCAGGTCAGAGGTCAGCAGTGACGGTAAACACGGCTGATAATCTCAGTGAAACAGGAGCTAACCTAACAGCTAGCTTAGCTGCTGAATTCACAAAAAACAACAGCCTGAAAACACTAACGACGCTGTGTCTGACAAGCTGCTACTCCGCACAAGCCTCCGGACCCCAAAAGTCCCTTTGTTCCAGTTACATTTTTTCTGAATTACATAAAATGTGAACCCAGAGATTGGAGATGATGTGTAACTGCCCTGAAGATCTGCGGCTGCTTTTGTTATTCTTCTTCTTCTTCTCTCGGTTGGTAGCGTTAGCAATTTTCTACGTCACAGGTCGCTGCTCTGCTCAACGGCGCCATCTAGTGTGAGACAGAGATGCTACACAAATGTCAAAACTACCTTTTTTTTTTTCATTTTACAATTTCTTTATACCACAGGAATTCTCAAGATCCAACGTTATCCATACTAGCATTTATTTGTTCACTTTTATATAGTATAATAGTAAAGAAAATAAATAAAGGTAAGATCAATTATTAGGACCTGCTGAACCCCACTGACAAGTCTGCCTGGTTCTCATGGAGTCTAAAGGGCACTTCCAAATCAACAGTTTTTAGTGTAACCTATTGATTTCAATAATGCATACTAACACTTCACTGAAACATTGAGGGAAACAATCGTTTAGTTTAGTTTTACATTACAACAATAACAGACGTGACAACACAATGAAGACAGCTACAAGTAACAGAAATATTAAGATGTATTAATTGAAGTGACATCACTCTGTAACAGCCAAAGTTAGGCAGATAGTTGACCTATTGAAGATAGTGTTAGTGTTCAAAGTTCAAAGATTTAATTAAAATTTGTGAATGATAATTCACCAGCATTGAGCAGCCTTGAAATGTGTCATTCAATACTAGAGTAAAATAGCCAACTGTGTTTTTAGCTGTGTGTTAAAGACTGAAAGTGAAACATCTGTACAGTACAGAGGCATGCTCCACAGCGTGTTTACAAAAAGTCAGCACCTAGTGTGTGCCAGAAATCAGAAAGTAAAAGCAGTCTTAACTGTTCTCATTCTGTCAAAGATCGCTGAGACAGTCAATTTTCCAATAGGGTTCCTGGAAAGAACAATAACATTTGCCACAGATTATGGTAACACGTCACAGACAAACACGTTCATCTACTTTTTTTCCCAATCAAGTCCCGATTCCAACTCTTTAAAACATTCTTCTTCATCAAAGTATATTGCGGTTTAGCTGATCATGATACAGTGGGAAATTCCTCCAAAGTCAGACATGATATAACAAATTATTAGGAATTATTACATATAATTGCAGCTCGTCTTTTGAAGAAAGTTTCAAGTTTAAACTGGTTATTAACTTAATTCAACAACAGGCTTAAAATCTAGTTATTGAAACACTCTGATGTGCCTGAAAATAGATGCTTTCTTGTGATGTTGAAAGGTGTCATTATGTGCACATGGGCTCGCTTTGGAGTGCATAAAGTTGCTTTTTAATTTTGCTAATTCAGACCACTTCAAAACCTCTTTCACTCTTTTCCTCTCACATCTGAATCACCACCCAGACCGACCAGGACTAAACTGTAAGGAAGTTACCAAAAGTTTGAAGTAGTGTTTAGTCTTCATCTCTGCAATGCCCAAAACACACCACCAGTTTCTACCAACAATTTAGAAACGGCAGAGGGTGAACTATCCAAACAACACTCCTACTCCTGCAGGTGTAAAGATACACACGCCATAGGAGTTGTAATCAAAATACATTTCATATCAATTTAACTCTAACTCACTTTACTTCCCTCTGTTATTACTTCAATGTACTTATTGACAACTGTCTTTAATATGATGCCCTCCTTGAATCCTAACAGTAAATGCATTACAGCATAATCTTTACGTCAAAGCCATGGGGTTAAAAAAAATATAACTCAAAGGGGAAAAAACCAAAAACTGACAAACAAATAAAAATATATGATACAAGACTGCCCTCTAGTGGTATCTTTAGGCAGGTTATTCATGGCATTAGCTTGCAATGTGCAGAAATGAAGAGACGTGCTTGTGGTTCGCATTTATTTGTTTGGTTATGTCTCAAGTTCTCCAAAAAAAAAATCATCATTACATTTATTAAAATAATAATTAACTTAATTTAAGTTATTTGTAAAGAGTCCATGCAGAGAGTAAGCTCAGCAAAGCTATTTCCTGACATGTTTATTCATTTTGTTTGGTTGAAAAAAAAGAAACAAACATGACTTATATTTTACTTGATTGTTTATTGGTTTGTTTGTTTGTTTGTTTGTTTGTTAGAAGGGTGTGAGTAAAAATAAAAGTATACATTTTCTTAGAAACAAGACAGCCTACGGACAAACGGACATGACGTAAGAGGATTTCCCATAGTGGGCGTGTTCATAGTCAGAATCAGCCAATAAACGCCGAGCACCGCTTTCACAACATTCCAATCCTTCCCAAACCATCCGCCCACTCTCCCTCCTCTGACCTGATCATTCCGTGTTTGTGGGACTGTGACACGTAAGTGTGTCTGTCTCATCTGCGTGACCAGGCAGGACACCTCCACCTGGGACAGGGAGAACAGAGAGAGGACTTTACTGACCCCTCTGTCCCCCAACCAAAACCGGTTTATATCTGAACATATTCAGCATGGAGGCGGGAGACGCGACTGCAGGTGAGCTTGTTGTTAGCAGTGACAGTCAGTGGGGAGGTGTGTGGTGGTTTTTGACAGTTTAATAACTAACTAAGACAACATTTAACCTAGAGACGAGTTATCTATCTGTTCAGGGCTTGAATAAGAACTTAATGTTTGAATTAATCATGCAGGATTTCACACGTTATCTTAATGAAGCTGAATGAGTTTGTTTACGTCGTTTGTACTACAAATAGCTTGCTATTAAGAAAATATGTTAATATGTTAATTCTGTTAAACCTCCAGGAGCTCTTGTAGGCAATGATGGAGAAGGACAGAAGGAAGAAACTGCAAAGAAGGACACAGCTCCTAAAAAAGATGAACCCCGGGGCAAAAGTGGGTTTGAGAAGATCTTTGGGTTCAGGAAGGAGGACCTGACCTCCTGGAATAGTCTAGTGACGCTTCTGAACCGCCCCACTGACCCTGCATCCCTGGGCATCTTCCGCTGCTTGTTTGGTAAGTTAAGTGTGTCTCGTAAGTGAAGACTGCTCCTTGGAGATCAGAAACACTGCGTGCCCCTGAACGGTGTAATGTGTCTTTGTTGCAGGTTTGCTGATGGCCATCGATGTCACACAGGAACGTGGTCTCAGTCACCTGGACTATAAGTACCTGGATGGAGCCCCTGTGTGTCGCTTCCCCCTTTTCAATTTCTTACAGCCACTGCCCCTTGATTGGATGTATCTGGTGTATGTGGTGATGTTCCTCGGTGGGTTATACTTATGTTTAAAGGTTGGGGGAGCGAGTTTAAACTAGCAGTTTGAAGGTATTTACATCAACAGCCAGCTAAGGAGCAGTCAGGAAAAAGCCCCCCTTTTCTTTTTGAGTCCATTCCATTTAGAGGATACAGTCTCTGTGGGGTGGCGGTCTATGGTAAAGATCAAAGCACAAGTACCAGACCTGCAATTTTCCACTTTTGGTTTCCCCCCCAAGCCCACATCTCATGCAGGTTTTTGAGTTTCATAAAGATTCAACCGAATGCAAGTGTAGTGCAAACTTTAGATTACGCAAGACTGCAGACGGGAAGCAGAAAACAATGACAATCAAAGTAAATAAACACTGATTAAAAATCATTGAGGCTAAATACCTAATCCTACACCACTGTGGGTGTAAATCAATCCTCTGGGGGTTTTCTGAACATTTAGCAACATTTGTTTCTCAAAATAAAGCACACAAACATTTATTTACCTACAGAGCAATATTACTTAATTATAATGGTGGAACTTTTAAATGTTCTTTGTGACATTAAAACCATATTCTAATATTGTAGATACATGAATACTGTTTGTATTGAATGGTAGTATTAAAGTACCGTATTTTTACAAGAGGTTTTACACAAACTGATCATTTAGTTTACTTCCTGTCAATATACATTGTATTTCACGAAAGGTATTCAAAAGAGCCAATTATCGTCTTAGACAAAGGAAAAAAAAATCTGAAATTCAAAAAAAGAAAAATGATTTATTTGCTTGCAAGTTTTTTCTTTGCCTTAATATATGATGTGTTTATTTAAGAGAAATTCATCCTTTGTTTTTCATTCATAGCAATTTTTAAAATTGTACTAAAGGAAGTAAATGATAACATCACAATGAGAGTCATTTTCTTAGACTTGTTCAAACTCCCCCAGAAGTGTTTTTACAGACTGAATAAAATCCAAGTGGACTTTTTGACACATTTATGTGAAGAAAAAGAAGATGTTACTGATATTAGCTGTGTTTCTGTTTCATATTAAAGGAGCCGTGGGCATCATGCTTGGCTGTCTCTACCGCCTCTCCTGCCTCATGTTCATCTCCACGTACTGGTACATTTTCTTTTTGGACAAAACAACTTGGAACAATCACTCGTACCTCTACGGCCTCATTGGATTTCAGCTCACACTTATGAACGGCAACAGATACTGGTGAGATGCGAGACTGGTGTTTATATTCAGTTTTTTTTTTTTTTTGCTTATGCATGTCCAATCCAAATGTGTGCGCTCTACAGAGGAAGACATTTTTGTCTGCGTCTTCTTTGCAGGTCAATCGATGGATTGCGGAGGCCCTCCATTAAGAATGCTCATGTGCCTCTGTGGAATTACACGCTGTTGAGGATGCAGGTTTGTGCACAGGAAGCTTTAAGCAACATATATTGTGTTTTTTTTTTTATTTCTTTGTTTTTTACAGATCAAAGCAATCTAATGCTGCCAATGCGTTTCTGTCCCTTCCAGATATTTATTGTATACTTCATCGCTGGAGTCAAAAAGCTGGATACTGATTGGGTGGAAGGATACTCCATGTCATACTTGGCACACCATTGGCTGTTTGATCCTTTTAAGTAGGTGCTATTAAGAAGCTGAGTACAAAGATAGTTTTGTGTGTCTCAATACTCCTACTTAAATCTCACTGTACTTCACTTTATTTCTCAGAGTGATCCTTCCTGTGGAGTTAGTTAATCTGCTGGTGGTGCACGGAGGGGGTCTCATTCTGGATCTTAGCGCCGGGTACCTGCTGTTTTTTGATGTCACAAGACCTTTTGGAATTTTCTTTGTCTCCTACTTCCACTGCATGAACTCTCAGCTCTTCAGCATCGGTGAGTCTATACTTTGGATTCGTGTTACCTACTACGTGAAGCAATTTGCATTTCTTAATCATTTTCTGTTGATAACTAGTAAACGGATTGTAAGATGAGACCTTTTCTCTCCCTTCTCAGTCGCAATTAACAACCCGTGGATCGATTTCTTGATATGAGAATTAAGACTGTTCTGCAGAAAAAAACCCCCCCAAAAGATATGAAGTCTATGCACGCTCTCGAGGGCTCTGCCTGTCTTCAGCTTCCGAACAGAACCAACAGTGTGCAAACTAGCAAACATCAACAAACAACACAACGCACAAAAAGTGTATCCAGTTTGGCCACATTTTAGTGTGGCTGACATTGATGGAAAAATACGGTCAACATCAGCAGGGAATTTCCTGTGGAATATATTTAGACCTGCTTGCTTGCTTAGATGTTGGAGACAGTCTGGTTTATGTAATGCCACTGGCTTAAGCAATGTCAATGATGCTGACTCCTACACCTATAAAGTCCAGCACATTTAACAAATGCTAAGTGCAGTTCACTTAATGTCCATCAGGGGTCATTATTAATTACAGTATTCCTAAAATGTTCCACAAAGAACCTTTTTAAAACACCTTTCTTGTTTCCATGCATACTTTAATCAGTGCCTTTATTTGAGATAAATCATTTTACCTTCATCTTGATGAGAATGTTAAACCTCAACAGGGATGTTTTCATACACAATGCTGGCCACAAGTCCCCTCTTTTGCTACACCGACTGGCCAAGGAGATTCTTCGCCCGCTTCCCAGAATTCCTCAGGGCAGTCCTGCCACTCACCTCGGACCCAGTGGACATTCAGCCAAGCACTTCCTGTGTTTACAGTGAAGTCCAAAGCACAAACACCGAGCGCCAGGAGACCCCACCTGTCGCCAAAGCCGGCAAACTAAGACTGAAGCACAAGCTGGGAGCCATTTTTACTGTTCTCTACATAGTGGAACAGCTCTTCCTGCCGTACTCACACTTCATCACACAGGTAAACCTGCTTTGCATAATCATCTACGCAGAAAAAAATGCATTAAGTAAGATTGTACTTTGATGTCAGCAAAAGCCTTACAAATCCCTGCTGAGTCACTAGACTGATAGTTGCTCAATCAAGAGTCAACAGTCAACGACCCACAGCAAACAGCAGCTCTAACTGGTGTTGTAAAAGACATACATTCTCATCATGTAGTGTAGTCTATGGTATTGAAACTTTGTGGTTTATTCTTGGCCTATTTAAAATGTAAGATCTTGTTTTATAAAAAAATATTCCATAATAAACAGAAAGAATTACAAATATTTACCATGTGACTTTTATGAGAATATCCTAACTCTTAATTATTCCGCAGGGTTACAACAACTGGACCAATGGCTTGTATGGCTACTCTTGGGACATGATGATTCACTCCCGCAGCCATCAGCATGTCAAGATCACCTACAAAGATGGAAAAACTGGAGAAATTGGATATTTGAACCCAGGGGTGAGTTGGGAGGAAAACATGAATGATGGTCATACAACTTACAGCGAATACACGTGCAAGCATCTAAACAAACAATGACACTGTTTGTGCACTGAAGGTGTTCACGCAAAGCCGTCGCTGGAAAGACCACGGGGACATGCTGAAGCAGTACGCTACGTGCCTCGACCAGTTCCTGCCCCGCTATAATATCACCGATCCTGAAATCTACTTTGACATCTGGGTGTCGATTAATGAACGCTTTCAGCAAAGGTAAGAAATGGAACAGTATTCTGTTAATGCAACAACTTCAGATCTATCATTACAAACAAAGAATGTGCTTTCTTTTTTATTCCTTTTTATTTTATTAGCAGTTTATATATCACGGAGCATTTGGAGCTAAAACATTGGTTTATTTCCTCTGCAGTTCTCAGGTTTTAAAAAAAAAAAATAAAGATGATTTAAACTAAATACAATTTGGGAGAGGAAGTGTGAAAACAAGGGCAATGAAACAGGGAGAGACTGGTGGGAGAAAATCAAGAGGTTTGCTAAATTAAGAAAGCATTACAGGGTCCGTGGCTGGCCTAAATCTGTCTTCAGGTGGCTGTGGCTCAGCGGTAGAGTCGTTCGTTTCTCATCCGGAAGGTCAGGGTTTTGATTCCCAGCTCCTGCAGTCACATGTTAAAGTATCCTTGGGCAAGACACAGACCATCGAATAATATTGGAATATTAATCATATCACGATTTTGAAAAGGTTCCTCCTCCAGCAGAGTTGAGTGAGGCCCCCTGTGAGTGGAGCCTTTAGTTAGTGTTGTGTTCCTTGTTTCTACCTAAAAAGGTTAAATTAAAGAAGTTTCCTTTTTACGGTTGTTTGTTGATATTCTGCTGTAGATTTTGCTGTTAAATGATTTATTATTGTTTTAGTGGGAATTTTGTTCTTCAGCTTCCCTTTTATTACTGAAATGGTTTGCTCCAATTAGGGCGGGACTAAGAGAAGCATCCAAGTAGCCAGAGTCTGGGGGAAAGGAACATTGTGGTTTGTGGCAGCTTGCTGTGCGGCTGGGTTTTCTTTCAGCTTGTTAAGTCGAGTTGCTTTCGATTCATTTACCCGGGATTGTTGTTTTTGCTCTTTTCCGCATTTTTGGTTAATAAAATCCACCATGCCTCCCGAGCAATTCTTCTGCAAGAACTCGCCACCAGTGCTGAACAGCCACACTTAAATCCCATTTTTCATGTAGACTTACAACCAGTAATGCTTCAACGATAGTTATCGTTATCATTTTGTCGCAGCTCTCTCCAAGACTATTTCAATATTCAACCTGTGCGATGGAGAGTTTAAAAACACATATTTCTGAAGATGTACGCAAAAGGGGATACTTTCCATATTCCATTTACTTTATCCATCCACTCCTTTATAGTGGGGGGGGGGCTTAGGAAGTACTCAGCATCTAGTACTGTCTATTTTACAAGAAATCATAATGCCCAACATTGCAGGGGGCAGGGCTAGTCCATACTTTGCATTTCTTGTAGTGCTTTTTGATATTTCAGAGTGTAAAGAGTGTGTTTTAAAATTTGCTCTTGACTTACTTCTCAGGATCTTTGACCCCCGCGTTGACGTTGTAAAGGCCGATTGGTCTCCTTTCCGACCAAACGCATGGTTGATGCCTCTACTGGTGGACCTCTCTCCCTGGAGGACAAAGTTCCAGGAGATTGAGGGCAGTTTGGACAATCAGACAGAGATCGTCTTTATTGCTGATTTCCCAGGTTGTGGATCTCTTTCTGTCTTTAAATTTCATTTAGACGTAAAAAAAACAAAAACAAAAAAAAACTGTTTGTGCTCTGTTGTCTTTATTCATTCTTTGTGCTTCCTTTAAGGTCTCCATTTAGAGAACTTCGTTAGTGAAGATCTGGGCAACACCAGCATCCAAGTACTGCAGGGCACAGTGAACGTGGAGGTGGTGGAGGAAAAGAAGAACTACACCCTGCAGCCTGGGGAGCAGATAAAGGTACAGCATCACCCTTACCATCGCTTTTAACATTTCACATATTAACATACACCCAGATATCTACAGTGTTGCACATGTGTTTCTGCGTGCAGGTGCCGGCAGGAGCTTACCATAAAGTGTACACAGTGTCTGAAGAGGCCTCTTGCTACATGTACATCTACGTCAACACCACAGAGGCGGCGCTGCAGGAGAACTTCACCAAGCTGTTTGAGATCCAGGAGCGTGTTCGCAACGGAACAGGTAGAAACATGATCATATCAGGCAGAAACACCATAAAAGGAAGCATTCAATCAGGGAATTTTGCTTGAAAAATGAGCCACAGTAATGTGGCTTCTTATGCCATGGTCCATGTCAGTGAATCTATTGCAATCAGCCATTTTTGTTTCAGTGCAATTTAAAAAAAATATATATATTATGTCAGTTTCAGCCACTTACATAATCAATTTCCAAAAATGTTTGAGGTCCTTTTTCATTACCTTCCTCTTTCTTGCTGCTGTATTCATGTATATGGTTTAAATATAGTAAACAAATTAAAACTAAACTTCCCTCAAGCTTAACACATGATACTGGATTAAAACAAAGATGAACATTAAACAGAAATGACAAATTGAAATCCAGAGAGAAGTAAAAACATAAAAATAAAAACATGAAAGAAGGGTAAGGTGGGGTCATGGAGGGGAGTTGGTATAAGTCTTTTTTTTTTTTTTTTTTTTTTTTTTAAATCTCAACTTTATGAAATAACCGTACAGATGTGGAGGTTAATGTAGTCCTGCCTCAGAGGTTAAAACGAAACATTTTTGTAGCAAATGAAAAAGGAATTTTGAATCTCGCTCACCAGAAACTGAGCCCCTTCCTCCCGAGCTGCAGCCCCTTATTGCTGCAGACAATGACGACGGGGCGGAGGTGAACGCCACCGACCCAATTGTACAGCTGTTCCTGAAGAGACAGCGCCGCATGAAGGAAGTGAAGAAACGCAGAGAGGCCGGCATTCTGCAGCGAATTGAGCGCTTCGCAGTGAAAAAATACTACACAATACGGCGGGGGTGAGTATTGTCTTTTAATGTGCCACCTTTTGCTTTATTTGTGCTAAAAATGCAACACTATGACCTAATATATCTGTGCATGTATTTTGTCATCAATCGTCCAGATTCTTGATGACAGCCATCGCTATGAGGAACCTAGCAGTGGGTCTTCCTCCTCTTGATCAGCTGACGAGAGAAATTGAGTTCGCCAACTTAAAAGAGCCGCAGGCAGATGGCAGCCAGGAAGACCGTCTGAAAGATGAAGTCGGCCACGGAGAACTTTAAAGTTGCGCTGGGATCAAACGCACTCGGCTAAATTGGCTGCATGTGCTGGATCACACACTCGCATGTGTGTTGGTACTACTGGACTGTTACTGAGGCGACCTGGCCCAGAAATCAAAGGATTTTTAATTTTCTAAGCTTCAGAAGCATTTGGCATTTCAGATTCTTTCCAAGTGAAAAGACAGTATTTTTTTTTTTTTTTTTTAAAGTGTTTGTTAATGAATCTGAATCTCTGCAGAGCACATGTTTCTGTTGATGCTGCAGCACACCGAGAATAATTGATTAAACTTGATTTAATGTTTTTTAAGTTTTGAATGTGGAATGAAGTGTTTCACACAAAGGTCTTATAAAAGGGAAAGATTGTTTGCAAATGATCTGACTTGATGAACTGACTGGCACTATCCTGCTGCCTTTATATTTCCACAGCGCTAACTTTCTAATCATACAGAAGAATATGTGGAGCTTTTTCTGTTTTTGCAAGAATTCTCTGAACTTCTATGCGAACCCTGTAATGTGAGAAGCCTAACAAACTGTTTTTAGCTTGTCAATCGATGCGATTTTTGTAGTCCCTTTTTTAATAAAGCGATCATGTTTGAATACATTTGATGTTTTTTTTTTTTTTTTTATTAAAATGAACTTTCAGTCTTGACAAACAAGATTAGTGGAAATAATGAGTTTTATTTGTGTCAGTATTTTACAATCTAAAGTGCTACAGCTCCAGTGTTCACTGTAGTTCGACACTATGGCACATGAATGACACTCAGACAGTACGATGTTGAACAATATCAATAAATATAAACCTATGAAATGATTAAGTGTTTCAACATAGAACCATGATGATTAGTTGAGGTTAAGGGATCAGGATACATTTAGTTCAAAATCAACATGGAGCTGTTCCTGTGCTGTAGTGGAGGTCCAGTCACATTACAAAGTGTTGTGTCATAAATGACTGATATGCAACATCACATTTTATAAAAGCAACAAGTCATTTGGAGTGTTAGCAACATGGGTTTGTGGTTTCAAAGACAGGCAACAACATAAAGACAATCTGTGTTATAAAACATAGTCCACAGTTTTACTGGTAGAAAGTCCTTCATGTCACCATCTGTCACTCAAACACTTTGATGAACAAAATCATTTTGCATCCCTTTAAGTGAAGGGTGAATTTTCCTCTTATCACCCCAAATTTAAAAACTGACCTTTAATATTATGTGTTCAAACTAAAATAGCTATGACACTACGAGTATTAGTGTTAGATACTGACCTTCACAAAGTGTTAGAAGCCTTTTCCTACTTGTGTGATTTAATACTGGAGATCTGTTTTAATTAATTGCACTTTTTTTTTTGCACAAACTGGAAATTCTTTCAAATGTTCTAATTTTTCATTTTCCTCTTAAACCAAAAGAAGCCCATGCCTTACAACTAGTCCTGTCTTAAAGGTGAACTCCAGATTTTAGTTTAGAGGTCTTCAAAAGACTACTGCATAAATAAATATCATTGTACAAATCATTTGTGGCTTATAACTCGGTGTCAGTCGAGGGCTGACGACTATACATTTGAAAGTGAAATAAAGAGTTGCTGTGGTGTTAAAAAGAATTGAGCTTTACGGACCTCTTTAGCCAACTCATCAACTCTGCTTTAGCCTAGCAGCTAAAGGCTACTTTAGTTGCTATTAGCACAACATCAAACTCAACCAGACTATCCATGTTCAAGCTGCATTATGGGTATTGTAGATTTTAGGAAGAAAACAATTCAACTATTCAATAGTTCACCCTCATAAATTGTGTTTGATTTAAAAAATATCATACATTTCACAATGCAAAAAAAAGGGTGAAATGCTAAAGCTGGTGGGCATCATGACCATCCAATAATGTGTCACCTCTTTCTTTTCCTTCCTGCTTTGTGATCCTCACCCCGTGTTGATCACCTGACCATACATGTCGCCCCACAGAGCTGATCAGCACCACAGACGTGACAGTTCTCTGTACAAACGTCTGATACTCAGTAAAGTAAGTCCACAGCGCTGCTTATAAAGCTCAAGTCATTTTTCCCCACATGTGGCACATTAGTGTCACCTCTGCCAGAATGCAGCCTTCAAACTTGTTCCCCTTTGTCCGGCTGCTCTCGGTCCTTCTCTCAGAGGCTAAAATTGGCAACTCAGAAAAAAACTCAACAACCGCAGCGCTGCAGAGGGGAAGTGTCAGCAGCCTGTTAGCAGGTCATGATGGAGCTCCACACTCTGTCAGCCTGCCTCTCTCTGTATGTCCTTCAGTCCAGCTGTCATGTGCATTTTCCTTACTGGTTCTCCCCCAGTAACCATACCATTAACAATACTTGGAGGTTAGGAAGTTAAAACAAAAAACAATCAATCAAACAAAAAAAAGAAACACTGCAATAAATCTTCCCTAAATGGATCAACCTCTTATTTCAATTTATAGTCGATCCTGTGTATTTATTTCAACCTTCAAAACCAAAGTTTTAAGCTCTTAACTTTCTGAAAAAATATGTTTTTTTTAATTCTAAAGCAAAAGTAAGTAAGTGAGTAAACGTGCAAAACTGTGCCACATAAGGTGATGTAAAAATGCTGACAATAACTGTGCTCAAAGTAATTGTGCAGAGGTAAAGACGTGTAAATGACTGTGACTTAGTTCCAGCTATGAATCCCTTTATTTCTTTATGTTTGGATGTGTTTTTTTTTTTTTTTTAATGCTTTGGAATATCTCAATGAGGCTCAGTATGATGTAACATGTTATGCCCTTGCTGATGAAATGTGAAACATGAGTTTCAGTTTGTGGTGAGATTCCCTCAGTCCACTCCGCTGCTCTACCTCGGCTGAAGATCTGGGTAGAAAACTCCGTGCACCACACCTTCAATCACGACGTTTGCAAAAGTGTCTGAAAGTGAAAAAGGAGAGAACGTTTCTGCACTGAGATTGTAAAATGAGATTGAAGTCCAAGCACACTTTTTGATTTAAAACAGATTGATACTGTAGCTGTAAAAATATTTTCTTTACATCTTTTAACTATCCAAACGGATGAATTAAGTGCAGAGTACATATGATAATATGCACACAAATATCCTGAACTCACCATGTGATGGAAGCAGGAAGGGGTCTCTCAGGAACAACAGGACTGGCTGATGTGAAAGTTTACTGAAAACAGACCATAAAAGAAGAAGTCAGAGGTTTCGTGGCAGCAGCATGTTTGTCATAAATCAACATGATGCAGGGTGAAGTCACTGACACGCAGGGTGAAGTCCACGTGCAGAACAAATAGTGACTGTTGTATTAGCTGGTTCAATACGTTGGAAGACAACAACAAAATGATTCTTCATACAATAACGTTAAAAAAACAGGACAAACAGAACATCTCACCTTGATTCCTCTGATTCTGTATCAAAAGACCTGAGACAGAAAATAATAAAGTTAACTTAGTATCCTTCCAGTAGTGTTGGGACAAATCCTCCCACGGATTGAAAAAAAAAAAAAAAACACTCTTCAGTCTTTTATTTTATGGAAAATGTGCAGTTTGAACTCACCCACAGCTTTCTGTTTTTGGCACTGAAGGAAAATGGCGGATGTTGAGGAAATCCAGGAATATCTTTGGAAGAACCCCATTTTCCATAATTATAGCCTAAGAAAAAAGACAAAACAAAAGCAAATTACAATGTGCACAAGAAGCAGCCGTACACAACCCAAGTGACCTCCATGACTTTTCTCTGGTGGACAGTTGGAGTTTCTTTAATCCCCGACATCTGTACTGGGTTTTTCTGTTAGTGTTGGGTAATCAGTCCCATCAGGGGGATTAAAGTGTGCTGTGTCAGAGTACCTGCAGGTAGAGCTCTAGACCATGCCTCCTCTGCTCCAAGACTTTGGGGACCCAGTTTCTGACGTGCTTTGAGGGAATCTCTGGTGGCTTTATGCTCTTCTTTAGCTGGAGGGATTCAAAAACAACATTGAAATATAAACTGTACATCACAGATCACGCAGCAGAATAAGCAAAAAGTCTTTAAAAACAGAGCTGAGTCCACAACAATAGAGGTGCTATTAGCTTAATGCTAACATATCCTACATTATCAGCCTGTTAGTGAAGCCACTTTTTACTGGTTAGCGGTAAGCACAAAAACAGAAGGAGCCAGAAGGATAAAGATAAAGAGATAAAGATAAATTTTATTGATCCCCCGTGGGGGGAAATTTTTGCATTTTACACACATTTCCCTTGTACTGATCACTAACCAAAATATCTGTGAAATTCAAATGAAACAGAATCTTGTTATAATCCACAGTGGAGATGTTGGTGGATTTCACAGGATGAGTAAAAACTTTGACTTGCTGGAGGGAAATTCCAGGTATCACCTAATTATCACCCATTATTATGGTTAATCCTGGGAACTACGAGTGTCCGTACGAAATAAAATAGCAGTACATCTTGTATTTTTTAGATGTGTAAGTCTGGACTAAAGTCGTGGACTAAGAAGCAAAGCTTGACTGAATACAAATGTACAATTACAACAGATCTGTATTTTTCTCCTGCTCCTGTTTGATTTGTATTGATACATGCCCTGATTTATTCAAGGCATCTTTACTTTATCCTTGCCTCTTAGTGAGTTGTGCCTGAAGATAGCCCGCTGGCTTTTCCAATCTTTAGTTTAATTCCTAATCTTCAGGAGCACCTGGACTTTTCCTGGAGTCCACCTCCTTGCGACCGTGAGCACCTGATACCCTCTTTTTTTTCTACCGCCATTCAAGAAGCAAAGCTGGGATGAATAAAACATGAACAGCCCAGTATGTTCACCATAATCACAGAAGACAGACAAGGAAGTGAAGTTTGCAAACAAAACTAAAGTGGAATATTGAGCAGGACAGGAAGAGGAACTGATCTGAACAGCTACACCCTCAAATAAAAAACAAGTGTGGTGAGCGTGGTTAACCACATCAAAATATCATGTATTATTTTGTTCATCTGGGGATGCATTCACTGACTTTTAACAATCAATCAATGCATGTTTTGTTTTTTAAATATACCCTATTGATTGTCTCTAAAAGCTCGGGATGGAATATGGAGGCCCAAAGTGGCCATAAAGTCCCATTGTGATTTTTTATTTTTGACAGAACGGTCAAAAAGCCCAAAACAATCACAAATACAATTATAACTTTAAATGATATATAATTAGCCTTTTCAACACCAAAACAAGACAAGCATTTTAAAACTCAGATAGCAGTGGAAAGAGATCATAACATTTTAGTTCATTTGCACAAATCATGTGATGAAGCGTCTAAGGTTCAGGACTTAGAATGTGAACGCACAAGAAAGGAGAACTTTGTTAATATGAAAAAGTTTACATCTTAAGGGGAAGACCAAAAACCCACCATTTTATGCAAAGCGTGGAATTCACTGTAGCGTTTCTCAACACTATGCTGTCTGCCATTCATCAGCACGTCGATCTTAAAGACCTAAAAAAAGAGGAACAAGACGTTAAGTAAATCATGATCCCTCATCAGAGTCCAATAGCCACAAGTGTTCCCTACCCGAGCCGCTTTAGTTCAGTTTGAGTCGAAGTCAGCGAGTTAGAAAGAGGAAACATCTGTAGCTTCTGTCAGGGATACAGTTAACATCCTTAAACAGACTTTTACTTCCCTTACTCTGCTGGATTCTTCCCTAAAGGCTGCTGATAAGGCAAATACAGTACTTCACTGTTCCTGTCAGTATTGTGTAAAACTAGGAAATTCACTCTTCAATGACGGCTCTTCTTATGACATGGTGACAAACACACGGACCGCACGTCACAGGACAGACGCGCGACAGACTTATTGTATCAACCTGGAAAAGTACAGCGAGTTTTCAATGAGCCAAAAACACAACAATAACATGCTGTCTAAAATGTCAGATAGAACAGACAACATGAATCATTTCACATTCACATTTAACTTGAAGCAGATCTGCCCCGAACAAACAACTCTAAAGAGTTCCTCTGTTTGTGTCATTGTTCACACTCACAGCCAGTACTATTCATTTAGTCACAGCAGGCTGCTGACTCAGCTTCTATGAGAGCATTTCTATGTTCAAAGGATTTGTTCAACACTATTGATGGGTTTCCTCTCCAGTCTGATTGACGGATTAAAACGACCTTCACATCTGTATGTTAAATATGGAGCTGCTGTCTGAAGCCAGTTCTCTTTTTCCTTTTTTTTTTTATGTTAACTTAGCATGAAAATGAAAATAGAATGAGACATCCTGCATGTCGGGCTCCAAGAGAGACTATGAATGGATTTTTCAAAATGCCAAAATGTATATTATACGGTTTAATTTGGGAAGAAAATGGCACGTGGTCAGCACCTCATATCCTGAGATGGAGAAACTTGAAATGGGAATTATTTATGACAGACAGTTTGTGTTGACATGGGGAATGTAGAGGGGTTTCCCCCCCCCCCAATGAAAAAGCTAAAGCATGAGTTGTAGCAAATGTTGGTTACAGTGATATATTGCTGATGTGCCAATCTGAAGATAAATTTACAGGATTTTTTTTTTTTTACTCCTACTTTGAACTCTCTTGAATCGTCATTTGTGTATTGACAGCCAGCTGGGGGTCCATCTCTGCTCTATGAAGTGCGTGGGTTGGCAAACATGGCTTTTAGCTCTTGTTAGACAGAAACGTAAAAGTCTCACAGATTTAAACAAGTCGTAAGTGTAACTGACGAGTCAATGAATCATTTAGTAAAAATAATGACATGGTTATAATGTATGAACATAAGGAGGGATCAGCGCTAAACACACACACACACACACACACACACACACACACACACATCAATTCAACAGTGACTTTAAATGTGCTTTGTTCTTCGGGGTGAAGAGGACAAAATCTTCTTATTCAACAGTACAGAAATAACATCTGATGACAGCAGCAGACGACAGAGACACACAGAGGTTATTATAGAGCAGCTCACCGTGTACCCTTTCTCCATCGAGTTGTTTTCTGAACGAAACGACGGGATCGACACTCTGACCGGATGCATTTTGACTCTGAAATGTAACAGTTCCCAAGGTAATTTTTGATCCTATGACACTCACACATACATGTGTACACACACACACACACACACTGCTGGTGGTTTACTCCAGTTGGCACTCCGATAAAAATCACTGAATTCAAACCAAACAAGGTAAACAGAGTCTCAGTAGAGTCCCCTGGTGGAGTGGAGGACACTGCACATGATCAGATGGTGATATTGTGTTTCATCATGAGCAGAAACCCGATGTTCTGGAAATAATAATAAGAAACCAAAGTTTCGATTATAAAACAAACAAATAAATACATAATCATAAATTCATAAATACAAAGTAATGTCAGGAAATCCATATATTGTGAATAACTAGAAATGTTGCAATATCATTCCTGTCACAACAATGACAAAAACGTTTTTCAAAGAGGAATTATTATTATTAATATATATATATATATATATATATTTTTTTTTTTATCAAATTCAATTCTACAATTCTGTTTTTTAATTTTTTTTATTATTATTTGACATGTCACCAGACAATGCCTCTGGCTCTCTGTGCTATCATTACTTAGTATTAACCATAGACCACATCATTTCTTGGATCTCCAAAAGGGCTTCTATGTATGATCTTTTTCAGACAATCACCACCTTATGGTCAGAAGCTCACACCATTATCCGAAGGGTTAGGGGGTTAGATACTGTTCTTCCCTTATCTCCATACCGTTTGCATTTTAGGCAGTAAGCCCGAGAGTACAACTAGCCCAGTTATCTCGCGCCTTTGGGCGTTAGGCGGCCTCTTGGTCAAAAGACTGATACATTTTATCTGAAAGGAGCAAAAGCCAGCGTGCCTCATGAAGGAGTCATGGTTGGTAGAGTACTTTGACCTGCTTAATATGAAGAGAGCAGTCAGTTTCCTGACAGACTTTGATAGGGGTCTTAGTGGGCACTGGCATATTGTGAGGAGCTCTCCAGTTTGAGAGCTGTGTACTGTTTATTAAGTGTCTCTTTCAGCAGTAGCAGCTAACATTAGACAGAAAATTCAGTCAAAAGCAGGATAATTCCCTCAGCATATGATGGAGAACAAAAAAGGAGAGGCAATAAAATGTGTCTACTTCAGGTGGCCCAAAAATAGACCCTACATACATGCTTCTGTTGCTGCATATTTGCTGCATGGCGCTTTTTTATAGTCTTAAAGTAAGAGGGTTACTATGCAGATTGAAACCCATGAAAGCAGTTTCAACTCTTCTGTTGAAACTGCAACCACGTAGTGTAAACTCAGAGCCTACCTTGAATCAGTCTACTTAAAGGTCATCACTCAAATTAAACTGAACATTGCACAGCATATCATCGTCATTTGCGTTCCCCTTTTTGACGTGGTGTGTGTTTATTTTAGTCATCCAGTGGAAAGAAAACAGGACAGCGTAGCCACTTACACTGATCAGTACAATATCAATATCCAAACATTTTTATTTGCACCAAAGCATTTGAGCAGAGCAAGTTTCTCCTGTTGCTTATAAATATAACAAATACATTTTCAATACTTTAAAATACTGATACAACTGACGTAACAATGAGGGAGAGCTGGTGTTCGGCTATTCAAGGTTTCTACTTTTCATGAATTTGTTGGGAGAAAAATGGAGGCATACAGTACAATGGAACAAAGTAGGAAACTAAACAATATAAAGGAGATATGTGAGAGGAATATTCTTATTAGTACGAAGAGGAAAGGATATAAAAACTGCTTTCACACACGAGATAGAAAAGTTAAACACTATCTGGCACTGTAACAGATGATTCCTACTTTTTTTATTGGTATTATTTTTTTTTTTAGTATTTTAAATTATAATATGTTTGTCTAATCATTAAAGATTTATTTAATTAATTTTTTATACGCTTTCGAATGAAGTCCTCTTCATTGTCATTCACAGAACATGCTGTGAACGACTGTCATGTCTTAATACCTGCAAAAAAAAACAAAAAAAAAAACAGAGAAGAAAGTAAAACATCGGTACTTTGACTGAGGACATGAGGAATATCACATAAACATTTGTCTAGTGAGATATAACACTTACTGTGACATGTGACAACCAGACACATAGGCGTAGCTGCCAGTGTAGCGAACATCACAGCGCACAATGTTGTTGCTGTAGTCACTCTCTGGGACGTGATAGTTTGGATTTACACTGATCTGTGGAGAACAACAACAAAGAAACTATGAAGCAGTAACACAGAATTTTAACATTCAAGGCGAATGAATCAATTCTAAATAAACAACATAGAGTCTAATTGAATGTTATAAAGGCCTTGTTTTTCTTTAGACATACTTTATCAGTCCTGCGAGGGGAAATGTCAGAGTGAGGGGGCTGCCCACAGCGAGCGCTCCTGAGCTTGTGGGAGGGTTCGATGCCTTGCTCAGGGGCTCTGGTACTTTAACTGACAGCCCTCCGCTTCCCAACCTCAGTCCCTACAGACGGAGCTACTGCTGCTTCTTGTATTCCATACAAGTGTAATGTTTTTCAAGAGGTTATGTGTCCCAGGAGGAAGCCAAATGTCTGGTATTTTTGACAAACCTTGAGGACGTAGTTTCCAGGTTTCACATCTGTGATGTCGATCCACTGACAGTCGATGTCTGCGTTGTAGGTATCATAACATCCTGGACTCAGACCCTGCATAATGGACAGCATCCATGTCAAACATTGTATAAACTTCTTATGTAACCATACACGGCTCTTTAACTTAAGCAACAGTAATAGTAACTTTAAATATGTAATTTTTGGTTTCATTACAGTTTAATATCAAACAGTTAAATTAAAGGGGCAAAAACATGTTTTTATATTTGCTTCAATATTAGATTCTGTATGGGGTGCAATCATTATTTTTTTTCATTTAAAAAAGAGAGAAACCAGAAAGGTGGGTGGTATCATCTTTCAGATATCACCCTCACAGGCTCATGCAAAAGGGAAGTGTTCCGGTTGATTTCAGAAACACAACGTCCTCAATAACAGAGCACCTGTTTTCTTAGTTACTCTCTCTTTTATGAACAAATATCTCCAAACTAGGTCTTTCCATGAAAGAAAATAGTACTATCCATTTTGTTCTGAACACTGTGTGCGCCAAATAAAGAGAGTCTGAGTTTGTCTGCCTGAAGCCACTGAAGAACGGCTTTGCCAGAAATGTCTGCAGCAATAAAAAAATGGATACTTAAGATGATTGTGTGCTGTCCTGGTATACTTGCGATCATTTTTTGGTTGAGGATTCAGCTCCCATATACTGTATGTTACTGTCCTTAAATAAAACAAAATGACATTAACATGTGACAGATGTAGATCTTTCTGATGATCTGGATTATGGTTTATCCATCAATATAAACTTGTATTGTGCAACAGGCGCGTGATTCAAACAGACCCTCTTTACTGAGAACATTTTGTCAATGTTTGAACACAGGTGTACATGATAACAAATTATTCATGGCTGAATTGAATTTAGCAGAGTCAGGGTTCTGGTATTACACATGTTGGCTCTCTGTCATGACTAACTGAGGCGCTTTAACAGAACTGAGCAGACATTAATACATTATTAACACCAGTGCTGACAAATAAAAACCATCTGCTGGGAATAAGGCTGACTTCTCTGTCCTCAGGATGCTTGTACTATGTAAAACTGTCTTGAACCATAAGTACGGTAAAAGGTGACATGAAAAACAACATGATAATGATGTGTTTGACATTCACCTGATGTATTTTTCATCACTGTGGTCAATTTCAAAATGACAGAAAGAATAATCCAGGTACAATATATTCATTGGTAACGAAATTGTTTGCTGTGTGGGTGTTTGGACTTTTAGACAGAAATAAAAAAAAGTTGTTTTGGCTTGTTTGTTGTGACTGTTTTTGTTTTATATTAAATTACAGCTATCAAGTTGAATCAGAATTATTTTGACAAACATGCTGCTCTGGTGAACAGGAGCCAGTAGGCTTCAAGTGGTAACAGTTGTTCAACTCTCTTGGTTAAGCCTGCATTAACTGACCACTAGGGGCAGGAAATCAAATTATTACCGACATTCAGGTTTTATAAGGTTAATGTTGCAAACTTGTTAGCTGAAAGTGACATATTCACACAACCAGCTGACACAGAGCAACATGTTCTTTTTTTTTTTTTTTTACTATAGCTGAGTCTCCGGCCAACTTCTGAAAGCATGTCCAATATTCATTCCCCTTTACACTCTCTTAGTTAACATCGTTTAGGAAAATCTGGCTCTAAAGCAGCTAAAGGCTCCAATACGTTTACCAGCTAAGCGTACTGTCTGGTGTTTAGCGTTAAGCAGGTAGCATAAAGCTCCCCACTGTGGCGGTCAAAATGAGTGATCTTTTTAAGAAACAAATACTAATGATAGATTCCTGATTACATATTATTAAGATAAGCTTCAATATCAGAAACAAAGGCATGTCAATAGTTGTATATTTGACACCTGGGTATGTGCTGTGCAGGCAAATCTGCGGTAGTAGCCATAGTCACAGGATGTGTCCTCCAGACAGAAGCTGGCCTTGTGGCCCTCGGCCACTGAATGCTGAGTGGCGGCATCCAGCAGTTCGTAGTGGCTGAACTCGTCCATGCTGTGGAAGTGCCTGTGGATCAGCAACAACAGTGCTCAACAACATTTTTAAATCCAAACCAAGTGCTGTTTTTGAAATGCATTTTGTTAGATATTTAGAATCTGTGTTCAGTCAGATGACTGCTGGTCACTGTGACTCAGTACATCACAGGTTTTCATTTCATCTATCATGTTCATGTTTATACAACTGCGTCTGATTTAAATATATTATCTTGACGACTCCATTTGTTTAATGCAATAGAAACAGTCTGGACTTTAACATAAAATGACTTTCAAAACACTGAATACAAAACCTATACAGTCTCATTTAACAGTCCATTGGATCTCTGCCAGATGTGCTCTATCTTTGGCATCAGCACAGTGTCCTGGTTTATTTAACAACATAACTATGGACTGAGGTAGTTTCTGTAGAAACAGAGTAGGCTATGCAGTTTACCAAAAGCACAATAAAATAACAAAATTATAGACGTTTTCACTTGTGGCTCATTACCACCATCACACATCTTGATTTCACAATAGCTTTGCGGCTGTAAATAATACAAATCTACAGGTCAAATTTAGTTCACTCATATCAAGTTTTTCAGTTTTATGCTGTGATTGTAAAAATAGAAAAGCCTTGAGACACCGTAAAACTAATTTAAAATGTCGGTTTGATGTGGAAATCTGTGAAAAAACCTCCAACAGAATCCAAAAGTAGCACAAGTTTGACTCAGCCGGGGTAGCAGTGCCTCAAATACTGAGTATAAAAAACAAATACTGCTGTGGTGTCTTCAAAAAAATGTTTAAATTGGCGAACAAAAAAAACACACAAATGTTGTTTTTTATGTTAAATGTATGAAGAAAATGCATGAAAGCTATCATGCAAACATCTCTAAATGATGCCAGTGAGAATAAATGATGCTTGACAACAACCCACATGTCAAAAACGACTTTCTCTCCCTGCATGATGGTGAGGTGGACAGCACAGACGTGACATTATACTCACTGGTGACAACTGTGCCACTCCCAGGAGTAACGTGGCCTGCTGGGGAGAAAGTCTGCAGTCCCCTGGTTCTTCACTCTCTGAGGAAACCTCAGCAGCATACGGGTGTCGTAGTCTCTAATATCGGCTCTATAGGCGGAGCTGCCGACACAAACAAAGAGAGGGGTAAAAGTCTGCAGAAAAAAAAAATCAAAAACACAGGTCATATATGGACACAATGACATCACTGAGATAGTTTTTCCTGCTGCTTCCCCTCCTCCAGCTGCAGCAGATTTTCACTGTCGGTATAAATGATGGTTGGAAAAATAATTTAAAGGCAGGAGGTTGTTTGGGTTAGTGTTCAATAATGTGTTTACCATTCAGGCTTTCTCTCCTTCAGAACACTATGATTAAACTCTGCAGAAATCCACCACTCCACCCCATCAGCGGGAGGATTTGGTTAATTTGACTTCATCCCATGGTTCCACTGCTCAGCCCTCTCACCCACAAACACTTAAGGTGGTTGTTATGGCTCAAAGCTCTCTGAATCACACACAGACTTGGCGGCAACCCCCCGTCTCCTTTTTTCTTTTTTTTTTCTGTCTCTCTCTCTTGTGGATACTGACAGCCTGACAGTCTACCTTGACAGACAGTTTTCCTCAGCCGCACATCTCAGGTTGTACATTGGGACTCTCTGGGCGTAAGCAGAGGCTTGGATGTAGTATGCGTCTGGTACCAGATCAGGCAGACCTAAATCAACAAAACAAAACAGTGGTGAGCTTAGTATGACAGTAGTTATGTTATAAATATAACGTAAAACCTAGCAGAGATGATAAAATCTATGTAAGTCACTTCATTTTTCACATACAAATATATCCTAAAGACAATAGGCAGTAATGAAACACTATTTGATTCATTTTAACTGCATATATTTTCAGCATATTTCCTTCTAGAAATATACAAATGTTGTTACCTGAATAAAATTAAAATATACAAAGAGACCACATTAAAAGTCATATCTATATCATTAATTGTTTGAAGTTGTTGTTTTGGCAGATCACTGTTTCCTCTCTTACCGTACTGATGATTCCTTGTGCCATATCCGGGTCTCGATCTCGGCCTGGGTCTCTCGTAGACGTCATAATAATTGTAATACGGATTATCACTGTCAGTGGATTTGTAGGGGTCGTAGGGATCGTCACCCATCATCTGGTCTTCCCTCCGGGACAGAGGCTGACTGACAGTGACCTTTTCCTGGGTCTCATTGGCTCTTCTCTTCGTCTCATTGTGCCGCTCGTGCTGATGCTGGCGGTGCTCGTGCCCTCTGACGAGCCGTTGGATCGGAGGCGGGCGGCCACGGGAGCTGTGCGGGTTGGACGCCGGCCGGGGAGGCTGCTGCTGCTGCTGCTGCTGCTGGCTCGATGTGTCCGGATGTCTCGTGTCCCCATCGTGAATGATGGTTACAGGTCGCGCGTGCACTTGCTCCTGTGGCGCTCCTCTCCGCCTCGCGGGCTGATACTCCGAGCCCTGGCTCAAAATGCTAAAAATCTTGCCATTGTGTGACCATTGTAGCGTCTGCCGGAGAGCTGCTCTTTGTTGTGTCCCCGGTTCACTCTGAGACTGTGCAGGTTGCAGGATGAAAACAAAAAAACAGACGCACGCATATGCGTAAAGACGCGTGCCAAATTTGCGTAATCCCATTATGAACTAAATTCAAGCAGATTGAATGCAACTAAAGTAATATTTAAAATGAGCCGGGGTCTCCAGTTGTCTTTCACTCAAAAATCCCTCATCTCTATTTGAAGGATTTTCAGAGAGCAGAGAAGAAAAGCTAACTTTGGATGTATCCGTGTAAACTCATATCGCTCTGCTCCTGCAGCCTGCAGATGCGTCCAGTGAGATGATGATGATGGGGGAGGAGGAGGAGTTCAACTTTTGGAGTTTCTGAATCTGTTACACAAGTCTACTGCTGGTGCTCATATAACCAGTGGAGGGATACACGATGTCTCATCATGCCCAGCCGAGTGTGTTTGATAACTGCTCACCCTGACCCCTCTGACCACTTGAAAGATGGTCAGTGTGTCATCAAGCAGTAGTGAAACGTCTAAGAACACATTTTAGGTCCTAACATAGACATACCAATTACATGCAAACCTTCTTGCAAAATCAATCCCACAGAATAAATGACCCACAAACTACTGTATGTTTCCTTCATATCTTCACTTTCTGTCAGATCAACAGTGTGATAAATGCCCTTTCCCTTGACTGTTGGATGAACTCCTGACCAAATTGCAACACACTTTTCCAGACGCCGCTACTCTCCACATTCTCAGAGGACGATCTCCAAAATCTAAACATGACTCTTTGATGGCCCTGCAACATTAAACATCGCCCACAAACCTCTTCTGACTGATTTGTAGATTTGCTGACAACTTGAAAGTCTCATCACATGTATTATAGTATGTCGACCCCACACTCCCACCCTGAGAAGTCGTCTGCTGCAGCCACTGCAATCACTGCCCTTCTGCTGTTAACACCCCTGCTTTAATGCATAGCTTGGGAAACTTAATCCAAGGTTTGCATTTTCTTCAGTCCAACAAACCGGGAAATTCTTTCTTGTATCTACACAACCAACCGCAGAAAGACTGCTGCTAAACCTCAGCAAATGGTCACAAGGGTTTTACAGTTTCTCAAATCACAAAGTTCTATAAAAGCATGAGAGTTCAGCCAAGTGATTTACAAGAAAAAATGAAATGACCCGAAGTCCAGATGCAACAAATATTGTGCTCCACTGAGACTTGATTCCAAATAAAGCTACAGATGTAGGAACCAACTAATATAAAAGTTCGTTAAGAACAATTTAAAGATCAACTAGTGTTCTACTTTTCATAACAAGGGAGCAGTTGACAGCAATTCATATGAGAGTTTTCTTATTAGCCCAGAGGTTGTTGTTTAGGAAAAGGGAAACATAGTATCACCCTAGTCAATCTCCCTCTTCTTGTATAATTTCTTCAGATAGTGTTTCTTGAGAATCACATACTGTAAAAGCAAAGCAAAAGTAACTGGTGTAGTCCCCGAGCAAAACAGTGAAGGGATTCATGTCACTTTGCACCTTGGTTTTATAATGACAGTCATATAACTTCAGAAGCTTGGGGCTGAAGGCCTTGTTTGGAAGCACTGTATTGATTACAATGAAGGGATGGTTGAGCACTTTTGCTGTTGGTCCTCTGGTTGACAATGGAAAACATCCAGCTGAAAGCCTGTAACGGTTAAAGAAATAGTTTAAAAACTTTGGGAAATCTGAAAAGTTGTCTTTTGGCCGAGAGTTGGATAAGGAGATTGATATCACTCATGCAGATGGTATCAATCTTCTCTCTAACTCAGCGCCAGTGAGTCAATTGCCGGATTTCCCAAAATACCAAACAATGTTGTGGAAAACTGTTGCCCAAAAGCTAGTCAAATTAAAATACGCCCCCTCCACACCTTTCAAAAGTTACAATTGAGGAGCTGACTCCAAAAATGTCTTCAACTATTTCTAATTTATGATTCGACATTCACTACCATCCTACACATTGATAAGCTAACCATACAGATGTGTGAAAGTAGGTAGATTGGATTTAACTTTTGTCACTCTCTTAAAAAAACTCTGTCACTTCTTGCATGTGTGTACAAGAGCGACACCATGAACAACTATGAGGACAAACTGAGCAGACGTGTGTGCCCTTATCCTCATTTGAACAATTCTCACGTGTAACTACTCTCCATAACGATTGCCTTAGCCTCATGTTTAAGTGTGGTCGTCCACAACAGCTTTAAATACTTTTGTTTCAGCTGTGGTCGGATGACGTGCCAAATAAACTATTTTCACCACCTCCAAAAAGCTTGGGAAACATACATCCTCAATCACTACTACGAATGATGACATCCTAAAAAACACACATTTATTGTTTTGTCTGTGGGTTTGGCCAAGTTTGACTTATTTCATTTGAAAGCGTACTAGTTGATGTGCAGTATTTCTTTGCCGCTTTCATTTACGCTTAATGTATTAAAGAAGCATTCGCAATCTCAGTTTTTCCATATGTCGGCAGTAATACGCATTAAAGGGTAAGTCTTTGGCTGTGATGTAACGCTTGCCAATGATCTGATTCCTTCAAACAGCTCTTTGTTATGAGTGAATCAAATGTCAATTACCCTCCTGTTGTCACACTTCAGTTCAGTTGGTTGTAGCGTCATCTCTAAGCTGGTTTTCCAGCTCTCAAGAAGAAGAAGAAATCTGACAGAAAGTGACACAATGGGCTGTTTGTTTTCATCAGTGTTGTGTTTATAAAATGTCCCCCTAGCTCTTCAATAAATACAGAAAGCTGTAAACCACTTCACGGTCTCTCTCTGGGGGACAAACCAAAGCTTGGGGATGTGCCCCCACGGTGACTCCACTTACTGACCAACAAACTGTAAGTGGTAGTCAAACATACCTCACATTGTCCAATTTAACAGACAACACTATACAAGGAACAACCAGCTTGAAGTAAAAGGGCTTACAAGGCCCACTTGAAAGATATTGTAAGATCTTTACATCTTCAACAATGGCTTTGCATTGATTTTCAAAACTTTGCAGAGTGCTTTAGAGTTTTGTTGTTAGCAAAGTGTTTCTGTGCCTGCACTTGAGTTCTAACAGATGGGTTGTTCTCATTTGCTCTCTGAAAGAGCCTATTCTTCTTGTATTTGGATGCTTTATGTTGAACCCCGTGTTTCTTGATAGTTTTTTCCCTCCATGCTTTTATTTAGCATTCTTTGCACATTACTCCTGCCTGTTGTAATTTTGGAGCTACAAGTGACGATATTTGATAACAGGGTGCATTATGCTTGCTATGCCTCCAATCTCAAAAACTATTTGCCTCTTACTTACTGCAAATCATTTGGGGCTTCCTTTATAGCCAGCAGTTATTCAGATAAGGAATAGAGGATATATAGTCCAATACTATCTTTTCCATGCAAACGTTATTGTTTACAGGCTGACTAGCAATTTAAGAGGCCAGAATTGATCGTTGAGTTGATCGATGACATCTACAATCAAAATTGTTCTGTGCATTAATATGCTGATTTCTGTTTATAGAGATTTATAAAAAACTGATTTTCTTAAAGATGATTGCCTGTGGTTCATGGTAGGGTTGTTGAATTCGACCTGTTCTACTCTCCATCGGGACTGTTTTCCTGCATGCAACCAATTCTGGCAAAATCGCTAGTGGACAATACAACTGTGACTACAAAAAAAAAAAAAAATAGCACTCTTGCTTGTCCTTCCTCTCCAGATTCCGTATTCATCTGCAGAATCTGATTACACATAGACTGCCATTCCTCTATCAGGGTTACAGGCTGCCATGATAGCAACATGTCAATGACAGGATACGGTACCCTCAAGCACACCCTGATTTTTTTCTCCCTCTGTCCCTTTTGGGACAATGATTTACACATATTTTAGTTTACAACTAAAAGTGTATCTCCCTGCTGGCCACTGGACAGATAGCATGCTAAGTGACTTTTTAAACAAGCGGCTACTTCCACATCCTATATTTAGACAGAAAATCAATTTTTTTCAAAACTATAAAGGTAAAAGGTAAAATAAGAGAAATGGGCAATCCAAAAATACTTTCAAGTCTGACACTGACTTCTCTTTGAATTGTAAAGCAAACAGATGAAATAATGCTGTAAATTACAGTTAACCCATCATATTGTTCTTGGATAACGAAGGGCACACGTTATCTCACAGTCACATGGTTTAATTTTTAGACCTCTGTAAGCAGTGAAAAGGTATCGTCCCTGCAGATATATCTGACTTAAAGATGAGTGGAAACATTTGATACAGACACAGGATGAGGATATGGCCAACAAAAGAAACAGATTCTTGAGAATCTGTAATAGTCAAAACATCTGCGAGAGGTTGTTTGCGCCGAGTTGCCAACTGTGTAGAATTTGTTTAATACGGAGGAGGATTGGGGCCAATGGGAAATAAATAATGAGTGGAGTAAGATGTGTTGTCATTATGTACTTCAAGAAAAAAATCAGCAATGTTGAGTAAAAAGTTGGGAAAAAATTGAATACCATTTCGAGATCATTTTTTTTGCCTATTTCTACTTTATTCTCGGCATGTTTTTTCTTAATATTTAGACTTTTCTCTTGAAGTGCATAATAAAAAACAATCTTCTCCCTATCAATATTTATTTCACCTGTCTGTCCCTAATCCTTTTCCGTAGTTATAAGTATAAAACAGCTATGCATGCACTTTTTATGGCAAAAATCTGATTGTGTTTTTGATTTGAAAATGACTAACATACACTCTTGTGATTCTGCATACCAAAACTTCCTCAAGGGAGTGGAAACTATGTGCGTTAACTCCTGGGTCGACTCTTTTTTTTCTTCTTCCCTGGAAACCCAGACAGGCAGTCAGGACCAGCTGTACTGGGTCACTGATGTTTTTCACTCGTAATTCATCAAACTCTCTTCATGCCGAGTCCTTTTTCTCTCCAGCGAGGGCAGCACAGCGTTCCCTTGCACAGCTCAAAGACACATCTGCAAAGAATTAGCCAAGTTCTTTTGTCCACGTTGCTGGAATTCACCCCTATTCCTGACTCAATCGAGCTAAAAGAATTTGAATACATCAACGTCCTAGTTGGAGAATAAGGAGGGAACGTTATGACGAGGCCTCCTGCATGAGACTTGTCATTGAGTCAAGAGGGAAAATTTTAAGTTTCTCGTCTGGTCATGATACTAAATTTACCATAAAACAAACACCAATTTCTTCAGTGCAGTCGCTGAGACAACATCTGACAGTCTTTCTCTATTTTGCTTGAGACATGAAGCCTACTTTTAAGCATTTTAAACACTCTTTGTCTACATTGTCTGAAGGAGGGTATTTTATTGAAGACGTTTTTTATCTGCAGCTGTCTTTGTTTTAATTTTTTTCAAAGTCCTTCAAAACCTGCCAAAAATCTAGCCTTAGCCCCCCCCCCCCCCCCCCCCCCCCCTTTTTGCATTTAATTATTCATTTTCATGTAATCATTATGACCTCATCAGAGTGACACCACACATCATTTTAAAATCCTGCTTTCACTATTCCATTCCCAGGACTTGTCTGTTATCCTTTTACTTAAAACCCACACGTTTTATTCCATAACATCTCTGCTCCTGTTGAATTACTTTATACTCATAGATTTAAACTCTTGTCTTTCTTCTCTGCTAGGTTTTCCCTCCACCCTCCCATTTCCAAAACTCAGCCTATTCAAATAAGGTCAAGTTCAGCTCAAAATCCTACGACAGAAACAGACGATCTAAAATCACTCTTCTCTTTCATAAATACTGGGTTTCCATTTCACTTGCAGCACCGAGTAGGCTTGCACAACACACACACACGTCTGGTGGACTACGTGGCACTCTGCACATTCACAATGTTCTCTACAACCAGGAGGAGGAGTGCTTTATCAAGACACAGGCCAGAAAATGTTTCTTTGTGCCATGATTCATGCTGATATCTTTTACTCCCTGTATTTTCTCTTAGTGCAGAACAACATAGATGCAAGCTGAAATCGCAGTGATAAAGAGAAGTATTTGCTTTGTTTGGCTTTTGATATATTATTTATTTCCAGGATTGATTTAAACAGCTCTCTATTTGAAGAGACAACAACAGAGTAAACTTTGGTGTAACTATGGACATAAATCACACTCCAGGGCAGGGAATTAAAAGGGATGTTGATATTTCACTGATGGTAGTTGTAAAAATGTCAGTTAGCAAGTGAAAATCAGTGACTGGTTTTATGGTCACTTGGCCGCAGAGGAGATACGCTGTGAACACACTGACACATTATCACCATAAGCCTTCTGTAAGGAGTTTTAACTGTATGAGCTACCTGTTATTCTAATAACCATATGACCTACAAAATATCAGAATATCAGGAAGATAAATATTTACCTTTGGGGTTTTTGAATGTATGTTTTCACTGTCATTACTTCAATTTCTACCAAAGCAAGTTATGTCTTTGATGGAAGACTTTCTTTAGGTTGTTTCACAGTCTGACTAGCTAAGATGGTCATTTGTCAAGATTCACAAGATTCTCCCTGTCATAGATTTTCCTTCAGGGAATATGCATGCAGGCACAGATACAAGATGAACAGAGATAAAAGTTGACTGAGGAAAGGACAGTTAAATTGTCAGAAATGCAAATACACAAGTCAACACAATTAAAGGTAAACACCCTTTATTAGCTCTTTCAAAATGACAAGTCCATGTAATTTATGAAACACACTGAGAGGTGTGGCTGTGTCATTATAACAATAAAACTAAAGGAGTATGATGTTATATTCATGTCAAACACGCTTGTTAAAGTCTAGGCTTTAACAAGCGTGTTCATCACTAAGACATGATGCAAGAATGTTAATGGCTTTGTCAACCAAACTCATATTACATAGCGACAAAATCTGAGAGAAATAAAGTATCTATTCACCAAGATGTTGTATCTACCATACTGCGATATAGTTTAGGCTTCAAAATCTCATCCTTGTAATATTACAGTAATTCATCTTAAACAGTCAAAAAAGACAAATGACCTCATCACTGAGTTCCACTTTAGCTTCTCTAGCGTCAAATCGTTTGAGAAATATAATTTATAATTTACTTGTCAGAAAATTGTTAGATAAGACTATCTTAATCCATGCTCATATGTTTGCGACTGAGTTTTATTGTATGAGTTGTAAGTGTTAGAGGTGAAGGTAGCCAAGTTGTGTCACTGTTGGACAGAGCCAGGCTAGCTGTTTCTTTTTTCTCTGCTAAGCTCATCTAAGCTAACCTAGCTGCTAGCTGTACTTTAGCTTCATATGTACAGATAACGGGGTGGGAGGCACTAGCAGGGGTAAACACTGTCCTCAGTCAGTAAGTGGGTCTTGGGTTTAAACACATACCTTGAATATTCTTGTACCATGTTTGCATGTTATTTTAACCTCTGTTTAGGAGAATATACAGTAAGCTAACCACAGATGTAATTAAAACAATAAAAGTTAAACTGATGAAGATAACAAATCAAGGAATTCACGTTTGTTTGCAAGTAAACGTAACTGCTTTCTATCTCTTGTCAATTAAATTTGACTTCTCAGGTAACTTTCTGACCCTGCAACAGAAAGAAGAAGAAAAAAGTTTTTTTTCCCCTGGGTAAAAAAAAGTTACTTAAGAACAAAAAGTGGGGAAACTGTGGCTTTCAAGCACATACATTTTTTCAGATGCTGCAAAGGCCTTGTATTCAAACTGGCCGATTATGCCATGACGTGAATCACACATTTAGACTTAAAAAGAAGGATGGCTCCATCTACAGGAGCTAACATTGCATAGAATAGATTTTTACAGATGATTGCACTTTGTCCTGTGTTCTTCCATTTAGATAACTTAAGTCAATATAAGGAAAAACTAACTGAGCTACTTTTTCCACTGTTTAGGTTTGAATACAAAGTGCAAACCTGAATCCTCATATCTGAGAGTTCAACATTAAGTAGTGAATTAAAAACATAGATAACTAGTTGTAACATCAACGGATCATTGGTACAACTGTTGTTTATGATGTGCAACAAGCTTCACTCACATTTTCACTTTCCAACTTCAACATCACCTGAAGAACAGGTTTTTTTTTTTTTGATAAACAGGTTCTTCATTTAGAAGTGAAAATTTAGAAATTTTCACTTCTGTGATTCACATGAGATATCCATGAAATAATTTGTCAATAAGAACAGTACAAAAAGGCATTCAATGCGGCTCAGTTTATTTATTGAATGCAAAATATAGATATATGAAAAGTAACAAAATGATAGCCTCACAGTCAAAGCACAACATAGCATTTAAACACATGCTTAAATTTCATCAGTGCATTATATAATCGTTATAATACTGGCTAGTCCACCATTAGCTAGCCCACTACTAGTCCATCATTTTGCACTGATGAAACTTTTGCTCTGACAGACTGCATGCTGTAACAGGGTTAAATAATTGTTTTGCAATCATACTTCATGTTCATTAGGCTTCTGGATGAAAAATTGAAATTTGTTAATTGAGTCAAGAGGGAAAATTTAATCAGAAGAATGTAAAACATGTACAGCACTGTTGTATGTTGTGCCCAAGTCTGCGCCATGGCAGGAAAAGACAAGTTAGACACTATTTAATAATTGCTATGATAACATGATTATTTGTGCGTGAAGTTCAGTGCAAAAGGTGAAGTTGTGAAAAGACATCCCAAAAGCAGAAAGAACAAAGGTGTGTTAGAGGGTTTAGCCTGGAGAAGACCGTTTGCTTTACACAGCGAAGACCAGGTGTCCTGAGAAGTAGCTTTTGGTGCTCAGGCCACTGATCCCAGCTTTTGACTCCACCCACACTTTGTCTCCCACCTCCAGCTGGAGCACCGTGTCCCCTGATGCCATAAGCCGACCTCCCTGATGGAAGGGGTAACTATGCAGTACCACATTGTTGTTACACCACAGGTCCATGCTTTTTGCACTGCTGTAGGACGTGCAGACAAAGCTGAACTGATAGACACCGGGGATGACACACGTAAACATGCCCGTCTGCGCGCTGTAATGGTTCTGTTCATTGTAGATGATGCGACGGAAGTGAATGATTTTCTCTGAAGTTGAGCTGTACTTGCCCAGGAGGACGGAGAAAGCAGATTGTGGCTGTGAAGCATTAATGTTGAGTGCTATCGGTCCTGGGGGGCCTCTGGGGCCAGGGGGTCCTACTGGACCTACAGAGATACACAAGTATTGATTTATTCAAAATGTTGTATTTAGGCACAGCCTGTTGTCGGCTTGTATGAATCATATTTTCAGCTTTATATCAACTTTAATGAGATGCATTTCTAAACTGCTACTATGTTTTGAGTTGTCCAAATGTGGCAACTAAATTAGCAAATTTACTAAAATATCTACAGTCTTTTTTTTAATTGCTTAAAGCTTCTTTGACAAACTTTAGGTATGTGTTGATTTTTTGTGCCCCCTGTTGACAAAGCTGTACCTCTTACCTCTTTGCTGAATTTGTCATGTACATGTGTTTAGTTTAGTTTAGTTTCTTTAATTTAACTGTCAAATATATTACTTACCTGCCCCGCGGCACAGTTTCAGACATTAAATATTACTATAGAAATATTCTAATTTGTAGCTTGGATAGAGGCGTCAATATTCATATCAGGCTCCTTCATAACTAGCTAAGAACTCCTCCCAGAATCTTTGACGAATATGTTGTAGTCAGTGACTTGTTGTGGGTCAGTATGTGTTAAAAATGGCATATTGTTAAAAACATGTCAAAACAGGCATGAAAATAATATTAAGATTAAGTACCTCGTTGTCCTCGGGGCCCTCTTGGTCCAGGGTCTCTTGGTCCTCGCTCACATTCTGTATATGAAGGAAATATAGAAGTTAAATATTGTTGGGCTTTGTTATCTACATATTTTTTTTAAATGTTCTTGTATTTGAAGACCACTGTCACCAAGGTGACAAAATGTTAAATACAAGAGGTATTAAATTTAAATGTGCACTTTTTAAAGAAGGTGGGGTTACATTGTGCTCTTAAAGTGTGAAAACTACTTGTTAGTATTTAAAACCGACCTCTGTTGTATTGACTTCATTACAGCCACCATCAGCGTCTGTAAGATTAAACACCACACATGAAGAACAATATCCATACAAGGGGATAGAAAAGAAATAAAACACACCAGGTTAAAAAAAACACAGTGGGTGACAAATGATTGTGAAAATGGTGCTCCCCTCCCGAGGTCAAAAAGTCTTGGGCTGTGCTGTTTCACCTGTGCAACGCTCTCTCCAGGCCGTCAGGTTCAGATTCGGAATGGCTGCGCAGTTAACACGTCGGTTCCTGCGTGATTCCACCTTGAACGGGTCAGTGGGGATCGTTGTGATTCCAGTGTTGTCACAAATGATCTTTGATAATGAAGCTCTGGACAGAGCAGCTTTCTGTCTCTGTGTGAAGACACCTGGGTTCTCGTACCAAAGTCTGATTGTTTCAGCAAGAGAAACAGAAGAAGAGATAAGTGCACAGTGACTTCATTTGAAATGCACATATTTTTGAGATTTGTTTTCAGTCTGCAGATAGCAGTTGATACAGCATGTCAGTCAGAAATGGGTAAGCTTGAAATTGTTTTTATTGGACTGGTCAAAGTCAGTAGACTGGTGCCTTAAGATAGTACCACACATGCACATGTACTCACCTGTCACCTTGGCGGATCTTCTTGAACTGTTCTGCAATGAGGCAGGCAAACAAAGGTCCAACACGACCACCGGCCACAAATGGCTCTGCCACACCTCCCAGCCAGATATCAATGTTTTCAGGTGTACCATAGAGCTCCAGCAGCCTCCTGGCCAGGTCAGTGTTGTTCAGAACCTGAGCAAGTTGTGCCTGGTTTGTGGGCGCTGACAGGCCACAGAACTTTCGCCACGAGTTGTAGCCTAGAGGAGTTGATGCAAAAAGCAGGGAATTGATGAGGGCTGTAAAGAAAGACGAAATATTAAAACGGAAAGTTAAAATGCAGAAAACTACGGGAGGAATGTACCAGGCAAGCCATGGTCACGTCCCCTCTCCATGTTGAGAGAACCCAGGTCCAGAGCCAGATGCTGCACAAACTGGAACAGCCTCTCCCTCAGAGCGTCGACCAACATGTGATCCTGAGTGTTTAGTTTAGCAGGGCGTCCAACCAAACCACGGAGCAGAGGGTCAATGCCACCTAGAGAGAGAGAGAGAGAGAGAGAGAGAGAGAGAGAGAGAGAGAGAGAGAGAAAATTCAAATTAGGGTGACCGTAAAGAACAGAGGTGAATAATATGTTAGAAACTTCTCTCTGGATAGCTCACCCTCAAAGACGATTCTCCAGGGGGCGAAGAAGGCCCGGAACAGAGGAACACTGCGGAACTGAGAGTTCTCCCTGTAGTTTGCATCAAGACGAGACAGGACTGGCTGGATGGCCAAGTGGGCAAAGCGGTAAGCGGCTGTTGCAAAGACGTTGGCGATGCTGGGGTCAACATTGGGATTGTAGCCGGGGTAGCGGCCGAGCTTTGTGGCCATTGCTCTGTCGCCCACAATGTGTGGCAGGTAGTCCCTGAACACAAACACCTGAGTAGGACAGAGAGATTTATTTCAGTAAGTGTGCACTCACACTTGGTAAAGTTGGCCCATACCGTGCTTAAGCATGATTGCCCCCCCCCCCCCCCCCCCCCCCTCCCAATTCCCCCTCTGGCCTGCACTCATACTGTGTGCCCATGCTTGTGCTTGTGCATGAACTGTACCATGCCGAAGCACACCTCTTCCAAGCGTACCAACGCCAAGGAAGTGTATCGTGCTTGAGCACGGATCGGTGCACTCAAACTAGTGACTAGTCAAACGAACTGGACTTAAGGGGTGAAGTGCGCTTGGGCAGGGTACGGATTGCCTAGTGTGAGTGCACCCTAAAAGACGGTAGGCTGTAAGACCCATGTCCAGACGACTGACTCTATTATTTACCTGTGTGTAGGCACCCATAATCTTGCGGGTCTCTTGGTAGAGGGTCTCACTGTCCCACTGTGGGTTCAAACGCTTTAGCTGACGAGCCAGGCGGTTATGCTCCCGCATGAACAGCGTGTGAATAGAAGTCAGAGCGATGTTCTCATCAACGCGGACGTCACCTAACAGACAGAATTGTTCAGGTTAAGAAGTTGTTCAGAGGAGTTAATCCCTACTTTGGATTCATAATCAACTTAACTTGTTAATACAGATAAATCATTTATTCATGCTTTATATAGCAGTAGTTCAACTCCTTAGACCCTGAATGTCCTGACAAAAAAAACCCAATGACATCAACAAAAAGTTCCTAAATAGCAATGTGCTTTGATGAAATTGGTCTGTAGTGTTACATTTTCTGTTATTCAGGCAGCAGGCTTTGGGCTAGAATAGGATCAACAACAGGATTTCACAGCCTGGTCATACAAAATTCTTGTTATTCAACAGTGGTTCAATACTGATTGTAAAAACATTTTTAAAAAAACATTTACAAACCATTTACACATTTTTATGTTCAAGTGACGTTGCATGGTAATGTACCTGCAAGGAAACAGGGCACCTCTCTGGCGTTGGCGTTGTTGGTGACGTTTCTACGAGTGGCGCACATGTTCTCCTGTAGAGTGTGGAAGGGCAGCAGCTCCCGGCCGTTATCTCTGAACTCCGTGTTCACCCGCAGCAGACCGTCACCACTGCTGAGGTTGCGAAGATTTAATGCAAGATTCTCCTCAGAGCCGTACACCTGACTGAGATCCAGGAAGGCTGTCAGGGCATTGATCTGCTCCCTCTTTGCAGGTTCTCCACCAAAGTTGTAGGCCGAAAATCCGGTTCCACAAACTGGGGCAGATCTGAATGAAGGGATGCAGCTGTCTGGACCGCTAGGCAGGCGGGGGTCACCAGGAGGGATCTGGATTTATGAATGAGTCAAAGGTTACAGAAGTGAAAATTACTTCTGAATATTTAGGTTTGACTTGTCACACTAACCGGAATGGGGATGCATGGCTCAGTTTTCTCGCAACTCTCCTCACAGTCTATCCCGCTGCTGAAAGAGACGATGCTAGGGGAGAAGGGCGTGAAGGTGAGATCGTGGTCATTCCACTGCCCAAACAAGGTCACCATGTGAGTGAAATCTGAATCGTTCACCACGCCTGCATCCGATGTGCTTAGGATGTTGTTTGACACTTGACGCACCTGAAAAGACAGGAACAGTATATTTTTATTTAACATAATCATTTATGCACAATAGCTCGCTAAAGACAGTGTGTGTGATTCCAAGGCTGTACCAGTGGGAGCATGAAGTTGTTGAAAGTTCGGTTTACGTTCCAGCCTTTCGGTTCAGCTATGCCGTCATCATACTCAGCAGGTAGCCACCGAGTAAATTGTGTGTTGGAGGCTCCGAAACGAGGGTTATTTCTAAACGTAAGCCAGAGACATCAGGTTTAGTAACGCTGCTTGACAAACCCCAGGAACGAGTACACAACTTTTTTTTCGTAAATTTACAGGGACTTTTCTGTTCTGAAGGGCAAAAAATCGAAATAAGTAACAAAAGTTGATAATGTGGATTAGATGAATACATGTGTTTGCTGTCTGCAGTTGAGCTAAAGTCAAGATACGGGTAAAGCTGCTATTACAATAAAGAAATAGTATCAAAAACATCATGGTTTCTCATTTGAAAGTTTCTCTTACAGGTTGTTGCAGATACTGCTGGCTGTGCGGTACTTGTTGAGGTTTGGTGTGGTGAGACATTCTGGAAGAGTGACTCGAGCTGCACACCCAGTTATTTCAGAAAGGCGTCTCAGGTCTTCTTCAGTGAGTAAATCTGAAAAAATGTAAAGGAAACCTTTCACTTTAACAATGTATCTGTATGTCTAGTCATTAATTATAGCTTTGAGGTGTTTGCTTTAGCAAAATTAAGAAACCCAACACCTCAGAGCCTCAACAAAGAAGGGGGAAAAGTTTTCACACAAAAAGAAAAAAAATCAATGTGAGGACTGTGTATGTCTGTTTGTGTCCTCTTTGTTTGGTTGCTGCATGTCTGACCTGTTGCATTGAGGGAGCGTTTGTGAATGTGATGTGTCCGCTCTTGCAGCAGACGGAGGGTTTGTGCCATATAGTCTGCAGATCTCACAGCTATGCGAGTGTTAGCGCGAGGCTGCTTGAGGAGACGGAGAGCATCGTGAGGGCGCACCACTGCCTTGCGAACTCTTCTCAGACTCCTGAAGGAGAAAAGACCACAGGGTTAAAAAAAAGAAATATTTTTCATTTTTTTGTAATTTTTTATTTAGGAACAGAGTTTAATAATTTATATATATATATATATATATATATATATATATATATATATATATATATTATTTTTTTTTATTTTTTTTTTGATTCACTTTGTACTATTCTACTTGAACTTTGAGACGTTAGATTACAAGTTAATCATTATTTTCGTCCTTTCTGTAGCTTTAACTTAACAGACATACCCAGACCTGAATTTAAAGAAATGCATAAAAAAAAAACTGCCAAATGCCATGTTTCTAAAACACAACTGTGTACCCTTAAGCCATTTGTTTTAAATATCTCACACAACCAAACAAACTCACTCTTCTCTGGAGTACTTGTAAGCATGATCCACTAGTTTCTTAGCATCCTCAAAACTCTGCTGAAGGAGAGGACTGCCGAAATATTGTCCTGAAAAGAATACAACAATCTGGTCAAAATTGTCCATCAGTGTCAATACCAATATAATTGTATAAATGTAATATAATGTAGCTGATGTACCTGATGGTTTGGAGTGAGCAGGCACCAGGCACAAGCCCAGCAGAAAAAGAACAGAGAGAAGCATCTCTGGAAGAAATAAAATCTAAATTAGCATCAAAGGATAAAGACAAAAATACTTTTAAAGCACCATATTGCATGAATAAAAAAAAAAAAACAAGAATCTTGATACCTGTGTGTGAAGAAGGTTGATTTCAAGATTTGAGATGCTCTTGGAGATCTGCAGCCACAGGTGTTTTGTCTCACAATGTCACGTCCTTATATTCAGTGTGAGGCCCTGAGGCCTCGCCCCCGGGGTTGTCCAGGTGAAGCTACTGTCAGTAAAGAGCAGTTCCTTCTTCCTTCTCTCTGTGCTGAAGGAAATCCTTCATCCTTATAAATTTTTATCCCCGGCAAATGATTGGACCGATGTGATCTAGAGGACTGTAGATTAAGTGGTATTCAATGTGCTTTAGGAATGCTCAATTAGTGAGAAGAGTCCATGCACAATCAGTTTTGTTGTTTTTCTGAATTTTAGTATGAAGCGATTTGACATAACAATGTGCTTATTTTTTATTATTATTTTTCACACGAATGTGTTCAAGGAGCTTTGCAGTCAAAGTTTTTACTCCTTTATTCATAGTTGACAGTTGAAAAATTACAAGATTAGAACCGTTATCTGGCCCTTTTTTTTCACTTGTTTACTGATGTTGACATGTTGCGGCTTATGGCCCGCAGTATTACCACACAGAAACTGATGAACTTGAGAAAGTCTATGAAAAGAGGAACCAATTTACACTCATTCCAAGTGCAATATGCAATAATGATCATAATATACTGCACAGTGAAAAAGAAGAAAAAGAAGTTAATCTGAATAGAAAGAAAAATGGGATAAAATGTTATTCTTTCCAGAGTGCTGGTAGCATAGTGGTTATTGTGTGCGGCCCATGTACAAAATCGTACACGCGGTCGGCCGGGTTGGAATCTGACCTGATGCTCATTTCCTGCATGTTATTCCCCACTTTCTCTCTCTCTCCCTGTTTTCCAACTCTGTCCACTGTCCTGTCTCAACCATAAAGGCACCAAAAGAAAAAAAAGAAAAAAATTTCCTTATGGCAGATGAAACTTAAGAGTTCTAGTCTGTGCCTCATAAACTTAACCACATAGACAGGTAAATAAGTGATAGGCTGTATATGTGACAAATGGTTGTGCAATGCAGAAAACATACAACAGATATAAACCTAAATGTAAGTCTGTCTTGAACCTTTGATTGCTTTTATAGCTGACACGCAAAATGGTCACTGATAACAAACAAGGAACCGAGCTTTGGGAAGTCCATTTACCCATGAAAAGCCTTCCTCATTGCTTAACACGCTCTTCTTGAGAGTATTACACCACCTATCTTGTTGTGGTTTCATTAAAGCAGTACAATGAAAACAATAGAAGACACTGAGAACATCCCCTGGCTTTCCTTGAAGCCAAGGAAGGTTGAATGATGATTGTGCAGGTCAATGAACATGCACTCTTTATTTAAAGCGAAAACTTTCAGAAAATTACAATCCATTTATTTTATTTATTTGAGAAGTGGATTTCTTGTAAAGAACAATATGATACAATTATTATATTTTCTTATTTACATGCATTTACATAATTTAGTCTTGTTTTAATAGACTGCAATGCCACATTTGCAACATGCACAGGGAAGTTGCATTAAAGCCCATTTCATTGTGAAGGAAGACAAAAAAGCAGAAATAAGCTGCAATGGCTGAAACAGTGTTAGTCAATGTCGTGGTGCAGCAAGAAATCCAATTTCTCAAGCCTGTTGGTTGGAGAGCAGCCATTAAAAACAAGTTGTTTGACACTGCACTGTTAAGAAATTCAGCTTTCAGCAGCAATTCTGCACAGTCATATGCAGGGGGGCCGCTGTGGCTCAGTGGTAGAGTTGGCCAGCTAGGGGTTAGATCCCCAGCTCCTGAAGCAACATGTCCGACAGTTAATACTGATGGGCACTTTACATAGCAGCCTTTGCCACCAGTGTGTGAATGGTTAGGTGTGACCTGTGTGTAAAGGTGCTTTGAGTAGTCAGAAGTCATGTCCATTTGCAACATGAAAACATTTTTTATATTTATCACAACTGGAGATTATGAATTGTTATGTTATAGGTTATAGAATTGCCTCTTTAGGCTTTCTGTGGTTCTTGTGTGTGCTCTCAACCAGGAAGCTGATGTTTATTAGTTTGTTCATTTGTTGATTCAGAGCTGGTGTCATAATGATGACCTGCCTACTTTGACAAACTGTCTGCCTGATGAAGGTCTAGTACTGAAACATTGGCAATCAATGTTTGTTTGAAAGTTAGACAACGAGCGGGAGTTTACCGTCAAGTTTTTGACACATTGCTCTCCTACGTAGCTTTCTTATGACAAGGATGTACAAAGGTGTTTTTTTTAGTTGATAATTATTAATAGATACAAATATCAGGTTCTGTAAGATTAAACAATGCCTCATAGTTCTGTTCTTGTCAGTGTAATTCCCCATAATCCAGGAAGCACAATTGTATATGAGTCAATTATTCCATGTATGATAAGAACATTAATTCTAATAAGTTTGACAATACAAACCTGACCTTTACTGTGAACATCAGGAAGCAGAACATTTAGTACTGGAGACGGTAAAGTCAAGGCGTCTCCATCTAGACAAGTCACGCTCAAACGAGTTGTGAAACTGAAGGAAGTCAAATTTTATGCACACATAAAAAATGTAAAAAAGTGCAGAAGCTCATAGATGTAATATATAACTGCTTTTTAGAAAAATGTAGTCCCTTTAATAGCTTTGTGAAGCAACTACAAATGCATTAACATGACCTGAGTTGAAGGTCAACAAACGTGTTGTAGTTTTCTAAAGTCTTGCTACACTAAATGTAAGTTTGAGGAACAAGAGGTCAAATCTTGGTTTTCTTGCACACAATTTCCTTGTTTCAGACAAAGCCAAAGTTCTGTTCAGAGAGGAACAGGTCTGCTCTAAAGACTATCTCTATGCAGAGCCAACAGTCTGAAATGAAACATTTTGTTTTCAGAAAAAAATACAAACTACATTTAACAAAAACCTCAACCTAAACTTCCCCAGGCTTCACTTCACCTCTGTGTCTCCCTTCTATCTTTATGCCAATGCACCTGTCTTGGATGGCAGCTTTGAAATAAAGAAACAGTTTAAAATTGAAATACATGAATACAGTAATTACTGCTTTGGAAATGTTTTTATGTTTAAAATAAAACAGCACAGGGGAAATGGCCTCAGCTCCCCCCCCTTTTGTAGGTGAATTAATTTAGTTAAAGAAAA
This sequence comes from Labrus mixtus, assembly GCF_963584025.1. Taxonomy (NCBI): domain Eukaryota; kingdom Metazoa; phylum Chordata; class Actinopteri; order Labriformes; family Labridae; genus Labrus; species Labrus mixtus. Next base: position 12,619,667 of record NC_083628.1, on the reverse strand, counting down.
GTTAAACAAATTAACAACTTGCTACTAAACTTGCAGATTTAGTCACAAACACTGGTCCAGGAGGAAGAACTGATGAGCAGCATGCCAGGATGATTTCACAAGCTCAACTTTGAGTGACAAGGAAGAAACTCAGGCAGGAACAAAAAATGCTGCCATCCCACCCACTGTTGTTTCCAGACAACGATTGTGACGCCAGGTACTTGGGTCATTCAACAGCGCGAGGACACAATGCCAAAAGCTTTCTATTGTCAGCCTTGTCAGCACATCGAGTTAGTTTTTGCTTCTCCTAAGTTTCAGACGCTTAGCTTACGTGCTCAACAGGAAGAACAAGTCCATGTTGTAAAGTGCTCACATAACCTACATCAAAGCAGTAAACAAAGGATCATTCTTGAGTTTATTACTACTGTTACTGTAGTATACTTATTTACAGTCATAAGGGGAATTGTTTAAGGACTACTGCAGAGTTTTTGATTACTGGAAATGACACACTTCTGTTACCATAAACTAGTGTTCATAAAGATAAGATAAGAGACTTGTTTTGCTACCTTTTACCAGCTGGGCCCATATGCAACATGTTAACCTAGTTCACCTTTTTTGACTGCACATCAACAGCAAAAATGCAACTTGTCCTTATAAAACAAGTAAGATACACAGATAAATATGACAGATACCAACATTAGTTCCTACGAGGACGGACTCTAGAGCTTTTAGTTGATAAAGGGAAAACTACAACCTTTCTAAAATAATGAACAATTTCATTGTTATATCCTTATGTAATATGTTGTCTAAGACAAATAGGATTGACTGAAATCATGTCTGGTTGACACAATATACAATGGAGATCAAGTCCACAGACAAAAGTCAGTCTTTGTCTTTGGCAGAAAGTGTTTAAGACTTTGGAACCATTCTAGGAATATATTAAGATTTATTTTTATTAAAATTAGCAACCTAAAAATGATATAGTCGAGGTGGAACTGTCTGAGCTTTTCCACAGATTACAAGCCCTTTATTTTTGGGAGAGAAATTTAAAGTTCAACATGTCCTGACGGTAGGTAAGGCAAAATGTATCTGCAATATTTACACTTGTTTGCACGACAGCTACACTGTAAACCCAAATAAGTTAGCAGAACTCAAAAAAATTAAGGCAATTGATTGCCTTACTTTTTTTAAGTTTATGAACTCAAAAGTTACAAGTTTTCAGAGCTTAAATATTAGGAGTTAGTTACATTTACCTTTTGATTACAGGTAAATCAAATAATTTGTAAGGTCAACTCAAATATTTTCAGTTAATGCAACTTAGAATATTAATTTATCGCTCTCATTGCATTAAGTTAACACAGCTGAATACTTTTAAGTAGACAAACGTCCAATAAACTCAATATTTATTAGTTGTTTTTTTAATCTTTTGCTTACACGCAACTCAAAACAATTGAGTTCTCCAAACTTAAAATCATTTGCCTTGAAACTTAAAAAAATTGTGGCAACTGATTGCCTTAGTTACATTAAGTACAACTAACTTGAAAAAAATACACATACACCATATTTTCAGTGCATGGAACTCAAAACTTTGTCAAGGGTAAACACTTTCAAAAGTTGAGAATAGAAACTTTACATGTCACCCTCTCCCTTTTAACACAGTAAAACAAATATTTGAAAGACAAACAACTAACTATAAAAAAAGAGAAATATATAATCTATATAAATAAAGAATATACAAAAAAATAAATATGATTTGTTCAGAAAAGCAAAGAATCAGAAAACCTGTAGGACGGCAACTTTTAGGAACAAAATAACATAAATGTCACCAATAGCTTACAAACTTCATGTAAATCTATCACTCTTCACTTTAACGGTTCAAATGTTTAACTACCGGTATTACATTAACAAGTACAAAGGCACAGTGTGTTCAGCAACTTTGTAAACACAAATCTTCATAAATGTCATGAATAGCTTACAAACTCCTTGAAAACCTCTACATATAACAAGCAATGTTAAAAGGTCAATCTTACATTAACAAGTACAAAGGCACAAAGTGAACTTTAGGACACCTGGTTGAAAATTGTAGCAGTAAGTAAATAACTTGGAACTAGGTACATGGCCTAGCATAAAATAGCCTTTTTTTCCGCTTTTCAGACCAATTTCTACACATGGAATGAATGGGACACTAGATGAAAATTCAATACGACTTAATACAAAAAAGTGATATTAGCTACATTTTATTCTGCTGTAGTAATGAAAATTGCCCCGGCCTGCCCATCACAATTTCACAAGCTCTCCATCCAAATGATATGCAGCGGCTCCCCAACTTTCTGCACATTAACAACTGTCTCAAATGTCTTGTATCGGATCCTGAACTCCTGAAAGTCTTGTATCGCATCATGAACTCAAGAAAGTCTTGTATTGGATCCTGAACTCAAGAAAGTCTTGTATTGGATCCTGAACTCCTGAAAGTCTTGTATTGGATCCTGAACTCCTGAAAGTCTTGTATCTCATCATGAACTCAAGAAAGTCTTGTGTTGCATCATGAACTCCTGAAAGTCTTGTATCGCATCATGAACTCAAGAAAGTCTTGTATCGCATCATGAACTCAAAAAAGTCTTGTATTGGATCATGAACTCAAGAAAGTCTTGTATTGGATCCTGAACTCCTGAAAGTCTTGTATCGCATCATGAACTCAAGAAAGTCTTGTATCGCATCATGAACTCAAGAAAGTCTTGTATTGGATCATGAACTCAAGAAAGCCTTGTATTGGATCCTGAACTCCTGAAAGTCTTGTATCGCATCATGAACTCAAGAAAGTCTTGTATCGCATCATGAACTCAAGAAAGTCTTGTATTGGATCCTGAACTCAAGAAAGTCTTGTATTGGATCATGAACTCAAGAAAGTCTTGTATTGGATCCTGAACTCCTGAAAGTCTTGTATCGCATCATGAACTCCTGAAAGTCTTGTATCGCATCATGAACTCAAGAAAGTCTTGTATTGGATCCTGAACTCAAGAAAGTCTTGTGTTGCATCATGAACTCAAGAAAGTCTTGTATCGCATCATGAACTCAAGAAAGTCTTGTATTGGATCCTGAACTCCTGAAAGTCTTGTATCGCATCATGAACTCAAAAAAGTCTTGTATTGGATCATGAACTCAAGAAAGTCTTGTATTGGATCCTGAACTCCTGAAAGTCTTGTATCGCATCATGAACTCAAGAAAGTCTTGTATCGCATCATGAACTCAAAAAAGTCTTGTATTGGATCATGAACTCAAGAAAGTCTTGTATTGGATCCTGAACTCCTGAAAGTCTTGTATCGCATCATGAACTCAAGAAAGTCTTGTATCGCATCATGAACTCAAGAAAGTCTTGTATTGGATCCTGAACTCAAGAAAGTCTTGTATTGGATCATGAACTCAAGAAAGTCTTGTATTGGATCCTGAACTCCTGAAAGTCTTGTATCGCATCATGAACTCCTGAAAGTCTTGTATCGCATCATGAACTCAAGAAAGTCTTGTATTGGATCCTGAACTCAAGAAAGTCTTGTGTTGCATCATGAACTCAAGAAAGTCTTGTATCGCATCATGAACTCAAGAAAGTCTTGTATTGGATCCTGAACTCCTGAAAGTCTTGTATCGCATCATGAACTCAAGAAAGTCTTGTATTGGATCCTGAACTCAAGAAAGTCTTGTATTGGATCCTGAACTCCTGAAAGTCTTGTATTGGATCCTGAACTCAAGAAAGTCTTGTATTGGATCCTGAACTCCTGAAAGTCTTGTATTGGATCCTGAACTCAAGAAAGTCTTGTATCGCATCATGAACTCAAGAAAGTCTTGTATTGGATCATGAACTCAAGAAAGTCTTGTATTGGATCCTGAACTCCTGAAAGTCTTGTATCGCATCATGAACTCAAGAAAGTCTTGTATCGCATCATGAACTCAAGAAAGTCTTGTATTGGATCCTGAACTCAAGAAAGTCTTGTATTGGATCATGAACTCAAGAAAGTCTTGTATTGGATCCTGAACTCCTGAAAGTCTTGTATCGCATCATGAACTCCTGAAAGTCTTGTATCGCATCATGGACTCAAGAAAGTCTTGTATTGGATCCTGAACTCAAGAAAGTCTTGTGTTGCATCATGAACTCAAGAAAGTCTTGTATCGCATCATGAACTCAAGAAAGTCTTGTATTGGATCCTGAACTCAAGAAAGTCTTGTATTGGATCCTGAATTCCTGAAAGTCTTGTATTGGATCCTGAACTCAAGAAAGTCTTGTATTGGATCCTGAACTCCTGAAAGTCTTGTATCGCATCATGAACTCAAGAAAGTCTTGTATCGCATCATGAACTCCTGAAAGTCTTGTATCGCATCATGAACTCAAGAAAGTCTTGTATCGCATCATGAACTCAAGAAAGTCTTGTATTGGATCCTGAACTCCTGAAAGTCTTGTGTTGCATCATGAACTCCTGAAAGTCTTGTATCGCATCATGAACTCAAGAAAGTCTTGTATTGGATCCTGAACTCCTGAAAGTCTTGTATTGGATCCTGAACTCAAGAAAGTCTTGTATTGGATCCTGAACTCAAGAAAGTCTTGTATCGCATCATGAACTCAAGAAAGTCTTGTATCGCATCATGAACTCAAGAAAGTCTTGTATCGCATCATGAACTCAAGAAAGTCTTGTATTGCATCATGAACTCAAGAAAGTCTTGTATTGGATCCTGAACTCCTGAAAGTCTTGTATCGCATCCTGAACTCCTGAAAGTCTTGTATCGCATCATGAACTCCTGAAAGTCTTGTATCGGATCCTGAACTCCTGAAAGTGTTGTATGGCATCGTGAACTGAATCGTAACCTGAGATAAGCAGACCTTCCCATCCCTACTACACATGTATCATCAAGTCATTCTTGAGAGTCTGCAGCCTGGGTGACAGTTTACCATCTTCCAAACCAAGTAATATTTTTCGAGTGAATTCAAAAGTGTTGGTCAGTCCTTTGGGATAGCTGAGATGTAGTGCATAGATTAGGCCAAACATTACCAGGAAGGCATCGGCAAGTCTGGGGAGGTTGGCCACGACCTCACTTTCTATGACGACAGAGATTCTCACAGGATGGTAGTGAACTGGACTCATGGGACTGTCGCTGACGACTGTAAGGAGGGCCACTGTTGCATCCCCAAGCTCTGGCTCATCAGTATCATCCTTAAAGAATGAAAGAGAGATCACATGAATCACATCCACCTCATCTTTTTTTATTATCTAAAACACCATGGGCACATAAGAGAAGGAAATGGGCCTGATTATTCTTCAAAGGGACTTATGATGCATGTTCTGAAAAATCCAGACTTCCTCACGAAGATACACAGGAAGGGCATGTAGAACAGTGGTACGCCTTGTGTAGATATCATGCAACTCCTATGAAGATTAAAACAGATTTGTAAATACTGTGACAAGTTAACCAATCAAACCTGAGGCCACAGAGTCCCAAGCAATTGGCCATCACATTTTGGACCTAAATCCACAAATAACCTGCTAACTTATCTTGGGGAAATCAGAGAAATGGCAAACACATAGAGAGGACTTATTGTGGAATTCAAAAGCTCACTTGAATCATTAAAAATGATTTAGATATAATATGTAATGTGTAATCTCTTCACCTGTTCATCATGGATTTTTAAAATTTCAGCCAAACCATCTGCTGTCTTCCCCGTTTTGGATGCCTTCTGTCTGAATAAGGTCATCAAACGAGGAGTATGGCGATCAAACTCGGCATAGAATGTGTTAGGCAGGTTCTGGTTTGTGATTCGCTGGAACTCTGCATACATCTACATTTAAATAAAGAAGAAAGGGATAGTACGTACAGTGACATCAATTAGTCAGTTCAACATTAATCAAATGATTGATTTTTCATTTCGGACATACATTACCAGCAAAGGAAAAACAGGCAAAAGACAGCTAATCCAAATGACCTCAGATTCCATATGGAGAGCTGGCCAAAGGTCCATGAGCTGTTTCACCGGTGGGCAGGTCTTCACTATCGTCTGTCGCCTCGGGGCAAATGTGTTCTGCATCATCTTACCAATGAGGAGTAGGTTTCTCTCAGTCTTCTGAACTTCCTCAACAATGTTCTGCCTCAAACGCTCAAGACTTGAGGGATCCTCTCCTTGGGGAAAGTTGGGCAGAAAGTTGACTTCTGCCCAACTCCTTACACGGTCCTGCTCAACGACCCGAAGGATCATGTTTTGTGGGGCTGCAGCTGCCACTGCACTAATGAATGAAGAAACATTGGAGAGATTAAAAGGTTGCATTTCAAATATACAGATTATGCACCGATCGATTATACTGAGCAATAAAACAAAAACAAAGACACAATTATTGATTAATAAAGTATTACTCACCATAGAGTGGTCTCAATTCTGTCTCACTTGTATGACCCTCTTCGGAGTCAACAGCAGCAAGCCACCTATCTTGTATGCAGAGAGTGGGACTGTATCGTTGAGTTCAGAGTGCAGGTGGATACATTGGCTTTCCTGTGTGGCTGACAGCTCAATGGACCGGAGATGTTCTAGGATATTCTCCCCCAGAGGAAAAAATGTAGCTATTAAAATACTTGATTTGAAAAATTGCATTTTTACAGAATATCAGTTATATTACATTTTTTGATGTATTAATGTGTCTCATTTTGCTGTCACTGCTACATGTAGATCTAATCCTATTTGAGTAATACAACCTGTTTTTATTTATTTATTTACATACATATAGTCAGGGCATATACTAAAGATATTTTTACAAATATTGTAATCATAATATTTTGTATTACAATCTAAATCTGAGAAGTAACTAGCAGACAAACTAAATATTTTCTATAAATTCAGTGGGGTAAGAAGTTTTTTTTTTGCCATTAATATGAAGTTTAGTCAAAGTAAAATACAGCAAATAGACAAGTAAAGTACAATAAGGCTTTTTAAATTTGTACACAACTTATGTACTCTACTTTCACCCAAAATAAATGTAACACAGTAAGCTAGTGATAGTTTGTTAAGCTCACACAACATGTAACGATCCAGTTTAAAGGTGATTCATGTCCCGTTGCTCTGTGTCGGCTGCAGGTAAGATTGTGGCCGACCCCTCTCACCCCGCACATGGACTGTTTGAGACCCTCCCCTCTGGTAAGAGGCTGCGGTCCGTCAAGACCAAAACCGCCTCGCCTCAAGAACAGTTTCTTGTAAATCTATCACTCTTCACTTTAACGGTTCAAATGTTTAACTACCGGTATTACATTAACATGTACAAAGGCACAGTGTGTTCAGCAACTTTGTAAACACAATCTTCATAAATGTCATGAATAGCTTACAAACTCCTTGAAAACCTCTACATATAACAAGCAATGTTAAAAGGTAAATCTTACATTAACAAGTACAAAGGCACAAAGTGTACTTTAGGACACCTGGTTGAAACTGGGGAGAATAACACAGAAGCCTGTGTGGCTGTAGATGTGTTGTTTGCACGACAGCTACTTATCAATATGTAGCTGATGAAAGCTGTGTGATTACTTATAAAACTGATAAGCACTTTCTTTGATTTTGAGACATTAAACTGCGAGTATTAAACACTCAACACTACATGTTCTTTAACCGGCTTTTTTTATCCTGTTCCTCCATGTCAGAATAATCAACATTCTTTGTGTTTTCATCATTGTAGTCATCAATCATTTGTGCAGTAGAAAAGAAAAGGCAGAGGGAATGAATTCTGTTTGATGTAAGGGCAGAAGCCATTACATAACAGTGAGAGCTGTCCATTTAAAAACATCTAATATTGTGTCGTATGAAATAATTATTGAAGATATGTTTCTATTTAGCTGTGTTAAATACAAAAGTGGCAAAAGCAGAAAGGCTAATAAGTGAAAGCAGAGGGACGGATGATTCAATTAAATTTAGACGGGATTTGATTTGACTTATATTGTTAAATGTGAATCTTCTTTAAATTCAAATTTTCTTTTTACTTTCACCTTTATTAGTAGGACGATGAAGAGTGTCCAGGATATGGGGGAGGGAAGAGTGGCAAATTGTAGAGGGTCGGGTCTATTGTGTCTGTAGCCTTTGATGTGGAGATCCTGCCCTGCCATTTTATTATGCCTGACGCATTTTCAATGATCAAAGATTGAGAAATTTCATTAAAACCCTGCATGTCACATAACTTGTAATCAGTTGCATTATGATGACCTCAAAAGGTCCCTGAGTAAATGTTTTAATGAGAGAAGAATACACATTGGGCATAGCAGCAGGACAGACACAAAAAAGGCAAGCTGCATGAAAACTTGGAAGATACTGAGAAAGATCAATGTTCTCTCAAACAAGACGGACCAAGCAGAACAGTTTGTTTCAGGAGCTGAGCTGGTAACTTTTCCATCAGCATTTCCGTATGAGAGAGACCATTTAATAACCTTGCTGCATTTAGGATAATCCATTTGTTTCATTTACCAGACCTTTAATGTACACAACACTGGGTCATGGACACCGGTTTGATTAAACATACAAAGCCTCTGGATGCAACAACAAATACACCCTAAACAACCCCAACCCAAATCCTCCGACCTTTAGTCTGCCATCATAGAGCCATAACATTGTGAGTACATAATGAGAAAACACCCCTTAACCCAGCATTTTTTAGACTTTACTATAAGGACATGACGTTGTTTTAATACTTACATGTTAACCTTTCCATTAACCAGGGAATTTAATTTACACCTGACATCTGCTTCATGCAGATGAATGTTGGCTGTACTGGATTAAAATTTCACGTCACCTGCTGCCATCATGAGAGCTTGAACTTTCTGTTTCGCCGAGATAAATAGATATTTGTAAAATGATTATTCAGGTGAAGGATGGTAAGGGATTAGGGTTTTAATGTGTTTTAATGTGAGTAAAAACATTTATTGGGCTGCTACAGGTGCAGGTGAAGAAGAAAACTAAAGTCAGACTTTGCCTTTGATACTGTTTATAAATACACTGAAGTCAATAAAAATGGCAAAAGAGCCAATCGATGAAACCCATCATAACAAAACAAACTTAATCTTAAAGGATAATTTCACAAAAGCACATTTTATATGAAGTCCTTTGATACTTTTGTTCAAAATATTTTGACAGATTAAAACTGAAGATTAAACAATTCTTATAGAAACTTTTTTCACCTCATTTACGTTAAATAATTAAAAGATAAATTGCATATTTGTCTCAGGTTTACCCAGAATGTATTGTATTGAGGAGCTTGTAATAATTGGTTGAAGTAAAGTGAGCATACTGCTGTTTTTGTACTTCTTGTACTAGAAGCTAATCTGACCTACTTCCTCTAACCTTTGAACATCTCTGAATCATAATAAATGAATGCACAAAAAGCCATGCTGCTGTTGATAATTAATAGCAAAGTTGTTGCCAAGGTAACAATGACAGGTTTATTGTTATGAGACAGAATTAACCTGATTCAAATACTGACAATGGGTGTGTGTGCACAAACTCTGGTGGAATGGTGTTTCAAAGTATTCATGGAACTGAAAGAATGAGGTGCCTTAATCAGACGGGTTTAAAAGATCCAATAAGATGTTGATTTAGTTTCGATTTGATTTTTAATGCTGTTCAGAACTGGGACGACTGTGCCCAGTTATTTAAGCTCAATGCTGACATGCTTTACAATGCAGATATCTGAGTACTGTAGTAGACGAATGAACAAAGGATTGCTATTTGCTCCCTGACATTATTCAACTGCATGTGTCCACATTCTGGAAAATCTTTATACCAATTGGTTTATCAGGTGCGAACATTGTTCAAATTCAGAGATGTGAAAAGATTTGCTTATAGACTTGCAACACCTACCTTCAACTCGTCGGTGCTGCTCAGCCTCTGGACAAGGGCCAACAGTTCATTTCTGGGATAGTTTCTGTGCACACCTGACCTCAAAGATCCTTGTTCTGCCTTTCAACAATTACCCTCGCTATCTGCTCCATCTCAAGGTCCAATTCACAAAGCATATTGGGCTTAAAATATACTCTTGCAGCCCAAGAGTGATTTAACCCCTGATTCTTAGAAATATCAAAATTACAATTTACAAACTCTTTTCAGATAATAAATTTTTAAGTTATACCAATGCAGAATTGTTGCCCTTATTACTGGGAGGTTTTGCATGACATACCTTATAAATGCTATAAATACAAAGTACAACGGGTCTTTGCGACGAAAGTGGCCAATTTTGCCCCAAATGACATAATGACTCTTTTAAATACATGCAAACAGCACAGAAGCCATTTGCTCTATATTTGGATATCTCTTTAGGGGTTCATTTAACCCTTTGCATGCGCTGTGTGAATTAGATGGCGTCTATTTCATCTCATTTGCACAGGTTTAGCAGTCGCAAAAGCCACACAATCACTTCAGTGTAACAGGCCCAGATTCTTTTTTTAAGCTGCCACTAGGAGCTGCCAGAGTAACAAGAGACAGAATGATCACTGGTTACAGGATGCATGCTGTGAAATTTAAAAAAAAGAGCTGCTTAGATCACATTCAGCAGCATTAGCAGAAAATGACATCGTCCTAATTATTTTTGCCTGCAAGTTTCTGATCTTTTGACAGTCTTCATCTGCAATGTGATTTATAAAGTTGGAAAAACTACACAGCTCCCACTTTAGCAAGTTTCACTCAAGATTCTGTTGATCCTCGAGTCATCAAAGCCAAACTAAGAGACTGCTGAATAACATTAGCAGTTTGCTTGTGGTATTATTGTTATGAAAGTTCAGGATAAGGCGCAGCTTGACGCAAACTGTGAAACAGGCGTGCATTGAGGAGTTCTGAATAAAGGTGCATATTGAGATGATGATGACTTTCCATCAGTTTGATTGGATATTTGGTTAGGTATTGTACATGTTGGAGCCAAAATGTGGGTTTATTTTGTGTCATTACATTTTCCTTTGGTTGTGTGTGTGAAGGCCCTCTACTGGGCACTACGTGGAGTGCCGTGTATAAAGCAAGGATCCAGGTGAGATGGGACAGGTTGAATGGATGTAAACAGTTTTTCTTCCATGCCAGCCTGTCGGAGTTATCCCATCTAAACCAGATTTTTTAATTTTGATTATTGATGTAGTGGTTCGTCATATTTACCTTTATTGATATTAAGACGTTTAAAATAAATGGATTGAAATATCCAAATCACAACAACAATGGACCGGGTTAATTTCTTCAAGCTGAGCACCAACCGAAAATAGCTTCCTCATTCATCCCTCAAGTGACTTTTCTAGACAATATTGGGTTTGTTAAAATTGGTCACAGTACAAGTCACACCTATGATACACTTAAGTGAATGTATTTAAGTGGATTCTATTGTACACAAAAAATGTTAAATTTAATGTCAATATTCACAGTTAAGATTAAACAAACTGAAAGTTCACAGTATGTCACACAATGGGGCCGCCACATATTGGTACATATTTTAGTTTTTCCGTCTTGGTTTGAGGATATGAAACTTGACTTATCTTTACTTATTGGTTGAGAGAGAAAAAAAGGTTCCGCTATGCTGGATAAACATATCACACTAGTTTGAACAAACCCCCTCCCCCCAATTCAAACGTGTTTGGTAGGGGCTACAAGGCAGGTGGGCTCTGTCAAATATAAGCTGCTTTCACAATTCTCTGTACAGATCTCAGGAGGGAAGACGTTCAACTATAAGCTTAAAAAATAACAAGAAGATGGCCTTGCTCAAGATCGCTTTGTTTCTCTTCATTTGTCTTGAAGGCTTTGGTAAGACTAACAAGATAAAATGAATGGTAAAATAATTAAGCATTATTCTTATTGATTGAAGATGATGAAAATGTCACCCTGCAGCTCTGACTTCAGCTTTTAATGGCGGTGATGGTTTGCAGGATGTTCCACTTGCCATGACAGAAGTAAGTGAAAAATTTGTGATTTCTTAAAACAGAATAATATTTTTCAAAATAAAACACAAATACCAAACCTCATGCATTTTGAATGTGAATTGCAGTTCACAACATGATGTGTGTTTCAAATACTGATAAAGCCATTAAACATGATTTCACATTGCAAATATCAGCACAAGAAAATAAATATTGTGAAATTCAGGGACTGTCTATAAATTACTTTACTCTAGAAATGAAAACAATTGTAAAAGTTGGAATCTTGATCATTTTTTTAAATGTAAAATCTAAACTGTTTAATAGAAATATATAATCTGAGAAATATATGTAGGGAAGTGCAATATATTTTTCTTGATAGCAGTTAAGTAGCATTGTTTTGGAAAGAAGCATCTAGAGTATTTGAAAGTATAGTTATAGTGCGTAAAAAAAACTACTGGTCATGTGAACTGCTATTTTGAAGGCAATATGATAGTGATAGGAGCAGTATGATACTTCAATACGGTGATGTTTTTTGTGAGACACACTTCAGTCAAACAAACCGGAAGTTACAGAAATAGTGTTGACTCTTTACAGAGAAAACTGAGATTTGCATTTCTTCAAAATCAGGAAGTGTTTTTAACTAAATAGTTCCACTTCATGACAAACAATCATACATAAACCTCTCATCTTCTAATTCTGTTTTAAGACTGGTTAGAACTGAGGCATAACAAGTTAGTTTACTCTTATGACAAAGGTTGAAAAACAATTGAAAGATTTCTAACCCTTTCCAAGTAGTTCCCTTTTGTTACTCATGCACAGACAGCTAAGAATGAAGGATTTTATTAGATAAAGGGGTTAATTTATCTTAATCATGTGACTTTAACTTTACAGAATGGAGACATCTGCAAGGACTGTACCCAAATATTTGAACTTCTCGCTGACCTCTTTTCCAATGCAGACCTCCAGGTGAGTACAATAGTCAATCCAACAGCAAACACATTCTTTGAGATTGATATTTGGTCAAGGATGTTATTATTGTTCCTGTGGATAACCATATCCATAAGTCAAGATTAAAATACTGTGCTATCTGAAGTGCTTGCTAAGACCTGTGGCTGCATAGTTTTCAATAAAATCAAATAAAAAAGGACCACATTCCTGCACCTATCCACCTGTTCTTTTATCAGTTTAAAAACATTATTCATATCCAGAGATGTGAATATTTTTGCACACTTGTGTACACAGTTAAAAACACAAAAGGAAATGTTCACGGTTATTTTAGTTACCAGCAACTTCCTGTTTTGTATGTCAAACAAAAGTTGAAATGAAATTTCTTGGTAGTTTTCGTTTCTCATCTGACCTCAAAGATCCTCTTTCTGCAGAGATAACTTGGTCTGCAGCATTGACTGTAAATAATAACTCTTTATAGTCTATGGTCTACAGGAAGCCCCCTCTGAGGAAACAGGCAGAAAACTAATACTGCTACTTCTTTAGATAGTATTTTAAGTCACACATCAAGAAAAGAAAAGTATTACCTGAACTTCACTTTACAATATATTTTGGAGATAACTTTTGGTTTGGGTTGTGTGTAGATGTGAATAATTATTTTGAAAATATAGATATATGATTTTAGCATCATAAACTCTTCTGTAAAGATCTGTTGTCATTTCAAAGTCTCCATTCACGGCCAAACTGCTCCTCTGCCATTCATAACCCCACAGCTCCTTGCATTTTCTCCTGTTACCAAACTTAGCCAGTTTCCTCTTTTAGCTGTGGAGAGCCACAAAGGAGAATAAAATACTAAAATAACAAAATGCTGCTACTTTAGCATAGCGTTGACAAGGATACAGAGGCTACCAAGCAAACATTAAAGAAAGTTGGGTTCAATAGCAGATGCTTGTCTTGAAATGTAGTTACCTTTGTTGCTTTGACTCCAAGGAAGTTCCTCGCAAGAATAAACAAAAATGCTGAAGAAACCAATAAGACACAGTTTTCATATTTTTTTTAAACTCGACAGCAAACTAGCTAACGAGCAGTTAATGAAACCGTTACCAGGCGCGTCGCGCGTGTTGAACTAAAAGTGGCGGGGTTTTGCGCCACTGTGATATTAACCTGATATTACAATTTTAAGTTAAAGTATTTTCCAATAAAAATGCTATGAAAAATAACATCTGATTAAGCTACATGCTTATCTAACACTTATCAAGCTCCAAACCAACAGATGTCCTATCAGCATATTGAGGAACTAAATATCTATGTGCCCTTGTTCATACTCAGTATTATAAATATGAGCAGTGAAACTCTTCACTCAATCAGCTGACCTATTCATTTTGGGGGTTTTTTTAGGGAAGAAGGAATAATGGCACTATAAAAACTCATAAACACAACGATCAGTTTTGTTTTTTGCTGGTGTTTAGATTGCTGTAGTCGTAATTACACCAACACATCAATAACTGGCCCATTGTCTAGACTTTAGAGGACATGGTTTGAATACTATATAGCTAACAAAGTGCTTTATAACAGAAAAAGATCATGGACACCATAGACAATATGTGTGACCACCTGCCTGGACCACCTGGTACTGCCAAGCTCTGCAAAGACGAGGTTCAGAAGATACTCCCAGTGGCCATCAACTTCATTACTGCGGTTGTTGTAAGTTGCATGCTGATGTCCTCTTGGCTTGTCAAAATAATGTTGTTGTTTTTCTGTATTTTTTTCTGGCCTTTGTACCTGATCCTGCTGAAAGGTCTCATTTCAGTATATAACACCCTCTACCTTCTTCTGTAGAAACCAGCAGAGCTCTGCAAAACCATTGGCCTCTGTAGCTCCAGCTACAAGCAGGTGATGCTCCGCTATTTTGTCAAGGAAGGATTTCAGGCTCCTGTGACTGAAGAAAATGTAAATCTCAAACTTGAGGAATTCAAAAGATTGCAACAACACTTAAAGTGTAAAAGCTCAACTTTGATCTCTGTGTGCTTTCCTCCCTCTGCTGTTTGTGTCTTTCATTCAGGGGAAGTCTTCAAAACCATGCTCCTTCTGCATTTTTCTCATCAAGACTTTGGAGGACATGCTGCCTAAACAAAGGACTGAGGTAAGCAAACAGCCAAGGGATCAACACATGGCCATTATTATCAATCAGGGTATCTGTTTATTCTGCACATCCACAAACACAGGCATTTAAACAGACATCTAAAAGCCACCAGCCAGCACTGCAGACTTTGTGAAAAACATGATGCATGCCCAGCGATCTCTCTGCTTCGTCTGCAGGCCGCTGTCATCAAGCTGCTGGAGGAGATTTGTCACATTTTGCCCGTCGGCTACCAAGATCAGTGCGAGAGTGTTATCAGCAAGTTCAGCAAGACGGTGCTGGACGCCATCCTGAGCTACGCCACCCCTCAGGCCATTTGTGCTCTCCTCCACCTGTGTGACGGGCAGGAGGCTTCTGTTGTGGGTCAGTTTGCATCCTTCACTAATACATTCAGTGCTTCATTTTTCAATTACTTGTTTTTTTTAACAGCAGATTTCTACTTGTCAAATAATGAAAAACACAGACAACCATATAACAAAGTGTCTATTCCGAAAATGAGTACCCAATAAGTAAAACTGTGCAAAGGAGTAAGCAGGAAAGGCCCTAAAATTGGTGAACCTAGTGAAACAAGTTGAACCTGTTTGACATTTTTAACAAGGTCCCCTGTGGGAAATTTGCTTGAAAACTCAAATTATATTTAAAAAAAAACTAATTTATTTAACCTTTTTCAGCAGCTGAATCCAGCAGGTGCTCACATTTTAAAGAATGACCAATCAGTTACTAAAAAGATTTCTGTGCAATAACAATAGCTTGTATTTTTCCCCTCTTAGACCCATGCACTCTGACAACATACAGTTGCAAAGACTTCAAGACTGCCCTCCAATGTGGAGTAAGTAAAAAATGAAATCAAATTATCAACTTGTGAAGGTCATAAATGATCAGCAATGATGACGTCGGACTGCATGCCTTTTTGTTTCAGACTGTGTTCTACTGTCAGAAATTTGCCTGGAAGCCTCTAAACTCCAACACAATTTAAAATGCTAAGGTAGGAGGAATTTTATTAATTTATATGTGAATCTAAATCAGTATTATTAAAAGATAATGTACCGTTCACTGTTCAGAAATGTCTCAAACTTATTTTTCCAGGATGGATTGAAAAGGACAAGTCAACATGGATGACTCAGATCTTTCAACCAGCAAATATTTAACCACTTTAAACCCGTGACATTTTTCTGATGGGATTTCTTTAACTACTGATTTGATATCTTACTGCATTTTGTGAATCTACATACCGTCTGTGCTGAGTGAAGAAAACAAGGACTTAGTTTGACAAAAGGAATGAAATTCAGAAATGAATGTAATATTGAAAAGATTTGAGCCCAACTGTAGAATCAGGAACTTAAATGATCATCATGAATGTAAGACACATTTTGTAATTGTTCTGTATACTTCACAAGAATTTTCTTTAGTTTTTTGTTTTTTTTGTAATAGCAATTTACTGTCCTACAGTCTATATAAAGTTTCATGGCCTGCTTTAATGAGTTTTCTTCATTCAATATTTTACTCAGAAGAGTACAGACAATCTAAGGTGAATTACCTGAATAACACAAGATGTGCATACACAGTTGGGGGTCTAACTTAAGTGTTTGAGACATCTAACTGCGGGAAAATAAACTATGTTTTCCATCACTAAAAAGTGCTTTACTTAGTACAAAGGGTTTAGTATAAAGTTTGTCACGTTGCTGTTAAACACAGTGGGCATAGTATGGAAACGAGAACAGAAACAAATGATGGTTTTGTGTGACTTATTTTAAATGATACCTGGGGAAGTGATCCTATTAGCACCTGTTCAACAACATCTTCTGCATTGTGTCATAGATTGTTACAAAAACCTACTCAGGATATGCAGATTTTTTGTGTAGTAAAGATCACAAGATACAAAAAATTAGGCTGGGATGAATGGCATAAATAAATAGCCAAAAGCAGGGACCATGAGCACAGAGAAGGGTGCACTTTATTTGAAGTTTAGAAAGAGAAACTCAACAATAAACAGGGTCCTTGATTTGAATCATTGAATAGGGAAAATGTGCAATCACAGGACAGAAATAAGGGGGAGGATGCTGGGTGGGGGTGGGACAGGGTCAACAGGTTAGGGGTGATTTTGGGAGGAAGTGGGTTAAAGAAGGCACTTTTACACAATCAGCAACCACACTGACAGACTTACTTCCAGTAATTAAAAAGTATCAGTATCTATAACAGAAAAAAAACCTCAAACCCTTCACAGGAGACCATGTAAACAGGCTGGTTTCTCTGTACAACACCAACCAATCAATTGTCTCCTCTGTGGATGAGTAAGAGGATGCAAACATATTGGTAAAAAAAAAAAAACATCTGTGGGAGAATGTGTTGTTTCATCAGAAGGTCACAAAAAGAGAGGCCTTGAATGCTTTTAGCACAATCTACACAATGGCCCCTATACAAGGTTGTCTGGAGTACGCTTATGTACCCACAGGGTGGTGCCAGAAGACACAAACTTAAGATAAGACATCAGCAGAGTAGAAAAAAAAAAAATCAGTATAATAAATAAGTAAACAGTGCCACCTAGCTACGTGATTCGACTATGCTATGGTTTCCTTATTTCACTCAGGCTTGCAGTTTAAGATTGATGCTTCTCCAGTTGCACATCTATCCTGACAAAGGCCAGTGCTGTGGGTCAGGCTTAAATCTTGCAAGTCTCACCTAACCAAATGTTTCCTCAATTTATCTGCATTAAAGCTTATTCCATAAACCTGCCTAAAAAAGAACAAGGACTAAGCAAACTTCGACAAACCCTTAGACATTTCAAATTGATTCACGTAAGAATCAGACTTGTGCTGCTGGAGTTTGTTTTAAAGTATGAATAGGCTTGTTTTTTTATTTTTATAAATTAAGTAAAAGAAAATCTTCAACTTCAATCTCAATCAGTTGAAAAGATTGCACATGAAGAAACATAGTTTTGGTGACTATCAGAACCTGTGCTAAGCTATAAGTAACATATCTGATCCCAAATCCACAAAAAAAAAAAAAACCTCGGAGAAGATGTGAACAGTAGTACCATGTCTCACATTCAATGAGCAGCCTGTTCTTTGTCTTGGTCATCTGTGCATCTGCTCTCTGTTCGTATGTGTCAGAGAACCCTAAATATGTGCGACTTAAACCGCACATTTTCTCCTGGCTTTACCTTTTAGTCTCACAGTAGTCTTACTCCATAGTGTAAATTATTTCAAGTAATAACTGTGGATAAAGGCACTCCCTCCCCAGAGGTGACAGAGCCTGGGTTTCTCTGTAGCTACACCCAGTGTCAGTCTCAGGAGAGGGAAAAAGTGTATCTCGTTTTCATCTTGACAACTATCATCTGGAACATTCACATGGCGTACACCCACAAGATCATTTACAAAAATGCAGTGGTTTCACAATGCAGCCCAACATGACCACATGGTCATTAGCAGCTTCTGACTTCTCTGTAAAACGTCAGAACAAAAGTGGCCTGAAGGGACGGCACATGTAAGGAAATAAGCGGTTTTAACACTGGACAAGGGCTTTCCAAACAGCCATTACCCCAACGTAATCAGGTTAAATGGAAAATGACTACTTCACTGAGGTCCTCAATTTAAAAGCTAAGCAATGCTAGATATTTTCCTACAAAACACAGTCAATGGTGGTTAATACTCACATGGTCCTTTAGGAAATCGTCTTTAAATATTTTGTTTTTAATTTAATATCTTGGCATCTGACATACTATTGTTTTGTCCTTAAAATGTGTACAACACTTAAAGGTGGAGGAAGGTCAGATTATCATGTAGGAGAGGCTGTGGTGACATGATTGTGTGTGTGAGGAGAAAAAAGGAAGGAGGAGGAAGAGGAAGGGAAGTATAGAGCAAAAGAAACAGGTTTATCTGTATTACACCTGCATGAACATTAGAGAAGGGGCTCAGAATTTCAGCGTCTTGGGCACCTCCCATGAAAAGACGTCACGACCAAAGTGACCGTAAGCTGCTGTGCGTTGGTAGATGGGCTTCCTCAGGTCAAGATCCCTGTGACAGAGAAGAGAGATATTTAATATAATGGGGTGCTTAACTGTGTTTGTAAGGAGAAAAGTAAAATTGAAAAGCGCAGGATACCTCACGATTACTCCTGGACGGAGGTCAAAGTTCCTCATAACAATGCCCAGCAGCTCCTTTTCGCTCTTCTGCGAGGTCCCGTAGTGGAAGATGGAGATAGACAGCGGATGTGCAACTCCGATTGCATAGGATACCTAAACCAATTTATACACAGATTCAAAAATGTTTCACTGGGACAGAACACACATTTCAAATGTTGAAAGCACTGTATATACTGCACCAAGGTTTTTTTTCAAGTAGTAAAAAAAAAGTTATTTGCTACAGATTTATTCCAGAAAAATAGTTAAGTAATGAAAGTCCTGTTATTTTGTTACTCATCTATAATTGTAACTACTAACCTGAAGTCTACATTGGGTTATGTCTTAAATTCTCTAATATATACACATTTTGGAAACATTGAGGTTAACAAACTCACCTGGACCAACACCCGCTTGCAGAGCCCAGATTTCACCAGAGATTTAGCCACCCAGCGTACAGCATAGGCAGCAGAGCGATCCACCTTTGTGTAGTCCTTACCGGAAAATGCTCCGCCTCCATGGGCACCCCAACCCCCGTAAGTATCCACAATGATCTTACGGCCGGTCAGACCAGCATCACCCTGTCGGAAGACACAGGACTTTGAGATTAAGTTCCTTTAACAAACGGCCACCTTCATATTGTTCCTACTAGAATTGGACAATAATTTAGCTTCAGGGTCAGAAGACTTGAAATGAACCCCTAAACAACATGTTGTCAATGAGCTCTAAATTTGTTAAATAGATCTTGTACATTTTCTTGGCTTAACTGTGCAGGTGGGCAAAATCACAGTTTTTTTTTTTTTTTTAAGATGTTTTGTCTCACCTGTGGACCTCCAATGACAAAGCGTCCACTAGGCTGCAGGTGATATGTGGTTTCATCATCCAGGTATCCACTGGGAATCACAGCTTTCACCACCTGCTCCTTCAGACAGCGGTACATCTCGTCCAAACTCACATTCTCGTCGTGCTGCACAGAGACCACAACTGTGTGGACACGCAGCGGCACCATAGCGCCTCGATCCTGCCTGTACTGAACAGTCACCTGAGGAGAAAACAATCAAACAGTTAAGTATAAACTGCAAAATGGAAGACATAACTTACGGTTCCTTCTTATCTTTATATTTGTTTAACCTCCAGGGATACAGAGCCTGATACAAATATACACAGAGCAGTTCGTGAAAAGGAAGACTGCCTTAAGCAATGTAAAGATGTCATTATTAATAAAGTTTAGTTTAAAAAAAAAAAATTGACCCCAAGCCTGAGAACTAAGGCTGCTCGATTATGGCAAAGATCATAATCATGGGGCGCCAGATAGCATAGCAGAGGCTATAGTCCTCGTTGCAGCGTCTGTGGGTTTGAATCCCACCTCGGCCCTTTGCTGCATGTCATCCCCCATTCTCTACCTACATTTCCTGTCTCTCTTCATCTGTCCTATTAAATGTTAATAATTTTTGATGCAATTTACCTGAGTTTTGGAATCAGGTCGGAGCCACGGTAGTGTTCCATCGCGGCGCAATTCAGCCATCTTGGCATTGAGCTTGTGGGCCAGGACAATCGTGAGGGGCATACACTCCTCCGTCTCATCAGTGGCATACCCAAACATCAGACCCTATGAGAGGTTTAGTTACAAATCACAGCATTGTATGAGGTAAAAATAACATCACAATCCTGTTTCAACCACATGTCTGTCTCCCAGCTGTGGGTCAAACACAGCCATCAAAGGTGTGATCTCTCCAACCTGGTCACCGGCTCCCACGTCCTCTTCTTTTCGGTCAAGGTGAACGCCCTGTGCAATGTCAGGGGACTGCTGCTCCAACGCCACCAGCACATTGCAGGTTTTATAGTCAAAACCTGTAGAGCACAATGAGGGACCTTTAGCACACCTGCATGAGGTTCATTTAAAACTCTGACATTTTTGCAAGAAGCTCAAAAGAACACACTGAATTTCTGTGTTTTTCCAAGGACCCCTCCCCTTCAGCTCAATAAAGCTCTTAACTATTAGGGCCATAAATCATCATAAGTCACTACTCACTATATAGGGGAATAAATACAAAAATGTCAGAGACCACTCAAATGATCAATCACAAACTTAAGAGTAACAGATTACATTTCTTAATTTTTTTGATTAGAACAAAAAAAAAATCACTCTTGGTTATTGGCTTTCACTGTATAGTACAGTGGCTTGTCTTGAACTGTTTGGTACAGAATGTTGAGTAAGGTATGAAACTGTAGACATAATAGACATAAGCTACTTTCACATATGCACTCCTAAAAATATCTAGACTGCTCCGGTTATTCTCCTGACCTGGCTCCTGACAGAGACGCAGACGGAGAGGACGAAGCAACAGTGTCTGCTATACCACTCTACATTAAGAATATTTCGCCTTTATAGCAATGCTACATGTAGTTGAACAGAATCATACTATCAACAAAAGAGCAGCTAAGAACATACTGACGAACAGAAAACGTAATGCAGCCGTTTAATTATGTGCACGGAGATCGTAGTGGCCTCGTGCATACAGTCAATGCACCATGCAGCAGTCACAGGACATAAAAGTCACCACCCCCTCCCACTTTCTCGAGGTGAATTCTCCTGATTATATCTTGATGCATTCTCACATCAGCCCCCTTGGACTTGCTGTGGAAAACATACTTGGGGTCTGGCAGGAGAAACTCTGGGTGAAGTGCGAGCGAAAAATCGCACAGGACACAGGTTGGAACGACCTGTGTCCACAAAGAGCATATTAAGTCTACTCCCCGCACACACACACTCAGAATTAATATTCTAGAGCATGAGATTAACCAGGAAATGTTTTGGCAGTGCTCCAGTTGTTGTAATTTAACAGTAGTATTATTATCAGACTGTTTGTGGATGTAGTGCAAATGAGGTGAAGTGTGTCTCCAAGAAAGACATCAAAACATGAAAAGTAAATAACAATAAGTTATCACACGAATGTTTTTTTCTATATTGTTTATGCTACTGCCGTATCGTCCCTACAATTAATAATCAATCTGCACACTTTATACTGTCTTTTTAGAATATACTGTAGGGTTAAGTGATGTAATGATGTTCAGGGCGAAACCATGCAATAGAAGATGACATCCTTGTTGGGGGTGGGCAAATTTTCAATATCCTGGTAACATTACATTACAGCCTTATCGTGTGCCATCTTAGCTGCAGATTGATTGCCAGTGGCATACCAGCCAAGCCTTAGACAGGTGTATGATATAATCTAATAGATTCTGTGAAAACACTGTTACATTAAATCAACTCAAAGCACATTACATAACAATAAAACCTTTTGGATGATTTGAAATGTAAAAATATTCATCCTGAACAATGCTGAAGTTTGACTGTACGCGTTTTTAAATGCACGAAGCTCAAATTGGAATACACTCAGAGCAACTAGCTCTCAGGACTGTACCTTTGGAGGAGTCGTCATAACCAATGTGTCTGATTGTGTCCCTGACAACCTTCTGGTAGTCGACGTTGGCCCTAGAGGTGATCTCCCCTGCCAGCAGGATCATCCCCGTCTTAGCAACAGTCTCTGAGGACACAAGGACATTAAGTGTTAAGGATGAGAGTCAGGCTGAGCATTACAGGTCATTAAATACAAGTAGATTAAAGGAAATCAAGTTCTTCATGATGAAGGAGGTTGAAGTAACAAATGCAGTCTAAAATGATTTTTTACTATTAATCAATGAATTATTCGGTACAGCTATATAGAAATCATCACGGAAATCATGGAAAGAACAGGAAACATTTCAACCACAACGTTGTACAAACAAAAGGTAAGAGAGATTAATTTATGATGACACTCAGAAAATGTAAAATATAGAATTTAATATGAAAAAATCTCCTGATTAAACAACGGGTGGAGTACTATAAACATGAAAAGCAACCATAAATATAACTTTTAAGGGATTGGTGTAGGACATACATTTTTTTTTAAATCCAAGGCAGAATGCCTTCTCAGGCCGATAACCTGAAAATGTGTAACAGTCGAGTACCAGAAAAAAAGGAAAAGAAAAGTTTTCTATTTAACAGGTTTGCACTCTCAGTGATTGGTAGTGAGGCATTATTTACCACCAGCTATTACTGGTTTAACAAGTTTTCATTGCCAACATTGGTCTCCTTTGGTAAACAGCCGAAGGTTCAGGTAAACACCATCAGAGCACAGAAAATAAAACATGCGGTCCATTGAAGTTTTATTTATATAATGATAATTTCTATCCATTAAACTAGACAGTAATACAAACTGTTAAAGGGGCTTTCAGCCCTTGTTTCTGGAAATTTGCAGATTTTAAACCAGCTCCAAACCACTATAATATAGATATTATATGTTAAAGGCTTTATATGCGATTTTTCACACTTAAATATAATAGAAATCAAGTAAATCCTCTGAAAATAACTGTGAGTAATGACTGTCTACAATGGGTGTAACACCCGAGTCCCACTGTCTGTGATGCTTTCAGAGTTTTTTTTCTGTTTGTTGACATAGCCAGCCCAACGGATGACTCCTCCCCTCGCAAATAAAGTTGTTTAATTGAGGGACTAGAGAAAAGAAGAATAACATACTGTACTCACTGCTTAACTGTGTTTCTAGATCACTGTGAAGATACGAGCATAATAAAGATCGCAGGCATGCTAACCCACAATGCACCGCGAGTTGTTTTGGTTTCATGCTGGGCGACATCTGCTGGATCAAAAAAAATCGCATATAAAGCCTTTAATGAACAATGTTTCCCTCTCCTGATTGTTATCTGCAAAGAAAGCTCCCTGCTCATGTACTAGCAAAAAGAACATGGCAGAAAGCAGTGTTAATGTGCATATGGATCAAAAAGGATTTTAATACAAAATAAAAGAGACAAATTAATCTGCCCATGGGAGTTCGTATGTTAAAGGTTCCGCCTTGTCTCTTGCTGTCAACGCAATTTGTTTTTACTGCATACACCAAAGCTTGCTGATATGTAGTTAGTTAATATAGCTCCGACTACAAATTTAATACAAATGGAAACAACACCATCCTGTAAAAATCCAGACCCTGTGTACAGACTCTACATTTGTATGTAAAACCTGTAAATAGAGATCAGGAAGAAGAGAATGCAACAGCCCTTTTCTGAAATTTCACTGGCTATGCAGCACAGATTTCCCTTTTATGACAAGTCTATCTTCCCAGCTGCAAATTTCCCCTTTTACTTTGAGTGACTATAAAGGTATCAGTACAATTTCGCTGAAATGAGGCAATACTTCACATGAACGATTTGATAATTCAGAATAAAACAATTCTGAATCGGGGAAACAAAACATGCATTAAGTTTACAACATGGACCTCACCACTGTTTCGCATCATGCCCCTGCTTGCACCATGCATGGCCAAACCACTAACAATAAGCAAAGGCCAGCTGCTGTAGTTTCCCTGGTTTGCCGTCCATAGACTTACCGCATGCTACTTTGGCGTCAGGGTCTTGTCTAAGGTGAGCATCCAACACAGCATCACTGATTTGGTCACAGATCTTATCTGAGGAGGAACACAAATATATTTAGAGATGTCTTTTTAAAAAAAGAGAAAATATTTAATAAAAAAAGTATTTTGTCATTGTTAAATATGCACAGTTCAAGAAACATATTACACATTTTTACACTAAATAATTAAACATTTAAAATAAATGTGTGTTTTAACCTCATTGGAAATTTGTGATAATTTCTGACATTCCTTTTTTTTTTTTTTGAAGAGCTCAAAGTCTGAAGTAGTTGAAAGCTCTTTCACCTCTGAAGAGTTGGAGACAATTATTCCCACTTGCATTATTAAAACTGGTTTGGCAGCATACCAAGGATGACAGAAGCATTTTTAGATGTATGTAGGACAATTAGTTCACCCTCTGTAAATTGGCAAAGAAACACTTCAATCACATTATCAGTAGAGATCTACGTACAGTAGGTAATTCAGCGTGTAATGTAATTATAAAGCATGTGGATGTGACTTCATTACTGAGCTGCAGCCCCTGCAGTACCTATACTTAGGACCACTGGTAAGCCTATTATCTGTTGTAACCAGGTTGTAACGGAGGGACACCCACTGCCCCCAATGTAAGACTGAAAACTAAAGCAAATTGTATGAAGCTCTACATTTACTTTTTGTTTTTTGCAGATATATGTTGCTCAGCTTAATGCATCATGTGTGCTCCTGCATATAAAACGAAAGCAGTCTCGGTATAAAAAGGGAGTTTTGGAAAACCTGCTAGACATCATTGCGCAACTCCAACAAACATCTGTCTACAGTCAACATCAATCTAATTTATTTACAGGGTAGTTTGCACAGACAGTCAGGTGATACTGTCATGATGCAATGCCACATGGTAGCTAGTAATCCTGTCTGATTTAACAATAAACTAATAAAGTTATTTTAAAAAGATATACATATTCTGCCGTTTTTGTTCTTTAACATATGATTGTGTAGTCGCATAACCATAAACCGTCTAAGTAAAATGAATGTGTGAACCCCATGTGGAGCTGTGATTGACAGGCACAAACAGTCCCAGCTAACGAGATGTTAGCTTTAAGAGCTAGCCGTGTTGTTCTCCAAAACCCCCACAACACTCCGGCTTATAAACACTTTGTTGTTCTTTATTGGACATGAGCAGGTCTGCCCCGTGTTAAACAGCTTGGACCCGCTCACTGACGGTGTTGATAAAAGGTCTAAAGAGAATGAATGGGGTACATAGTGGACCAGCTGACACAGGACCCCCACAACACGCTGAGCTAACACGCCACATGACCTGGTTTTTATATGCTAACAGAATGCTATCAGGCTAATTGTTATGGTCAAATGTTGAAGACATACCAGGGTGTCCTTCACCGACCGACTCAGAGGTGAAGAGGAAGCAGTCTTCATCAATTAGCGAGTTGTTATGGAAACCGTTCAGCTGGCCGTTCATCTTCCCCTCTAAACTGTTAGCTTACAAACACCTGCTTTAACTCCGTTTACCTACAAACAAAGTGACCACGCTGCTTCTGGTCTTTGCTCGTCGGATGAAACGCAGAGTAGCTCAGACAGCTGTAGTAGTTGTCTGTCCTGTGCAACTTCTTTACAACTATTTAAGTTATCTCAGCCAATGTTGATGTTGAGCCCAGACCACGTGGTGCACCTGGGCGTGCTCTAATCAGCCTAAAATGTGCCCGAGGTTAAATGACCTGTTTGTAAAAGTGAAGCAATGTTGACTAGTAAACTCAGCGTCACAGAGTAAAGAAGTGCATTTTAAATAAAGCTATTTTAATTGATGATAAAATAAAGCTTTTATATTATTTATGATAAGGTCTGTTAAATATGGAAGCCCATTTCCGCCAGTAAAAAAAATAAAAATGAAAATAATAAAGTCTCATAATTTTGACTTTTTATCTCATTATGACTTTATAGCTCATAATTTTGACTTTTTATCTCATAATTTTGACTTTTTATCTCATAATTTCAACTTTATATCTCATAATTTTGACTTTATATCTCATAATTTCAACTTTATATCTCATAATTTTGACTCTTTATCTCATAATTTTGACTTTATATCTCATAATTTTGACTTTTTATCTCATAATTTCAACTTTATATCTCATAATTTTGACTCTTTATCTCATAATTTTGACTTTATATCTCATAATTTTGACTTTTTATCTCATAATTTTGACTCTTTATCTCATAATTTTGACTTTATATCTCATAATTTTGACTTTTTATCTCATAATTTTGACTTTTTATCTCATTATTATGACTTTTTATCTCATAATTTCGACTTTATATCTCATAATTATGACTTTATTATTTTATTTCAATTTTTATTTTTTTAACTGGCGGAAATGGGCTTCCATAGTTAAAAGGCTGTGAAAGCATGAGTTACTGCAGGGGTGGGCAACTGGCGGCCCGGGGGCCACATGCGGCACCCATCAACCCTTAACGTGGCTCTCAGGTCAATATTTACACATCAATTAATCGGGAACATGAAGAAAACATGACTAAATCTGCCATGAAATCACGAAAACCAGAAGTATGTCCATAATAATATTTGATCACTGGCATATGTTGAGTTAAATTGGAGACAAAATTGACTGTAATCGTTTTTGTATCGTACAATTTGGCCCTCTGGCAGTGAGAATTAAATTAATGTGGCCCTTACTGTGACCAAAGTTGCCCATCCCTGAGTTACTGTATCTCCCTTACTTAAGGGATTTTTAGAGGCCCAATTGGGTGGTCTAGTATTTATTTATTTTCAGGAATTTCAGGAATGAACATATTTCTCTCAGGCTATTTGAGGACGTATTCTGGGCCTACAGGTGCAACATAGTTGTGTTTGTCCAGCCATCTTCAAACATACAAAGTGATTTACATAAGCAAAGAAAGGCATTCTTAATGATATTCAAATGTACAGAATGAGTCAAGTAGGAATTAATGGGTTTGTTTACATGAAATAAGTTTGGGAAAGTATTTTGGAGGCTATATATTTTACTTTATCGTGCAGAGGCTTGTCTTAACAGGAGAAACATAAATTGCCCCTCTTTAATATGGAATTTGAGGGAAAGCTGTTAAGGTGGCTTTGTAGGAATGAGTGAGAGCTGACCATTTAGACCACTCAAGTATTTTTGGCAGGTATAAGGAAGAGGAAAAGCTGGGTATTCCTATATATTTTGTAACACTGGGTGGATATTAGGATTGTGAATACACTTGGATTGTTATTTATTTATTTTAGGTGGCACACAAACTGAGGGTATATTTGTATATAAATTGTAAATAGATGTAAGCGTTTGTTGGAATAATAAATAAACTCATAGAATAAAGTGAGAAAGGGGAAAGGTTTTATAAGTTTGACTTTTACCTGCTCCTTTTCAAAGTTATTTTTTTGGGATCAAGTGGCTTTCCTGGCAGCACATCAGATAAAACAAGCCCAGATGATGATGTTGTGTGTCTGCAGCTTGTTTTACCTGTTCATCCTGGCGTCTGTCTTTGGTTTAAGACCTACTTTCTAATCCAAAGAGTGATTATCTTGATTACAAACCTCAGGGGAAAACCATGAGCTGTGCAAACAACTCAAGCCCTTCTTGTTCTTGATTTCATGCATGGCCAACTTATTTGTATCTGCTGCTGTCTGTATCAAAGTCTCAAAGACTCATTACATCATTATGTGAGTAGAAAACAAGTCTCTGCACACACTTCAACACAAATATACACTTCTACCTGACAGTTTGAAGCAGTGTTTGTCTAATAAACAGTATGACATAAGTTTGTTCTTGTTTTATTAGCACACTCACACAGTTACATGACACTGTTTCCTTAAGCAAAATAACCACATTAGCCTAAACATCCTTTCATAAAACTCTATAGAACAGGGACTGTATTCACAAAGCTGCTAAGAACAAGAGCATTAATCTAAGATTACTATTCAAGTCACATGATCATACGTACATTTTAGATTGGCAGATACGTAGAAATGCTCTATCTCTCTTCTTGGACACTTTATTTATTCATTTTATGAATACAGACCAAGAACTATAGAGGGAACATTTTTAAAACCATCATCTAGTAAATGCATGTTTCACACATTTATGTCGTAACACAGAGGCCTACATAAACACGCGCACGCACGCACACACGCACACACGCACACACACACGCACACACACACGCGCACGCACGCACGCGCACGCACACACACACACACGCACACACACACACATGATCCAGGGTCCTTATTTTAATATGAGACTGTTCACAAGGATCCTTATTGCTGACAATAAAAACTGACCACATATCCATCACAGGTTTACTCTGACTTTGGTTTCACATTCAATATGTTTGTTTACGTATGATGTAGCTTATGAGTCTATAAAAGCACTTCATCGGGAGTCTGGACACATCTGTGACTCCCTGATACACACAGTGTATGAGATTGTGAAGATGGGAGATTCGGAAACAGAGAACTGCAGGGCTACAACGCGGAATGTTTGCAAACTACATTAGAAGTCTTTAAATGCGCTGTTTCTACGAGCACACCGACTCCGTGGGATCAGATCAGAATCCTAATGCATGGATATTGCAGTTGTTCTCCTTGTTCACCACCTCTTTTTTTCTTCTTTTTTTTTTTTAAACCTGGTTCCTATTTTTCCATATTTTGCAGACTCCATGACAAATAAAAACGAAAAATTTTCAATGCCTTAAATTGCATCATCTAGCAGACAGAGAACAGGCTCTAATGGCTGCTACAGAATCTTTTGGGGAAATGCGCAAAATCTACAAAGATCCACTTTTTTTTTTACCATAGAAAGGCTCATAATGTCTGACTACATTACAGAGAGCATCCCTACAGAGACAAACCATTATGTGACAGTATAAGAAAATACTTTTCAAGATCAAGAACAGCTGTTAAAAAGCTTTGTAAGCCACCAGACCACAGTGCTTCTAGCTTGCAGAACACGGTGGTTGCTGGTCTTCTGATGCCTTGTTTGATTAGTTTGTTTTTGTGGGACTTTGGGTTATTTAAATAGTAAACTAGGAGGTCTAACTTTCTGCCAAATAAAATGATTTGTTAGTTAACTGAGTCCGGAGGCTCTGAAGAGAGCGATATAGCGGCTGTTTCCTGTTTGAAAAAAGGCATCTTGAGCTTTGACAAAAGGTTCAACTCTGTAGGGATGCTTTCTGGGATGTTGTAAGACACATACAACAACAATCTTTGCATCTCAGTGGTAAATAAAACACTTTTTGTTGACACACTTCGATTGGGGTATGTGCCCCAAAGGAATACGTTTCAGCCATTAAGGCCTGATTCAAGGCTGCTGGCTGAAGCAATCTTCTAAAGCAGTCCAAAAAATTGTATAAACTTTTCGTCATTAACACCTCAAAATCTGTAAAAATAGGGCTTATGTTTAAAAATACTGTAATTCCACTTTAGTTACTGATATTCTATGCATTGTCTGTTTCTCCTGCTTTCCCTATCTGTTTGACCCCAGTGGGGCTAACCTGAGCTGGTCTGTGTTCACCTATGATGGCCGCGATGAGGGCCTCCGGTGCAGTCACCCCACCTCCTGGAGACACAGGGCTGCGGGGGCTGAGCGGACTGATGGTAGGAGACTGTACAGTATCGGGGGAGACCAGCCGCTCCTTCTTAGCAACAGAGCATGGCGAGCGGCTGTGGGTCTGTCCTTCTTTGCAGCGAGGGTGGAGGCTGAGGCCCTGCAGGGAGGGGAGGGGGTTGGAGGAGAGAGCTGGAACAGCGGGGCTGCGACTGCGACGGTGGCGATGGTGGTGTTTGCCGTTTTTTGGGCTAGGACTGCGGGAGCACGGAACCAGAAGGACCAGAGTGCTGTCGTCTTCTGAGCTGACATCTGAGCTGTCAGAGCGACGACTGGTGGGGCTGTGGATCGGGATCTTGATCTGTTTAGAATGAGGGATTCAAGAGAAAATTAAAATCAATGCTGTGATGAAGAGGCATCTACTACTGTATATGATTGAGCTGAAGTTAATTCAAGCTGATGGAGTTTAGGTTGAGCAATGCATCATACTTTACTGATCATATGTTACGCTGTACAATCAGAATCTGCACAGAGAGTAGAAATCAAAACATACAATTGAAGGAAATGAATATTTCCTACAGAAATGTCGTGAAATAAAAGTGTAAAGTAGCAGAAAAGTAAAGGAAGAGTAGTAACTAATTTTCAGAAATCATTTAGTCCATAGAATGTTCCAAGCTAATACAAAGTGTGTTAATGCAGTCTACTCAACAACTAGAACTAAACATTTCAATCCTTACATCTGTAATGAGAACATTTTCTTTTCTTTTTCAACATCCAAAAATCTGTCAATTATTTTTAGTTGACTCCCTTAGTTATTAATCCACTTGGAATTTCATCACTAAGGAAATTTAGATGCAATTTCCTCCACTGATAGAGTCTGAAGTTGAACAGCCTGCCTGGCGTGCTTAGAGACCTGGTCCCGTATTCACAAACACTCTGAGAATCCTCTCAGAGAGCTCCTAACTTAGATTGATGATTGAGGGGAACATTGAGTACCAGTCAGGAACAACAGTAGCGGTCTTCACTAATGTCAGAGAGAAGCCTAAGTCCAGTGTTCCAGGCACTGCAGGCGTTTACCTGCTGAAGCTGTGTTTATATTTTTAATATTCTTCGTAGTGTACTATGACGCTCCTATTTATTGTCTGTTGTGCGTAGGTCTTGTGGCCCTTTACTATGAATTCCTTGTATTTCTAATGGATAATTCTAATGTATATCATTCCTTGCTTTGTATCACATGACCTGTCAGGTGATCTTAGAGGTTTTAAATATGTAGAGGTGTGTCTCCTCAGTTGTTCATGTCTGACGAGTCTAGGGCCTGAAGCATCACATGTGGTGATCATTTCCATTAAATGGGAATTGTTGCATATTCTGGTGTGCTGACTTAGTCTTCTTTCTGTCTTTGGATATGTTTTTTTTGTCCAGCACCCAGTACTCAACTATCCGATGTGCACGCTGTTTGATATTTTTGTAAGACTTACCCTAATGTCCAAATCTCGTGAAACACTTCTGGGAGAGTGAATGTGGTTAAAGCAGCAAAGTAATGACCATGGAAGAATGAAATCTTGAACATTTACATATTAATCTAATGTTTGGATGTCCACATACTCTTTGCCATACATGTAAGTATGAATATACAATAAAAAGCAGTGAGGTGCTTTTATTACCTGAATTGATGTTGACAATCCAACGATACTGTTCATGTTGTTACTATAGTAACCCAGCATGTATTCACAGTCATCTCTCGGTAAATCCTCCTCTGAAAATGTCACCTGTTGAGGAAAGGAAATTAAATAAATGATCCCTGCTTCGCTGCCTTCACAATAAATGTGTGACTTTGAGTGTCTGCCACACCTGAGTTGTATGCTCTCCTTTGACCCATATGTATGCCTGATAGTCTTTGTGATGTCTGAATCCCACCTGTGGATAAGTAACAATGTGATGAAAAAAATTGGCACAGGGCATTCACATATGTCCCAAAGCTTTTGAGCACAACAATGACCTTGTATATTGCCACCCAGTCCCATGAGCTGCGCTGATAGGTTGATGCAACAGTGAATCTGACTGTGGCATCTGAGACTCTACTCCAGTCCTTGCTGACCTGCAGCTCCACCAGGGGTACCTCCACCTTGAACGGGAACTAGAACAGAGATTGAAGGAATTTAATTAAAAAGCAAGTTCATAGATTTGGTTGCAGCGTCTGCGGTAAGGATATGTCTCACGTGGAGAGAAAACGTCGCAGAAACAGGTTTGTGGTCACTGATGGTGAAGCCCATGTGACTTCGGTACACATGATGTGTCACTTTGGTTGCCCCGCCTAACCAGGAGGTCAAACCTCGCTGTAGTGCTGCATTGTGGGTAGGAACTGGGGAGCCAGTGCGACGGAGGCGCCAGAGGATTCGATCTGTCCAGGCTGGTTTCCTCTTTTTAGCGCTGATAGAAAAGAAGCAAAAGAGATAGGCTGTTATTACAGGCAGAGACACTTTTACTGAACTGAGTCTGATGGAGTGAGCGAGTGATGGACACTGGACTAACCTGGTGTCGTATGTGTGAGTGCCCACATCAAACTTATATGTAGGTGGGAATTTGAGTGACCCCTCTAAGAAGCCCTCCAGGATGGACTCTGTGTTTTTAGCCATGTTGAGCTGTAGAGACAAAAAGTGGGAGAAAAAGAGCTGGTGAGGGAGGGTAGTTACAGTATATTCACATCACTGGATCCTAAATGTTTATCTCTATGACAGCAGGTGTTGTTAAATCATACCAATCCTTTCAGGTGATAAATATCCAAACACCATTCATAAAATGAGGGAACAAAGTGATAAAACACAGTAAAACAAATAGTATAACAAAAGCCTTACTTCACTGTTATCAAATACCTTAAGACATTATAAAGAAGTGCAACATCCTCTACACATAGAAAAGCTAGAGAACACAAATTACAAAACTTTCACACACAAGTGTTTAGGGATCATATCTATGCATCTTTTATGACAAGTTTGAATACAGAAAAGCAGTGAGGAGAAGTCACATCTGTTGTATTTTCCAAAATGCACTTTTTTTCCCCCCCTTTTTTTTTGTACAGACGAGTGTCCAGGCTTTGTCCAGGTCCCATACCAAGATGAATTGAATTCACCCTAAGCGAAGGTAAACTAGCAATCCAGCGCCCTCTGCTGCCCATGGTTGGTGATCAAGAGAAAAAGAGGTGGTGTTAAGCCTTCCAGAAAATTCCACCTGTGTAAATAAAAAGATGCCTCACCTGATCTCGCTCCAACAGAAGAGGCAGCTTATTGCTGTCGATGGCACATTTCACCACATGGATGTCGTAGTCTTCAATACGGAAATTTAGATCACCAAACCAAAACACAACACTGGGGAAACAAACAAACAAACAAAACAAAAAATGCAAACATATCATTTTTATTTAAAAAAGGAAGATTTTTTTTTTTTTTTTTTTTTTTTTTTACAATTATTAAACCTACTTTAACAATGTTCCAGCTTCGTCAGTATATTGAGCATTAAATATAGTATGTTACTTAAAATCTCCAGACATACTAAAGATCAAATAAAAACACTTTACAGATTAATGCTGCAATATGTCCTCCTAAAATGTTCATAAGCTCATAAATAACTCATATGTTTAAATGCTGTCACCCACTCGTGGTCCAGTACACCCGTGGCCAACCCTCCTTCAAACTGCTGCTGCTGCAGGATGCTTTCAAAGTCCTCCATCCGCTGCTCCAGGTTCCTCATGTGAGCCGGCAGGTGACAGTTGAGGAAGCACACCGGGTGGCCAAACATCGTCATCCTGGCACTGACGCCACCTTTATTCCCCTGAGGAAGAAATAAAGGGTAAAGAGAGAGAATAGAGAGAGAAATGGATACAAACTCTAAAGTCAGGGGAGGACAAAGAACCAGAATATTGTACTAAAGTTAAAGTTAAAGTTCAGTTACTTCATTAAATATTACTTAGAGGTAAAATGACTGGTCCAACATTTTACTCAAGTAAAAATAAAAAGTAATTCTTGTACTTAATGTACTGACAACTATGTTCTTACTTTAATACCTGATGGGCGGGGTTGAAAATTAAAATAAAATCTCTCCTTTCTGTGCAGTGCAAAAATATCTCTTGCTATGATCCTTAGCATTTCCAAAAATATGTATAAAGTGCTCCATAGGCAAATCAGCTCTACTGAAATATAATCTTACTTCAAAGAAGGACAACAGGTACATTATTATTTCTCAGTAGAAATTAAAGTTAGGAAATTACATTTTTTCAGTCAACCTATAGACACAATGCACTTGAAGCCAAACTGGCTGCTTAAATATGGCCAAGGTTTAATTTCATTTCTTTAGGCTCACTCTCAACATTACAGGGAATTTCAGCTGAGTCAACATTCCGGTCCCAACTCATCCAAACTCCCATCTTCTGATATGTGCGCAATCAGGCGTCTACTTTTCTGCCATCTATCTGACAGTCATGATGGTGTGAAAAGCCAAATCAGGTCTTTTTTGCCCTTTTTACTTTTATTTTTGTTACTCAGTAACGGAAGCTATTTGAATTGTTTCAAAGTACAATACTTCCACCAAAATGTACGTAAGTAAAATTAAAATAACTCAACTTTGAAAAAGTACACAAAGAATGTAATCAATGACAGTAATGTATATGTAATTAATTTCATCCATCCTAAAGCACAAAAATAATAAAGTAGGATCATGTATCAACTATATCTGTGTTCAGGGACAAAGTCAGGGTGTTTTTTTGCCCTTGAGTCACAGAACCAAAAAGCCAGACAGCCTGCTGCTGCACTGACCTCAAAGAGAAGGAGACTGCACCAGCAGCCAGGGGTGATGCTGACATCAACACGCACGAGAAGGTCACACACTGACATATGCACCCGCACATGCATGTGCCTGTTTGCAAGTGGATGCACACACACACACACACACACACACACACACACACACACACACACACACACACACACACACACACACACACACACACACACACACACACACACACACACACACACACACACACACACACACACACACACACACACACACACACACACACACACACACACACACACCACAAAACTGCCCCTTCCCACTGACACAAACCCACCAGGAAATTTGCTATGTAAGTCTCAGAGCTGAATTTAGAGCAGTACTTCTCAATGCTTAACACGTACCCAGTATCCCCCGAGTCCTGTGCGTGTGCTCTGTGTCTGCACGCCTCGGAGGAATGGAAGATGGCAGAATTTAGAGAAAACCAGCAACAGCACTCCCTGCATACGCTGAGACGCCACCTAAACAGATGAGGCGAATAGAAAGTCATTATCAATAAGATAAACTAGAAAACAGAAGCACCTTCAGATTCAACCTTACTGACCAGAACGTATCCAAAAGGACTGAGTGTGTCCATGCAACGCTCACTCCACTGGTCAGAGAAAAGAACATCCTTCAGCCGCTTGTTTATCATGGAGTTGACTTCTTGGAGTCTGTGTGGTGCCAGGAAATTAGAGAAATGTAATTGAAAAGTGGGAAAAAGGCTCTTTTTTTTTTTTTAAAAGGACAGTGATGGGTAACAGAGGCAGACGGAACAGAATGATCACAGATCACTGAGTGGGCACTCCCGGCTGTCTCTCTCTGGCACTGCTGAGCCTGGGAGAAATAAATGCTTACCCGATGATGAACATGTCAACGCTGCCATCTGAAACATTTGGTCCAAACAGAGGGGTGATGTCATCTGGTGGGACAGCAGATCCGACGTTCCATGTGATGATGTACACCCTTTCAGAGGAGAGAAAGTGTGGAAATGCTGCATTAGATGTAAGTCCTATAGATACTGTAGGGTGATAGAGGATATAATCTCTGCTGTAATCCTCAGGGAAATAACTTTCATCAGTGCTGCTGTAAATAGAAAAAAGATAAGCACAATTAAGCACCTCTTTTTAGCTCCATGATGACTAAGGTGTGTGAGTGTGTTTGTGGGACTGCTAGAGGAGAGAAAGACATGGAGCAAAATGTTCTTTGAAACATAACAACCAGCAAAACAGTGACATAACAAAACCAACAGAAACAACTTATTGAGTGACAAATAAGATTTATTTTTATCACTGATTTCTATTTCTCTTTCTGTTTATATAAGAGAATTATTGTTTCATGAAGTAGCTAATCAAAAACCTGAGATATTGGGGTGGACAGATGTGCAAAAACTGGAATGACTGATGTTTTTTAGCTTGCTAATTTTGTATCAAAAGCTCGGAAAAGAAGACAAGACAGTCTGTTTGATGAGTGTTTCTCTTGCTTTCTTTTTCTGTTCCATGACAATAAATAGACCTACGATGCACTCTTATCCTGGGATGTTGAAACTCATGGTGTCATGTAAGCCCATACGGGCTGGGTATATAAATGTATGTATGACACAATAATAAAATAAAAAAGTCAAACTATAAAGAGCTACGTTAGATGTCAGACATGACCAGCCTTATTGTATTTTTTTTTTTTAAACATTACCTGTTAACATCATTGTTACCTGGTGAAAAAAATAAGCTTGTTGTGTTTATCACTTGAGTGAAAAAAAATCATAAAAAGAGTAAAGGGGGCAAACACAAAAAGATATCCAAGGCACTCTGTTCTGTTACAAAAGTGAAAAAGCCTTTATTAATATTAATACATGGCTAGAGGTAGAAGATAAAATTGTGTGGCCGACCAACGCGTTTCAGCTCAGAGTGCCTCTTCAGAGTGATTTTTTTTTTCACTCAAATGATAAACACATCAAGCCTATTTTTTCATCGTATCATTCCACCCTCCTATAAGATCACCTGTTTGCTGTTCAGCTTGATTGAGGACCCACGCAGCGCTCCTAACCATTGATGTCTTATAGTTAAATTTCTTTATTAAATTATCTATTATTAAATCAAATGTCTCCATTGTGAGATGAATAAAGGATTATTTTATTTTATCTTATTATTACCTGGCGAGACTATCATAACCCGAGAAATAAAAACGAATACACAAAAATAAAGAAAAGAAAGTGGTTGTTGTTGTTGTTGTTGTTGTTTGATGGATTACATATGT
This sequence comes from Labrus mixtus, assembly GCF_963584025.1. Classification (NCBI taxonomy): domain Eukaryota; kingdom Metazoa; phylum Chordata; class Actinopteri; order Labriformes; family Labridae; genus Labrus; species Labrus mixtus. The sequence goes on along the minus strand of NC_083628.1, from coordinate 12,582,455 downwards.
TACGCATTTGTATATTCACACCATACTGAAATCGATGGATGTATTTTAAAAGTGAGGCATTTTGGAGCCAAAAGGCTACAACATGCATGTTCACCAGTGAGCTTTATTGGAATGTGATCATATTAAGAAATGTGTCTCTGAGTGTGACACGGGGTCCGGCAAAAGTCACCTCCATCTAAATCTCTTCAGTCATACTTTCTCTTTCATTAAGACAACAGTAAGAGTATATTGTTGTTACCCATGCATGCTGCAAAGGCTTTCATGTATTCTATGATTCTTTCACATATCAACTTATCGTGTATAACTCTTCTGGTCACAAACAGCATCCACAACAATCAAGCCTCTGATGATGATACACAACAGAACAAATCGTAGACATAAAGCTGATAAGGTCATATCATTGTCAAGATTTAAAAAGTTAAATATTTCTTTTGATAATTTTAATTAAATTTGCTCCTCTTTAACTCGTCCATATATGTTTAAACTATCAAGCGCCTCAGCTGCTCTGTGACCTCGTGGTTCCACTTAGATTTTCAGTCTCCTTCAGGAACATCTGAAGGAGACTGTTAGGTTTCGTAGACCGTCACTCGGGAAAACAGCTTTTTTTCTTCAGGGGATCAAGGTGTGGGGTTATTTTACCTGCAGAGGTCAAACTGGGTCCAGGCCGGGGTCCTTTTGAAAATCAAATTGAAACGGTTCTTTAAGAGGAATCAGTCTTGTTGTCGTGTGTGATCTTGCTCTTCCTGTTTTATTTTGTTCTGTTGTATGAGAGTTTGTTATCTATGTAGTTCTGTCTTTTATTGTTGTGCTTGTTCGGTTCGGTTTTCGGTGTATCTGTTGTTGACTTCTATGCATTTTGAAGGCCTCTTTAAGGACGGGCATAGCAAGTTAGCTTAGGCTATAAATGCTTTAGTGTTTAGATTACTTATCCCTATATAAATAAACAAAAACAACTATAAAAGCAGCTGATAATAGTATGCATGTAAGAGTCCTGCTACTAAAACAGCTGTGTTGCTCTCTCAGGTTCAGAAAGCTCTTAGTGAAAATGGCAGCTTTGATTCATGTGACGCATGATTTGGCAAGCATCAGCCTTCATGCAGCCGCTGACTGCAGAACCTTCTGCAGCTGTATTAAACAAAGAAGACCACGGGGCAGCAGCGACAACAGAATCACTAAAATCTCTTCGGGAGGTTACAAACGCCAAGTAATTGATTACGTGGTTCAGTAAAGGTGTTGTCATATTTCTCACCTGAAGTCCTTGTTCTCTCCTCCGGACTTCTCCGCCTGCACTTGGCTCTGTGTGGAGCTCCCAGGTGAAGCCGCCCTCTGCTGCTGAGGGCTGAAGCCGGATTTGGGGCTGAGGTTTGAGGTGGGGCTGGGGTTAGGGGCCAGGTAAGGCTGGCTGCTGTAAGACTGCGGGCTGTGGGGACTTTGAGGACTGTGAACAGGTAAAGAGGACTCTGTCGGGGAATGCTGCAGGAAGTTAGCGTTCCGAGGTCCTGGGATACAAACTGGGATCAAATCTATTTCCCTGGAGGTGTCCGACGATGGCGTCTTAGGGGCTGGTTTAGTTCCAAGGGCAGTCGGTCTAGGGCGGCTTATGCTTGACAGTGGCACTGGACTAGACCCAGATCTTTCCTGTCCGGACTGCATTTGGTCTATCGGTTTTATGGGCACAACTGCAACCTGTAAAGGGCTCAATCCAGCCTGCTTCTTGAGCACCTCAGGCGGGCCGAATGTGAACTGTGGAGGTAAACTTGGACTGGGAGCGATCAGCGTGCAGGGGCCGGCTTGCACTTGTGGCCCACAGGGGTCCGCGCTGATTTGTCTCTGCTGCATGCTATCCATCAACCTGCAACAGGAAGAAGGAAGGTCATCCCGACAGAAGCATGAAAACAAATAAGAGTGTTTAAAAAAAAAAATCAAGACAATGCAGCCTGTAGGTAGGGAGAATAAAAATCTTCACCTTGTTTTGAACTTGCCCTCGCTAAGGTCGCAGAGCCTCAGCATCGGTCACATTATACTGACCTTTGGTGCAATAGGGTGCAACACAGAGCTCCTGCAATTACTGAGGACAATATCACGAGCATGGAACAACTAGCACAAGAACTCAGATCTTTTACTTATGTAAGTACCACAGTGTAAATAAACACGATCAAGTTAAAGTCCTGATTCCACATTTTTTTCTTTCAGAATTGTATGACATTCAATTATGTATCAATTTTTCACAAGGGCCTATTGATGATTAAATATCTCAAGCATAAATGAACTGAAATAAAACCTCTAATGCGCTCATGTGTTACACAGATGCTGACGTATTTGTGGGGTTAACTCTAATTCATATCTTTATAACACTACGTCATTTATTAGTTCGTTTTATGAATAATACAAAACTGAGGATGACACTGTCTGAAAACTATTAAAATATGTGCTCCAGCATTTGACAATTAAGAAGTAGGCCTATACAGCAACATAAAATGGAATTTAAAAAAAAATCATATAACATTTGCATATTACAGCTCTTTGACTTTTTAATTTCCCAGCAGTGTGCTAAGGAACTAACTTTGGGCCTCCTTTCCTGGATCATACCCTTGTTGCCTAGCAACGTTAATTAGCCTCTGACCCTCTTACAAAGCAAAAGAGAATACAGTTAGTGTTCATTATGGGATAGTGTCACGCTGTAAAGCACTTTACAGCTCACGATTTAACAAGCAGCTGATGAAGATGATGGAGCACATCACACAATGTCAACAGATACTGTAGGTCACGAGGAGGAATAGGGCCTCCCTCCATTTTGTTTACGTGCCCTCCCACACAGAAATTAGACACCTCATTCAATCATTCATGACATGCACATTAGGATCTCTTTCATGTCAGCACAATAGTAACCAAAAAAAAACAAAGCTCTGAAGTGAAGATGTCCAGAAAAGTCTGTATTGTATTCACTTCAAAAGTAAAGAAAGAAACTTTCAGAGCTTAAATAGCCTAACAGAGAAAAGTGCGCCCTTTTTAATTTCCCACCCAATCATTGATTTCATAGTACATGAGCCTGCACGTCTCAATGACCTCATCTACAAGGTCCAAGCCTAAAAACACACAAAAAAACACAATTTCGCATGCAAAATCAACACAAACGCACCGTAGTAGTGGCTTCTGTGTCTCACTGACCTCCCGAAAACATCTGTCTTACCTTTTGCGCGTTTTTTTAATTCCAAGGTGAACCGTAAAGGTGATCTCATAAATTCCAAAGAGGAAGAGCCTCAGCCTCCCTCTGGCTCGCACGTCAATCAAAGGCGACTGGTTTGTCACAGAGAGTCTTAAGATGGATTTGGTGGTCTGGCTTCAGAGCGACCCAGCGGAGAGCCGGCAGGTCGGATGAGCACCTCGGTACCGGGGACAGCGGACGTCTCCGTCACGGTGCAAAACCGCGCCGTCTGCAGGGCTGTCAGGACAGGAGGCGGTCACGCATAATGTGTCCGGACTCGTGCATGTTGATAATGGCACAACAGCTTATTTTACCTCCCCCTCCTTATGACTGCCTATAGCGCAGAGCAGTTTGCCACGAGCAGCCGACTACTTTATTGTCAGCAGCATCCCGGCTGCACCTCCTGCACACCGGCCGTACACACACCCATCACGCGCGCGCTCTCAGTGCACCTTTCTCTTTCTCCCTCTTTGCACTCTGGGTAAAAAAAAAAAAAAAAAAAAAAACCCATAAACACATGGTCACCTGAGGGGCGGGTTTAGTCGGAGAGGCAAAGCATTTCATCTGCTGCCGGAGTGCAGCAAGGCAGAAATAATTGAGCATCTGTCCAATCGGTGACGTATTAATGTGGCACTAGTGCGTCATGATGGGTGCAACTGATCAGCATCCTATTAATTACAGTTCAATCTGACAAAAGTGATAACTGCTCCCACTGGAGCTCTTCAGCAGGCCGGGGCTGGAAACACTATCACCCCATAAAGCAAGCATTAAAGTAAACCAGCAATTCAAACTAATTTGAGGTCCGTAGAATATAGACAATTCATTTTTTTGTGTCAATATTTTTTTTTTCATTTGAATGTAAATATATACTAATATAATCACTTAAATCGTCCATACATTGGTGTTTTATCATTGCATGACCATCTATTGTCCCTTTCACATATCCTTTTCGTCTTTTCTGTCACCTCATTTTACCAGACAAACACATTCTTTCTTTTATCATCGTTGTTTAAAGTAGAGGCTTTTTGTTCTATATGCAAAAGAGCATGGAAGCACGCTCTATAGAAAATCTGGAAATAATATAGTTATTAAAGGCATTCTCAGTGACACAGGGGTATTATTGCACCTCAATATGCTGGGGACCTGAAAAGTTCATGTGAAGCTCCCAAAATACCTGATACAACAGAAATCGACTCCATTTATAGTGAAGTCTAGTTTGAAATAAAACATGAAAAGTCAACAGTACTAAAAAAAACACTTTAGTTCTCGAGTGATCAGAGCAGTTTGACTTACTTAGAGAACAGCAGCATTCATGCTAGTTGTGTATAACTGTGTCTTTAATATTTACACTCTCAGGCTCTCAACAGCAACATCATAAAATGTGTTCCCAGCTTGTCTATGGCCCTGACTGGGATTAATGCAGATGTGTAATCTCAGAGGAATGTACTGATCCTAAGCGCCAGCTGTCCACACGAACATCCAGAAGTCCCTGCTAACACACAGATACTGCACACTAGGCACTGTGCATTTATATTTATGATGCAGCAGCCAACACATTAAACAAGAATCTGTTGAAAAAGGTGCATTAGATTATATTTTTGTCCTTAACCCATGATTATATGTGTGTGTGTATAAATTGCACAGATTTTAAAAAGCTTTTTAGAGTTTATGGTCTCTTTTTGGTTTTGACCAGGCCTTTCTCCACCAGGGAGCGGTAGAACTCCTGGATGTACGTGTACACACACTTCCAGTCGGGCTCTTTCATCCGGACTAAGTCGTCAGCGTCCAGCAGAGGGGGGCAGCCGGCCAGCCTCCTGCATACAGAGAGCGAGTGTCACTGACAAATGACTAGAGACAAACAGTGACACAGGACTGTAAAGTCACTTTGTGCTTATCTGCAGTGCACCTCTGGAGCTTGCTTCAAAGAGACATATCTACTTTTTCATGTAAGGAAAGAGAGCTCACTCTGCAGTGCTGAAAGCCAGCAGGAAGTTTTCCCTGGGCTTGTTAGGGTTGAGGATGGAGTACTCGAACGCATCAGGAAAGAACCGGTGAACCAGGGCACAGAAGGCTATGCCATCTTTCCAACTGGAAGAGAAGTTCTGGATGTTCACTCCCTGTTTTACAGCAGAAAGGAAATCACTTTAAGAGAAATGGTGGCTGATAATGAGACATACGAGGCAGAGCTATGTATAGCACCCCAGGGCAATAATTCACAGGCAAACAGAGTCAGGGCTTATTTACCTCATAAGGCTCTGTTTTGGCCCTGCACCAGTCAAGAAGCATCTGTTTGACATTCTTAGCATTGGGTGCTGCAGCAGGAGGACATTTCTGGGCTGAGGCTACAGCGGGACTGGCCTGACTGTGGATAAGACACAAAGATTAAAGAAATGTAGAAAAGATAGAAAAAGTAGACAGAAAGTTTGGTTTGCTCATCTTCTTACATAGCCGAGGCCTACTGTCACAAGAAGGGTTTTTTTTTCTTTTAAGATTGAAAAGATTACTATTTTTTTTTTTTACATGGCATTCTGCCGCCCATTGTAAATTCATTCACACTGATCAGACCTGTTTCTTCACTGTCACAGACAGGGCCTTACAGTGTCTTCACTTAATGAGGGTCCCTTTTCAATCAGAATTTCTGTTGTTAATCAGGATTTACCTCACATACTCCCATGTAACATGTCGTGTTGCAGAAAGAAGATAACTATACGAGCATGTCTGGGATTAAATGATTGCTTCACCTGCGTTAACTAGTTTTTGATAATCCTATGTATAGTTATGAAACATGGAAATGCAAAAATAACCATAAGGTTAACTCACCCAGTTGTTGTTCTGTTAGAAGAAGTGGAGAATGTTGGAGAGGGCTGGCTTGACAGCTCTTTGAAAAAATTAAGACAAATTAAAAGTTTGTGAGTAAATCTTGAAAATATGACTGTTTTTCCAAAACTTACTGTTTGTTGGTGGCTGCTGGTTCATGGACGCTCTGCCTACACTAACTGCTCCTCCTGCTGTCCCGCCTTTGCTCAGGCCCTGTTGTTTCAAGTCCTGCTGCCTAGACCCTCGCTCCTGCTCCCGTTTATCTGATTAGAGACGGTGGGTAAGGATTTAGAAGAAAGGCAAAGCATCAGGGAAATGATGGAAGTTTTATGATGGCGTTCTTTTGCACGGGAGCAAGTGTCAGATTTTACCTCTCTTTTTCTTGAGCAAGTCCCTCAAAGCAGCGCGGATCGTTCGCCTCTGTTCAAAATCTGCTGCGTTGTCCAACTAAAAATAACAGTAGTCTTAAGAAGAGATCTGATAGAGATCATTCAATCTAATTTTGAAAAGCTTTCTCCCCGTGTATGAAAAAAATTCAAAGAGAAGCCTCTTAGCATTATCTTCTATTAGATTATTATTATCTATTAGGACCACAGAATTTTTTAACATTTCAGTATTGAGACAAACTTCACCAACAGCATGATCTAAAGGCAAATAGCCTTTCATATTAAACGTTTAAGACGCTCTGTAATAATCCACTTCCTTCCATGAACTGATAATACCGTTTGCATCACATCTGTATGTTCTTGATGGTAAAATAAATAAAAAATCACTAGTTTACCATCTTATTAAGAACCTCTTCATCCTCAATAGTCGCTAGGTCTTCGCTGGTTAACGCTGCTGATCCACTTTCCGTTTTTGGCTCCATGTCTGAGAAGTAAATATGCTTGAATGTCCCAAAAACAAAGCACTGGTGATATATCCTGCATGTAAATATGTATATACATTTCTTGAGAATATTTGATCAGAAGAGTCCAGAAAAACACCAAATCATCCAGGAAACTAAATTACCTTTACCTCTCACATGTGTGTTCGTGCAACGCCATACTATGATCACAAACTTTATGGATTGAAAACACTTGAAACATGATTAATTTCTTCACACATACCAAACAGATGAGAGATTTGTCTTGATTGTAAGTGCCATGCAGCATAACATTTCATTGCAGTATGTCAAATATAAACAGTTGTCACATAAACTGAGCTGCAGTGTAAAGAACTGTTTGTGTTACGAAAGTACCTCTCAGTGTATCTCAGCAACTGAGCAGAGAAGGGGCAAAAGCACGTACAAATATAGTAATGCAGTGGAACAAGACCATTACTAAAAGAATCTGATAACAGTGTAAAACTATGCGCTCAGACACAGCGAATAAAAGAGTCGCAGTAAAGCCTGAGGGAAGAATAGAGTTAAATGGGAAAAAATAAAGACTGAGTTTTTTTTTAGTATGGAGGCCAGTGAGGTGTGGTACAACTCACCTGTCTGCTGGAAGCCAATTTGTTGTGATGCTCGTGGCAGTTTTTCTGTCTTTTTGGAAGTTTTCTCCCTCTCCTCCACAATCCTCCTTTAGAGTTCACTGGAGAGCTGTAAGAGCTCAGTGTCGCTATCACACCTCACACTGCAGCGCTCCATAAGGATACATGTTTGGAGAGCGAGTGGAGGTTGCTTACATGAACCTCCCAAGATGGGAAAGAGGAGGGCGAGGTGGGAGAGGTCTCTGTCACCCTCGGCCCAGAATCTCTCCTCCTCTTGTCATTGCATGTCTGATGACGTCACGTGAAACTTTTAGGCGCGTTCCATCAGCTGAACTTCATTTTCACTTCATTTGGTGAGAGCTGCAGACAAAACTTCTGCGTGGCAAACAAAGGGTTAATAAGTGCAAAAAAAAAAAAAAAAAAAAAAAAGTATCTGCAGGCACTGCCTTTTCAGGCAAAGGGCTGCCTGGTGGTTCCCTGTTTACAGAAGAAAGACAGAGGAGACAAAGAACACACACACACACACACAGATTAAGACAACTATATTAGAAAAAAGGATTTTCCAATTTCAGTAGTGATTATTTAGCAAATAAAGAAGTTAAGGAAAATTTGTGGCGTGGGCTAATAAATCAGAAAGCAGACAAATAGCTCCACCGAGTGGTAAACACTTACAACTGCTTCAAGATAAGCTCATAATGTATGACATGAAGGCTGAATGGGCGGTTGATAAAACAGAAACTTTGACAGCGGAGAACACTTAAAGGAGGTCTGAACTTTAATTAAATGAAGAAGTAGTTACATTGAGAGTTAATAATGTAGGCAACAACTCAGTAATGAAGTGGTTTGTTGGTTTTTATTGTTTATGTAGCAGTTGTTTTTTTTTTTTTATTTGAGCAGTTGCAGTTCATGTGTATATGAATCATCCTTTTCTTTCCCCTTAAACAAAGTCACTGTAGCTGCTGACTGTTGGCATTCAAATTATAATCCAAAACATTTGACAAAATGCTGGATCAAATCACTCCTGTCTTCAGTATATCCAAATAAGGCATGAGGCAAACATTTCATTCTTAACCCAGTTTAAACCATATATGACTACAAAACGATAAATATAATAAAATAAACTATTTACATCCCACTAGCTTTGCAAACAATCAAAACCAGTATTTACACAGGAACCATAGGCTTTGTGGGTGGCGTTTTCAGCTCATCAGACCAACAGTTCAGCCCAACAACCATAATCTGCAGCCAAACATGCAAACTGAGAATATGAAATCACGTGTTTAAAAATGATCAAATGATAGCTCGTGACTCACCATGATAATGTCCATCATTCAGGTGCAGCAGTGTTATGTGGACATGAAAAAACAACTGTATGAACTCAGACCTATGGTAAATAATCCCTAAACATGAGTATAACAAGTCTTTTTGAAAGCTGAGGTACCCAGAAATGAAAAACCAGTCCAAATGATGTGTGATACAGTACAATTGTTAAGTAAGGATGGCTGAAAAACCATTTATCATTAAAAATATTAAACCAACACGGCAATTTATCAAACTGCAAATAAATCTGTTTTTAATCCATTTTAACAATAACTTAGCTGACCCCTGATTTAAGAAAAATATCAGGATTCATATGATATGCTGCAGGGAAGAATCTAAGATTATGAGTTATGGCACCCTGGAAATATGAATTTAGTGATTCATTAAGTGAAATCTTTCAGATTATGCCGGTAATTATTTTTATGGCAATACTATTATTCATGTCATCATGTGGAAGGTGTCTGATGTATGGCTTTGTTGTCTTGTGAGAACTCAAAAATGGACAAGAGCACATAATTTTTGCCACTGACACACTAGACTAAAAAAAAGCTTTCAAAGTAAACATTTTGCATACCATACATGTAGGCGGGAGTGTACAGCCGCTTACAGACATCCCGGCTTATTCAAAATGCTTTCAGTTGTAACGGCATGCAGTCTTCTGCTTATAAACCCGACTCTTTCTGAAGAGAGTGGACAGGGGAAACCAACCTACATAACACTTATGCAGGTTCAAGACACTTGACGCTAAATCCACAGCATTACAAAGCCAGTGATTATGTCCATCCAAAAATAAATATTTTTTTTACCAAATAAATATTAAAAGGGGAAAAAAATGTATTTGTCATGTAATAAAATCACATCAATAAAATGCTTTCTAAATACTGACAGAAACACATACTGTAACACTGCCCAGCAGAAGTCAGGTGCTCCAGGTAAACAACTTTTAGAAAGTGTCACCTGCACACTCACACACAAAAGTGACAGATGACATTGTTGAGGATTTAAGAAGCTCAATCTTAATTTCCCCGTCTCTTCAACGGGAAAAGGACAGCTAAAGTTGAGTGTCACTCCTTAGAGAACTTGTGAACCTAATTATGAAGGAAAGCTGCAGTGAGTGCACTGTTGTGAAGGATGGAAATAATTGGACTAATTCTACAGAGACCGTCTTATCAAGCTGCTATGAGAACAAAAATCTAGGCCCTTAAGTGGGAAGCCACACTGAGGTTCATAAGGGGGGACAAAACACTGAGCTTAGACCTCTTATTAAAAATGTGCTTCAGTAGAGGAAAGAGGCGTCTCATTGCACAGAAATGTTGGCTTTGTCCATCCTTGTAACTTTAACTAACATCCTGCTTCACATAGCAAAAATAAGCTGCCAAACACCCTGTCCCTTACCATGACAGGGCCGAGTCAGTATTAGGTAACAGTACCATCAATATATATTGTTTTTAAATAGAAAGTGTGCCCATTCAAATATGAAGCTCCCTGCGGTCTAAAATATCCACAACAGCCACCCAAACAGCGATAAGAGCCCTCTGTAAATGAGAACATTTTCACAGTGGAGTAGTATGAGTGTCAGTGTGAATACCTCATGAGGTACCAAACAGTTAAGTGTGCTCACGCATGCATATATCGCTAAAGGATGTTGTATGACGGATTTACAGATGAAGGAGAGAATTTAACCGTCACTGTGACAAGTAAAGGCAACCTTTTTCTCTCTGCAGACTCCATTTCTGTTTGACCACAGGAAAATCAAATGGCACAGCAAGGAGTTTGAAAAAAAAAAAAAAAAAAAAAAGTCTTTCAGTTTATCAGTGATAGTGACAGTTCTGTCTACTTCTCCAATCTGCTTGAAAAAAACACTTTCCCATTTTAACCTTCACCATTTTATTCTCTCCTTCATCCCTTCAGTTCAGTCTATCTTGTGTTCCTGTTTCCTTTCCGTTCTGTGCTGATGATATTTGGGTTCAGACGTACAACCTTTGCCAAATTCATCTCCGCTTGCAGTATGAAAATCCACATTTCCAGACTCTCTAGCTTTGGCCTTGCGAGCGTCCAGGAAGCTCACGATAAACTCTGAGTTCTGATAGATAAGCATGCCAGACAGAGTCAGCACCGCGCCGGCACAGCTGAGGGCAGACAACTCGCTGCCGAAGAGCAGCTGAGACAACAGCAGGTTTCCCACCACGCTCAGGTTGCCGAGGATGTGCAGAGTGACTGCAGAGGTGAGTGTGATGACGCAGCAGCTGGCCAGGTTGTACATGACTGAGCCCAGGCAGCTGAGCAGGATAAACACCCAGAGGTGGCGGTCGTAATGCAGCGGCGACTCCAGCAAAGCCCAGTTCTCTAGAGCCAGAGCCGCCACGGCCAAGATACAGAAGCTAGGAATGGACATCAGGTAGAGCAGGAACACAGAGTTTATTTTCTCCTCCTGAAGTAAGATGCCTGAGTAAACAGAGAAATACATACAGTGGTTACAAACATGAGAGTTCCCTAAGCAAGTATGTTAACTGTCATTGTTTAAACCGCAACATTGAGAGGGAATGAAAATAGTTCATCAAAACTGAACACAACAAATGCTCTTTTCATTAAGTTAAACGCCTGAGTAAAGCCTGAGAGATGTTAACAGAACTCACTTTTCTTACACCAAATGTCTGACCTAAAGGTGATATAACTCATCTGATTCAGCAACTAAAAGACCTGCTTCTTAATTTTATTATTATGAGAAAATGCAGCATTTCAGCAGATTGCTAAGATGACAGAAGATACGTTTGTTTTCTAATCAAAATAACTATGACAGACTGCCAGTTAACAGGAAAATGGAAGAAAGTCATGCAAAACCCTTGTTTGGAAGTACCTGTTATATCCCTGTGCCTGGACATGTGACAAGAAGAACACGCATAAAACATCATGATGTTCTTTTTTGTAAGAGCACCGCACAAACAAACACTGTGCTATCTGTAAATACTGCACAGTGTTGATAGCCATAGAGCAACACACCTGTGAGAGTTCTTTATCACCCTCGTCAGAGAAAAGTAAACTTATGAGGGGAACTGTCATAACACAAAGGATGCAAATAACTCGCTTAAGCTAGAGACCGCATTGTCTAGCAAGTTTTGGACCTCAGTTTAAGAATTGTGAAAGTAGAAGTAAAATGCAGCAGCTTAGGTCTGATGAACATGAACACATAGAGTCATGTGCTGTTTGTCCCTGTGCTGCTATGCAGGAGCGTTTGGTGCTTTAAACTGATGACCCTATAGTCACAAGCTTGCCTCTGTAACCGTGACGTGTCCCTCTGCTCCTTCAGGTACTAAGAATGTAGCGGTACATTTTTCTGAGGAAACTGAAGACCTGCTTTAGTGTTACGCAAGACAAAAGGCCTCTATATATTTTTAGAAGCTCATTACTTTTTTTTCCTTTGACAGCTACTATGTTGTTGAGACTAATGACGTTAAAGAGCCTAATCCCATGCACACAGGAACCAACCAACTACTTAACTTCATCCTTGAGAGCACAGAACATTAGATAAAGGGGTACATTGGATACATGTTATGACATACACATTAACTTCACTAATGTTATTTCTAATTCTAAAAACTGTTGCAGTAAAAGTCATCATCCTTGTCCCTCTTTTTTTTTTGTTATTTCTAAACTGTTCAGAGATCAGCATGACCATGTGTGGGAACCCTGCACACTGTAACTCAAACACAGGTTTTTGTTTATGATATGTTACCTAGGAAACAGCTAAATGTGCCACACACTGTGCGAGTGTGTCACTAGACCGAGGGGTGAATCACTAAAATGTTCCGGGACTGTAGACTGCTGTGATGTCTCAGGATGAAACTGAAACAACACCTCACACACACACACACACACACAAGTCTTCAGTATAACAAACAAGCAACTAACAGGATAGTTAACACTCGTGTGACACAGGAAAAGTCTTACTTACTTTGCTGAATGGACTTGACGCCTCTCAACATAGTTGCCGCAAACACAAAGAAGCAGCCGGTTTGATCATACTGGACCTCTCCCATTATGCTGAAGGAGGCTCCCAGGCAGATGGGCATCATGGCTGTGTACTTGATAATGTGATGCTGCTTGCCCAGGATCAGCGTGGAGATGGCCAGAGTAAAGAGTGGGGTGGTTGTGTAGATCATTTGTGCAAATGAAAGCTGGACATAGTTCAGACCCATGTTCCCAAATGCGATACTGGCGCAAAATGTCAGACTCAACAGGAACACCTTACACTTTGCGCTGGGGGTTAGCTCCTGCTCTCCGGCCCCTCTGTGTCGGATCACCTGCAGTTTTATCAGCCCATAATCCACCACTATGGCCGTCAGCATGTGCAGCGCTGAAAGCAGAAGAGGGTACCTGAAGTTGTAAACGGCAAATATCCATTTGTTCAGGCTGGAGATGGTGGTTCCTGTCACAAGCCAAACAACAACAGCTGACAGCAGATGGAGCATCTCCGCGGGTGGCCTCCTCCTGCTGCTGCTGCCTCTGTCCTGCAGGGTCGCCTCGCCTTTAGAGAGGCCATCGGCGCTGATCATGTTCGTATCATTGTCCTCTCTGAAAGAAAAAACACATGTTGAGACCGCGCCTCTCGTCTCCAATCGCAAAGCATGATTAAACCAACAAAGTTTTGGTAACAAATAACCCGCGACACACAACTATTCCGTCTCCTCTGTGGTGTTGGCGTCTCTTTGTTTTTCGGATAACCCGTAATTTTTTTTTTTTTTTTTTTTTTAGCACCGCCTCCAAACACGTGTTTCTATTTTGCATGACGGGCTGGTTGTGTAACTTATCCTGCGCAGGCAAAATGACATATGCTGGACTGGGCGGACAGGAGGGCTGCAAAACAGTATGCTGAAGGGATTGGTTACGATCCTTAATGGTGACGATGCACCAAAAAAAAAAAAAAAAAAACCCTCACAGTGAAACTTCTGTAACTGAACCGGTTAACTATCATACAGCGCATGTTGTTTTTTTTTCCACGATGGCTTAAAATAGCAGCTTACTTCACGCCTGGGAGGATCTTGTGATTCCCCTTTCCAGACACCGGGGATCATAAGAAAACCATAACAACCATGACAACTCATACTGTGTTATTTAAAAACAACAAAACACCGCGGTTACCGTTTCATTCGTTAAAGTTTGTCATCCCCGCTGAGCAGCACATTAAACCCCGCTCAAATCAGAGGACATCAGTGGCCCTTTGTCTGCCAAAAAATACAAGGTTACGGTGTGTAAAACTAGCTGACCTCTCCTGTGGACTGAGCTGACACCTGTCACCTCTCACCGAGGCGTCTCTCTCTCTCTCTCTCTCTCTGTGCTGTTATGCTAACGTTAGCAAGTACGGAGAGTCGCTTAACCTTTCGGTTGTTACCTACAAAAACAAACATTAGCCTGACTTCCGCTCACCTCCGTTGATGTAGTGAACGTCAGGTAGCACTACACCACAAACCCGACCGGTGACATGGTCCTGTAATGAGATTTTTTACCTTATTCTTCGACGTGTACAGTGACAGCATCCCCTCCGTCAGTCAGTCACCGTGCAGCCGAAACCGAGGGTGGAGAAGGCGCGTCGGTTTATTTAAAGGGCAATGCTCCTGATTTAGTATTTACAGTCTATTGGTGCAATATGTGTGTAACTTGGTAACTTGTCGCTTCTGTGCAGGTCCTGGGGTGAAGGCATATAGGGTGCAGGACCAGAGGCTGACATGGCCCTGAGCCCAATATCGACATTTTTAAACGCAGTCTTAAAACTAATTTATTCAGTCTGGCTTTATATCAATTCTCTTTTTTATCCTACTACAATTTTAAATATTTTCCTCTTATGTATTTATTTTAATATCTTGTTGCTTTTATGTGTCGTATTTTATTTTTATATATATATATTTTTAATTCTTATTGGTGTGCATTAGTCTCTCAATGATTTTATCAATGATTTTATGAGAGATTTTTAAACGCAGTCTTAAAACTCATTTATTCAGTTCATTATTATTGTTATTATTATTATTAATAATTTATTATTATAGTGCTTTATATCAATTCTCTTTTTTATCCTACTACAATTTTAAATATTTTCCTCTTATGTATTTATTTTAATATCTTGTTGCTTTTATGTGTCGTATTTTATTGTATTTTATTTTTATACATATTTTTTTAAAATTCTTTTTGGTGTGCATTAGTCTCTCAATGATTTTATAAACTACTTTTTGTCAATCACTTTTCTGCACTCTTGTTAAGCACTTTGAACTGCAATTTATTGTTTGTCTGAAAGGTGCTATATAAATAAAGTTTGATTGATTGATTGATATGAAAACGATTAACTTGCTTGTTCTTGGTAAAGCTTGCCAAATGCTAATAGTATCCCGTAAAAATAAAGTAAATATGATCTTTGTTTGCCTGAAGCTAACCACCAAGCGATTTGTGTTGGTTAAGACAAGGATGCCAGCTGAGTTATGCCCAAATGACCAGTATAATAATAATTTATGAAAATGTATGCACTTTTATTTTCATTGCTGAAATTTAACACAGGAAAAAAAATTAATAAATAGAACATAAGGACAGGAACTTTGAGTGCACAGTCAGTGTAAAAATGATATCTCTTAATGTCTACTGGAAAAGAGACCCTGTTTATGAGAATGCAAACCTTGTAGACTAGTAACAAATAACTAAGGAAGCCTTTTATTTATTGTCCAAATACATTTTTCTTTTGTCTGGTCTGTTATTTTGGACTAATAATATAACTAACATGCAACCTTAGCTCAGACCAAAGAGAGGTGCATTGTAGACCTTCAGTCATTATGACACATGCTGTTTCTCTTTACCTCTTCTGTTTCATCCATCCTTATTAGGTTAAACATTTTTGAACAACATCGGTCTAATAGCAAACAACACAACAGTGACAGCTTTATGTTTTTATTTGAGCTCAAAAATGTCAAATTTCTGAGGTCAGAGGGCACAGAAGGTGAGTTCACATATTTCAGTAAGAGTCAATAAACAATTAGCTATAGGTGAAGAGGCTCTTCACTACACAAATGTTTCAGCACTCTAATACCATGCATAGCTATGTGCTGCCATGGAAAGCTATACGTCTATGCCTCATGTATAATGCATTACCTGTAGGAAAACATTATATTGTGCTTGTTTTGAACAACACCTTATTTGCACCATCAATATTATAAATACTGTATCTTCACTTCATTTAGTTACTTATTCATATTTCCCCCAACATCTCATTAGCTGGTAAACATTCTTAACACCTTCAAGATTTATTCACACACAGAGTTTAAGTAGTGACCACAATGCAATCTTCAAGTTATGTGAAACAATGACAATGAATAGTGTTCCTATTTCTATTATTTTCTTGCTATATACAGGCAGAAACCCACCATCCAATGCTTTTTACAATACACAGGAAGCTGAAATCTATAAATAAATAGGATAATACTGGTTATAGAATGTACATTCACTACTCATTTACATCAGTGCCTGCTTGCACAAAAAAAAACCTTAGCATACATCTGTATTTGTAGTTTTCTGATTGATGTGCATAAAACAGACGTCATCACATAACAATCATTCATCTAATGAAGTACTGTGAATAGAATACACTGTTTTTGCTGCATAAAACACCTGACTTGGGACACGTTTCTTATCTAGTGACCATGCAGTTGTGTTATTGCTTACATGTCCAAATAATTCCAGTTTCAAATGAGGAACCCGCCCACATTCCCACCGTCTCAATAAGGGGAGAAAACAAGTCTGTTTCAACTTACCAAGACAATGAACCTTATATTTGAATTATAGTTTAGACAAAATAAAATGAAATTCATCTTTATGTACACATGCAAGTACCCTTGGAGAAAAAGGTCTGTGAGATTTCTTCACAACATGTTTCTGATAGAGGGTTTACAAGGGACTTACTACATCATTACATAATTAAGGCTAAAATTACCATTGAGCACCAAAACAAATCCCCCTGATTTAGCAGATTTACTCTTCAGAGAGACTTCAGTCTTAAGAGATTGAAAGGGTTATTTCAGTTATTTAGGCTTGCACTCAAATAAAAGTGAAGTTTTTTAGAGAGACATAAATAGAGAGGAGTTCAGTGTACGTTAAGATATCCTGACTTTTAGTCCTAAGTATGTTTTAAGCTCCAAACCTGCTGGATCCTACATTTCCCATAACTTCACTTAGATCCTCCCAGTTTGGCAAGCTGTACAAGTTTAAAAACATAACACTTCAAGTTTCAGTTTTTTAAACGTAATTGAAACAAGTAGTATAGCAAACATCATCAATAATCAGAGGGATCAGGAGATGGATTTATGTGTGAAAAGTATTCTAGCACACAAGAATGTTTTGTCCTGCTATGGTCTTTTAAAAGCCGGTGTCTGTGTTGGAGCCCAGCATGAGGAACATGTTTTTCCAGCTTTGAGGAGAACAAGACATTCAGTTGTTGTACCAAAACAAATGCAGCACTCCTTACCCCGAAGTTTAACACACACACCCTTTGAATAAAGTATGTTTCAGAGAAAAAGTAAAGCATATTTACAGTATTTCAGCCCCAAGGACATACTTAGACACACATGAGAACTTTATGTACTCTGCAATGTAAGTTCCCTGCAGTGCTGAGTAAGCGATTACACAGCACACATGAACCGAGGCGCCATGCCTTCAGCAAACACATGTTAAAACGGAGCAGGAGAGAGTAGATCAGTAGGTGGAAGCAGGAGCTTGTTTTGTGCTTTAAATTCAGTTACACACTCACACACACACACCCACCCACCCACCCACACACACACACACACACACACACACACACACACAAACATCCATATCCCAAAATAGTCCTTATAACTCACAGAGTATCCTTAAATGAGGAGGAACCTCCAGTCTGAGGACACATTGTGAAGGGAAGTTAAGCCCTAGAAGATCTGAGGACATTGGCTCCAGTCCTGTCTGTCTTTGGTCTCCCAATAGCCGCCCCTGTACATGTAGGTGCTTTCTCTTGTTGTGTCATCTGTCCTCTTCTCAAACCACAGTGGATTGTAACCCTCGAGGTCTTGCCCTAAATGTACACAATCATAGTTGTTGGGACTTCTCATAAAAAAAACACAACTCTGTAAGATCTGTTTTAATTCACAAATGTAATCTACTTCGAATTATAATTTACATCTGACGGTCTAAAAAAACTATTCCTCCCTAAATATTAAATAATCTAAAATCTTTACATTAACAAATGCTGTTCTTCAAACATTGAAATGCAGGACACATGATGTCTCCTGCTTCAATGATGGACCATTCTCAGTTTATGTTTACTGTATGGTTGAAGGTTTAATAATAAACTTGTGTTAGTTCCATGCTTAAACAGTTTATATGGTTTATATTTTCTCGGTGAACTAATTTTAAGCACAGCCGAGTGAAACTTTTAGTGCCTTCTAGTGTCAAATGTGAAATTGCAATAAAAAAACATGTCACTGACTGGTTTGGGACTTTAAGCCCTTTTTTTCCTGATAGGTTTCCTTGCTCTCACCTTCCTCCAGTGCCTGTGTAGCTTGCGCCTCCCTTCTTTTCCTATCCAGCCTCTGGGACTCCTCCAGTCGTTGCTTCTGGGAGTTTGCCTCTTCCCACAGACCCGCCTCCATCAGACGCTGGTCTGGCCGCAGACGACTGTCAGTGGGCGCAACACCCTCTTCTGGCTCATTGAGTGTCAGGGCTAAGGAGGAGAAAAAGTGCATGTTCTCTGCATTGTCTCTGGAGAATAAAGGATGGAAGAGACAACACATTAGGACAATCTGAGGACAGCCCATAAAGTTGAGGTAGGAATGTGTTAGAAAAGATGAACATACGGGAGGGGATATTTCTTCCACAGCAGTTTGGGCTGAAGAGTCTGATAAACTGTTTTTTGTTTGCCTTCGGAACCTCCGCATCCCTGGCTGCTGTCCACTATTTTGGCACTCTCCATCTTGTCATCCCAGGTCCCTGACAGGATGTAGCTGGCTGTGCCTTCTCTGTTCTCTATCACTCCTGTCACCTGGAGACACCCCGAGAAGATGAGACACAAGAAGAGCTCAGTTACACACAAATTCTGACAGAAAAGGAGAGACATATTCACTGCTGACTCGTTTTTTACTGAATCGTAAAACACCCAGATTCGGACAGATGTCTTAGTAAATGCTGATGCAAATAAACATACATTTTCAGGCGAGAGACACTGTATCAAAGTTTTCTACACTGACAGTAGAAGATGCAGCATATGTCAAACATTCTGAGGACAAATATCAGGGAAAGAGCAGAACATAGACACAGTTTAGTGTGAAACAACTGAAACCAAAAAGAAAAGATACAACAGACTCACTTTACGAGGAACTTCTCTGGAGAAGTAGCTGTATGGGGAGAATTTGAGATGGCAGGTGTCCTTGGTTCTATGGTTTACAATGTCAATGTCCCCAGACTACAGAAACAAAACATAAGAAGAAGAAGAAGAATGAAAACAGATGTGAATAAAAGAGCATAATGACCCATGTTCCTTTCTTCCGTTATGATACAGCCACAAGCACACAATTATATCATAGACACAAAGCACATTTCATAACAATTCTGACAATTTTGTTTTTTGAACTGTAATTTCATTTTTGGTGATAATTTCTTTGGAGTGAAATGTTTCTAGTTTTTAATTTGACCTTTAAAAGTTTTATTATCACATTTAGAAATTCATAAAAAAAACACAGACTCACAGGAAAAGCTAGGTTGTGTTTTTGACAGTAAAAGTAAGAAGTTAAGAAGTTAAGACTTGAGAGGGGCACACCTGATCAATCCAAAGTTTTCCCACAATAATGTTATGAACAGTCGAAGTCACTTTGCTCCACACATAGTGGTTTCCGCTTGAGTGGAACTGAAGGTGAATGTTTCCTGCAGAGAAGAGAAGAAGGGCTCATGAGACATTCAAATGTTGCAACATAATTTATGTTATGATGACGCCAATGTGATTACGATTCATTATCTAACAAATATTTTGTATGACCATGACATATCTCACTTGTAGTGGTGTACATTACACATTTACAAAGGGGGTACACTTGGTTCTTACCAAAAGGCACGACAGAAATATATTTCCCACGAAACTTGCTATCAATAGTGATGTGCTGCCACAAGGTCCATCCTCGCTGTGATGTCACATGGTGGGCAGCAGCGGGTGGGTGATGACTGACCTAAAGGATGGTGTCAGAGGTTACAGACTCATCAAACTGTATTTATATTTTTTGTAATCTACAGAACAAACTAATCTTAGAACAAGTTCGACCACAAGCCTCTGTGTGTGCTTAATACATTTTTTAAGGATTTGCATCTGTGTTCGTCTCACCTGCTCACAGATGGAGCGATAACCGTACTCCTCCAGTCTGTCCAGCTCGTACGTCTCTCCAAGCAGAGGGTTGAAGGGTTTGGCTGTGCGATGGACTGTGGTGGAGTAGGAGGAGACCGAAAAAGCGGCTACCAGGCACATCTGCTCCAGAGAGGAGTCACAGCGTGCTGCTCGGTCCAGAAGCTCGCTGTACTCCAGATCCTCAGTCAGTCGCTGCAGCATGGACAACGGCTCGTTGAAGTTTACCTGCAATCCCAGAGAGTGTGGTGAAGATAGTTTGACATTTAGAAGAACCGTTTTTTTTTTTCCACTTAAAAAGACAATTCCAGCACATTTTTACTGCATGTTTTTAATTTACAGGCATGGGTATCTTGGACAGATCTTTGCCAATGCAGTTCTTCATGATGCTCCACAGGTTGAGGGAGTAGTTTGGTTTGTCAGGAATACGACTGCGTCTTGTTCTTCGTAGCTGCATGTGCATTGTGCCTGAGGTATCCTGAAAAAATAACACAAAACACAAAGTCATTGTAAAGCCTAAGACAAAGATGAAAAGTCCAGATGGTTGCGAGCAATTACAGTTGGGACTAACATTTTCATTGTGAGTCCAGTCATTGGACACTCCTCCGCTCATCATACTCTGAATACTACCTGAGCGCCTGTGGAAGAAAAGCATAGCTTAAATAAAGTTCAAAGTAACTGTGCTTGTGGATTCCTGTATAGAAATAATGTCTCACTTATGCTGTATTTCGCCACTAGTAGTAACAGTTATGAATGCAGGGGAGTCCTCCATGGCATCAAAGAACTCGGCCTCGTCATTCTCATCACTTGCATCCCCCTCCTGAGACCGCTCCACACCTAAGGCAACAAACAGGGGACAAAGAGATGGATTTAGCTGAGTGTCTTCAATCATGCTACAACCTTAAAAAACTGAATTAAAAAAAACCAATTGAAATATATGTAATGTAGGTCCAAAAAGTGTACAAGAATATGAGAATAGTTTCACACAACTGCTAAAAAATGAGCAACACAAGGTCACAAGAAGAAAAAAAATATATATATAATAAAAATATATTTGCATCATTTGCTATTAATTTTTATTAGCTTCTGATTTATGACAATCTTAGATGAAAAACAAACTAGACTGACATTGTAGGGGACATGTTTGGTTAAGTGTTTCTGTCTTAGCAGCACTGCTGCAGGCCAGAGGAGGGCCACAATAGACTCATCTCAGGAGACAGAGAGACTGTTTTCAAGTAATATCAACATGCTCCCTGACTGATAAGAACAAACATGGACATTTTTTAATACAGCTGTGAGCATACACCAGATCTGATTATAGAGGTGGAATAGAAGTGGTCTGGGACCCTATATGCGCGCATTCTTTTAAAAGTACATGAATGTGTCCTTTGCCCTGCTGAAGTGACTTGCCTGTCATTCCTGCCTGATTAATCACTTCTCTGCTGTGTGTGGTGAAACGATTCTGGTTGTATAATTTATTTTGTTGTTCAGGACATTTGTAAACTTAGTTATTGCGTACGAGTGGGGTATGCATGACAATTCAAGATAAATTACAACCTGTATTGATTTATTCGATAAAATGTATTTTATTTTTAAACACTGGATCACACCATACATGACAAGGCAAATCACCCAGTACCAAGGTAAATACCAGAAGTAAACAGGGGCAGACAGGTTGGTGAGTCTTACCTGTGTACGAAGAGGGATTCTCCCTCCAAGCTCTCTCTAAGCTGTTGTGCTGCTTGGCTAACTGTTCGATGGTCTCCTCCAGATGGTGGCGCTGTTCTCTCTCATACTGCAGGGTCTTCTGCCACCTCCGGCTGTTAGAGTCTGCTACGTCCAGAAAGTCACGACAAGCCTGAGATGTGAACACAACGCACATTAAAATGCTGCACGCAGAATCCTCAAGCTGTGATCCCTCATTAGAAGAGACTTCTGCAGCTGACTGGTTTCTTGTTTACAGGGGAACTCACATTGATCATAGCATTGGAGGTGATGCGGAAAAGAGTGGCTCGCTCATTAACAGCTTTCACTCTGTCCGTGCTGTCAGCGGATCCACGCAGGTCCTCAAGTTCACTGAGGGAGCGCTGGAGGGCGGCGCCGTGCTTTCCTATCAGCTCATTGCAGGTGCTCAGGTCATCTAGCTTGCTGGCCAGACTCTTGAGCACTCCTTGGGTTAGGGCTCGATCTTCCTGAGGTTCAGGGCCTTCATCTCCTGAGTCATCTTCATGCAGGAAGAAGGAAATAAAGTGCAGAGATTACATTAACTGACTCAAGATG
Source organism: Labrus mixtus (assembly GCF_963584025.1). Lineage (NCBI taxonomy): Eukaryota > Metazoa > Chordata > Actinopteri > Labriformes > Labridae > Labrus > Labrus mixtus. The sequence continues at coordinate 12,559,968 of NC_083628.1, read as the reverse complement.
CTGGAGTGTTATAAGAGGTTTTTATGTCTTTTGTTTTATGGAGTTTAATTATATACTGTTGTACACACAACATGGGAATTAACTGCTTCCTCAGACACATTGACAAACATTTAGAATAATCCTAATTTAGACTTTGACAAGTTTAAAGAGTGTTTGTGGTGAACGGATGGAGGGAGATAATAACACTTCACACCCCTGATCCCCCACATCCCTTCCTCTACACCATCGGAAAGCTGTGAATGAAAACCGTTACCCTGGAAACGTAGGCCCGTGCAATCAGGAGGCGAGGCTATTTTTAGAAAGGAGAAAAGGGAGAAAAAAGGATGACGCAGTACCCTTTTCCCTCCTCTCTTTTCCCTGTCTACCCCTTGTTGGCAGCTGAGCCTTCCATCTCTCTGATCTTTTTTGTAAAGAGAGTAGGGAGATTGGACTGATTAAAACATAAAGCAGAAAACACACAAAACAATGACATTAATTAATAAAAGAAAATTGAATGATTATTCTGTGGCATCATTCATTCTATACAAGCTACCTTTGTATCTTAAAATTTAGAAAAAAGGTTTAAAGTTAGAGAATATTGTTCTCTATCTATTTGTCCTGATTGTTTTTGAAGCCAAATAAGTATAATGAAGGAAACTTTAAATCAAACATGCATCTTCAGTAAACCTCCACCATGATATACAATTGAATATTTACATTTTATGTGCCTTGTTAAACACAATTTTTCACATAATTCATTCTGATTTATCCACAACTAAACTAATTGAATTTTTTCCTTTTTCATATTCATAAATATGTATTGCTTGTCCACATAATTTGTTTTCAATCATGGACCTGTTCACGATTCTGTGGGTTGGAAAGCTAATTGTACCCTGTTAAAGTCTCTCTCTGGCATTAGTCATAAAAAAAGACCACCTTGAAAGCCTGACTGTCATCAGGACAACATTTTGATAACAGCTGGTTTCAGTCGACACGGTTAAAGATGTCAACACAAATAATCCAGCTTTAAAATGCCAACGACTGCCTCCATCATTTGAAATGGGCTTTTCTGGGTCAAAACATTTTTTCCTCCCTAGGAGAAACAAATTGCGTGTGTAATCCAGAAAACTCCAGAGCATGTTTGTTGAATCTAGGCCAGAGTCTGCATCGCCTGCGAGTCCCAAAGAAGGCAGACATACTACTACAGTGGTTTAAAGGGGAGGAGGAATCCAAACAATCAGATCAAACTGAATTATTAAAGTCCCAAGTGGAGAAGATTAAAAATGAGAGGATACAAAAATCCTTCAGGCATGTATAATGATTTCATGACCCAAATACAGGAGAGAGAAAGTCATATTTTTTTCACTTAAGTTGTTAAAAAGGTGTATTTTAAACTGAATCCAGCTGCTATAACCTGTTTATAGGACAGGGCTCTATGATACACACCCATGTAATAACAACAATCATACTTGTCTGGTTTGTATACCAATGGGGTATTTTTTTGTGCAGGACACTGGAGAGTCTGGGATAAATTGGTGACTCATCAGTGATTCATGAAAACACACCCACATGTGATGATGGAGGAACTAATATGGACACAGTGTAGGAAGCGATAATCACAGTTAAAAAGCAATTGCACCGGAAGCTTCTGCAATACAAATGAAACAAATAAATCCTGACTGATAAGATATATATCAAAGCTTGCTGAAGCACACCCTAAGCTTCACTAGTTCTTCCTTTTAAACACATATATTCAAATTCTGCTCCTTGGGTTTCAATAGTTCATTTGTTTCCTCAACAAATCAAAAATCAAAACGAATGTGATGATGATGATGATGGTGATGATGATGTTGTTATAAAAACCTGATAACTACTGCAACATCCACCTAATTACTTCTGATCTAATCTACTTTAAGTCAATTAATTTGCCCTTCTGTTATTGCCACTAAGCCCATAACCAAAAGGCTCATGCAATAATATTCTGTAATCACATCACACACTTCATCCAAACACACAAGGGTTTAGGTCTGCGCTCCCACATGCATTAAAGTACAGAAGTTAATCTGTTTTACAACTGTGAGAAACACACAATATAACCAATGTTAGTTCAAGAAAAAGATATTAGATGAGGCAACATAGACAGCCATGCTTGTTTTGACATCTATTATATGAATGAGAAACAATGAGGAAAAAATGCACAGCTCAGTAACACAATGTCTTAGCTCAGAGTAACTTCAGACAGAAAGTCAAGCTGTTTTAAAATCTTCTTAAGGGGCTCAGCTCATCAAATCCTGTTTAGTGTTTCAGGCTGTAATCACAACCAGTAATCACACAGTGTTGTTGTTATACATGGTAGACAGAGCACAAGCACCTCACATATCCGCCATGGTCTCCACATGCTTACGTTGTCCGAGTGAAACATTGATTTGTGTGGTGCAGGTGCAAAGCCTTTATTCAGCAGCAAAGGATGTTTGAAGCCGCACACCTCTTAGGAGTGATTTTTTTAGAAGCTGTAATTACAATAATTATCTCGAAGAACAAAGTAGGCTATAAAACAATCTGAAACAAACAGGGCATGAATAGTATATTTGATTTGTGCAAGTGTTAGTCCTGAGAGAAATCCAATCAGTGTATTAACACAGACATTTTGACTAAATACAGCTACACTTCCTGAGCTATATAAACAAACACCTTACAACAATTACAAACACACACATGCATGCAGGCAGTCATGAAAGCACACACCGCCCTTACTCTGATCTTAATTCAGTAAAAAAAAAACAGATTACTTACAAGGTGACACTCTGAAAAGGCTGCACCCGTGACTCCCTATTATCCAGAGTATATGGTGAAAAATGTTTTCAATGAAGACCCTCACACCCTCTCTTTCTTTACTCCTCCTGCTACAAGAACAGGAGGAGGAGCCTAGAGGAAGGTCATTTCATTCAGCTCTCACTGTCGTCATACTGAAGGAGACGGGGAGGGAGAAGGGAGACAGAGTGGGAGGGATGTGGGAGCTGTTTGTGTGCCTGTGCATATTTGTGCAGGAGAGAGAGGGAGGGCAAGAGAATAAGAGACCGAGAGAGAGAAAATGCAGTGCTTCTGTTTTTAACCCCTTTAAACATCACCATGGCAGGACAGATTCAATTATCTAATAGACTATGATTGTAATGTTCAATTAGAATTTGATAAAGTCTCGAGGAAGAAAGGTAATTTAAAGATTACAGCTGAAAGAACAAGTAATTTATTACATTCTTACAAGAATCACTCACTTGCTCAACCATTTGCTCAACATGTTGAACAATGCTGCCCTCTTGTGGCTTGTTGTTTACATGACAATAAAGGAACCACATAAATAAATGCATTCATCTAAGTGGGTCTTGGTTGCACAAGGCTTCAATCTAGGTTGCAGCTAAAATAAGTTCACCTGAATCGGACTCTCAGGTGAACCATGTTGTTTCTTTAAAGCATATATTTGGGACATAAGTTGTGCTAAACACTAAACAAATGTAAACCAAAAACATTGAGCAAAATACCTGATGCACACAAAAACATTTTGAACATTCAATCTCCAACATTAGGTCTAAAACATATGGGTCAAACAGGAAATGATATGGCTATCTTACCCGAGTGATGCATCAATAAATTGGCATTGGCTTTGGCTTGCTGCAGGGCTGACACCCATCGCTGACACTCTCCCTCAGAGGTGGCCTTCAGGTGGTAGTTTCTTCCTCCGCTTGTCAACACCAAGTGGCAAGTGTCACCCACCTCGATGTGTGCTGTTGCGACAGGAATTGTGCCCCGGCAGGTGTAAGCCATCTCCGCCTGAGTCCTGTGGGACCCAGACAAAACAGATGGCAAAAACGATGAGGCTAATAATGGCAAGTGGCAGCAGATACTCTGAGAGCTTCCTGTGCTTATGTGGTTACAAAATGGAGCAGATATGTTTTAAATTTTTCAGGGAAGTTCAAAAATAGCATCTCAGTGTGTCTGTTAAAGCATTGAGCCTCAGGATGCAGTCTTTCAAACTGGAATTTTAAACCTATAGCCTACTACTCATCAAGACACAGAGCTACACAAAAAGTCCACTGTTGTGCAATGCATGGTGTAACATTATAATGGCTCATATTGCATAGATTTTACATATCAATGTACTGAAAGTTATATTTAGAAGGTTGTAATGCAATCCCTCATGGTGTAACATACACAACTTAGAGGAGAGGAAAAACATTTCACCAAAGTATTACAATTCTGTTCAGTATGTCTAAGCCTTAATATTTACAGTATATGGTCTAAACCTAGTCTTCATTGTAATAAAGGTCAGGCCTACTGTTTTATAATTATATTGTGAGGCTATATAGGCTACTTACTAATGACTAGGGGATTCTTTTTCTCACCAATTTCTTTCCATTATTTGTTTTTGTTTTATATATGTTCTACAAAATGAGTAATTTCTTCACAAAACGTTATTTTTTACAAGCTTAAACAACCCAATTGTTACATTGTTTAGTATGAAATATATATATTTTTTAATGTAGCGTTACCTAAGTGGACTGTAAAAGTAACAAACATTATTTCTAGTCAAAAGTAATAACTTTTTCCAACATTTCCATCCGTGTTAGCGATGACTCAGGTAGTTTTTTTTTTGTGTGTGTGCAAAACTGGCATCATTCAGGGCACTCCCTCTGCTTTCACATACAGCAAAAAGTTTCATATCCCAGTATTATGACGGGGAAATACAAAACCCCTGACGGTAAACCTGTACCTCTAACACATGTAACCATTAGGCATATGAAGTTTTCATTTTAACAGAACGAAATGCGGTGCACTGTCGAAGTTACAGAAGCAACCATTGGTCGCAGTAACCCTTCGTTACTGTTACCTGTAATAGGACAGCAGGCCGTTACTGAGCACGAACCACCGACGCTGGTAGCCTTTCAGGTAGTTGGTCCATTTAAAGAGCCAGCCTTTGTAGGTATCTGCGCCGGGCAGGAGGAGCCCCGGGAGAGTCGGGGAGGGCAAACTCTTCACCAGCTCGTTCATTTCCTCCTCCCGGGCGGTAACGTTACTCCGGAGGGATGGACGGCGGGTCCTCTGGAGTTCAGCCTTCAACAGCTGTACCGTCACCGTGAGCTTTAGCTTGCTGCGTGAGTGATCCAGCTGCACTGCACTGTCTCCCCCCTCCGCTATAGCTACTGTTAGCTTGCAGCTGTATGCAGAAGCTTTGTCAGTGTCCAACTTCACCCCAGAGCTGTAAAAAAAAAATATCTGGATTGATAAATATTTTAGCGAGGATGAGCTACTTGACAACGACTTTATTTCATTGAACTACACCACGGATGAGCCTGCACTTGGACTGCGTGTTCATAATAAAGCCTGTGGATGTGAGAGAGAGAGCGAGGGGGGATCATGATGACGTCCTTATCACAGGATTGTAGCATATGGGTGCAGGTCTGTGTGTGTGTGTGTGTGTGTGTGTGTGTGTGTGTGTCACATGGCATTTACTGAGATTTTCTTCATCACTGCAAGAGTGAGCTGGGACCTATATAAAGATTGAACACCATTTCAATAATAAGCCATTACATAAACGGTATGAACTCAAGGTAAAAACAAAACGAATACCGGAAATAACAGGTTGAATTATTAAAGGACTAACACATGTGGGGGGGGGGGGGGACACTGACATGGTTAAATGTCATATTAAAACCTTTTAGAGATGAAAGTCAACGCTTTTGGTAAAAGTTTGAAAGTCCAGAGATTTCAATGAATTCATAATGTAGATATGTTGTAATACAAAATTCTAGATTAAGGTATAAGGCTTCAGAATAAAATGCAATCACGTGCTTACATAATTGCTTTAATTATAAAGTATGCTGCATTTACACTTAGCTGCACACTGAGGTTTCCGTTTACCTCTTGTGCTGCAGCATACTTCAAATCCTTCAGTGTTTGTGGGAAATATTTGTGACTGCAGGGCTACATTATTTCAATAAAAATAATCAGTCGGTTCATTTAATAGACAGCTGCTTGTGGGTTTAATGTCTTATCACACATGCCACTTTTTATGAACACAATGTTTCATTGTTTTCTTTCCTGTTTCCAAAACCTCATCACCAATTCAGGCTGTTATAAAAGAGGCTACAACCAGAGTTGAACACAGCTTCACCATAAAAATAGAAACTACTTCTTCAAATAATGAGAGTATGTGATTACCCCCTCCTACTCTTGCTCCAGTTCTCCATTGATGGGTGGCTTAGATTTCATATAAGGACGCATTTATAGAAGTTTAATGCTTAAAAATATATGAATAAATCCTATTTTAAAACAGCTAAGACCTTTCTAAGTTTTCCAAAAATTGTTGAACATTATCAGGAAACAATTGTTATTTTTTTCTAAACCTTATGTTCAAACAGTCCATGTAACATGGCAGAGTTCTGATAAAACAGACAATGTTCAGTAGCTCAAGAAATAAAGAAGAATTGAAAGCAAACAAGAACTCTGCAACGGTTTCCATCATTTAACAACTTGACACCAGAATGAATGATTAGGGGAGCTGGTAAAACAAACTTAAAAGCCTCTTTTGTTTGCGTTTCTTGAAACCTTTATTCAACACACCAAAATGGTAAAATATTAGACTCTTGTACAGACAATATTTAAATAAATACCATGATAAATTATCATTAACGAACGCAACAAGCGGTATCATCAAAGAAAGACCTAAGGCTTCTCGACTTCTTGATGTTTTACTATTGTGTACAGGGGAGGTTACGTTTAAATAAATGCACTAATAAGTAAATAAGCAAACAGCTAACAGTTGAAGATTACTGTCATTTGGCATCATCACAGTCAGTAGTGAAAACTTTAAATTGTACAATCATTTCTGCAAAGTGCTTTGTGACAATACGTCAAACATAAAGGGGATATATTTCTCTCATCAGATTTTGACACCTACAGGTTTTGCATTAGTCACATGGAGGGGCAGTTAAAAACCCTAAAGGCATCCCCCATATCATCATCAGAAATAAATCTCTATGGCACTACACCAGGGTGCTTGATTTACTGTCCTCAATCCATTTTGCTGTGACATATTTTAACTTTACATTGCGCTGTATAATTTCTCATTTAAATGTTCTAAGTAATCCAAAATTGGTTTACACAGCACAACGCAAATTAAAATATTTAAATTCACCCAACCGTTTAAAAGTAGTGCTGAGTGGTATCTCACCTTTAAGAATGAAATCGTTAACAGAACAAGACTTTTTAACCGTTGTATATTCAGAGGTTTGCTGGGTACACTAGTAAGGCAGTCAGCACAGCCGATAACATTTTAAAAATCGTCACGGTGAAAAAATGTTGCTACAAGAGTGAGTTTCAATCCAAAGGTTTGTTGTCGTTATCACAGTGTGAATTCATCCAACTTACAGCACCCCTCCTATTTATAAAGTCTGCTTTCATTCATATGCACAGCCTCAGAGTCCTTGTTTTAAAGCAAGCCGTCCTGTTCAAAAATAGAGGGCAGGAGAGAGAAGTCGAAGGGCACAAACTTGACACCGGTCCCGTGGTAGAATTTGTTCTGAAACTCCACCCTGAAATCAAAGATTAGAGTGAAACGAGAACATGTTAATGACGCAAAAACAGTCTCAATGTCTTATTCCTAATAATCGTAGTTTACTCTAAAGGTAGATAACAGCCACATAACTTAAGAAGAGAAACATAATTTACAGGGTCCCCCTGGGTTTAAAAGTCTCAAATTAGATTTATTTTTAATTAAAGGTCATAAAATGTCTTAAAAAGTATCTTTAACTTATGAGAGGTCTTTCAATTTAGATGGCACCTAGACTGAGACATGTCAGAATATTTTACCAAATGTACACAGACCTTTTTTAACAGACAGAGTATTGTCAAAAGAAATTCAATGAGGTATGGGTTGTGGGACAATAGCTGAACACGTGCTCATTGGGAATGGTTGATGTCCATTACTCTTTCCCAGTAGAATCTTCAATCCATTTATTTACACCACATCATCAGGATTCAAATAATCCACATAGCTATGCTTCATTAGTACATTATAAAACCTAAAGCATCAAACATGGTGAAAAAACGATATGCTTCCAAATACACACCTAAATCTAATTACCTGGAGCCTTGACTTTATGCAGAGCACAAGGTCAAGACTCCACCTAGTGTTCAGTGTTGGAATTACACGCATACATACAAAATTACAGAGTTATGTAAGGTTTCAACTTTCATGCAGAGATCAAATAAAACTAATGAAACAATATTCACTGTCATTTTTTTCGGCTTTTCTTGTGACAACACAGCATTTATGGCAGCATATTATATATGCATTTAACAAACCCTGAACTGAAGAGAGGAGAAGGAGAAATGGAAGTTCAAGGAAATTTGCCTTTTAGATTATAACGACAGGAATGGTTGAAAAGTAAAGAGCCATTATGAGGCAACTTGCACAGGAAATCTGGTGCAAGATTTGCATAAACTATCTTTGTATTGGTCTTTAAAAGGACTCAAAAAGTATTAAATTAGATTTTTTTTTTTTTAAATGTTCAAAACAATTCTGATTTATCTAAATGGCTGACGTACAGAGCAGCTTAAGATAAAGTTCTATCAATGCTATAATAAAAGTAGCTGAAGAAGCCGATAAATAGATAGATATTGTTTTGTTTTTTAATTCAATCTTTGAATTTGATTTTTTTTTCTATAGCAACAATGTCCCCAATCATCCCTTCCCAGTCTGCCAAAGGTGAACAACTTTAAGTTTTCATGGTCTTTTCTTACAGTTAACTGAAATACTTTGGGTTTTGGACTGGTGGTTCAAACAAAACCAAAAATATGCATACATCATCTTTTCGGTTGGAAAATTTAAAGGTGCGTTTTGCACTACTCTCTGACAAGTTATATTCCAAATGTTTAATCATTTAATTGCACCAATACTCACTTTGTTGCCATAGCTACAACCCAATACAATGTCTGCTCTTGTACTAGAGTATATGTTACATGTTACTCATCAATTAGACTCACCAGTGAAGTCGGAGAGCATGGAGGAAAGCTGACAGGCCCTCCATGACTAGAAGGATGGATACAGTGAGCACGGCAAAGAGGCCGAACACAGGGACCAGAAACACAACGCCCACCCTCGTGGTGATCCTTAGACCCAAACGCATCACCATGGACCACAACACCTCTGACAGCTCTAAAATTGTGATAAATAAAAAAAGACAAAAATAAATGAACATCTGACGATCTAAAGGTAAATTAAATACAGCGCAAAAGTCAGCAGACACAGAGAAGTAAAGACAAGTTGCAGCGCAGGGTGATCGGCTTTTTCCTCAATGTAACTTACGAGCATGGGCCAAGCTGAGCGCCCAGAGACGCAGGTATGATGCTGTGTTGGAAATGCAGCCCAGGCAGTACTCTATGGTGTGAATGGCCTGGTGCAGGAGCACATCTGCAAAGTCAAACTACAAAACATTTCAAATTAAAAAAACCAGATAGCACACGCAGTTAATACAGCAACCATGTTCTAAAAGAAGAAAACTCAATGCATGTTGTGTTTACATGACAATGAATTAGCCCCACAGCTGATTCTTTTCTATGATGTGACGTTCTCTCTTACATTTTTTAATTTCTTTATTCATAAGGGCAAAACATGTCACTCAGCCTTTCTGTAAGTGTGCCAGTGTTAGTCAGCAGGCTTATTTTTAGCAGCTGTCCTTTGGCAAGGTGTAAAAATATTACACAACAGCATGCTGAAATGACAACAAAAGCAATACAAACATCATAAACAAGTCACATATTATGCAGAGTGATAGGAAGACGCAAAACACTGAACCAACAATACAATGAACAAATCGACTTATATCGCGTCATATTGTGTACTTTGTAAAGTTGCAGCTTGAAGTGCATCATTTAACATCAAACAACAAGACATTTAATGGATCCCTGACCTGTTTAGGAAGAGCTTCTCTGCTTGGCACTTCATCAAGACCCTCCTCTTCATCTTCTTCATAGGATGCTGGTGCTGAATTGTCATCCTCACTTACCCGCCTCACCCGCTCATAACCCTGAGGTGAAACAACAGCATTGATTTTCACATGTTTTGACAAATGAATTCAAATATTTCAGATATGTTTCGAACCTATCCGGCGGCACTTACTCTACGTCTGCGCAGGCCTTTGCCTCCACGGTACAGCCAATACAGGTAAAGAGGTTTTCCTAACAGCAGCACAGGAACTGACAGCATAGCTATCAACACCAAGAAAATCTGCAGCCCAGTCTGTGGAATCACGACACACAAAAAAACCCTGCATGAACACGGCTCAGAATACTTAAAGAGCTGGAAAATGGTTCAAATGGTATAGTGGAGACATACCTGTCCAGGGTACAGAGGAGGGATATCATTCCCTTGCATGACAAACATGTTAATGAAGTGAATGAGGATGCTGGGAGCCTGGCTGGAGTCTCGTGCACCAAATGCCAACCACTTGTATAAAATCATGAGGACCAGGTAGCCGAAGAGACAGAGCAGGAAGAGCAGCTCAGGAACAAAAAGCAGATATACATTACATTTCTGCCGGAAGTGCCTAAAGGGAGCGAAGAAAGTGGGGAAAAAACTGAGTGAGTGACAATAAGGATGGCATCCCTAAATTGTTACAATCATGTGTTAAAAAACTAAAATAATGATGTTAGTAATTCAGTTCTTAATAGCCATGATACATGGCTTAATACATGAATGAAAGTTCTGAGTTTAAGATTTGCACAGGCAGATACAGGGTTGAGCACCTCTGCCTATAATGCATGGTAATGCATGCTAATCTGTGCATTATTGAGTACAATTACTGACCTTTATGATTAGCTTCTGACTTAAAATACAACAAAAACTGGTGTTAAAAATGTAAAAGGGTACTTATTAAAGTGAAAACTGGGAGATTCTTTTGAAGTAGAATACATAGTCAACGTTATCATTTAATAAGAGCAAACAATCATTCAGTTGCTGGAAAATCAACTCTGTGGTGTCCCTCATCTACATTCTTGCCAGTGAAACAACATCAATATCAGCAGGTATGTTTGTATGGTGAGCTGCACATTGTCTCTGCCTGACTGTCATGTAAACTGCTGTGTTGTAAACTGGGATAAACTGTCACCACAATGAACCCTGACTACTAAAAAGAGCTGTTTTAAAAACAGACACAATCATTTAAAAAAAATCAGTTTAGGCTACTTATGTCATTTTATTTGTGAATGATATTTGAATGGCCACATTCAATAAAGTGAAGCTAAATAACTAGCTATGCTATTTTGGTTTGTTTTACATCTATGTTTTAAATTTGTTCCTCCTTCTGGAGTTGTCCATTATTTTATCTTGATTTTTTTGTCTCATGTTTTTTTGCATGAACCCCACAAAGAATAGTGATTACTAATGGGGATCCTATGTAAACAAATAATGAATCATTTAAGTCATATTTCTACATTTCAAATCGCAATATGACATAATGCTCAATGAATTGAATGCACCAATTGAGGAACTAAAAATACAGAAATGTCAAATGACAAGAAGTATTACTAACGATGCATGACTGACAGCTGCTTTAAGAATAAGGCTGTCAAAAGCATGTAGTGTTCTTTAATTGTCAACGCGTTTTAATTAAACAATAAATCAACAATGTTTTAGTCAGGAGAGTAAATCTTTTTTGTTGGCGACAAATTTACTGCCGAGACTGGTCCTCTGATAAGTATTTATAGAAACACAGTGAGTGTGTGAAATATGTTACAGAGACTGACTTTAAATATTCAAAACCAATACATTTGACTAAATCACTAGAGTTCATTTTTCATCCAGTAGAATCACGGACGTAGGTTAACTAGTGAGCTTGTGTTGTCTTTCTTGCCGTTGGTAATATGTTGCTACAGTTCAAATGTTTAAACAGCAGTCACAACAGTTAAAGTGATGTATAATACAACACTGGAGCTCTATTAAAAATGTTGGCCTACTCAATGCACAGAATACTGTTCTGCACATGTTGATGCCTGACTCTGATTGAGACCCGTACTGTAAGTGTGGAGACAGAATGGATGTGAGGTCACCATCAGGGATTTATATCTGGGGCCACTCACAAGTGATTGAAGACACTCAGCACCACTCCAAAGCTCATGTGGATGACCCCGATCACAACCGACATCTTCATCTTGTAAGAGTTGAGGAAGGAGAGCCGGTTCACTGCCAGGTTCCATATCTTACGGACAAATCAAAAAAGCTTCTCAGTCAAAAATGACACTTAAATGAGTCAAACTAGATTTCAGATATTTATTTCAGCATTCATTTACTTACAGGATCAATGCCAAATGGGTATGGTCCACTGAAGACACCACTGACATTAGGGTCTAATGTGAGCAGAGCGTTTGATTGGAGCGTCTTGTTTCTGTAATGTATAAAAACAGTTATGAATTAGAAAAGCACCCGTTCATGCACTGATGTACAAACACAATATATGAATCTGCTTGTGTGTGTGCTTCCGTGATAACTGACGTCCACTGCTGATTTGCGAACATAGCCTTGACGCTCCAGGCAGAGCCGAATATATTAAGAGACTTGGAGAAGCAGTCGTTGTAAATCAGCCCAGTGTAGATAGAGAAAAGGCCCATCATCAGGATGATGTAACGTCCGTTGAAGAACGTTGCCCATATCTGAGTAAAACAGAGACACATTTATGAGCTAAAACTCATTTCAATTTATCAGACGTTCTATTCTGGATGAAACCAGCATCTCATTCCGGACCTCGTTACTGGAACGTTTCTTCTTCTGATTTTTTTCCGTCAACACCATCCACAAGGCGAAGAGACTCATCACGGTCCCGTGCCCGAGGTCACCGAACATCACGGCGAACAGAAAGGGGAACGTGATGATGGTGTAGGGAGCTGTCAAACAGAGAAACATATTCAATGACTCATCCTTAACTTCCCATAAGCTGCACTACACAACGGAGAGAGACGTTCACAGTGTGAGTTCTTACCTGGGCTTACCTCGCGATAGTCCCCCACCCCGTACGCCTCCACGATGCTCTGAAAGCCCGACGTGAACTTGTTGGTTCTTAACAGGGTAGGAGGAGTGTCAGTACTTGGGATTCGGTTCACAAAGCAGGGTACAGTGGCATCACCTTTTCTCTGTAAAACATGTAAACAAGGCAGAAAGTGTACTGAATCAAATAACAAACAACGTAAAAAAAAACACCAATGTGGATTTGAATGCCGTTGACAACATTAACAGAATAACAAGGTATCACATATTTACAGCTGGGGGAAATTTGTGACCGTCAAGCCTTATTTTAATACACTCTGGGGGAGCAACGTTATCTGGAAATATCAAATAAGCAGCCTGAGAATATTGTTCATGAAGAGCAAACAACACGATCACGATACATCTCATGATTAAAAAGAAGAAAGAAGAAACATGGAATGTTTCAGGACAGGTAGTCATCCAGATCGCCTGCTGCCAGTATTAACGCAAAACAATTCAAACTTGATCTCGTGAACACAAAAAGCAGCAACACTTGAATGACGCTGATGAGCGCAAACGGGTTAGAAATGAGCTCGGAATAAAGCAAAGATTACAATAATGATGGCAAACAGTAATTTGACCTCCTTTCAGATAAACGTCTTATCTATTTGGCTGCAATATCGCTGCTTTGTGTTTTGAGAGGCTGCTTTGACTTGTCAAATAAGATGTTAGTAATTAAATCAAATTTATTTCCGTATTTATGTAAAATCACAGATGATGAGCATTATGCTGCTAACCCCAAACACAGCTGTGTGTGTGTCAGTTTTTTCAAAGCGCAGGAAATGTTGCAGTGTAGCTTAACTGCACGTCTGTAGCGTCTTTATTCATACTATGACCTTTTTTTTTTTTTTTCCAATTGGGACTCTGGCTGTTTTAATGTAAAGTTTTACTGCGAATAGTTTGACTTCAGAGGTAGACGTAGTTTTCAGTCAGACCAAAAAGTGCGTGTGCATTCCCGTAATAAAAGTCTAATAATCATTACAATCAATCATCATTAAATACCATAAAACTTCAATTAAAAGCTCCGCCTTTTATTTACTCGAGTCTATGATATTACCCTTCCTTTCTCTTTCTTCAGCTTTCATTAAGAGACGGGCAAATACTTACAATCAAACACGGGAAAGACTATACAACTGTTCATTTACACCAGTAAGATTATTTAACATACATGAACAAATTTAAAACTATAAATCACTTTTTTGATCTTGCTTTGTTTGACAGTATGACATCCTGCTGCACAGCTGGTATACATAGAAGCATTCTTTTCTCTGATTTGGACAGATGTTGACGTTCATATCTGTTATTGTGTCTTCTTTTATTTTTGATCTGACACATTTCTGTATTTGTCAAAATTTGCAACAACACCATGCTAGTCAAAGGGAATGAGCCTTGAATCGGGATGTGCTTTTATTTGAAGTTTTACGGTAATCATGATCACTCACCGAGCCCTCTTCCAGCGCCCCCCGTAGGTTTGCCAGGTCACTGACCGGACACCACACCTCGGCGATCAGACACTTGTTGGTGACGTCAAAGCTGCAGAGGTTCAGGATGTGGTAGATGGCCTTCATCTTTTTCACCTGCACAACCCAGGTGAACGCCGACTCTGAGGCTTTCTGCAGGACCTGCCTCAGGTAGTCCTCAGTGCGGTGCAGCACCTGGATAAACACAAGACTTACTACAAAACCCGCAGGGCAATGTTTGGACACAATTGACCTTGCCTCAAGTGTTTCTTACATTGTTAAGGTCTTGGATGCGTGTCCTTAAGCTGTCCAACACATCTGCCCGCTCCTCATCGTTCTCAGGGTGCGGATAAAGATGGCAGTGGTAACTGAGGGCAACCAAAACAGACGTGAATGCTGATAATGAAGAAGAGAACTGCAATTACTGATAGGTTAGGCTATATACAATGCTAATCTTTCTTACCAATCACAGATTTTTTGTACTTTCTGTCCAATCTGGTCTCCCCAGAAAGATATGAGAAACACAACACTTTTGCTAATCTCACCCTAGAACAACACAGATCAGACAGGTTAGTACTACAGCACAACAAAAAAATGCACAAAGCATGACGACACTTTACCTCCCCAGCTCCGAACCAGGGAGAGAAGCACAAAATACAAATCCAAAAATGTTGCACACTGAAAGAAGACCCTTTTTTTTTAAAAAACGTTACCAGAAATGTTGGCTTTGAACTCACAGTGTCGAGATCAGCAAGATTCTCATCCAGCTCTGCGTAGCTGAGGATGGTGTAACCTTTACACACTCTCCACAGCATGCGCTCAAACGCCTCCACCTTAACCCGCTGGATGAGACCTGAAACAAACCTGCAGCAAGGAGAGATCAGATCACGTGAAGCACGCACACCTGCATTTTATTTGATATAAACACCCTGCTGTGTGAATGCAGCTCACCCCAACTTTGCTCCGAGTCTCTGCATGCCTGTGCATCCGGTCCCCGAGTCTGTCTCCATGGTGGGGAATTCTTCATACTGGGGACCAAGAGCCTCATGCTAATTATAAAAAGGAGCAGGTTTCATTCATGACAGCTTGTATTAGCTGCTTCTTGCATGATTCGACACAGAGCTATATGAGGTTTATTTTCACAAACGTCTGTCTCTCATATTGTCTTTGTTTCTCTTTGTTGTGTTTATGTTTTTAATATGGCAGCCTGGATGAGTCAGGTGCAGCTTGTTAACAGCTGCACTGTAGCCGTGTCATTCATAATAATCAGCACTAGTTCAACATCCATCACCCGGGGATACAAAACAAGACAGTGACAAGAAAACAAGAGGCTACAGGAGAGGTGAGGGAGAGCGTTTTGCCTGAGATGCAAAACAGAGTCGGACTGAGGAAAAAAAACAATATATGACTAATGGTGTCTGTGTGTGATAAATGAGGAGCTGAATGGAAACACTCACTCTGGAGCGGCTGTGTACGAAGGTCCGTGTGATCTTCAACATGTGTGTGTACTCTGTGAGCTCCAGAAGGTTCCTCTGCAGCTTCTCTTTGTTTCGAGCCACCTCGCTGAGCTCCATCTCCAGCCTCTGGAGCTGCTCCTGAACATCAACACACACACACACACACACACACACACACACACACACACACACACACACACACACACACACACACACACACACACACACACACACAGAACAAGTTCACTACAGCTTTAGAGTGAATTCAGCTGTGAGATGACTTGGTCAGATTTTGTGCTGAAATTCTAATGAACGTTTACATTGTTTTTCAACAGTGAAGAGAACTTGCATTGGTTCACCACCCAGAAACAAAAAGGTGAAATATGAAGAACATTTACAAATATAAATCTAGACTAAATGACATTAAACATTGAAATAGTACCCAGCACCAGAAAATACAGAATAAACCATTTACTAAGTACATTAAAAATAGATGTAAAGTTGGGTGGACACCAGGATTTCATGGGATTGAGGTGTGGGAGTTTCCTTTCACCTGAACCCCAGTTTTGAGAAACCTGACATATGAACAACAAATGACTGACATGAGGATGTTGTAGCAGGTAAACAAATCCAAACATATCCAAAATGATGTTCAATTTCCAGTTTTTCTTTAACCTACAAAAATAAGTCCAGACATAGTGATGGTTTTCATGTTGAAATGAAAGTGAAAGTCTGACATCATGCCATGCAGGGGAATACATTTTTAACTTGTTCATCTCCCTGAATCGATGATACAATCCAGGAAGCCTAAAACTGGAGAAAGTAAAAGCCGATCTGAATTTTTGTCAAGATGCATTTAAAAAAAAGAATAATCCCATTCTGTAGAGAGCAGCTCTAAACAAACATGCAGTTTAATCTTGTATACAAATACGGTAAGACAATAATAGTTTTTTTAACCATAAAATATACTATGTTATTACACTGTATATTTGTAGGCAAATGAAGAAATAAGTCGGCACGTTTCTTATTGTTTCATGTCACTGTGTATCCTAAATGTGCAAGAACCAGGTTCTTTTTAATTTTAAGTTATTTTTCTGTGCTTTTAGTTGAAAATGTTCTAGGCAATAAACCTGATTCTGACTTACAGTAGCCTAATATCTGACTGAAATGAAATGACACTTACCATGATCTCAAGAACTTGTCTCGGTGGAGGAGCGAGTGGACTCTCATCCTCTTCTGGAACTGCAATGTTAGCTTTTTGAATTTCCCTCAGAAGATAGCCTGCAGGGCAGACAGAAAACGCTGATGTTTGTTTTATGGTATATAAAAAAAACAAATGCTCCAGCTGTGAAATGTGAAATCTCTGAGGTATAGGCCACTACTTTAGGAGACACTCTCTGCCATGAACTGCTAACTGCACCCAGTGTGACTCCAGATGTACGTTCAGCTCATGCTACACCTATAGGATCCCCAGGTGCTCTCTCTTACCCAGAATCCTCTCCATCTCCTCACATCGCTTGATTTCGCTGACAAAGCGCCGCTGGAATGAGCTGACACTTGGGTTGAGCTGAAATTAGAGGAGCATCACAAGTCAGGTGCAAGTCACTGCATCATTGTTATTGCACATGCAATCTGCCTCCTATTCTAAAGTCAAGTGTAATGGGAGTTATTTGCCTCTAAATGTTATAACTGTGTGCGATAGATAGATAGCCAAGATAGATGCCGTTATACATGTAAGATGAGAGGGGGTCCCATAGACTTTTTAACTGATAGTTATGTGACACTGGTTAAAAAAAACAATGTTTGTGCACCTTACCATCTCTACTTACATCTCTGAACTCGACCAGCCCCAGCTCCCCCAGCTCACTGATGCAGTCATATTCAGAGCCGGACTGCAGAAACAATTGCGCCAAGCACATCTCCTCACTCCGGAACACCATCTTTATCTGCAGCCAGAACCCTACCTCATCCACCTCTTTAAAATCGGCCCGAAAACCACAGAAACTGCACAACGAGCCGCGCGCGCGCGCGCTACAAGCGAAAATGGGACATCAAAAAAAATTCTACGAGTCGGTGCGTGGCTTTAAACCCCTTAACCAATTAGCATCCTCCCCTGGGGATTAATTATTGTCCATTAATAATGACGACTTCAGAAGGGGGGAATCTTTCTCATTCTGAGTTTGGGTTAATCCAAATAAAAATCAAATGAACATTAAGAAAACAAAGACCTCCCTTAAGCACCTTTTGCATCGAGCGATCATAGAGAAAGGCGTCATCCTTAGAGCGCCTGTCATTACGGCGCAAAAACAGGGCGACGACGCAACGCCGGCCGGAAATAAACGAGCAACAAACAAGCGAAATAAAAGACAAAGCATCAACCCGCCGTGGAGACAAAGAGGGCTGGAGGCAGCCTCACGCGTTAAAAATAGGCTTCAGTCAGAAATAGACCACGGCCTTTATTCGCTCTACGTCGCCCCGCAGTTGACACAGATTGCGTCTCCGGGTTGCCAGATTCCGTCGTATCCTCGAAATTAATAACCGTCTTTTCTTGATTTTGAGCAGTAGTTGTATCAGTTGTCGCAAACTAAAGGTTTGAAATTAGAAGTAAAGAGCAAGAGGAAAACAAACTACTAATGTTTGGGCAGCACAAAGGACAGCCAAGGACACATTCAAATACATAGGCCACTGATTAGGGACTACATATCTATTCTTTTTAAACCATGTAGGATTATAGAAATCGATTTTTTTTAAATAATTTAATTGCAAAACGTTTGTTATTCTGTAACTATAAATTACATTCATGTTGTATTTCAAAATCTATGAAAATTGCACTAACAACAAAATTCATAATAATAATAATAATAATAATAGATTGTTTTTTATAGCGCTTTTCTAGGAACCCAAAGACGCTTTGACAAAATATAAAATACCCAAAAAGGAAGTTTAACTATACACATGAGAATTCACACGGGAGAGAAACTATTTAACTGCTCAAAATGTTCCAGAGGATTTAACATTAACATAACATTAACATAGGATTTAAAATTATATTTCTTATATATTTTAGGAAGTATGATTTAATTAACCTTTAAAAATGGTCTTACCTACATGTTTTAGAACGCCATTAAAAATGAATAGTAGTTTCTGTAAAAGGGGGTTAGCAAACAAACCTGGCAACCCAGCATCTTCTCGTTCTGTTCCATCACTGAAAGCGGACCGACCATCTGCTCTTCTTTGTGTAAAATCTTTTATTTAGCCTAATTTTGGATGAAATGTTACTTTTTTAGGTTATCAGAATAAATTAGAGATTAACGGTGAATGATTAAATAATCGTGCTCTCAGGTCTGAGCAGCTTTTTGATCTAAGTCTTTGACTGTTGTTGTGCTTCAAGAGCAGCCTAAATAATACCATCAGAAGGCCCAAATGACTAAATACAGGTGATTATCAGGGTTAGAGAACATTGGTTGATAACTTGATTTTTTTTATCCAGAATTAAACAGAAGCATATTTATTCTTATGGTTCAATACAGTAACAAAAACCTGGGGTACAACCCTCAACAGTCCCACTTCAATCAGTGAGTAGTCAATGGTTACATGTCTTACACGTGGCACTCCAGTGGTTATGATGCTTACCGATTCATTAATTATTCAACTTCTGTGATCCAATAGTGTCTGTGAACTAAAAAAAAAGAACATGCTTTATAGAAAAGTGTCCGCTTCAGATCTTACTGACATCTTTCTGAAATGTGTGAATCTGCACGATTAGACCTGCAGACATGTTACCCACATGGTGATCTCTTCAATCTGTATTGTGGGCTGCATGGAAACCTGGTTATAACACAGGTGAAGCAGAACTGTGTCCCTCACACAGTAGATCATATATATTCACGTACACGATGAGGCACGATAGATGAGAACATCTCTCAGTTTGATGCTGTTTTGGGAAGATGAAATACTGGTACATGATTGGATAGTTTGATTATACCTTCATTTATTATCAAGGTTTACAAGGACCAGCTCAATATGTTTTGTTTTCACTTGGAAGTTCATTCATCTTAATTTGCATGGATACCAACATGTGGTCAGTGCTCTGATTTGTATGTATTTGTGTTGTAAATGTTACATTTACATATATTTCACTGTGCTGCTGTCCATCTATACGAGTTTATTAAAGTAAAAACATTTTGTTTCTCTTTGTTTTCTAGAGTCTTTACACATCAACCACACTCTTAACTTGACATTTTCAGTTAAGCATTAAAACAAATTACATTGTAACTAGATGTTTAAGTCCTCAGGCTGTGTGCCAGTCTGTTGAGCTCTTGTGACAGAGCTGTAACTGTTTCTAGTATTTTTTTCTTGTCCTTCTCCTCTAGTCGAGCTTCACAACGCTGTGCAAATTTATCAGGATGCCACCTCGCTTGCTGCTTGCGCAGTGTTTTACGAAACACCTCCACGTCTTTGCGATCCACGCCGTGCAGCATCACCTCCACCATCTCCTGCACGGTGCCTCGCGGAGCCGGCCAGGGGATGTCACTGTAGCTCAGCTTTGTGCTGCCCGCCGAAGAGCCTCCAGAAAAAGTAGCTGCACAGCCCTCCTCATACCTGCGCTTCTTACCCTGCCTAGTCTCTTCCTCTTTACGAGCGGCACGAGCCAGATACTCCTCGTGTTCCCTCTTCAGCTTCTCCAGCAGCTCTTTGTTACTCTTCTGTTCCTGCTCCTTCTCGGGTTTACTCTTCTTCTTTTTCCCTCGAGAAAACGAGGCAGCCAGTCTTTGGGCATCAGCGTGTTTTTTGTCAAAGTACTCTTTTCTGATACGATCGGCCCAGTCACCAAAGTCCTCATCGTCATCATCAACAGGTAGAAAATCATCAGCTGTGAAAGAAAATCAGGAGTGTCAATATCAATGGAAGAATGTTTAAATAATGCTCTTGATGATCATAGGGTTTTATTTACCGTCATATACTCCAAAGGTTTCACAGAATTCATCCTCGCATTCACCAAACAACTTGTCGACCCACTCCTTCTCAGGATCAACTTCAGACGGACGGTTCATGTTTTCTGCAGTCTATGGGGAACACATTGAATTTTATGTAAACATGATGTTTTAGTCAAATTCACTTAATTTTTTATAGAATCAATGCTCGAAGAAACAGGATATAAATTCCATAAAACACTTTTTTAAAACATTGATCTTTGCCTAAAACAATAAAGCTTATTTGTTTTCTATGATTGACTGATGTTAAATGTAGAGCAGGTTTTTTTTACTTTTTATTTGATCTATTTATTGATTATTATTCTTAATACACATATTTTTACACATTTAAAGTTACAACTTTCTCTTTCTATTCATGACTTTAAGCGGATGCATTGTTTTGTTTACTCAAATAATTTAGATGTTTTATATTCACATTAAAAATCCTTCTATTTGAAAACCTTTATATACCTGTATGTAAATCCTCATTTCATCTATGAAATAAGAAGAAGAAAAAATCACCATCTAACAGATCGTTTCAGATTTGGTATAATTAGACAATTATTATAATTTTCATCGTGAGGCCAAAGTGAAATGTGACAGGTTTTTAGCCATTTTCTGAAACTGGATTCTAACCGATTGATGAAAATGCAACGAAACAATTAAAATTACCTTCATTTTCCGATTAACAAATGACTAAAACTATTACTATTATAATTAAAACTATCTTATGTAACCATAAAATGCTTCTCTTAATATCTACCTGTGTGTGTTTCATCCACTGCAGCAGGTCCTCTGGTGTGACTCCAGCATTGTTTGCAGCATTCATAGCTTGGGGACAGCTCTTTATCAGAGGCACAACTAGATCATCATACACTTAAAGAAAAACAAAAACAAAAGCCAGGATAAAACAATTGACGGCCAGAGTTCATAATAAAAAAATAAAAAACCCAGTTTGTCTCACCTGTCTTCCCGTCTTTCAGAGCTCTGTTGACCGCGGTGTGTAACGCTGTGTCTCCTTTACGGTCCTTCTGCAGAACATCGGCTCCGTGTTTGAGCAGCAGCCGCAGCACAGCGTCGTCTCCCAGGCAGCAGGCCAGCTGCAGCGGGCTCCTCTCCCTCTTTCCGTGGGAGAAGTTCACTTCCAGGTCCCGGTGCTTCTTCAAGTACGACTTCAGCTTCAACAGACTGCCTTCCTCCACGTATTTCCACAGCCGCTTCTGTCTGTGAGACACCATGCCGAGTTAAAAACAGCTCGGACTTTACTGCTGTTAGCTGGTTAAGGCCCTTAGCATCGGCTGATCCGATCTTACTTCTAAATGACTCCGAAGCTAACAACAGCTCGGACTCAAAGGTTCCGGGGGACAAATGGTTCCGGTGTCGCCACTAGATGTCAGTATTGGTATTGACGAGTTTTCACAAAAAAAAGAAAAAGAAAAAGAAAATTACATATATTCAATTGATATGCCTGAAAAGGAGTAGGAAGAAGTATAAAACTTATTTAATCCTACCCCTTTTCCACAGCCAAATAATTAATATTTATTAAATTAAATTTCTGTGTTCCTTATAATCTCTCTATATACAATCTATCTATATACAATTTGCTATACTATATTTATGATACTATATATGATATTTACAATCCAATGATTTCCCAAACAGATATACAACTTGATATACTATGATTTTTTAATCATTTATATATTTATACAATCCATATATCTATATATACATATCTATTTGTACAATTTGATGTACTATATTTATATATTTATACAATCCGTATATCTATACAGTTTGTTACAGTATGTTTACAATTATACATTTGATGCAATCTATATATATATATATATATATAGAGAGAGATATACAATTTGATATAGGCTACTATATGTACAATTTACATATATATAATACACATTAACATACACCTGTGTATACAAAACTTGTAAACCCAGTTATTATTATATTTATTTTATTTTTATTATTATTATTATTTTTATTTTTTTCCTTCTTAAAGCTCTCCCTCATCCCTGTACCTTTTTAAAATCATTGCTTTGTACATGTTTTTAAACTGGATCATGAAGAAAACATGATGAAATCTGCCATGAAATCATGAAAACCAGAAATATGTCCATAATAATATCTGATCACTGGTATATGTTGAGTTAATTTGAGACATAATCGACTGTAATCGTTTAATTTGGCCCTCTGGCAGTGAGAATTAAATGAATGTGGCCCTTGCTGTGACCAAAGTTGCCCATCCCTGTTGTAGAGGTAGGCTACATTGAAGAGTTACTGAATTAAAGGCACACTGTAGACATGCAGGATTCATTTAAATGTACTATGTGCTTCTTCCGTTTCTTTATAGCGGTCGGGTTGCCTGTTAGCTTCTGTGTTATAGCTATAACAGTAATGCAATAAAGTCAGATGATCTTCTACAATTCTGCAATTCACTTAGCAGACACTTTTATCCAAAGCGATGTACATCAGAGAGTAAGTACAACACAAGCAAGGATCTAGAAAAAAGGGGAACAATGTCAGTAAGAGCAAACGATCAGCTTTGAGTCCGATTGGATACACAGGTGCTGACAGGAAGTGACCAGAGGCAAAGCACAACATTGAGGGCAGTTCTTGAGAGCTCTAATCAGTATAGAAACCATCTTATAAGTCATTGTTATCAAACAAAAAACATCGTCACAACCATCATCATCATCAATAATATGGAGACCATCATCATTAAGTTAGTAGGTATTCATGAAAGAGCTGGGTCTTTAACTTTTTCTTAAAGGTGCAGAGGGACTCTGCAGATCGAATGGAGTTTGGAAGTTCATTCCACCACCGGGGGGCGACAGAGGAGAAGAGTCTAGTCAGCGTCTTAGGACCCTGTTGTGAAGGTTGGATCAGACGCCCTTCATTGGCAGAGCGTAGTGGGTGGGAGGGAGTGTAGACCTGGATGAGAGAGTTAAAGTAAGGAGGAGCTGTTTTGGTCGCTGTTTTGTGAGCGAGCAGCAGAGTTTTAAATTTGATGCGAGCAGTATCTTGTACATTTATTTCACTCCATGATTTGTTGTGACTCAATTTCTTGTGGTGTTATACAGCAGCTTGAAATCTGACAGAAAGTGTTGTGGAGTAGACATGGAGCTTGAGGAATAAACAAAGATTCCTTAAAAAAAAAAAAAAAAAAAAAAAAAAAGATAAACTTGTGGGCAGCAAACAGGAATTCAAGTTATTCGGTGAGGCCTTTTGGTGATACAGCAGCCTGTTGCATGATTCTGTTACCTGTAGTGTTGCATCAATAGTTACAACTTTGATGACAGTATACATGTTTATTTTCACAAATAAGATTTACTTTAAAGGCTCCACTTCAGTTTATTTGTATTATATAGTAAAACAGGATGAATCTAATACAATATCTGACTCGAATTTGAATTGATATGCTGATGACGTGAATTTTGATTTTAAGTCATCCTGAATTTAGAAAACTGCATAGCATGCTTCCTTACTATTCCTATTTAATAACTGGGAAATATGTCACTGGAGATAATAGTTTGAAAACAGAAAAGATCATCTATATGTCACTATCTCTAGAAACTTAAGTTATCAATGCAGTCTAACATGTTGTAAGATTAGAGTTACAACCTGCCATTATCATCTGCAGCACAGTTACCACCTTGAATGAACAAACTGCAGCACACAGCCTCTCTGTTGCGTAACGTCTTGCCTGCATGTGCCTGTGTGCAGCTTTCTCTACCTGTGATTCTTAAACCCGTGCAGCTGAGCCTCTGAGCTGGCTCGGTGCTGCTGCAGATGACAGGGCGTCCATTTAGGCCCTAGGGAGGGAGGGAAGGATGCACAATGGAGAGGATAGAGGAGGGAATGAAGGGACACATTATGCCCAGGGAAGATCTTCTCTGAGTGAGACCCAAACATAACCCAAGATCCGGAGTCACCCAAAGCTTGGCCACTTCCGCTCCTTTCTTGCTGTCGGAAACGACGTGTCTCCACTAACGATGGCTGCCTTTGAAATATCTGACAACTAGGGAGAGACAGAGAGAGAGAGAGACAGAGAGAGAGACACCTCAGGTGTTTAAAACACATCTTGAAAGCTTTGTTGTCCTCACTTCAGTGGCTCTTATAACCTGTCACAAAAATGGACGTCTCCTCACATATCAAGTTCAAAAGAGAGTTTGAAGCATGAATATTTTTCCTCTTAGACCTCAGGTGAAGCATGCATCTGGAGCGATGCCACAGAAGGCCCTAAAAGCATGGAGATGTCTCTGAAATACAGGATATCCCCGCTCAGGAACCCCTACCTTGCACTCCCTTATGCCTTTCCTGCATGGCCTGCTGACTCCTATCCTGTCCGTGAGGTCTGGCATCCTCCCGGGACGCTGCGAGGTGGAGCTCTGCAAGACCAGGCGGCAGGAAGCTAAGGGTCCTCCAAGACGCTCCCTGAGGTCAGCATCTCATCCTATCTCACTATGGTCACATCAGGGCCAAGGTCCGGTCGGGTGGCGGTGCTGCTGCAGCCTCCATTGTTAAGACGGACGAGAAATGTGTGCACACTTCCTCTGTCTATTTTCTGCATGACCTGTTTTATTGGCTTCTGATTTATGACAGCTAGACATTTACATATAACATGCAGGAGGCCTGATTTAAAACAACACAAAGGAGAGGCCTGTTTGTCATTCATTGATATTACACAGGATAAGTGAAGGCGGGCTCCGCTATAGAAACTGGGCCTTCTTACCTCTGACTTTAGTTTCTATTGTAATCACCTAATAAACATCCCCCTGTCTGTTAAAGGTGATGGGTTTCACAGTCAGTATTTGTTGTGTTTCTCTCAAAGTGAGGGGGGGATTTCTGGTTTTATTCCTCTCAGCAGGACTTAAAGGGTCAGTGCAGGAAAATTAGGATATTTCTCACCACAGTTTAAAAGTTTGGAATATTAAGATAATTTGCTGCAAAATATAAAAACATTGCTGTGAAATTATTCTACTTTAAATTATATTCCTGTATTAAAAAAAGAAGTAAATATTTGCATTGTAATTTTTTTATTTTATTTAACCTTTATTTATCCAGGAAAGTCCCATTGAGATTAAAAACCTCTTTTTCAAGGGAGTCCTGGCCAAGAGGCAGCAAAAGTTACACAGTTACACTCACAACATACAGACAGCAATTAAAATGATAAAAAACAGTTACAAGTGAAGTAGGTCGTCTCAAGTGCTCTCAGCCTGGATTTAAAAGCATTCAAAGAAATCAGTTCTATTTTTTTTTTTTTTTTTGAAGTAATGAAGTGAACTACAGAAAGGAAGGCACATTAAACAAATTATAAGAAACACAAAATGAGTTCACGTTAAATTCTATTAATGGAAAAAAAAACATGAGTAACTCAAAAACAACTTAAGGGACAACTGTTGCTTTAAAAAGAATGCCTTGGTTTGAAAGATTATCCTTAAGTATAAGTTATGAAAAAGACTTTAGAGAGGTTTTGTTTAAAAATATATATATATTTGTGTTGGTAAAATACATTTAAAATAAAGTTTGTATAAGGATTTGACACTGGTGTCTACAAGTTACTATTACAAATGTCAAGAGTGTGTTTGACATTATGGAGCTTTGGTTTTAATCTCAGTAGTGTTTTCAGACAACACCAGTACTTGCTTTTGCACATGCCGCTAAAACTACCGTTGTAGTCCTACATGTGAAGAAATGATACAATAATCACAATATAGACAAATAATATCCCTCTGCTTTAGTAAAGGTTTAAGGATGATTTATGCTTTGTTTTTCTCGAAAGCGTCTTTACATGTTTGTGATTTCTTAGAGAGGGTAAGAGGAGACCCACAGGATTCCCTGCAGCATTTCAGGTTCCAGCGCAGACGCTTCATGTTCACACTCTGTTATTAAAGAGGAATGAAAGCAGTTGTTGAATCACTTCTTAACCGTCTGTCTGTCTGTCCTTCTGTCTGTCTGTCTGTCTGTCCTTCTGTCTGTCTGTCTGTCTGTCTGTCTGTCCTTCTGTCTGTCCTTCTGTCTGTCTGTCTGTCTGTCTGTCTGTCTGTCTGTCCTTCTGTCTGTCTGTCTGTCTGTCTGTCCTTCTGTCTGTCCTTCTGTCTGTCTGTCTGTCTGTCTGTCTGTCCTTCTGTCTGTCTGTCTGTCTGTCTGTCTGTCTGTCTGTCTGTCTGTCCTTCTGTGTGTGTGTCTGTCTGT